>NW_027363407.1:0-600000 GCF_046119375.1 Phyllobates terribilis | reverse complement strand
CTCTCTTTGAATCTTCTTTATCATGCTAAGAGGAGCAGGAAAAAGCAAAAAATTTCAGAATTGCACCTTGCAATGCGGAGAAATTACTGTTTGTGCATTTACAATATTCATTGATTTTTGCCATTGAAAAACATCCAGAAATGATTGAAGCTACTGTCTGAATGAAAGGAGCTGGCATCTCACTCTCTTTGAATCTTCTTTACCATGCTAAGAGGAGCAGGAAAAAGCAAAAAATTTCAGAATTGCACCTTGCAATGCGGAGAAATTACTGTTTGTGCATTTACAATATTCATTGATTTTTGCCATTGAAAAACATCATGTTATTCATATACCAGAAATGTTTGAAGCTACTGACTGAATGAAAGGAGCTGGCATCTCACTCTCTTTGAATCTTCTTTATCATGCTAAGAGGAGCAGGAAAAAGCAAAAAATTTCAGAATTGCACCTTGCAATGCGGAGAAATTACTGTTTGTGCATTTACAATATTCATTGATTTTTGCCATTGAAAAACATCATGTTATTCATATACCAGAAATGTTTGAAGCTACTGACTGAATGAAAGGAGCTGGCATCTCACTCTCTTTGAATCTTCTTTATCATGCTAAGAGGAGCAGGAAAAAGCAAAAAATTTCAGAATTGCACCTTGCAATGTGGAGAAATTACTGTTTGTGCATTTACAATATTCATTGATTTTTGCCATTGAAAAACATCCAGAAATGATTGAAGCTACTGACTGAATGAAAGGAGCTGGCATCTCACTCTCTTTGAATCTTCTTTATCATGCTAAGAGGAGCAGGAAAAAGCAAAAAATTTCAGAATTGCACCTTGCAATGCGGAGAAATTACTGTTTGTGCATTTACAATATTCATTGATTTTTGCCATTGAAAAACATCATGTTATTCATATACCAGAAATGTTTGAAGCTACTGACTGAATGAAAGGAGCTGGCATCTCACTCTCTTTGAATCTTCTTTATCATGCTAAGAGGAGCAGGAAAAAGCAAAAAATTTCAGAATTGCACCTTGCAATGCGGAGAAATTACTGTTTGTGCATTTACAATATTCATTGATTTTTGCCATTGAAAAACATCCAGAAATGATTGAAGCTACTGACTGAATGAAAGGAGCTGGCATCTCACTCTCTTTGAATCTTCTTTATCATGCTAAGAGGAGCAGGAAAAAGCAAAAAATTTCAGAATTGCACCTTGCAATGCGGAGAAATTACTGTTTGTGCATTTACAATATTCATTGATTTTTGCCATTGAAAAACATCATGTTATTCATATACCAGAAATGTTTGAAGCTACTGACTGAATGAAAGGAGCTGGCATCTCACTCTCTTTGAATCTTCTTTATCATGCTAAGAGGAGCAGGAAAAAGCAAAAAATTTCAGAATTGCACCTTGCAATGCGGAGAAATTACTGTTTGTGCATTTACAATATTCATTGATTTTTGCCATTGAAAAACATCATGTTATTCATATACCAGAAATGTTTGAAGCTACTGACTGAATGAAAGGAGCTGGCACCTCACTCTCTTTGAATCTTTATCATGCTAAGAGGAGCGGGAAAAAGCAAAAAATTTCAGAATTGCACCTTGCAATGCGGAGAAATTACTGTTTGTGCATTTACAATATTCATTGATTTTTGCCATTGAAAAACGTCCAGAAATGATTGAAGGTACTGACTGAATGAAAGGAGCTGGCATCTCACTCTCTTTGAATCTTCTTTATCATGCTAAGAGGAGCAGGAAAAAGCAAAAAATTTCAGAATTGCACCTTGCAATGCGGAGAAATTACTGTTTGTGCATTTACAATATTCATTGATTTTTGCCATTGAAAAACGTCCAGAAATGATTGAAGCTACTGACTGAATGAAAGGAGCTGGCATCTCACTCTCTTTGAATCTTCTTTATTATGCTAAGAGGAGCAGGAAAAAGCAAAAAATTTCAGAATTGCACCTTGCAATGCGGAGAAATTACAGTTTGTGCATTTACAATATTCATTGATTTTTGCCATTGAAAAACATCCAGAAATGATTGAAGCTACTGACTGAATGAAAGGAGCTGGCATCTCACTCTCTTTGAATCTTCTTTATCATGCTAAGAGGAGCAGGAAAAAGCAAAAAATTTCAGAATTGCACCTTGCAATGCGGAGAAATTACTGTTTGTGCATTTACAATATTCATTGATTTTTGCCATTGAAAAACATCATGTTATTCATATACCAGAAATGTTTGAAGCTACTGACTGAATGAAAGGAGCTGGCATCTCACTCTCTTTGAATCTTCTTTATCATGCTAAGAGGAGCAGGAAAAAGCAAAAAATTTCAGAATTGCACCTTGCAATGTGGAGAAATTACTGTTTGTGCATTTACAATATTCATTGATTTTTACCATTGAAAAACGTCCAGAAATGATTGAAGCTACTGACTGAATGAAAGTAGCTGGCATCTCACTCTCTTTGAATCTTCTTTATCATGCTAAGAGGAGCAGGAAAAAGCAAAAAATTTCAGACTTGCACCTTGCAATGCGGAGAAATTACTGTTTGTGCATTTACAATATTCATTGATTTTTGCCATTGAAAAACATCATGTTATTCATATACCAGAAATGTTTGAAGCTACTGACTGAATGAAAGGAGCTGGCATCTCACTCTCTTTGAATCTTCTTTATCATGCTAAGAGGAGCAGGAAAAAGCAAAAAATTTCAGAATTGCACCTTGCAATGCGGAGAAATTACTGTTTGTGCATTTACAATATTCATTGATTTTTGCCATTGAAAAACGTCCAGAAATGATTGAAGCTACTGACTGAATGAAAGGTGCTGGCATCTCACTCTCTTTGAATCTTGTTTATCATGCTAAGAGGAGCAGGAAAAAGCAAAAAATTTCAGAATTGCACCTTGCAATGCGGAGAAATTACTGTTTGTGCATTTACAATATTCATTGATTTTTGCCATTGAAAAACATCCAGAAATGATTGAAGCTACTGACTGAATGAAAGGAGCTGGCATCTCACTCTCTTTGAATCTTCTTTATCATGCTAAGAGGAGCAGGAAAAAGCAAAAAATTTCAGAATTGCATCTTGCAATGCGGAGAAATTACTGTTTGTGCATTTACAATATTCATTGATTTTTGCCATTGAAAAACATCATGTTATTCATATACCAGAAATGTTTGAAGCTACTGACTGAATGAAAGGAGCTGGCATCTCACTCTCTTTGAATCTTCTTTATCATGCTAAGAGGAGCAGGAAAAAGCAAAAAATTTCAGAATTGCACCTTGCAATGTGGAGAAATTACTGTTTGTGCATTTACAATATTCATTGATTTTTACCATTGAAAAACGTCCAGAAATGATTGAAGCTACTGACTGAATGAAAGTAGCTGGCATCTCACTCTCTTTGAATCTTAGTTATCATGCTAAGAGGAGCAGGAAAAAGCAAAAAATTTCAGACTTGCACCTTGCAATGCGGAGAAATTACTGTTTGTGCATTTACAATATTCATTGATTTTTGCCATTGAAAAACATCATGTTATTCATATACCAGAAATGTTTGAAGCTACTGACTGAATGAAAGGAGCTGGCATCTCACTCTCTTTGAATCTTCTTTATCATGCTAAGAGGAGCAGGAAAAAGCAAAAAATTTCAGAATTGCACCTTGCAATGCGGAGAAATTACTGTTTGTGCATTTACAATATTCATTGATTTTTGCCATTGAAAAACGTCCAGAAATGATTGAAGCTACTGACTGAATGAAAGGAGCTGGCATCTCACTCTCTTTGAATCTTGTTTATCATGCTAAGAGGAGCAGGAAAAAGCAAAAAATTTCAGAATTGCACCTTGCAATGCGGAGAAATTACTGTTTGTGCATTTACAATATTCATTGATTTTTGCCATTGAAAAACATCCAGAAATGATTGAAGCTACTGACTGAATGAAAGGAGCTGGCATCTCACTCTCTTTGAATCTTCTTTATCATGCTAAGAGGAGCAGGAAAAAGCAAAAAATTTCAGAATTGCACCTTGCAATGCGGAGAAATTACTGTTTGTGCATTTACAATATTCATTGATTTTTGCCATTGAAAAACATCATGTTATTCATATACCAGAAATGTTTGAAGCTACTGACTGAATGAAAGGAGCTGGCATCTCACTCTCTTTGAATCTTCTTTATCATGCTAAGAGGAGCAGGAAAAAGCAAAAAATTTCAGAATTGCACCTTGCAATGTGGAGAAATTACTGTTTGTGCATTTACAATATTCATTGATTTTTACCATTGAAAAACGTCCAGAAATGATTGAAGCTACTGACTGAATGAAAGTAGCTGGCATCTCACTCTCTTTGAATCTTCTTTATCATGCTAAGAGGAGCAGGAAAAAGCAAAAAATTTCAGAATTGCACCTTGCAATGCGGAGAAATTACTGTTTGTGCATTTACAATATTCATTGATTTTTGCCATTGAAAAACATCATGTTATTCATATACCAGAAATGTTTGAAGCTACTGACTGAATGAAAGGAGCTGGCATCTCACTCTCTTTGAATCTTCTTTATCATGCTAAGAGGAGCAGGAAAAAGCAAAAAATTTCAGAATTGCACCTTGCAATGTGGAGAAATTACTGTTTGTGCATTTACAATATTCATTGATTTTTACCATTGAAAAACGTCCAGAAATGATTGAAGCTACTGACTGAATGAAAGTAGCTGGCATCTCACTCTCTTTGAATCTTCTTTATCATGCTAAGAGGAGCAGGAAAAAGCAAAAAATTTCAGACTTGCACCTTGCAATGCGGAGAAATTACTGTTTGTGCATTTACAATCTTCATTGATTTTTGCCATTGAAAAACATCATGTTATTCATATACCAGAAATGTTTGAAGCTACTGACTGAATGAAAGGAGCTGGCATCTCACTCTCTTTGAATCTTCTTTATCATGCTAAGAGGAGCAGGAAAAAGCAAAAAATTTCAGAATTGCACCTTGCAATGCGGAGAAATTACTGTTTGTGCATTTACAATATTCATTGATTTTTGCCATTGAAAAACGTCCAGAAATGATTGAAGCTACTGACTGAATGAAAGGAGCTGGCATCTCACTCTCTTTGAATCTTGTTTATCATGCTAAGAGGAGCAGGAAAAAGCAAAAAATTTCAGAATTGCACCTTGCAATGCGGAGAAATTACTGTTTGTGCATTTACAATATTCATTGATTTTTGCCATTGAAAAACATCCAGAAATGATTGAAGCTACTGACTGAATGAAAGGAGCTGGCATCTCACTCTCTTTGAATCTTCTTTATCATGCTAAGAGGAGCAGGAAAAAGCAAAAAATTTCAGAATTGCACCTTGCAATGCGGAGAAATTACTGTTTGTGCATTTACAATATTCATTGATTTTTGCCATTGAAAAACATCATGTTATTCATATACCAGAAATGTTTGAAGCTACTGACTGAATGAAAGGAGCTGGCATCTCACTCTCTTTGAATCTTCTTTATCATGCTAAGAGGAGCAGGAAAAAGCAAAAAATTTCAGAATTGCACCTTGCAATGTGGAGAAATTACTGTTTGTGCATTTACAATATTCATTGATTTTTACCATTGAAAAACGTCCAGAAATGATTGAAGCTACTGACTGAATGAAAGTAGCTGGCATCTCACTCTCTTTGAATCTTCTTTATCATGCTAAGAGGAGCAGGAAAAAGCAAAAAATTTCAGACTTGCACCTTGCAATGCGGAGAAATTACTGTTTGTGCATTTACAATATTCATTGATTTTTGCCATTGAAAAACATCATGTTATTCATATACCAGAAATGTTTGAAGCTACTGACTGAATGAAAGGAGCTGGCATCTCACTCTCTTTGAATCTTCTTTATCATGCTAAGAGGAGCAGGAAAAAGCAAAAAATTTCAGAATTGCACCTTGCAATGCGGAGAAATTACTGTTTGTGCATTTACAATATTCATTGATTTTTGCCATTGAAAAACGTCCAGAAATGATTGAAGCTACTGACTGAATGAAAGGAGCTGGCATCTCACTCTCTTTGAATCTTGTTTATCATGCTAAGAGGAGCAGGAAAAAGCAAAAAATTTCAGAATTGCACCTTGCAATGCGGAGAAATTACTGTTTGTGCATTTACAATATTCATTGATTTTTGCCATTGAAAAACATCCAGAAATGATTGAAGCTACTGACTGAATGAAAGGAGCTGGCATCTCACTCTCTTTGAATCTTCTTTATCATGCTAAGAGGAGCAGGAAAAAGCAAAAAATTTCAGAATTGCACCTTGCAATGCGGAGAAATTACTGTTTGTGCATTTACAAAATTCATTGATTTTTGCCATTGAAAAACATCATGTTATTCATATACCAGAAATGTTTGAAGCTACTGACTGAATGAAAGGAGCTGACATCTCACTCTCTTTGAATCTTCTTTATCATGCTAAGAGGAGCAGGAAAAAGCAAAAAATTTCAGAATTGCACCTTGCAATGCGGAGAAATTACTGTTTGTGCATTTACAATATTCATTGATTTTTGCCATTGAAAAACATCCAGAAATGATTGAAGCTACTGACTGAATGAAAGGAGCTGGCATCTCACTCTCTTTGAATCTTCTTTATCATGCTAAGAGGAGCAGGAAAAAGCAAAAAATTTCAGAATTGCACCTTGCAATGCGGAGAAATTACTGTTTGTGCATTTACAATATTCATTGATTTTTGCCATTGAAAAACATCATGTTATTCATATACCAGAAATGTTTGAAGCTACTGACTGAATGAAAGGAGCTGGCATCTCACTCTCTTTGAATCTTCTTTATCATGCTAAGAGGAGCAGGAAAAAGCAAAAAATTTCAGAATTGCACCTTGCAATGTGGAGAAATTACTGTTTGTGCATTTACAATATTCATTGATTTTTACCATTGAAAAACGTCCAGAAATGATTGAAGCTACTGACTGAATGAAAGTAGCTGGCATCTCACTCTCTTTGAATCTTCTTTATCATGCTAAGAGGAGCAGGAAAAAGCAAAAAATTTCAGACTTGCACCTTGCAATGCGGAGAAATTACTGTTTGTGCATTTACAATATTCATTGATTTTTGCCATTGAAAAACATCATGTTATTCATATACCAGAAATGTTTGAAGCTACTGACTGAATGAAAGGAGCTGGCATCTCACTCTCTTTGAATCTTCTTTATCATGCTAAGAGGAGCAGGAAAAAGCAAAAAATTTCAGAATCGCACCTTGCAATGCGGAGAAATTACTGTTTGTGCATTTACAATTTTCATTGATTTTTGCCATTGAAAAACGTCCAGAAATGATTGAAGGTACTGACTGAATGAAAGGAGCTGGCATCTCACTCTCTTTGAATCTTCTTTATCATGCTAAGAGGAGCAGGAAAAAGCAAAAAATTTCAGAATTGCACCTTGCAATGCGGAGAAATTACTGTTTGTGCATTTACAATATTCATTGATTTTTGCCATTGAAAAACGTCCAGAAATGATTGAAGCTACTGACTGAATGAAAGGAGCTGGCATCTCACTCTCTTTGAATCTTCTTTATCATGCTAAGAGGAGCAGGAAAAAGCAAAAAATTTCAGAATTGCACCTTGCAATGCGGAGAAATTACAGTTTGTGCATTTACAATATTCATTGATTTTTGCCATTGAAAAACATCCAGAAATGATTGAAGCTACTGACTGAATGAAAGGAGCTGGCATCTCACTCTCTTTGAATCTTCTTTATCATGCTAAGAGGAGCAGGAAAAAGCAAAAAATTTCAGAATTGCACCTTGCAATGCGGAGAAATTACTGTTTGTGCATTTACAATATTCATTGATTTTTGCCATTGAAAAACATCATGTTATTCATATACCAGAAATGTTTGAAGCTACTGACTGAATGAAAGGAGCTGGCATCTCACTCTCTTTGAATCTTCTTTATCATGCTAAGAGGAGCAGGAAAAAGCAAAAAATTTCAGAATTGCACCTTGCAATGCGGAGAAATTACTGTTTGTGCATTTACAATATTCATTGATTTTTGCCATTGAAAAACATGTTATTCATATACCAGAAATGTTTGAAGCTACTGACTGAATGAAAGGAGCTGGCACCTCACTCTCTTTGAATCTTTATCATGCTAAGAGGAGCGGGAAAAAGCAAAAAATTTCAGAATTGCACCTTGCAATGCGGAGAAATTACTGTTTGTGCATTTACAATATTCATTGATTTTTGCCATTGAAAAACGTCCAGAAATGATTGAAGGTACTGACTGAATGAAAGGAGCTGGCATCTCACTCTCTTTGAATCTTCTTTATCATGCTAAGAGGAGCAGGAAAAAGCAAAAAATTTCAGAATTGCACCTTGCAATGCGGAGAAATTACTGTTTGTGCATTTACAATATTCATTGATTTTTGCCATTGAAAAACGTCCAGAAATGATTGAAGCTACTGACTGAATGAAAGGAGCTGGCATCTCACTCTCTTTGAATCTTCTTTATTATGCTAAGAGGAGCAGGAAAAAGCAAAAAATTTCAGAATTGCACCTTGCAATGCGGAGAAATTACAGTTTGTGCATTTACAATATTCATTGATTTTTGCCATTGAAAAACATCCAGAAATGATTGAAGCTACTGACTGAATGAAAGGAGCTGGCATCTCACTCTCTTTGAATCTTCTTTATCATGCTAAGAGGAGCAGGAAAAAGCAAAAAATTTCAGAATTGCACCTTGCAATGCGGAGAAATTACTGTTTGTGCATTTACAATATTCATTGATTTTTGCCATTGAAAAACATCATGTTATTCATATACCAGAAATGTTTGAAGCTACTGACTGAATGAAAGGAGCTGGCATCTCACTCTCTTTGAATCTTCTTTATCATGCTAAGAGGAGCAGGAAAAAGCAAAAAATTTCAGAATTGCACCTTGCAATGTGGAGAAATTACTGTCTGTGCATTTACAATATTCATTGATTTTTACCATTGAAAAACATCCAGAAATGATTGAAGCTACTGACTGAATGAAAGTAGCTGGCATCTCACTCTCTTTGAATCTTCTTTATCATGCTAAGAGGAGCAGGAAAAAGCAAAAAATTTCAGACTTGCACCTTGCAATGCGGAGAAATTACTGTTTGTGCATTTACAATATTCATTGATTTTTGCCATTGAAAAACATCATGTTATTCATATACCAGAAATGTTTGAAGCTACTGACTGAATGAAAGGAGCTGGCATCTCACTCTCTTTGAATCTTCTTTATCATGCTAAGAGGAGCAGGAAAAAGCAAAAAATTTCAGAATTGCACCTTGCAATGCGGAGAAATTACTGTTTGTGCATTTACAATATTCATTGATTTTTGCCATTGAAAAACGTCCAGAAATGATTGAAGCTACTGACTGAATGAAAGGAGCTGGCATCTCACTCTCTTTGAATCTTGTTTATCATGCTAAGAGGAGCAGGAAAAAGCAAAAAATTTCAGAATTGCACCTTGCAATGCGGAGAAATTACTGTTTGTGCATTTACAATATTCATTGATTTTTGCCATTGAAAAACATCCAGAAATGATTGAAGCTACTGACTGAATGAAAGGAGCTGGCATCTCACTCTCTTTGAATCTTCTTTATCATGCTAAGAGGAGCAGGAAAAAGCAAAAAATTTCAGAATTGCACCTTGCAATGCGGAGAAATTACTGTTTGTGCATTTACAATATTCATTGATTTTTGCCATTGAAAAACATCATGTTATTCATATACCAGAAATGTTTGAAGCTACTGACTGAATGAAAGGAGCTGGCATCTCACTCTCTTTGAATCTTCTTTATCATGCTAAGAGGAGCAGGAAAAAGCAAAAAATTTCAGAATTGCACCTTGCAATGTGGAGAAATTACTGTTTGTGCATTTACAATATTCATTGATTTTTACCATTGAAAAACGTCCAGAAATGATTGAAGCTACTGACTGAATGAAAGTAGCTGGCATCTCACTCTCTTTGAATCTTCTTTATCATGCTAAGAGGAGCAGGAAAAAGCAAAAAATTTCAGACTTGCACCTTGCAATGCGGAGAAATTACTGTTTGTGCATTTACAATATTCATTGATTTTTGCCATTGAAAAACATCATGTTATTCATATACCAGAAATGTTTGAAGCTACTGACTGAATGAAAGGAGCTGGCATCTCACTCTCTTTGAATCTTCTTTATCATGCTAAGAGGAGCAGGAAAAAGCAAAAAATTTCAGAATTGCACCTTGCAATGCGGAGAAATTACTGTTTGTGCATTTACAATATTCATTGATTTTTGCCATTGAAAAACGTCCAGAAATGATTGAAGCTACTGACTGAATGAAAGGAGCTGGCATCTCACTCTCTTTGAATCTTGTTTATCATGCTAAGAGGAGCAGGAAAAAGCAAAAAATTTCAGAATTGCACCTTGCAATGCGGAGAAATTACTGTTTGTGCATTTACAATATTCATTGATTTTTGCCATTGAAAAACATCCAGAAATGATTGAAGCTACTGACTGAATGAAAGGAGCTGGCATCTCACTCTCTTTGAATCTTCTTTATCATGCTAAGAGGAGCAGGAAAAAGCAAAAAATTTCAGAATTGCACCTTGCAATGCGGAGAAATTACTGTTTGTGCATTTACAATATTCATTGATTTTTGCCATTGAAAAACATCATGTTATTCATATACCAGAAATGTTTGAAGCTACTGACTGAATGAAAGGAGCTGGCATCTCACTCTCTTTGAATCTTCTTTATCATGCTAAGAGGAGCAGGAAAAAGCAAAAAATTTCAGAATTGCACCTTGCAATGCGGAGAAATTACTGTTTGTGCATTTACAATATTCATTGATTTTTGCCATTGAAAAACGTCCAGAAATGATTGAAGCTACTGACTGAATGAAAGGAGCTGGCATCTCACTCTCTTTGAATCTTGTTTATCATGCTAAGAGGAGCAGGAAAAAGCAAAAAATTTCAGAATTGCACCTTGCAATGCGGAGAAATTACTGTTTGTGCATTTACAATATTCATTGATTTTTGCCATTGAAAAACATCCAGAAATGATTGAAGCTACTGACTGAATGAAAGGAGCTGGCATCTCACTCTCTTTGAATCTTCTTTATCATGCTAAGAGGAGCAGGAAAAAGCAAAAAATTTCAGAATTGCACCTTGCAATGCGGAGAAATTACTGTTTGTGCATTTACAATATTCATTGATTTTTGCCATTGAAAAACATCATGTTATTCATATACCAGAAATGTTTGAAGCTACTGACTGAATGAAAGGAGCTGGCATCTCACTCTCTTTGAATCTTCTTTATCATGCTAAGAGGAGCAGGAAAAAGCAAAAAATTTCAGAATTGCACCTTGCAATGTGGAGAAATTACTGTTTGTGCATTTACAATATTCATTGATTTTTACCATTGAAAAACGTCCAGAAATGATTGAAGCTACTGACTGAATGAAAGTAGCTGGCATCTCACTCTCTTTGAATCTTCTTTATCATGCTAAGAGGAGCAGGAAAAAGCAAAAAATTTCAGACTTGCACCTTGCAATGCGGAGAAATTACTGTTTGTGCATTTACAATATTCATTGATTTTTGCCATTGAAAAACATCATGTTATTCATATACCAGAAATGTTTGAAGCTACTGACTGAATGAAAGGAGCTGGCATCTCACTCTCTTTGAATCTTCTTTATCATGCTAAGAGGAGCAGGAAAAAGCAAAAAATTTCAGAATTGCACCTTGCAATGCGGAGAAATTACTGTTTGTGCATTTACAATATTCATTGATTTTTGCCATTGAAAAACGTCCAGAAATGATTGAAGCTACTGACTGAATGAAAGGAGCTGGCATCTCACTCTCTTTGAATCTTGTTTATCATGCTAAGAGGAGCAGGAAAAAGCAAAAAATTTCAGAATTGCACCTTGCAATGCGGAGAAATTACTGTTTGTGCATTTACAATATTCATTGATTTTTGCCATTGAAAAACATCCAGAAATGATTGAAGCTACTGACTGAATGAAAGGAGCTGGCATCTCACTCTCTTTGAATCTTCTTTATCATGCTAAGAGGAGCAGGAAAAAGCAAAAAATTTCAGAATTGCACCTTGCAATGCGGAGAAATTACTGTTTGTGCATTTACAATATTCATTGATTTTTGCCATTGAAAAACATCATGTTATTCATATACCAGAAATGTTTGAAGCTACTGACTGAATGAAAGGAGCTGGCATCTCACTCTCTTTGAATCTTCTTTATCATGCTAAGAGGAGCAGGAAAAAGCAAAAAATTTCATAATTGCACCTTGCAATGCGGAGAAATTACTGTTTGTGCATTTACAATATTCATTGATTTTTGCCATTGAAAAACATCATGTTATTCATATACCAGAAATGATTGAAGCTACTGACTGAATGAAAGGAGCTGGCATCTCACTCTCTTTGAATCTTCTTTATCATGCTAAGAGGAGCAGGAAAAAGTAAAAAATTTCAGAATTGCACTATGCAATGCGGAGAAATTACTGTTTGTGCATTTATAATATTCAATGATTTTTGCCATTGAAAAACGTCCAGAAATGATTGAAGCTACTGACTGAACGAAAGGAGCTGGCATCTCACTCTCTTTGAATCTTCTTTATCATGCTAAGAGGAGCAGGAAAAAGCAAAAAATTTCAGAATTGCACCTTGCAATGCGGAGAAATTACTGTTTGTGCATTTACAATATTCATTGATTTTTGCCATTGAAAAACATCATGTTATTCATATACCAGAAATGTTTGAAGCTACTGACTGAATGAAAGGAGCTGGCATCTCACTCTCTTTGAATCTTCTTTATCATGCTAAGCGGAGCAGGAAAAAGCAAAGAATTTCAGAATTGCAACTTGCAATGCGGAGAAATTACTGTTTGTGCATTTACAATATTCATTGATTTTTGCCATTGAAAAACGTCCAGAAATGATTGAAGCTACTGACTGAATGAAAGGAGCTGGCATCTCACTCTCTTTGAATCTTCTTTATCATGCTAAGAGGAGCAGGTAAAAGCAAAAAATTTCAGAATTGCACCTTGCAATGCGGAGAAATTACTGTTTGTGCATTTACAATATTCATTGATTTTTGCCATTGAAAAACGTCCAGAAATGTTTGAAGCTACTGACTGAATGAAAGGAGCTGGCATCTCACTCTCTTTGAATCTTGTTTATCATGCTAAGAGGAGCAGGAAAAAGCAAAAAATTTCAGAATTGCACCTTGCAATGCGGAGAAATTACTGTTTGTGCATTTGCAATATTCATTGATTTTTGCCATTGAAAAACGTCCAGAAATGATTGAAGCTACTGACTGAATGAAAGGAGCTGGCATCTCACTCTCTTTGAATCTTCTTTATCATGCTAAGAGGAGCAGGAAAAAGCAAAAAATTTCAGAATTGCACCTTGCAATGCGGAGAAATTACTGTTTGTGCATTTACAATATTCATTGATTTTTGCCATTGAAAAACATCATGTTATTCATATACCAGAAATGATTGAAGCTACTGACTGAATGAAAGGAGCTGGCATCTCACTCTCTTTGAATCTTCTTTATCATGCTAAGAGGAGCAGGAAAAAGCAAAAAATTTCAGAATTGCACCTTGCAATGCGGAGAAATTACTGTTTGTGCATTTACAATATTCATTGATTTTTGCCATTGAAAAACATCATGTTATTCATATACCAGAAATGTTTGAAGCTACTGACTGAATGAAAGGAGCTGGCATCTCACTCTCTTTGAATCTTCTTTATCATGCTAAGAGGAGCAGTAAAAAGCAAAAAATTTCACAATTGCACCTTGCAATGCGGAGAAATTACTGTTTGTGCATTTACAATATTCATTGATTTTTACCATTGAAAAACGTCCAGAAATGATTGAGGCTACTGACTGAACGAAAGGAGCTGGCATCTCACTCTCTTTGAATCTTCTTTAACATGCTAAGAGGAGCAGGAAAAAGCAAAAAATTTCAGAATTGCACCTTGCAATGCGGAGAAATTACTGTTTGTGCATTTACAATATTCATTGATTTTTGCCATTGAAAAACATCATGTTATTCATATACCAGAAATGTTTGAAGCTACTGACTGAATGAAAGGAGCTGGCATCTCACTCTCTTTGAATCTTCTTTATCATGCTAAGAGGAGCAGGAAAAAACAAAAAATTTCAGAATTGCACCTTGCAATGCGGAGAAATTACTGTTTGTGCATTTACAATATTCATTGATTTTTGCCATTGAAAAACATCATGTTATTCATATACCAGAAATGATTGAAGCTACTGACTGAATGAAAGGAGCTGGCATCTCACTCTCTTTGAATCTTCTTTATCATGCTAAGAGGAGCAGGAAAAAGTAAAAAATTTCAGAATTGCACCTTGCAATGCGGAGAAATTACTGTTTGTGCATTTACAATATTCAATGATTTTTGCCATTGAAAAAAGTCCAGAAATGATTGAAGCTACTGACTCAATGAAAGGAGCTGGCATCTCACTCTCTTTGAATCTTCTTTATCATGCTAAGAGGAGCAGGAAAAAGCAAAAAATTTCAGAATTGCACCTTGCAATGCGGAGAAATTACTGTTTGTGCATTTACAATATTCATTGATTTTTGCCATTGAAAAACATCATGTTATTCATATACCAGAAATGTTTGAAGCTACTGACTGAATGAAAGGAGCTGGCATCTCACTCTCTTTGAATCTTCTTTATCATGCTAAGAGGAGCAGGAAAAAGCAAAAAATTTCAGAATTGCACCTTGCAATGCGGAGAAATTACTGTTTGTGCATTTACAATATTCATTGATTTTTGCCATTGAAAAACATCATGTTATTCATATACCAGAAATGTTTGAAGCTACTGACTGAATGAAAGGAGCTGGCATCTCACTCTCTTTGAATCTTCTTTATCATGCTAAGAGGAGCAGGAAAAAGCAAAAAATTTCAGAATTGCACCTTGCAATGCGGAGAAATTACTGTTTGTGCATTTACAATATTCATTGATTTTTGCCATTGAAAAACATCATGTTATTCATATACCAGAAATGTTTGAAGCTACTGACTGAATGAAAGGAGCTGGCATCTCACTCTCTTTGAATCTTCTTTATCATGCTAAGAGGAGCAGGAAAAAGCAAAAAATTTCAGAATTGCACCTTGCAATGCGGAGAAATTACTGTTTGTGCATTTACAATATTCATTGATTTTTGCCATTGAAAAACATCCAGAAATGATTGAAGCTACTGACTGAATGAAAGGAGCTGGCATCTCACTCTCTTTGAATCTTCTTTATCATGCTAAGAGGAGCAGGAAAAAGCAAAAAATTTCAGAATTGCACCTTGCAATGCGGAGAAATTACTGTTTGTGCATTTACAATATTCATTGATTTTTGCCATTGAAAAACATCATGTTATTCATATACCAGAAATGTTTGAAGCTACTGACTGAATGAAAGGAGCTGGCATCTCACTCTCTTTGAATCTTCTTTATCATGCTAAGAGGAGCAGGAAAAAGCAAAAAATTTCATAATTGCACCTTGCAATGCGGAGAAATTACTGTTTGTGCATTTACAATATTCATTGATTTTTGCCATTGAAAAACATCATGTTATTCATATACCAGAAATGATTGAAGCTACTGACTGAATGAAAGGAGCTGGCATCTCACTCTCTTTGAATCTTCTTTATCATGCTAAGAGGAGCAGGAAAAAGTAAAAAATTTCAGAATTGCACTATGCAATGCGGAGAAATTACTGTTTGTGCATTTATAATATTCAATGATTTTTGCCATTGAAAAACGTCCAGAAATGATTGAAGCTACTGACTGAACGAAAGGAGCTGGCATCTCACTCTCTTTGAATCTTCTTTATCATGCTAAGAGGAGCAGGAAAAAGCAAAAAATTTCAGAATTGCACCTTGCAATGCGGAGAAATTACTGTTTGTGCATTTACAATATTCATTGATTTTTGCCATTGAAAAACATCATGTTATTCATATACCAGAAATGTTTGAAGCTACTGACTGAATGAAAGGAGCTGGCATCTCACTCTCTTTGAATCTTCTTTATCATGCTAAGCGGAGCAGGAAAAAGCAAAGAATTTCAGAATTGCAACTTGCAATGCGGAGAAATTACTGTTTGTGCATTTACAATATTCATTGATTTTTGCCATTGAAAAACGTCCAGAAATGATTGAAGCTACTGACTGAATGAAAGGAGCTGGCATCTCACTCTCTTTGAATCTTCTTTATCATGCTAAGAGGAGCAGGTAAAAGCAAAAAATTTCAGAATTGCACCTTGCAATGCGGAGAAATTACTGTTTGTGCATTTACAATATTCATTGATTTTTGCCATTGAAAAACGTCCAGAAATGTTTGAAGCTACTGACTGAATGAAAGGAGCTGGCATCTCACTCTCTTTGAATCTTGTTTATCATGCTAAGAGGAGCAGGAAAAAGCAAAAAATTTCAGAATTGCACCTTGCAATGCGGAGAAATTACTGTTTGTGCATTTGCAATATTCATTGATTTTTGCCATTGAAAAACGTCCAGAAATGATTGAAGCTACTGACTGAATGAAAGGAGCTGGCATCTCACTCTCTTTGAATCTTCTTTATCATGCTAAGAGGAGCAGGAAAAAGCAAAAAATTTCAGAATTGCACCTTGCAATGCGGAGAAATTACTGTTTGTGCATTTACAATATTCATTGATTTTTGCCATTGAAAAACATCATGTTATTCATATACCAGAAATGATTGAAGCTACTGACTGAATGAAAGGAGCTGGCATCTCACTCTCTTTGAATCTTCTTTATCATGCTAAGAGGAGCAGGAAAAAGCAAAAAATTTCAGAATTGCACCTTGCAATGCGGAGAAATTACTGTTTGTGCATTTACAATATTCATTGATTTTTGCCATTGAAAAACATCATGTTATTCATATACCAGAAATGTTTGAAGCTACTGACTGAATGAAAGGAGCTGGCATCTCACTCTCTTTGAATCTTCTTTATCATGCTAAGAGGAGCAGTAAAAAGCAAAAAATTTCACAATTGCACCTTGCAATGCGGAGAAATTACTGTTTGTGCATTTACAATATTCATTGATTTTTACCATTGAAAAACGTCCAGAAATGATTGAGGCTACTGACTGAACGAAAGGAGCTGGCATCTCACTCTCTTTGAATCTTCTTTAACATGCTAAGAGGAGCAGGAAAAAGCAAAAAATTTCAGAATTGCACCTTGCAATGCGGAGAAATTACTGTTTGTGCATTTACAATATTCATTGATTTTTGCCATTGAAAAACATCATGTTATTCATATACCAGAAATGTTTGAAGCTACTGACTGAATGAAAGGAGCTGGCATCTCACTCTCTTTGAATCTTCTTTATCATGCTAAGAGGAGCAGGAAAAAACAAAAAATTTCAGAATTGCACCTTGCAATGCGGAGAAATTACTGTTTGTGCATTTACAATATTCATTGATTTTTGCCATTGAAAAACATCATGTTATTCATATACCAGAAATGATTGAAGCTACTGACTGAATGAAAGGAGCTGGCATCTCACTCTCTTTGAATCTTCTTTATCATGCTAAGAGGAGCAGGAAAAAGTAAAAAATTTCAGAATTGCACCTTGCAATGCGGAGAAATTACTGTTTGTGCATTTACAATATTCAATGATTTTTGCCATTGAAAAAAGTCCAGAAATGATTGAAGCTACTGACTCAATGAAAGGAGCTGGCATCTCACTCTCTTTGAATCTTCTTTATCATGCTAAGAGGAGCAGGAAAAAGCAAAAAATTTCAGAATTGCACCTTGCAATGCGGAGAAATTACTGTTTGTGCATTTACAATATTCATTGATTTTTGCCATTGAAAAACATCATGTTATTCATATACCAGAAATGTTTGAAGCTACTGACTGAATGAAAGGAGCTGGCATCTCACTCTCTTTGAATCTTCTTTATCATGCTAAGAGGAGCAGGAAAAAGCAAAAAATTTCAGAATTGCACCTTGCAATGCGGAGAAATTACTGTTTGTGCATTTACAATATTCATTGATTTTTGCCATTGAAAAACATCATGTTATTCATATACCAGAAATGTTTGAAGCTACTGACTGAATGAAAGGAGCTGGCATCTCACTCTCTTTGAATCTTCTTTATCATGCTAAGAGGAGCAGGAAAAAGCAAAAAATTTCAGAATTGCACCTTGCAATGCGGAGAAATTACTGTTTGTGCATTTACAATATTCATTGATTTTTGCCATTGAAAAACATCATGTTATTCATATACCAGAAATGTTTGAAGCTACTGACTGAATGAAAGGAGCTGGCATCTCACTCTCTTTGAATCTTCTTTATCATGCTAAGAGGAGCAGGAAAAAGCAAAAAATTTCAGAATTGCACCTTGCAATGCGGAGAAATTACTGTTTGTGCATTTACAATATTCATTGATTTTTGCCATTGAAAAACATCCAGAAATGATTGAAGCTACTGACTGAATGAAAGGAGCTGGCATCTCACTCTCTTTGAATCTTCTTTATCATGCTAAGAGGAGCAGGAAAAAGCAAAAAATTTCAGAATTGCACCTTGCAATGCGGAGAAATTACTGTTTGTGCATTTACAATATTCATTGATTTTTGCCATTGAAAAACATCATGTTATTCATATACCAGAAATGTTTGAAGCTACTGACTGAATGAAAGGAGCTGGCATCTCACTCTCTTTGAATCTTCTTTATCATGCTAAGAGGAGCAGGAAAAAGCAAAAAATTTCATAATTGCACCTTGCAATGCGGAGAAATTACTGTTTGTGCATTTACAATATTCATTGATTTTTGCCATTGAAAAACATCATGTTATTCATATACCAGAAATGATTGAAGCTACTGACTGAATGAAAGGAGCTGGCATCTCACTCTCTTTGAATCTTCTTTATCATGCTAAGAGGAGCAGGAAAAAGTAAAAAATTTCAGAATTGCACTATGCAATGCGGAGAAATTACTGTTTGTGCATTTATAATATTCAATGATTTTTGCCATTGAAAAACGTCCAGAAATGATTGAAGCTACTGACTGAACGAAAGGAGCTGGCATCTCACTCTCTTTGAATCTTCTTTATCATGCTAAGAGGAGCAGGAAAAAGCAAAAAATTTCAGAATTGCACCTTGCAATGCGGAGAAATTACTGTTTGTGCATTTACAATATTCATTGATTTTTGCCATTGAAAAACATCATGTTATTCATATACCAGAAATGTTTGAAGCTACTGACTGAATGAAAGGAGCTGGCATCTCACTCTCTTTGAATCTTCTTTATCATGCTAAGCGGAGCAGGAAAAAGCAAAAAATTTCAGAATTGCAACTTGCAATGCGGAGAAATTACTGTTTGTGCATTTACAATATTCATTGATTTTTGCCATTGAAAAACGTCCAGAAATGATTGAAGCTACTGACTGAATGAAAGGAGCTGGCATCTCACTCTCTTTGAATCTTCTTTATCATGCTAAGAGGAGCAGGTAAAAGCAAAAAATTTCAGAATTGCACCTTGCAATGCGGAGAAATTACTGTTTGTGCATTTACAATATTCATTGATTTTTGCCATTGAAAAACGTCCAGAAATGTTTGAAGCTACTGACTGAATGAAAGGAGCTGGCATCTCACTCTCTTTGAATCTTGTTTATCATGCTAAGAGGAGCAGGAAAAAGCAAAAAATTTCAGAATTGCACCTTGCAATGCGGAGAAATTACTGTTTGTGCATTTGCAATATTCATTGATTTTTGCCATTGAAAAACGTCCAGAAATGATTGAAGCTACTGACTGAATGAAAGGAGCTGGCATCTCACTCTCTTTGAATCTTCTTTATCATGCTAAGAGGAGCAGGAAAAAGCAAAAAATTTCAGAATTGCACCTTGCAATGCGGAGAAATTACTGTTTGTGCATTTACAATATTCATTGATTTTTGCCATTGAAAAACATCATGTTATTCATATACCAGAAATGATTGAAGCTACTGACTGAATGAAAGGAGCTGGCATCTCACTCTCTTTGAATCTTCTTTATCATGCTAAGAGGAGCAGGAAAAAGCAAAAAATTTCAGAATTGCACCTTGCAATGCGGAGAAATTACTGTTTGTGCATTTACAATATTCATTGATTTTTGCCATTGAAAAACATCATGTTATTCATATACCAGAAATGTTTGAAGCTACTGACTGAATGAAAGGAGCTGGCATCTCACTCTCTTTGAATCTTCTTTATCATGCTAAGAGGAGCAGTAAAAAGCAAAAAATTTCACAATTGCACCTTGCAATGCGGAGAAATTACTGTTTGTGCATTTACAATATTCATTGATTTTTACCATTGAAAAACGTCCAGAAATGATTGAGGCTACTGACTGAACGAAAGGAGCTGGCATCTCACTCTCTTTGAATCTTCTTTAACATGCTAAGAGGAGCAGGAAAAAGCAAAAAATTTCAGAATTGCACCTTGCAATGCGGAGAAATTACTGTTTGTGCATTTACAATATTCATTGATTTTTGCCATTGAAAAACATCATGTTATTCATATACCAGAAATGTTTGAAGCTACTGACTGAATGAAAGGAGCTGGCATCTCACTCTCTTTGAATCTTCTTTATCATGCTAAGAGGAGCAGGAAAAAACAAAAAATTTCAGAATTGCACCTTGCAATGCGGAGAAATTACTGTTTGTGCATTTACAATATTCATTGATTTTTGCCATTGAAAAACATCATGTTATTCATATACCAGAAATGATTGAAGCTACTGACTGAATGAAAGGAGCTGGCATCTCACTCTCTTTGAATCTTCTTTATCATGCTAAGAGGAGCAGGAAAAAGTAAAAAATTTCAGAATTGCACCTTGCAATGCGGAGAAATTACTGTTTGTGCATTTACAATATTCAATGATTTTTGCCATTGAAAAAAGTCCAGAAATGATTGAAGCTACTGACTCAATGAAAGGAGCTGGCATCTCACTCTCTTTGAATCTTCTTTATCATGCTAAGAGGAGCAGGAAAAAGCAAAAAATTTCAGAATTGCACCTTGCAATGCGGAGAAATTACTGTTTGTGCATTTACAATATTCATTGATTTTTGCCATTGAAAAACATCATGTTATTCATATACCAGAAATGTTTGAAGCTACTGACTGAATGAAAGGAGCTGGCATCTCACTCTCTTTGAATCTTCTTTATCATGCTAAGAGGAGCAGGAAAAAGCAAAAAATTTCAGAATTGCACCTTGCAATGCGGAGAAATTACTGTTTGTGCATTTACAATATTCATTGATTTTTGCCATTGAAAAACATCATGTTATTCATATACCAGAAATGTTTGAAGCTACTGACTGAATGAAAGGAGCTGGCATCTCACTCTCTTTGAATCTTCTTTATCATGCTAAGAGGAGCAGGAAAAAGCAAAAAATTTCAGAATTGCACCTTGCAATGCGGAGAAATTACTGTTTGTGCATTTACAATATTCATTGATTTTTGCCATTGAAAAACATCATGTTATTCATATACCAGAAATGTTTGAAGCTACTGACTGAATGAAAGGAGCTGGCATCTCACTCTCTTTGAATCTTCTTTATCATGCTAAGAGGAGCAGGAAAAAGCAAAAAATTTCAGAATTGCACCTTGCAATGCGGAGAAATTACTGTTTGTGCATTTACAATATTCATTGATTTTTGCCATTGAAAAACATCCAGAAATGATTGAAGCTACTGACTGAATGAAAGGAGCTGGCATCTCACTCTCTTTGAATCTTCTTTATCATGCTAAGAGGAGCAGGAAAAAGCAAAAAATTTCAGAATTGCACCTTGCAATGCGGAGAAATTACTGTTTGTGCATTTACAATATTCATTGATTTTTGCCATTGAAAAACATCATGTTATTCATATACCAGAAATGTTTGAAGCTACTGACTGAATGAAAGGAGCTGGCATCTCACTCTCTTTGAATCTTCTTTATCATGCTAAGAGGAGCAGGAAAAAGCAAAAAATTTCATAATTGCACCTTGCAATGCGGAGAAATTACTGTTTGTGCATTTACAATATTCATTGATTTTTGCCATTGAAAAACATCATGTTATTCATATACCAGAAATGATTGAAGCTACTGACTGAATGAAAGGAGCTGGCATCTCACTCTCTTTGAATCTTCTTTATCATGCTAAGAGGAGCAGGAAAAAGTAAAAAATTTCAGAATTGCACTATGCAATGCGGAGAAATTACTGTTTGTGCATTTATAATATTCAATGATTTTTGCCATTGAAAAACGTCCAGAAATGATTGAAGCTACTGACTGAACGAAAGGAGCTGGCATCTCACTCTCTTTGAATCTTCTTTATCATGCTAAGAGGAGCAGGAAAAAGCAAAAAATTTCAGAATTGCACCTTGCAATGCGGAGAAATTACTGTTTGTGCATTTACAATATTCATTGATTTTTGCCATTGAAAAACATCATGTTATTCATATACCAGAAATGTTTGAAGCTACTGACTGAATGAAAGGAGCTGGCATCTCACTCTCTTTGAATCTTCTTTATCATGCTAAGCGGAGCAGGAAAAAGCAAAAAATTTCAGAATTGCAACTTGCAATGCGGAGAAATTACTGTTTGTGCATTTACAATATTCATTGATTTTTGCCATTGAAAAACGTCCAGAAATGATTGAAGCTACTGACTGAATGAAAGGAGCTGGCATCTCACTCTCTTTGAATCTTCTTTATCATGCTAAGAGGAGCAGGAAAAAGCAAAAAATTTCATAATTGCACCTTGCAATGCGGAGAAATTACTGTTTGTGCATTTACAATATTCATTGATTTTTGCCATTGAAAAACGTCCAGAAATGATTGAAGCTACTGACTGAATGAAAGGAGCTGGCATCTCACTCTCTTTGAATCATGTTTATCATGCTAAGAGGAGCAGGAAAAAGCAAAAAATTTCAGAATTGCACCTTGCAATGCGGAGAAATTACTGTTTGTGCATTTACAATATTCATTGATTTTTGCCATTGAAAAACGTCCAGAAATTATTGAAGCTACTGACTGAATGAAAGGAGCTGGCATCTCACTCTCTTTGAATCTTCTTTATCATGCTAAGAGGAGCAGGAAAAAGCAAAAAATTTCAGAATTGCACCTTGCAATGCGGAGAAATTACTGTTTGTGCATTTACAATATTCATTGATTTTTGCCATTGAAAAACATCATGTTATTCATATACCAGAAATGATTGAAGCTACTGACTGAATGAAAGGAGCTGGCATCTCACTCTCTTTGAATCTTCTTTATCATGCTAAGAGGAGCAGGAAAAAGTAAAAAATTTCAGAATTGCACTATGCA
Source organism: Phyllobates terribilis (assembly GCF_046119375.1). Classification (NCBI taxonomy): domain Eukaryota; kingdom Metazoa; phylum Chordata; class Amphibia; order Anura; family Dendrobatidae; genus Phyllobates; species Phyllobates terribilis. The sequence goes on along the minus strand of NW_027363407.1, from coordinate 576,651 downwards.
ATGCGGAGAAATTACTGTTTGTGCATTTACAATATTCATTGATTTTTGCCATTGAAAAACATCATGTTATTCATATACCAGAAATGTTTGAAGCTACTGACTGAATGAAAGGAGCTGGCATCTCACTCTCTTTGAATCTTCTTTATCATGCTAAGAGGAGCAGTAAAAAGCAAAAAATTTCACAATTGCACCTTGCAATGCGGAGAAATTACTGTTTGTGCATTTACAATATTCATTGATTTTTACCATTGAAAAACGTCCAGAAATGATTGAGGCTACTGACTGAACGAAAGGAGCTGGCATCTCACTCTCTTTGAATCTTCTTTAACATGCTAAGAGGAGCAGGAAAAAGCAAAAAATTTCAGAATTGCACCTTGCAATGCGGAGAAATTACTGTTTGTGCATTTACAATATTCATTGATTTTTGCCATTGAAAAACATCATGTTATTCATATACCAGAAATGTTTGAAGCTACTGACTGAATGAAAGGAGCTGGCATCTCACTCTCTTTGAATCTTCTTTATCATGCTAAGAGGAGCAGGAAAAAACAAAAAATTTCAGAATTGCACCTTGCAATGCGGAGAAATTACTGTTTGTGCATTTACAATATTCATTGATTTTTGCCATTGAAAAACATCATGTTATTCATATACCAGAAATGTTTGAAGCTACTGACTGAATGAAAGGAGCTGGCATCTCACTCTCTTTGAATCTTGTTTATCATGCTAAGAGGAGCAGGAAAAAGCAAAAAATTTCAGAATTGCACCTTGCAATGCGGAGAAATTACTGTTTGTGCATTTGCAATATTCATTGATTTTTGCCATTGAAAAACGTCCAGAAATGATTGAAGCTATTGACTGAATGAAAGGAGCTGGCATCTCACTCTCTTTGAATCTTCTTTATCATGCTAAGAGGAGCAGGAAAAAGCAAAAAATTTCAGAATTGCACCTTGCAATGCGGAGAAATTACTGTTTGTGCATTTACAATATTCATTGATTTTTGCCATTGAAAAACATCATGTTATTCATATACCAGAAATGATTGAAGCTACTGACTGAATGAAAGGAGCTGGCATCTCACTCTCTTTGAATCTTCTTTATCATGCTAAGAGGAGCAGGAAAAAGCAAAAAATTTCAGAATTGCACCTTGCAATGCGGAGAAATTACTGTTTGTGCATTTACAATATTCATTGATTTTTGCCATTGAAAAACATCATGTTATTCATATACCAGAAATGTTTGAAGCTACTGACTGAATGAAAGGAGCTGGCATCTCACTCTCTTTGAATCTTCTTTATCATGCTAAGAGGAGCAGGAAAAAGCAAAAAATTTCACAATTGCACCTTGCAATGCGGAGAAATTACTGTTTGTGCATTTACAATATTCATTGATTTTTACCATTGAAAAACGTCCAGAAATGATTGAGGCTACTGACTGAACGAAAGGAGCTGGCATCTCACTCTCTTTGAATCTTCTTTAACATGCTAAGAGGAGCAGGAAAAAGCAAAAAATTTCAGAATTGCACCTTGCAATGCGGAGAAATTACTGTTTGTGCATTTACAATATTCATTGATTTTTGCCATTGAAAAACATCATGTTATTCATATACCAGAAATGTTTGAAGCTACTGACTGAATGAAAGGAGCTGGCATCTCACTCTCTTTGAATCTTCTTTATCATGCTAAGAGGAGCAGGAAAAAACAAAAAATTTCAGAATTGCACCTTGCAATGCGGAGAAATTACTGTTTGTGCATTTACAATATTCATTGATTTTTGCCATTGAAAAACATCATGTTATTCATATACCAGAAATGATTGAAGCTACTGACTGAATGAAAGGAGCTGGCATCTCACTCTCTTTGAATCTTCTTTATCATGCTAAGAGGAGCAGGAAAAAGTAAAAAATTTCAGAATTGCACCTTGCAATGCGGAGAAATTACTGTTTGTGCATTTACAATATTCAATGATTTTTGCCATTGAAAAAAGTCCAGAAATGATTGAAGCTACTGACTCAATGAAAGGAGCTGGCATCTCACTCTCTTTGAATCTTCTTTATCATGCTAAGAGGAGCAGGAAAAAGCAAAAAATTTCAGAATTGCACCTTGCAATGCGGAGAAATTACTGTTTGTGCATTTACAATATTCATTGATTTTTGCCATTGAAAAACATCATGTTATTCATATACCAGAAATGTTTGAAGCTACTGACTGAATGAAAGGAGCTGGCATCTCACTCTCTTTGAATCTTCTTTATCATGCTAAGAGGAGCAGGAAAAAGCAAAAAATTTCAGAATTGCACCTTGCAATGCGGAGAAATTACTGTTTGTGCATTTACAATATTCATTGATTTTTGCCATTGAAAAACGTCCAGAAATGATTGAAGCTACTGACTGAATGAAAGGAGCTGGCATCTCACTCTCTTTGAATCTTCTTTATTATGCTAAGAGGAGCAGGAAAAAGCAAAAAATTTCAGAATTGCACCTTGCAATGCGGAGAAATTACAGTTTGTGCATTTACAATATTCATTGATTTTGCCATTGAAAAACATCCAGAAATGATTGAAGCTACTGACTGAATGAAAGGAGCTGGCATCTCACTCTCTTTGAATCTTGCTTATCATGCTAAGAGGAGCAGGAAAAAGCAAAAAATTTCAGAATTGCACCTTGCAATGCGGAGAAATTACTGTTTGTGCATTTACAATATTCATTGATTTTTGCCATTGAAAAACATCATGTTATTCATATACCAGAAATGTTTGAAGCTACTGACTGAATGAAAGGAGCTGGCATCTCACTCTCTTTGAATCTTCTTTATCATGCTAAGAGGAGCAGGAAAAAGCAAAAAATTTCAGAATTGCACCTTGCAATGTGGAGAAATTACTGTTTGTGCATTTACAATATTCATTGATTTTTACCATTGAAAAACATCCAGAAATGATTGAAGCTACTGACTGAATGAAAGTAGCTGGCATCTCACTCTCTTTGAATCTTCTTTATCATGCTAAGAGGAGCAGGAAAAAGCAAAAAATTTCAGACTTGCACCTTGCAATGCGGAGAAATTACTGTTTGTGCATTTACAATATTCATTGATTTTTGCCATTGAAAAACATCATGTTATTCATATACCAGAAATGTTTGAAGCTACTGACTGAATGAAAGGAGCTGGCATCTCACTCTCTTTGAATCTTCTTTATCATGCTAAGAGGAGCAGGAAAAAGCAAAAAATTTCAGAATTGCACCTTGCAATGCGGAGAAATTACTGTTTGTGCATTTACAATATTCATTGATTTTTGCCATTGAAAAACGTCCAGAAATGATTGAAGCTACTGACTGAATGAAAGGAGCTGGCATCTCACTCTCTTTGAATCTTGTTTATCATGCTAAGAGGAGCAGGAAAAAGCAAAAAATTTCAGAATTGCACCTTGCAATGCGGAGAAATTACTGTTTGTGCATTTACAATATTCATTGATTTTTGCCATTGAAAAACATCCAGAAATGATTGAAGCTACTGACTGAATGAAAGGAGCTGGCATCTCACTCTCTTTGAATCTTCTTTATCATGCTAAGAGGAGCAGGAAAAAGCAAAAAATTTCAGAATTGCACCTTGCAATGCGGAGAAATTACTGTTTGTGCATTTACAATATTCATTGATTTTTGCCATTGAAAAACATCATGTTATTCATATACCAGAAATGTTTGAAGCTACTGACTGAATGAAAGGAGCTGGCATCTCACTCTCTTTGAATCTTCTTTATCATGCTAAGAGGAGCAGGAAAAAGCAAAAAATTTCAGAATTGCACCTTGCAATGTGGAGAAATTACTGTTTGTGCATTTACAATATTCATTGATTTTTACCATTGAAAAACGTCCAGAAATGATTGAAGCTACTGACTGAATGAAAGTAGCTGGCATCTCACTCTCTTTGAATCTTCTTTATCATGCTAAGAGGAGCAGGAAAAAGCAAAAAATTTCAGACTTGCACCTTGCAATGCGGAGAAATTACTGTTTGTGCATTTACAATATTCATTGATTTTTGCCATTGAAAAACATCATGTTATTCATATACCAGAAATGTTTGAAGCTACTGACTGAATGAAAGGAGCTGGCATCTCACTCTCTTTGAATCTTCTTTATCATGCTAAGAGGAGCAGGAAAAAGCAAAAAATTTCAGAATTGCACCTTGCAATGCGGAGAAATTACTGTTTGTGCATTTACAATATTCATTGATTTTTGCCATTGAAAAACGTCCAGAAATGATTGAAGCTACTGACTGAATGAAAGGAGCTGGCATCTCACTCTCTTTGAATCTTGTTTATCATGCTAAGAGGAGCAGGAAAAAGCAAAAAATTTCAGAATTGCACCTTGCAATGCGGAGAAATTACTGTTTGTGCATTTACAATATTCATTGATTTTTGCCATTGAAAAACATCCAGAAATGATTGAAGCTACTGACTGAATGAAAGGAGCTGGCATCTCACTCTCTTTGAATCTTCTTTATCATGCTAAGAGGAGCAGGAAAAAGCAAAAAATTTCAGAATTGCACCTTGCAATGCGGAGAAATTACTGTTTGTGCATTTACAATATTCATTGATTTTTGCCATTGAAAAACATCATGTTATTCATATACCAGAAATGTTTGAAGCTACTGACTGAATGAAAGGAGCTGGCATCTCACTCTCTTTGAATCTTCTTTATCATGCTAAGAGGAGCAGGAAAAAGCAAAAAATTTCATAATTGCACCTTGCAATGCGGAGAAATTACTGTTTGTGCATTTACAATATTCATTGATTTTTGCCATTGAAAAACGTCCAGAAATGATTGAAGCTACTGACTGAATGAAAGGAGCTGGCATCTCACTCTCTTTGAATCATGTTTATCATGCTAAGAGGAGCAGGAAAAAGCAAAAAATTTCAGAATTGCACCTTGCAATGCGGAGAAATTACTGTTTGTGCATTTACAATATTCATTGATTTTTGCCATTGAAAAACGTCCAGAAATTATTGAAGCTACTGACTGAATGAAAGGAGCTGGCATCTCACTCTCTTTGAATCTTCTTTATCATGCTAAGAGGAGCAGGAAAAAGCAAAAAATTTCAGAATTGCACCTTGCAATGCGGAGAAATTACTGTTTGTGCATTTACAATATTCATTGATTTTTGCCATTGAAAAACATCATGTTATTCATATACCAGAAATGATTGAAGCTACTGACTGAATGAAAGGAGCTGGCATCTCACTCTCTTTGAATCTTCTTTATCATGCTAAGAGGAGCAGGAAAAAGTAAAAAATTTCAGAATTGCACTATGCAATGCGGAGAAATTACTGTTTGTGCATTTATAATATTCAATGATTTTTGCCATTGAAAAACGTCCAGAAATGATTGAAGCTACTGACTGAACGAAAGGAGCTGGCATCTCACTCTCTTTGAATCTTCTTTATCATGCTAAGAGGAGCAGGAAAAAGCAAAAAATTTCAGAATTGCACCTTGCAATGCGGAGAAATTACTGTTTGTGCATTTACAATATTCATTGATTTTTGCCATTGAAAAACATCATGTTATTCATATACCAGAAATGTTTGAAGCTACTGACTGAATGAAAGGAGCTGGCATCTCACTCTCTTTGAATCTTCTTTATCATGCTAAGAGGAGCAGGAAAAAGCAAAAAATTTCAGAATTGCAACTTGCAATGCGGAGAAATTACTGTTTGTGCATTTACAATATTCATTGATTTTTGCCATTGAAAAACGTCCAGAAATGATTGAAGCTACTGACTGAATGAAAGGAGCTGGCATCTCACTCTCTTTGAATCTTCTTTATCATGCTAAGAGGAGCAGGTAAAAGCAAAAAATTTCAGAATTGCACCTTGCAATGCGGAGAAATTACTGTTTGTGCATTTACAATATTCATTGATTTTTGCCATTGAAAAACGTCCAGAAATGTTTGAAGCTACTGACTGAATGAAAGGAGCTGGCATCTCACTCTCTTTGAATCTTGTTTATCATGCTAAGAGGAGCAGGAAAAAGCAAAAAATTTCAGAATTGCACCTTGCAATGCGGAGAAATTACTGTTTGTGCATTTGCAATATTCATTGATTTTTGCCATTGAAAAACGTCCAGAAATGATTGAAGCTACTGACTGAATGAAAGGAGCTGGCATCTCACTCTCTTTGAATCTTCTTTATCATGCTAAGAGGAGCAGGAAAAAGCAAAAAATTTCAGAATTGCACCTTGCAATGCGGAGAAATTACTGTTTGTGCATTTACAATATTCATTGATTTTTGCCATTGAAAAACATCATGTTATTCATATACCAGAAATGATTGAAGCTACTGACTGAATGAAAGGAGCTGGCATCTCACTCTCTTTGAATCTTCTTTATCATGCTAAGAGGAGCAGGAAAAAGCAAAAAATTTCAGAATTGCACCTTGCAATGCGGAGAAATTACTGTTTGTGCATTTACAATATTCATTGATTTTTGCCATTGAAAAACATCATGTTATTCATATACCAGAAATGTTTGAAGCTACTGACTGAATGAAAGGAGCTGGCATCTCACTCTCTTTGAATCTTCTTTATCATGCTAAGAGGAGCAGTAAAAAGCAAAAAATTTCACAATTGCACCTTGCAATGCGGAGAAATTACTGTTTGTGCATTTACAATATTCATTGATTTTTACCATTGAAAAACGTCCAGAAATGATTGAGGCTACTGACTGAACGAAAGGAGCTGGCATCTCACTCTCTTTGAATCTTCTTTAACATGCTAAGAGGAGCAGGAAAAAGCAAAAAATTTCAGAATTGCACCTTGCAATGCGGAGAAATTACTGTTTGTGCATTTACAATATTCATTGATTTTTGCCATTGAAAAACATCATGTTATTCATATACCAGAAATGTTTGAAGCTACTGACTGAATGAAAGGAGCTGGCATCTCACTCTCTTTGAATCTTCTTTATCATGCTAAGAGGAGCAGGAAAAAACAAAAAATTTCAGAATTGCACCTTGCAATGCGGAGAAATTACTGTTTGTGCATTTACAATATTCATTGATTTTTGCCATTGAAAAACATCATGTTATTCATATACCAGAAATGATTGAAGCTACTGACTGAATGAAAGGAGCTGGCATCTCACTCTCTTTGAATCTTCTTTATCATGCTAAGAGGAGCAGGAAAAAGTAAAAAATTTCAGAATTGCACCTTGCAATGCGGAGAAATTACTGTTTGTGCATTTACAATATTCAATGATTTTTGCCATTGAAAAAAGTCCAGAAATGATTGAAGCTACTGACTCAATGAAAGGAGCTGGCATCTCACTCTCTTTGAATCTTCTTTATCATGCTAAGAGGAGCAGGAAAAAGCAAAAAATTTCAGAATTGCACCTTGCAATGCGGAGAAATTACTGTTTGTGCATTTACAATATTCATTGATTTTTGCCATTGAAAAACATCATGTTATTCATATACCAGAAATGTTTGAAGCTACTGACTGAATGAAAGGAGCTGGCATCTCACTCTCTTTGAATCTTCTTTATCATGCTAAGAGGAGCAGGAAAAAGCAAAAAATTTCAGAATTGCACCTTGCAATGCGGAGAAATTACTGTTTGTGCATTTACAATATTCATTGATTTTTGCCATTGAAAAACATCATGTTATTCATATACCAGAAATGTTTGAAGCTACTGACTGAATGAAAGGAGCTGGCATCTCACTCTCTTTGAATCTTCTTTATCATGCTAAGAGGAGCAGGAAAAAGCAAAAAATTTCAGAATTGCACCTTGCAATGCGGAGAAATTACTGTTTGTGCATTTACAATATTCATTGATTTTTGCCATTGAAAAACATCATGTTATTCATATACCAGAAATGTTTGAAGCTACTGACTGAATGAAAGGAGCTGGCATCTCACTCTCTTTGAATCTTCTTTATCATGCTAAGAGGAGCAGGAAAAAGCAAAAAATTTCAGAATTGCACCTTGCAATGCGGAGAAATTACTGTTTGTGCATTTACAATATTCATTGATTTTTGCCATTGAAAAACGTCCAGAAATGATTGAAGCTACTGACTGAATGAAAGGAGCTGGCATCTCACTCTCTTTGAATCTTCTTTATCATGCTAAGAGGAGCAGGAAAAAGCAAAAAATTTCAGAATTGCACCTTACAATGCGGAGAAATTACAGTTTGTGCATTTACAATATTCATTGATTTTTGCCATTGAAAAACGTCCAGAAATGATTGAAGCTACTGACTGAATGAAAGGAGCTGGCATCTCACTCTCTTTGAATCTTCTTTATCATGCTAAGAGGAGCAGGAAAAAGCAAAAAATTTCAGAATTGCACCTTGCAATGCGGAGAAATTACTGTTTGTGCATTTACAATATTCATTGATTTTTGCCATTGAAAAACGTCCAGAAATGATTGAAGCTACTGACTGAATGAAAGGAGCTGGCATCTCACTCTCTTTGAATCTTCTTTATCATGCTAAGAGGAGCAGGAAAAAGCAAAAAATTTCAGAATTGCACCTTGCAATGCGGAGAAATTACTGTTTGTGCATTTACAATATTCATTGATTTTTGCCATTGAAAAACATCATGTTATTCATATACCAGAAATGTTTGAAGCTACTGACTGAATGAAAGGAGCTGGCATCTCACTCTCTTTGAATCTTCTTTATCATGCTAAGAGGAGCAGGAAAAAGCAAAAAATTTCATAATTGCACCTTGCAATGCGGAGAAATTACTGTTTGTGCATTTACAATATTCATTGATTTTTGCCATTGAAAAACGTCCAGAAATGATTGAAGCTACTGACTGAATGAAAGGAGCTGGCATCTCACTCTCTTTGAATCATGTTTATCATGCTAAGAGGAGCAGGAAAAAGCAAAAAATTTCAGAATTGCACCTTGCAATGCGGAGAAATTACTGTTTGTGCATTTACAATATTCATTGATTTTTGCCATTGAAAAACGTCCAGAAATTATTGAAGCTACTGACTGAATGAAAGGAGCTGGCATCTCACTCTCTTTGAATCTTCTTTATCATGCTAAGAGGAGCAGGAAAAAGCAAAAAATTTCAGAATTGCACCTTGCAATGCGGAGAAATTACTGTTTGTGCATTTACAATATTCATTGATTTTTGCCATTGAAAAACATCATGTTATTCATATACCAGAAATGATTGAAGCTACTGACTGAATGAAAGGAGCTGGCATCTCACTCTCTTTGAATCTTCTTTATCATGCTAAGAGGAGCAGGAAAAAGTAAAAAATTTCAGAATTGCACTATGCAATGCGGAGAAATTACTGTTTGTGCATTTATAATATTCAATGATTTTTGCCATTGAAAAACGTCCAGAAATGATTGAAGCTACTGACTGAACGAAAGGAGCTGGCATCTCACTCTCTTTGAATCTTCTTTATCATGCTAAGAGGAGCAGGAAAAAGCAAAAAATTTCAGAATTGCACCTTGCAATGCGGAGAAATTACTGTTTGTGCATTTACAATATTCATTGATTTTTGCCATTGAAAAACATCATGTTATTCATATACCAGAAATGTTTGAAGCTACTGACTGAATGAAAGGAGCTGGCATCTCACTCTCTTTGAATCTTCTTTATCATGCTAAGAGGAGCAGGAAAAAGCAAAAAATTTCAGAATTGCAACTTGCAATGCGGAGAAATTACTGTTTGTGCATTTACAATATTCATTGATTTTTGCCATTGAAAAACGTCCAGAAATGATTGAAGCTACTGACTGAATGAAAGGAGCTGGCATCTCACTCTCTTTGAATCTTCTTTATCATGCTAAGAGGAGCAGGTAAAAGCAAAAAATTTCAGAATTGCACCTTGCAATGCGGAGAAATTACTGTTTGTGCATTTACAATATTCATTGATTTTTGCCATTGAAAAACGTCCAGAAATGTTTGAAGCTACTGACTGAATGAAAGGAGCTGGCATCTCACTCTCTTTGAATCTTGTTTATCATGCTAAGAGGAGCAGGAAAAAGCAAAAAATTTCAGAATTGCACCTTGCAATGCGGAGAAATTACTGTTTGTGCATTTGCAATATTCATTGATTTTTGCCATTGAAAAACGTCCAGAAATGATTGAAGCTATTGACTGAATGAAAGGAGCTGGCATCTCACTCTCTTTGAATCTTCTTTATCATGCTAAGAGGAGCAGGAAAAAGCAAAAAATTTCAGAATTGCACCTTGCAATGCGGAGAAATTACTGTTTGTGCATTTACAATATTCATTGATTTTTGCCATTGAAAAACATCATGTTATTCATATACCAGAAATGATTGAAGCTACTGACTGAATGAAAGGAGCTGGCATCTCACTCTCTTTGAATCTTCTTTATCATGCTAAGAGGAGCAGGAAAAAGCAAAAAATTTCAGAATTGCACCTTGCAATGCGGAGAAATTACTGTTTGTGCATTTACAATATTCATTGATTTTTGCCATTGAAAAACATCATGTTATTCATATACCAGAAATGTTTGAAGCTACTGACTGAATGAAAGGAGCTGGCATCTCACTCTCTTTGAATCTTCTTTATCATGCTAAGAGGAGCAGGAAAAAGCAAAAAATTTCACAATTGCACCTTGCAATGCGGAGAAATTACTGTTTGTGCATTTACAATATTCATTGATTTTTACCATTGAAAAACGTCCAGAAATGATTGAGGCTACTGACTGAACGAAAGGAGCTGGCATCTCACTCTCTTTGAATCTTCTTTAACATGCTAAGAGGAGCAGGAAAAAGCAAAAAATTTCAGAATTGCACCTTGCAATGCGGAGAAATTACTGTTTGTGCATTTACAATATTCATTGATTTTTGCCATTGAAAAACATCATGTTATTCATATACCAGAAATGTTTGAAGCTACTGACTGAATGAAAGGAGCTGGCATCTCACTCTCTTTCTATCTTCTTTATCATGCTAAGAGGAGCAGGAAAAAACAAAAAATTTCAGAATTGCACCTTGCAATGCGGAGAAATTACTGTTTGTGCATTTACAATATTCATTGATTTTTGCCATTGAAAAACATCATGTTATTCATATACCAGAAATGATTGAAGCTACTGACTGAATGAAAGGAGCTGGCATCTCACTCTCTTTGAATCTTCTTTATCATGCTAAGAGGAGCAGGAAAAAGTAAAAAATTTCAGAATTGCACCTTGCAATGCGGAGAAATTACTGTTTGTGCATTTACAATATTCAATGATTTTTGCCATTGAAAAAAGTCCAGAAATGATTGAAGCTACTGACTCAATGAAAGGAGCTGGCATCTCACTCTCTTTGAATCTTCTTTATCATGCTAAGAGGAGCAGGAAAAAGCAAAAAATTTCAGAATTGCACCTTGCAATGCGGAGAAATTACTGTTTGTGCATTTACAATATTCATTGATTTTTGCCATTGAAAAACATCATGTTATTCATATACCAGAAATGTTTGAAGCTACTGACTGAATGAAAGGAGCTGGCATCTCACTCTCTTTGAATCTTCTTTATCATGCTAAGAGGAGCAGGAAAAAGCAAAAAATTTCAGAATTGCACCTTGCAATGCGGAGAAATTACTGTTTGTGCATTTACAATATTCATTGATTTTTGCCATTGAAAAACGTCCAGAAATGATTGAAGCTACTGACTGAATGAAAGGAGCTGGCATCTCACTCTCTTTGAATCTTCTTTATTATGCTAAGAGGAGCAGGAAAAAGCAAAAAATTTCAGAATTGCACCTTGCAATGCGGAGAAATTACAGTTTGTGCATTTACAATATTCATTGATTTTGCCATTGAAAAACATCCAGAAATGATTGAAGCTACTGACTGAATGAAAGGAGCTGGCATCTCACTCTCTTTGAATCTTGTTTATCATGCTAAGAGGAGCAGGAAAAAGCAAAAAATTTCAGAATTGCACCTTGCAATGCGGAGAAATTACTGTTTGTGCATTTACAATATTCATTGATTTTTGCCATTGAAAAACATCATGTTATTCATATACCAGAAATGTTTGAAGCTACTGACTGAATGAAAGGAGCTGGCATCTCACTCTCTTTGAATCTTCTTTATCATGCTAAGAGGAGCAGGAAAAAGCAAAAAATTTCAGAATTGCACCTTGCAATGTGGAGAAATTACTGTTTGTGCATTTACAATATTCATTGATTTTTACCATTGAAAAACATCCAGAAATGATTGAAGCTACTGACTGAATGAAAGTAGCTGGCATCTCACTCTCTTTGAATCTTCTTTATCATGCTAAGAGGAGCAGGAAAAAGCAAAAAATTTCAGACTTGCACCTTGCAATGCGGAGAAATTACTGTTTGTGCATTTACAATATTCATTGATTTTTGCCATTGAAAAACATCATGTTATTCATATACCAGAAATGTTTGAAGCTACTGACTGAATGAAAGGAGCTGGCATCTCACTCTCTTTGAATCTTCTTTATCATGCTAAGAGGAGCAGGAAAAAGCAAAAAATTTCAGAATTGCACCTTGCAATGCGGAGAAATTACTGTTTGTGCATTTACAATATTCATTGATTTTTGCCATTGAAAAACGTCCAGAAATGATTGAAGCTACTGACTGAATGAAAGGAGCTGGCATCTCACTCTCTTTGAATCTTGTTTATCATGCTAAGAGGAGCAGGAAAAAGCAAAAAATTTCAGAATTGCACCTTGCAATGCGGAGAAATTACTGTTTGTGCATTTACAATATTCATTGATTTTTGCCATTGAAAAACATCCAGAAATGATTGAAGCTACTGACTGAATGAAAGGAGCTGGCATCTCACTCTCTTTGAATCTTCTTTATCATGCTAAGAGGAGCAGGAAAAAGCAAAAAATTTCAGAATTGCACCTTGCAATGCGGAGAAATTACTGTTTGTGCATTTACAATATTCATTGATTTTTGCCATTGAAAAACATCATGTTATTCATATACCAGAAATGTTTGAAGCTACTGACTGAATGAAAGGAGCTGGCATCTCACTCTCTTTGAATCTTCTTTATCATGCTAAGAGGAGCAGGAAAAAGCAAAAAATTTCAGAATTGCACCTTGCAATGTGGAGAAATTACTGTTTGTGCATTTACAATATTCATTGATTTTTACCATTGAAAAACGTCCAGAAATGATTGAAGCTACTGACTGAATGAAAGTAGCTGGCATCTCACTCTCTTTGAATCTTCTTTATCATGCTAAGAGGAGCAGGAAAAAGCAAAAAATTTCAGACTTGCACCTTGCAATGCGGAGAAATTACTGTTTGTGCATTTACAATATTCATTGATTTTTGCCATTGAAAAACATCATGTTATTCATATACCAGAAATGTTTGAAGCTACTGACTGAATGAAAGGAGCTGGCATCTCACTCTCTTTGAATCTTCTTTATCATGCTAAGAGGAGCAGGAAAAAGCAAAAAATTTCAGAATTGCACCTTGCAATGCGGAGAAATTACTGTTTGTGCATTTACAATATTCATTGATTTTTGCCATTGAAAAACGTCCAGAAATGATTGAAGCTACTGACTGAATGAAAGGAGCTGGCATCTCACTCTCTTTGAATCTTGTTTATCATGCTAAGAGGAGCAGGAAAAAGCAAAAAATTTCAGAATTGCACCTTGCGATGCGGAGAAATTACTGTTTGTGCATTTACAATATTCATTGATTTTTGCCATTGAAAAACATCCAGAAATGATTGAAGCTACTGACTGAATGAAAGGAGCTGGCATCTCACTCTCTTTGAATCTTCTTTATCATGCTAAGAGGAGCAGGAAAAAGCAAAAAATTTCAGAATTGCACCTTGCAATGCGGAGAAATTACTGTTTGTGCATTTACAATATTCATTGATTTTTGCCATTGAAAAACATCATGTTATTCATATACCAGAAATGTTTGAAGCTACTGACTGAATGAAAGGAGCTGGCATCTCACTCTCTTTGAATCTTCTTTATCATGCTAAGAGGAGCAGGAAAAAGCAAAAAATTTCATAATTGCACCTTGCAATGCGGAGAAATTACTGTTTGTGCATTTACAATATTCATTGATTTTTGCCATTGAAAAACGTCCAGAAATGATTGAAGCTACTGACTGAATGAAAGGAGCTGGCATCTCACTCTCTTTGAATCATGTTTATCATGCTAAGAGGAGCAGGAAAAAGCAAAAAATTTCAGAATTGCACCTTGCAATGCGGAGAAATTACTGTTTGTGCATTTACAATATTCATTGATTTTTGCCATTGAAAAACGTCCAGAAATTATTGAAGCTACTGACTGAATGAAAGGAGCTGGCATCTCACTCTCTTTGAATCTTCTTTATCATGCTAAGAGGAGCAGGAAAAAGCAAAAAATTTCAGAATTGCACCTTGCAATGCGGAGAAATTACTGTTTGTGCATTTACAATATTCATTGATTTTTGCCATTGAAAAACATCATGTTATTCATATACCAGAAATGATTGAAGCTACTGACTGAATGAAAGGAGCTGGCATCTCACTCTCTTTGAATCTTCTTTATCATGCTAAGAGGAGCAGGAAAAAGTAAAAAATTTCAGAATTGCACTATGCAATGCGGAGAAATTACTGTTTGTGCATTTATAATATTCAATGATTTTTGCCATTGAAAAACGTCCAGAAATGATTGAAGCTACTGACTGAACGAAAGGAGCTGGCATCTCACTCTCTTTGAATCTTCTTTATCATGCTAAGAGGAGCAGGAAAAAGCAAAAAATTTCAGAATTGCACCTTGCAATGCGGAGAAATTACTGTTTGTGCATTTACAATATTCATTGATTTTTGCCATTGAAAAACATCATGTTATTCATATACCAGAAATGTTTGAAGCTACTGACTGAATGAAAGGAGCTGGCATCTCACTCTCTTTGAATCTTCTTTATCATGCTAAGAGGAGCAGGAAAAAGCAAAAAATTTCAGAATTGCAACTTGCAATGCGGAGAAATTACTGTTTGTGCATTTACAATATTCATTGATTTTTGAAATTGAAAAACGTCCAGAAATGATTGAAGCTACTGACTGAATGAAAGGAGCTGGCATCTCACTCTCTTTGAATCTTCTTTATCATGCTAAGAGGAGCAGGTAAAAGCAAAAAATTTCAGAATTGCACCTTGCAATGCGGAGAAATTACTGTTTGTGCATTTACAATATTCATTGATTTTTGCCATTGAAAAACGTCCAGAAATGTTTGAAGCTACTGACTGAATGAAAGGAGCTGGCATCTCACTCTCTTTGAATCTTGTTTATCATGCTAAGAGGAGCAGGAAAAAGCAAAAAATTTCAGAATTGCACCTTGCAATGCGGAGAAATTACTGTTTGTGCATTTGCAATATTCATTGATTTTTGCCATTGAAAAACGTCCAGAAATGATTGAAGCTACTGACTGAATGAAAGGAGCTGGCATCTCACTCTCTTTGAATCTTCTTTATCATGCTAAGAGGAGCAGGAAAAAGCAAAAAATTTCAGAATTGCACCTTGCAATGCGGAGAAATTACTGTTTGTGCATTTACAATATTCATTGATTTTTGCCATTGAAAAACATCATGTTATTCATATACCAGAAATGATTGAAGCTACTGACTGAATGAAAGGAGCTGGCATCTCACTCTCTTTGAATCTTCTTTATCATGCTAAGAGGAGCAGGAAAAAGCAAAAAATTTCAGAATTGCACCTTGCAATGCGGAGAAATTACTGTTTGTGCATTTACAATATTCATTGATTTTTGCCATTGAAAAACATCATGTTATTCATATACCAGAAATGTTTGAAGCTACTGACTGAATGAAAGGAGCTGGCATCTCACTCTCTTTGAATCTTCTTTATCATGCTAAGAGGAGCAGTAAAAAGCAAAAAATTTCACAATTGCACCTTGCAATGCGGAGAAATTACTGTTTGTGCATTTACAATATTCATTGATTTTTACCATTGAAAAACGTCCAGAAATGATTGAGGCTACTGACTGAACGAAAGGAGCTGGCATCTCACTCTCTTTGAATCTTCTTTAACATGCTAAGAGGAGCAGGAAAAAGCAAAAAATTTCAGAATTGCACCTTGCAATGCGGAGAAATTACTGTTTGTGCATTTACAATATTCATTGATTTTTGCCATTGAAAAACATCATGTTATTCATATACCAGAAATGTTTGAAGCTACTGACTGAATGAAAGGAGCTGGCATCTCACTCTCTTTGAATCTTCTTTATCATGCTAAGAGGAGCAGGAAAAAACAAAAAATTTCAGAATTGCACCTTGCAATGCGGAGAAATTACTGTTTGTGCATTTACAATATTCATTGATTTTTGCCATTGAAAAACATCATGTTATTCATATACCAGAAATGATTGAAGCTACTGACTGAATGAAAGGAGCTGGCATCTCACTCTCTTTGAATCTTCTTTATCATGCTAAGAGGAGCAGGAAAAAGTAAAAAATTTCAGAATTGCACCTTGCAATGCGGAGAAATTACTGTTTGTGCATTTACAATATTCAATGATTTTTGCCATTGAAAAAAGTCCAGAAATGATTGAAGCTACTGACTCAATGAAAGGAGCTGGCATCTCACTCTCTTTGAATCTTCTTTATCATGCTAAGAGGAGCAGGAAAAAGCAAAAAATTTCAGAATTGCACCTTGCAATGCGGAGAAATTACTGTTTGTGCATTTACAATATTCATTGATTTTTGCCATTGAAAAACATCATGTTATTCATATACCAGAAATGTTTGAAGCTACTGACTGAATGAAAGGAGCTGGCATCTCACTCTCTTTGAATCTTCTTTATCATGCTAAGAGGAGCAGGAAAAAGCAAAAAATTTCAGAATTGCACCTTGCAATGCGGAGAAATTACTGTTTGTGCATTTACAATATTCATTGATTTTTGCCATTGAAAAACATCATGTTATTCATATACCAGAAATGTTTGAAGCTACTGACTGAATGAAAGGAGCTGGCATCTCACTCTCTTTGAATCTTCTTTATCATGCTAAGAGGAGCAGGAAAAAGCAAAAAATTTCAGAATTGCACCTTGCAATGCGGAGAAATTACTGTTTGTGCATTTACAATATTCATTGATTTTTGCCATTGAAAAACATCATGTTATTCATATACCAGAAATGTTTGAAGCTACTGACTGAATGAAAGGAGCTGGCATCTCACTCTCTTTGAATCTTCTTTATCATGCTAAGAGGAGCAGGAAAAAGCAAAAAATTTCAGAATTGCACCTTGCAATGCGGAGAAATTACTGTTTGTGCATTTACAATATTCATTGATTTTTGCCATTGAAAAACGTCCAGAAATGATTGAAGCTACTGACTGAATGAAAGGAGCTGGCATCTCACTCTCTTTGAATCTTCTTTATCATGCTAAGAGGAGCAGGAAAAAGCAAAAAATTTCAGAATTGCACCTTACAATGCGGAGAAATTACAGTTTGTGCATTTACAATATTCATTGATTTTTGCCATTGAAAAACGTCCAGAAATGATTGAAGCTACTGACTGAATGAAAGGAGCTGGCATCTCACTCTCTTTGAATCTTCTTTATCATGCTAAGAGGAGCAGGAAAAAGCAAAAAATTTCAGAATTGCACCTTGCAATGCGGAGAAATTACTGTTTGTGCATTTACAATATTCATTGATTTTTGCCATTGAAAAACGTCCAGAAATGATTGAAGCTACTGACTGAATGAAAGGAGCTGGCATCTCACTCTCTTTGAATCTTCTTTATCATGCTAAGAGGAGCAGGAAAAAGCAAAAAATTTCAGAATTGCACCTTGCAATGCGGAGAAATTACTGTTTGTGCATTTACAATATTCATTGATTTTTGCCATTGAAAAACATCATGTTATTCATATACCAGAAATGTTTGAAGCTACTGACTGAATGAAAGGAGCTGGCATCTCACTCTCTTTGAATCTTCTTTATCATGCTAAGAGGAGCAGGAAAAAGCAAAAAATTTCATAATTGCACCTTGCAATGCGGAGAAATTACTGTTTGTGCATTTACAATATTCATTGATTTTTGCCATTGAAAAACGTCCAGAAATGATTGAAGCTACTGACTGAATGAAAGGAGCTGGCATCTCACTCTCTTTGAATCATGTTTATCATGCTAAGAGGAGCAGGAAAAAGCAAAAAATTTCAGAATTGCACCTTGCAATGCGGAGAAATTACTGTTTGTGCATTTACAATATTCATTGATTTTTGCCATTGAAAAACGTCCAGAAATTATTGAAGCTACTGACTGAATGAAAGGAGCTGGCATCTCACTCTCTTTGAATCTTCTTTATCATGCTAAGAGGAGCAGGAAAAAGCAAAAAATTTCAGAATTGCACCTTGCAATGCGGAGAAATTACTGTTTGTGCATTTACAATATTCATTGATTTTTGCCATTGAAAAACATCATGTTATTCATATACCAGAAATGATTGAAGCTACTGACTGAATGAAAGGAGCTGGCATCTCACTCTCTTTGAATCTTCTTTATCATGCTAAGAGGAGCAGGAAAAAGTAAAAAATTTCAGAATTGCACTATGCAATGCGGAGAAATTACTGTTTGTGCATTTATAATATTCAATGATTTTTGCCATTGAAAAACGTCCAGAAATGATTGAAGCTACTGACTGAACGAAAGGAGCTGGCATCTCACTCTCTTTGAATCTTCTTTATCATGCTAAGAGGAGCAGGAAAAAGCAAAAAATTTCAGAATTGCACCTTGCAATGCGGAGAAATTACTGTTTGTGCATTTACAATATTCATTGATTTTTGCCATTGAAAAACATCATGTTATTCATATACCAGAAATGTTTGAAGCTACTGACTGAATGAAAGGAGCTGGCATCTCACTCTCTTTGAATCTTCTTTATCATGCTAAGAGGAGCAGGAAAAAGCAAAAAATTTCAGAATTGCAACTTGCAATGCGGAGAAATTACTGTTTGTGCATTTACAATATTCATTGATTTTTGCCATTGAAAAACGTCCAGAAATGATTGAAGCTACTGACTGAATGAAAGGAGCTGGCATCTCACTCTCTTTGAATCTTCTTTATCATGCTAAGAGGAGCAGGTAAAAGCAAAAAATTTCAGAATTGCACCTTGCAATGCGGAGAAATTACTGTTTGTGCATTTACAATATTCATTGATTTTTGCCATTGAAAAACGTCCAGAAATGTTTGAAGCTACTGACTGAATGAAAGGAGCTGGCATCTCACTCTCTTTGAATCTTGTTTATCATGCTAAGAGGAGCAGGAAAAAGCAAAAAATTTCAGAATTGCACCTTGCAATGCGGAGAAATTACTGTTTGTGCATTTGCAATATTCATTGATTTTTGCCATTGAAAAACGTCCAGAAATGATTGAAGCTATTGACTGAATGAAAGGAGCTGGCATCTCACTCTCTTTGAATCTTCTTTATCATGCTAAGAGGAGCAGGAAAAAGCAAAAAATTTCAGAATTGCACCTTGCAATGCGGAGAAATTACTGTTTGTGCATTTACAATATTCATTGATTTTTGCCATTGAAAAACATCATGTTATTCATATACCAGAAATGATTGAAGCTACTGACTGAATGAAAGGAGCTGGCATCTCACTCTCTTTGAATCTTCTTTATCATGCTAAGAGGAGCAGGAAAAAGCAAAAAATTTCAGAATTGCACCTTGCAATGCGGAGAAATTACTGTTTGTGCATTTACAATATTCATTGATTTTTGCCATTGAAAAACATCATGTTATTCATATACCAGAAATGTTTGAAGCTACTGACTGAATGAAAGGAGCTGGCATCTCACTCTCTTTGAATCTTCTTTATCATGCTAAGAGGAGCAGGAAAAAGCAAAAAATTTCACAATTGCACCTTGCAATGCGGAGAAATTACTGTTTGTGCATTTACAATATTCATTGATTTTTACCATTGAAAAACGTCCAGAAATGATTGAGGCTACTGACTGAACGAAAGGAGCTGGCATCTCACTCTCTTTGAATCTTCTTTAACATGCTAAGAGGAGCAGGAAAAAGCAAAAAATTTCAGAATTGCACCTTGCAATGCGGAGAAATTACTGTTTGTGCATTTACAATATTCATTGATTTTTGCCATTGAAAAACATCATGTTATTCATATACCAGAAATGTTTGAAGCTACTGACTGAATGAAAGGAGCTGGCATCTCACTCTCTTTGAATCTTCTTTATCATGCTAAGAGGAGCAGGAAAAAACAAAAAATTTCAGAATTGCACCTTGCAATGCGGAGAAATTACTGTTTGTGCATTTACAATATTCATTGATTTTTGCCATTGAAAAACATCATGTTATTCATATACCAGAAATGATTGAAGCTACTGACTGAATGAAAGGAGCTGGCATCTCACTCTCTTTGAATCTTCTTTATCATGCTAAGAGGAGCAGGAAAAAGTAAAAAATTTCAGAATTGCACCTTGCAATGCGGAGAAATTACTGTTTGTGCATTTACAATATTCAATGATTTTTGCCATTGAAAAAAGTCCAGAAATGATTGAAGCTACTGACTCAATGAAAGGAGCTGGCATCTCACTCTCTTTGAATCTTCTTTATCATGCTAAGAGGAGCAGGAAAAAGCAAAAAATTTCAGAATTGCACCTTGCAATGCGGAGAAATTACTGTTTGTGCATTTACAATATTCATTGATTTTTGCCATTGAAAAACATCATGTTATTCATATATCAGAAATGTTTGAAGCTACTGACTGAATGAAAGGAGCTGGCATCTCACTCTCTTTGAATCTTCTTTATCATGCTAAGAGGAGCAGGAAAAAGCAAAAAATTTCAGAATTGCACCTTGCAATGCGGAGAAATTACTGTTTGTGCATTTACAATATTCATTGATTTTTGCCATTGAAAAACATCATGTTATTCATATACCAGAAATGTTTGAAGCTACTGACTGAATGAAAGGAGCTGGCATCTCACTCTCTTTGAATCTTCTTTATCATGCTAAGAGGAGCAGGAAAAAGCAAAAAATTTCAGAATTGCACCTTGCAATGCGGAGAAATTACTGTTTGTGCATTTACAATATTCATTGATTTTTGCCATTGAAAAACATCATGTTATTCATATACCAGAAATGTTTGAAGCTACTGACTGAATGAAAGGAGCTGGCATCTCACTCTCTTTGAATCTTCTTTATCATGCTAAGAGGAGCAGGAAAAAGCAAAAAATTTCAGAATTGCACCTTGCAATGCGGAGAAATTACTGTTTGTGCATTTACAATATTCATTGATTTTTGCCATTGAAAAACGTCCAGAAATGATTGAAGCTACTGACTGAATGAAAGGAGCTGGCATCTCACTCTCTTTGAATCTTCTTTATCATGCTAAGAGGAGCAGGAAAAAGCAAAAAATTTCAGAATTGCACCTTACAATGCGGAGAAATTACAGTTTGTGCATTTACAATATTCATTGATTTTTGCCATTGAAAAACGTCCAGAAATGATTGAAGCTACTGACTGAATGAAAGGAGCTGGCATCTCACTCTCTTTGAATCTTCTTTATCATGCTAAGAGGAGCAGGAAAAAGCAAAAAATTTCAGAATTGCACCTTGCAATGCGGAGAAATTACTGTTTGTGCATTTACAATATTCATTGATTTTTGCCATTGAAAAACGTCCAGAAATGATTGAAGCTACTGACTGAATGAAAGGAGCTGGCATCTCACTCTCTTTGAATCTTCTTTATCATGCTAAGAGGAGCAGGAAAAAGCAAAAAATTTCAGAATTGCACCTTGCAATGCGGAGAAATTACTGTTTGTGCATTTACAATATTCATTGATTTTTGCCATTGAAAAACATCATGTTATTCATATACCAGAAATGTTTGAAGCTACTGACTGAATGAAAGGAGCTGGCATCTCACTCTCTTTGAATCTTCTTTATCATGCTAAGAGGAGCAGGAAAAAGCAAAAAATTTCAGAATTGCACCTTGCAATGCGGAGAAATTACTGTTTGTGCAATTACAATATTCATTGATTTTTGCCATTGAAAAACGTCCAGAAATGATTGAAGCTACTGACTGAATGAAAGGAGCTGGCATCTCACTCTCTATGAATCTTCTTTATCATGCTAAGAGGAGCAGGAAAAGCAAAAAATTTCAGAATTGCACCTTGCAATGCGAAGAAATTACAGTTTGTGCATTTACAATATTCATTGACTTTTGCCATTGAAAAACATCCAGAAATGATTGAAGCTACTGACTGAATGAAAGGAGCTGGCATCTCACTCTCTTTGAATCTTCTTTATCATGCTAAGAGGAGCAGGAAAAAGCAAAAAATTTCAGAATTGCACCTTGCAATGCGGAGAAATTACTGTTTGTGCATTTACAATATTCATTGATTTTTGCCATTGAAAAACGTCCAGAAATGATTGAAGCTACTGACTGAATGAAAGGAGCTGGCATCTCACTCTCTTTGAATCTTCTTTATCATGCTAAGAGGAGCAGGAAAAAGCAAACAATTTCAGAATTGCGCCTTGCAATGCGGAGAAATTACTTTGTGCATTTACAAAATTCATTGATTTTTGCCATTGAAAAACATCATGTTATTCATTTACCAGAAATGATTGAAGCTACTGACTGAATGAAAGGAGCTGGCATCTCACTCTCTTTGAATCTTCTTTATCATGCTAAGAGGAGCAGGAAAAAGCAAAAAATTTCAGAATTGCACCTTGCAATGCGGAGAAATTACTGTTTGTGCATTTACAATATTCATTGATTTTTGCCATTGAAAAACGTCCAGAAATGATTGAAGCTACTGACTGAATGAAAGGAGCTGGCATCTCACTCTCTTTGAATCTTCTTTATCATGCTAAGAGGAGCGGGAAAAAGCAAAAAAATTTCAGAATTGCACCTTGCAATGCGGAGAAATTACTGTTTGTGCATTTACAATATTTATTGATTTTTACCATTGAAAAACGTCCAGAAATGATTGAAGCTACTGACTGAATGAAAGTAGCTGGCATCTCACTCTCTTTGAATCTTCTTTATCATGCTAAGAGGAGCAGGAAAAAGCAAAAAATTTCAGACTTGCACCTTGCAATGCGGAGAAATTACTGTTTGTGCATTTACAATATTCATTGATTTTTGCCATTGAAAAACATCATGTTATTCATATACCAGAAATGTTTGAAGCTACTGACTGAATGAAAGGAGCTGGCATCTCACTCTCTTTGAATCTTCTTTATCATGCTAAGAGGAGCAGGAAAAAGCAAAAAATTTCAGAATTGCACCTTGCAATGCGGAGAAATTACTGTTTGTGCATTTACAATATTCATTGATTTTTGCCATTGAAAAACATCATGTTATTCATATACCAGAAATGTTTGAAGCTACTGACTGAATGAAAGGAGCTGGCATCTCACTCTCTTTGAATCTTCTTTATCATGCTAAGAGGAGCAGGAAAAAGCAAAAAATTTCAGAATTGCACCTTGCAATGCGGAGAAATTACTGTTTGTGCATTTACAATATTCATTGATTTTTGCCATTGAAAAACGTCCAGAAATGATTGAAGCTACTGACTGAATGAAAGGAGCTGGCATCTCACTCTCTTTGAATCTTCTTTATCATGCTAAGAGGAGCAGGAAAAAGCAAAAAATTTCAGAATTGCACCTTACAATGCGGAGAAATTACAGTTTGTGCATTTACAATATTCATTGATTTTTGCCATTGAAAAACGTCCAGAAATGATTGAAGCTACTGACTGAATGAAAAGAGCTGGCATCTCACTCTCTTTGAATCTTCTTTATCATGCTAAGAGGAGCAGGAAAAAGCAAAAAATTTCAGAATTGCACCTTACAATGCGGAGAAATTACAGTTTGTGCATTTACAATATTCATTGATTTTTGCCATTGAAAAACGTCCAGAAATGATTGAAGCTACTGACTGAATGAAAGGAGCTGGCATCTCACTCTCTTTGAATCTTCTTTATCATGCTAAGAGGAGCAGGAAAAAGCAAAAAATTTCAGAATTGCACCTTGCAATGCGGAGAAATTACTGTTTGTGCATTTACAATATTCATTGATTTTTGCCATTGAAAAACATGTTATTCATATACCAGAAATGTTTTTAAGCTACTGACTGAATGAAAGGAGCTGGCACCTCACTCTCTTTGAATCTTCTTTATCATGCTAAGAGGAGCAGGATAAAGCAAAAAATTTCAGAATTGCACCTTGCAATGCGGAGAAATTACTGTTTGTGCATTTACAATATTCATTGATTTTTGCCATTGAAAAACGTCCAGAAATGATTGAAGCTACTGACTGAATGAAAGGAGCTGGCATCTCACTCTCTTTGAATCTTCTTTATCATGCTAAGAGGAGCTGGAAAAAGCAAAAAATTTCAGAATTGCACCTTGCAATGCGGAGAAATTACTGTTTGTGCATTTACAATATTCATTAATTTTTGCCATTGAAAAACATCATGTTATTCATATACCAGAAATGTTTGAAGCTACTGACTGAATGAAAGGAGCTGGCATCTCACTCTCTTTGAATCTTTTTTATCATGCTAAGAGGAGCAGGAAAAAGCAAAAAATTTCAGAATTGCACCTTGCAATGCGGAGAAATTACTGTTTGTGCATTTACAATATTCATTGATTTTTGCCATTGAAAAACGTCCAGAAATGATTGAAGCTACTGACTGAATGAAAGGAGCTGGCATCTCACTCTCTTTGAATCTTCTTTATCATGCTAAGAGGAGCAGGAAAAAGCAAAAAATTTCAGAATTGCACCTTGCAATGCGGAGAAATTACAGTTTGTGCATTTACAATATTCATTGATTTTTGCCATTGAAAAACGTCCAGAAATGATTGAAGCTACTGACTGAATGAAAGGAGCTGGCATCTCACTCTCTTTGAATCTTCTTTATCATGCTAAGAGGAGCAGGAAAAAGCAAAAAATTTCAGAATTGCTCCTTGCAATGCGGAGAAATTACTGTTTGTGCATTTACAATATTCATTGATTTTTGCCATTGAAAAACATGTTATTCATATACCAGAAATGTTTGAAGCTACTGACTGAATGAAAGGAGCTGGCACCTCACTCTCTTTGAATCTTCTTTATCATGCTAAGAGGAGCAGGAAAAAGCAAAAAATTTCAGAATTGCACCTTGCAATGCGGAGAAATTACTGTTTGTGCATTTACAATATTCATTGATTTTTGCCATTGAAAAACGTCCAGAAATGATTGAAGCTACTGACTGAATGAAAGGAGCTGGCATCTCACTCTCTTTGAATCTTCTTTATCATGCTAAGAGGAGCAGGAAAAAGCAAAAAATTTCAGAATTGCACCGTGCAATGCGGAGAAATTACTGTTTGTGCATTTACAATATTCATTGATTTTTGCCATTGAAAAACATCATGTTATTCATATACCAGAAATGATTGAAGCTACTGACTGAATGAAAGGAGCTGGCATCTCACTCTCTTTGAATCTTCTTTATCATGCTAAGAGGAGCAGGAAAATGTAAAAAATTTCAGAATTGCACCTTGCAATGCGGAGAAATTACTGTTTGTGCATTTACAATATTCAATGATTTTTGCCATTGAAAAACGTCCAGAAATGATTGAAGCTACTGACTGAACGAAAGGAGCTGGCATCTCACTCTCTTTGAATCTTCTTTATCATGCTAAGAGGAGCAGGAAAAAGCAAAAAATTTCAGAATTGCACCTTGCAATGCGGAGAAATTACTGTTTGTGCATTTACAATATTCATTGATTTTTGCCATTGAAAAACATCATGTTATTCATATACCAGAAATGTTTGAAGCTACTGACTGAATGAAAGGAGCTGGCATCTCACTCTCTTTGAATCTTCTTTATCATGCTAAGAGGAGCAGGAAAAAGCAAAAAATTTCAGAATTGCACCTTGCAATGCGGAGAAATTTCTGTTTGTGCATTTACAATATTCATTGATTTTTGCCATTGAAAAACGTCCAGAAATGATTGAAGCTACTGACTGAATGAAAGGAGCTGGCATCTCACTCTCTTTGAATCTTCTTTATCATGCTAAGGGGAGCAGGAAAAAGCAAAAAATTTCAGAATTGCACCTTGCAATGCGGAGAAATTACTGTTTGTGCATTTACAATATTCATTGATTTTTGCCATTGAAAAACGTCCAGAAATGATTGAAGCTACTGACTGAATGAAAGGAGCTGGCATTTCACTCTCTTTGAATCTTCTTTATCATGCTAAGAGGAGCAGGAAAAAGCAAAAAATTTCAGAATTGCACCTTACAATGCGGAGAAATTACAGTTTGTGCATTTACAATATTCATTGATTTTTGCCATTGAAAAACGTCCAGAAATGATTGAAGCTACTGACTGAATGAAAGGAGCTGGCATCTCACTCTCTTTGAATCTTCTTTATCATGCTAAGAGGAGCAGGAAAAAGCAAAAAATTTCAGAATTGCACCTTGCAATGCGGAGAAATTACTGTTTGTGCATTTACAATATTCATTGATTTTTGCCATTGAAAAACGTCCAGAAATGATTGAAGCTACTGACTGAATGAAAGGAGCTGGCATCTCACTCTCTTTGAATTTTCTTTATCATGCTAAGAGGAGCAGGAAAAAGCAAAAAATTTCAGAATTGCACCTTGCAATGTGGAGAAATTACAGTTTGTGCATTTACAATATTCATTGATTTTTGCCATTGAAAAACATGTTATTCATATACCAGAAATGTTTGAAGCTACTGACTGAATGAAAGGAGCTGGCACCTCACTCTCTTTGAATCTTCTTTATCATGCTAAGAGGAGCAGGAAAAAGCAAAAAATTTCAGAATTGCACCTTGCAATGCGGAGAAATTACTGTTTGTGCATTTACAATATTCATTGATTTTTGCCATTGAAAAACGTCCAGAAATGATTGAAGCTACTGACTGAAAAGAGCTGGCATCTCACTCTCTTTGAATCTTCTTTATCATGCTAAGAGGAGCAGGAAAAAGCAAAAAATTTCAGAATTGCTCCTTGCAATGCGGAGAAATTACTGTTTGTGCATTTACAATATTCATTGATTTTTGCCATTGAAAAACATGTTATTCATATACCAGAAATGTTTGAAGCTACTGACTGAATGAAAGGAGCTGGCACCTCACTCTCTTTGAATCTTCTTTATCATGCTAAGAGGAGCAGGAAAAAGCAAAAATTTCAGAATTGCACCTTGCAATGCGGAGAAATTACTGTTTGTGCATTTACAATATTCATTGATTTTTGCCATTGAAAAACGTCCAGAAATGATTGAAGCTACTGACTGAATGAAAGGAGCTGGCATCTCACTCTCTTTGAATCTTCTTTATCATGCTAAGAGGAGCAGGAAAAAGCAAAAAATTTCAGAATTGCACCTTGCAATGCGGAGAAATTACTGTTTGTGCATTTACAATATTCATTGATTTTTGCCATTGAAAAACGTCCAGAAATGATTGAAGCTACTGACTGAATGAAAGGAGCTGGCATCTCACTCTCTTTGAATCTTCTTTATCATGCTAAGAGGAGCAGGAAAAAGCAAAAAATTTCAGAATTGCACCTTGCAATGCGGAGAAATAACTGTTTGTGCATTTACAATATTCATTGATTTTTGCCATTGAAAAACGTTATTCATATACCAGAAATGTTTGAATCTACTGACTGAATGAAAGGAGCTGGCACCTCACTCTCTTTGAATCTTCTTTATCATGCTAAGAGGAGCAGGAATAAGCAAAAAATTTCAGAATTGCACCTTGCAATGCGGAAAAATTACTGTTTGTGCATTTACAATATTCATTGATTTTTGCCATTGAAAAACGTCCAGAAATGATTGAAGCTACTGACTGAATGAAAGGAGCTGGCATCTCACTCTCTTTGAATCTTCTTTATCATGCTAAGAGGAGCAGGAAAAAGCAAAAAATTTCAGAATTGCACCTTGCAATGCGGAGAAATTACTGTTTGTGCATTTACAATATTCATTGATTTTTGCCATTGAAAAACGTCCAGAAATGATTGAAGCTACTGACTGATTGAAAGGAGCTGGCATCTCACTCTCTTTGAATCTTCTTTATCATGCTAAGAGGAGCAGGAAAAAGCAAAAAATTTCAGAATTGCGCCTTGCAATGCGGACAAATTACTGTTTGTGCATTTACAAAATTCATTGATTTTTGCCATTGAAAAACATCATGTTATTCATTTACCAGAAATGATTGAAGCTACTGACTGAATGTAAGGAGCTGGCATCTCACTCTCTTTGAATCTTCTTTATCATGCTAAGAGGAGCAGGAAAAAGCAAAAAATTTCAGAATTGCACCTTGCAATGCGGAGAAATTACTGTTTGTGCATTTACAATATTCATTGATTTTTGCCATTGAAAAACGTCCAGAAATGATTGAAGCTACTGACTGAATGAAAGGAGCTGGCATCTCACTCTCTTTGAATCTTCTTTATCATGCTAAGAGGAGCAGGAAAAAGCAAAAAATTTCAGAATTGCACCTTGCAATGCGGAGAAATTACTGTTTGTGCATTTACAATATTCATTGATTTTTGCCATTGAAAAACATCATGTTATTCATATACCAGAAATGTTTGAAGCTACTGATTGAATGAAAGGAGCTGGCATCTCACTCTCTTTGAATCTTCTTTATCATGCTAAGAGGAGCAGGAAAAAGCAAAAAATTTCAGAATTGCACCTTGCAATGCGGAGAAATTACTGTTTGTGCATTTACAATATTCATTGATTTTTGCCATTGAAAAACGTCCAGAAATGATTGAAGCTACTGACTGAATGAAAAGAGCTGGCATCTCACTCTCTTTGAATCTTCTTTATCATGCTAAGAGGAGCAGGAAAAAGCAAAAAATTTCAGAATTGCACCTTGCAATGCGGAGAAATTACAGTTTGTGCATTTACAATATTCATTGATTTTTGCCATTGAAAAACGTCCAGAAATGATTGAAGCTACTGACTGAATGAAAGGAGCTGGCATCTCACTCTCTTTGAATCTTCTTTATCATGCTAAGAGGAGCAGGAAAAAGCAAAAAATTTCAGAATTGCTCCTTGCAATGCGGAGAAATTACTGTTTGTGCATTTACAATATTCATTGATTTTTGCCATTGAAAAACATGTTATTCATATACCAGAAATGTTTGAAGCTACTGACTGAATGAAAGGAGCTGGCACCTCACTCTCTTTGAATCTTCTTTATCATGCTAAGAGGAGCAGGAAAAAGCAAAAATTTCAGAATTGCACCTTGCAATGCGGAGAAATTACTGTTTGTGCATTTACAATATTCATTGATTTTTGCCATTGAAAACCGTCCAGAAATGATTGAAGCTACTGACTGAATGAAAGGAGCTGGCATCTCACTCTCTTTGAATCTTCTTTATCATGCTAAGAGGAGCAGGAAAAAGCAAAAAATTTCAGAATTGCACCTTGCAATGCGGAGAAATTACTGTTTGTGCATTTACAATATTCATTGATTTTTGCCATTGAAAAACGTCCAGAAATGATTGAAGCTACTGACTGAATGAAAGGAGCTGGCATCTCACTCTCTTTGAATCTTCTTTATCATGCTAAGAGGAGCAGGAAAAAGCAAAAAATTTCAGAATTGCACCTTGCAATGCGGAGAAATTACTGTTTGTGCATTTACAATATTCATTGATTTTTGCCATTGAAAAACGTCCAGAAATGATTGAAGCTACTGACTGAATGAAAGGAGCTGGCATCTCACTCTCTTTGAATCTTCTTTATCATGCTAAGAGGAGCAGGAAAAAGCAAAAAATTTCAGAATTGCACCTTGCAATGCGGAGAAATAACTGTTTGTGCATTTACAATATTCATTGATTTTTGCCATTGAAAAACGTTATTCATATACCAGAAATGTTTGAAGCTACTGACTGAATGAAAGGAGCTGGCACCTCACTCTCTTTCAATCTTCTTTATCATGCTAAGAGGAGCAGGAATAAGCAAAAAATTTCAGAATTGCACCTTGCAATGCGGAAAAATTACTGTTTGTGCATTTACAATATTCATTGATTTTTGCCATTGAAAAACGTCCAGAAATGATTGAAGCTACTGACTGAATGAAAGGAGCTGGCATCTCACTCTCTTTGAATCTTCTTTATCATGCTAAGAGGAGCAGGAAAAAGCAAAAAATTTCAGAATTGCACCTTGCAATGCGGAGAAATTACTGTTTGTGCATTTACAATATTCATTGATTTTTGCCATTGAAAAACGTCCAGAAATGATTGAAGCTACTGACTGATTGAAAGGAGCTGGCATCTCACTCTCTTTGAATCTTCTTTATCATGCTAAGAGGAGCAGGAAAAAGCAAAAAATTTCAGAATTGCGCCTTGCAATGCGGAGAAATTACTGTTTGTGCATTTACAAAATTCATTGATTTTTGCCATTGAAAAACATCATGTTATTCATTTACCAGAAATGATTGAAGCTACTGACTGAATGTAAGGAGCTGGCATCTCACTCTCTTTGAAACTTCTTTATCATGCTAAGAGAAGCAGGAAAAAGCAAAAAATTTCAGAATTGCACCTTGCAATGCGAAGAAATTACTGTTTGTGCATTTACAATATTCGTTGATTTTTGCCATTGAAAAACGTCCAGAAATGATTGAAGCTACTGACTGAATGAAAGGAGCTGGCATCTCACTCTCTTTGAATCTTCTTTATCATGCTAAGAGGAGCAGGAAAAAGCAAAAAATTTCAGAATTGCACCTTGCAATGCGGAGAAATTACTGTTTGTGCATTTACAATATTCATTGATTTTTGCCATTGAAAAACATCATGTTATTCATATACCAGAAATGATTGAAACTACTGACTGAATGAAAGGAGCTGGCATCTCACTCTCTTTGAATCTTCTTTATCATGCTAAGAGGAGCAGGAAAAAGTAAAAAATTTCAGAATTGCACCTTGCAATGCGGAGAAATTACTGTTTGTGCATTTACAATATTCAATGATTTTTGCCATTGAAAAACGTCCAGAAATGATTGAAGCTACTGACTGAATGAAAGGAGCTGGCATCTCACTCTCTTTGAATCTTCTTTATCATGCTAAGAGGAGCAGGAAAAAGCAAAAAATTTCAGAATTGCACCTTGCAATGCGGAGAAATTACAGTTTGTGCATTTACAATATTCATTGATTTTTGCCATTGAAAAACGTCCAGAAATGATTGAAGCTACTGACTGAATGAAAGGAGCTGGCATCTCACTCTCTTTGAATCTTCTTTATCATGCTAAGAGGAGCAGGAAAAAGCAAAAAATTTCAGAATTGCTCCTTGCAATGCGGAGAAATTACTGTTTGTGCATTTACAATATTCATTGATTTTTGCCATTGAAAAACATGTTATTCATATACCAGAAATGTTTGAAGCTACTGACTGAATGAAAGGAGCTGGCACCTCACTCTCTTTGAATCTTCTTTATCATGCTAAGAGGAGCAGGAAAAAGCAAAAATTTCAGAATTGCACCTTGCAATGCGGAGAAATTACTGTTTGTGCATTTACAATATTCATTGATTTTTGCCATTGAAAACCGTCCAGAAATGATTGAAGCTACTGACTGAATGAAAGGAGCTGGCATCTCACTCTCTTTGAATCTTCTTTATCATGCTAAGAGGAGCAGGAAAAAGCAAAAAATTTCAGAATTGCACCTTGCAATGCGGAGAAATTACTGTTTGTGCATTTACAATATTCATTGATTTTTGCCATTGAAAAACGTCCAGAAATGATTGAAGCTACTGACTGAATGAAAGGAGCTGGCATCTCACTCTCTTTGAATCTTCTTTATCATGCTAAGAGGAGCAGGAAAAAGCAAAAAATTTCAGAATTGCACCTTGCAATGCGGAGAAATTACTGTTTGTGCATTTACAATATTCATTGATTTTTGCCATTGAAAAACGTCCAGAAATGATTGAAGCTACTGACTGAATGAAAGGAGCTGGCATCTCACTCTCTTTGAATCTTCTTTATCATGCTAAGAGGAGCAGGAAAAAGCAAAAAATTTCAGAATTGCACCTTGCAATGCGGAGAAATAACTGTTTGTGCATTTACAATATTCATTGATTTTTGCCATTGAAAAACGTTATTCATATACCAGAAATGTTTGAAGCTACTGACTGAATGAAAGGAGCTGGCACCTCACTCTCTTTCAATCTTCTTTATCATGCTAAGAGGAGCAGGAATAAGCAAAAAATTTCAGAATTGCACCTTGCAATGCGGAAAAATTACTGTTTGTGCATTTACAATATTCATTGATTTTTGCCATTGAAAAACGTCCAGAAACGATTGAAGCTACTGACTGAATGAAAGGAGCTGGCATCTCACTCTCTTTGAATCTTCTTTATCATGCTAAGAGGAGCAGGAAAAAGCAAAAAATTTCAGAATTGCACCTTGCAATGCGGAGAAATTACTGTTTGTGCATTTACAATATTCATTGATTTTTGCCATTGAAAAACGTCCAGAAATGATTGAAGCTACTGACTGATTGAAAGGAGCTGGCATCTCACTCTCTTTGAATCTTCTTTATCATGCTAAGAGGAGCAGGAAAAAGCAAAAAATTTCAGAATTGCGCCTTGCAATGCGGAGAAATTACTGTTTGTGCATTTACAAAATTCATTGATTTTTGCCATTGAAAAACATCATGTTATTCATTTACCAGAAATGATTGAAGCTACTGACTGAATGTAAGGAGCTGGCATCTCACTCTCTTTGAATCTTCTTTATCATGCTAAGAGAAGCAGGAAAAAGCCAAAAATTTCAGAATTGCACCTTGCAATGCGGAGAAATTACTGTTTGTGCATTTACAATATTCGTTGATTTTTGCCATTGAAAAACGTCCAGAAATGATTGAAGCTACTGACTGAATGAAAGGAGCTGGCATCTCACTCTCTTTGAATCTTCTTTATCATGCTAAGAGGAGCAGGAAAAAGCAAAAAATTTCAGAATTGCACCTTGCAATGCGGAGAAATTACTGTTTGTGCATTTACAATATTCATTGATTTTTGCCATTGAAAAACATCATGTTATTCATATACCAGAAATGATTGAAGCTACTGACTGAATGAAAGGAGCTGGCATCTCACTCTCTTTGAATCTTCTTTATCATGCTAAGAGGAGCAGGAAAAAGTAAAAAATTTCAGAATTGCACCTTGCAATGCGGAGAAATTACTGTTTGTGCATTTACAATATTCAATGATTTTTGCCATTGAAAAACGTCCAGAAATGATTGAAGCTACTGACTGAACGAAAGGAGCTGGCGTCTCACTCTCTTTGAATCTTCTTTATCATGCTAAGAGGAGCAGGAAAAAGCAAAAAAATTCAGAATTGCACCTTGCAATGCGGAGAAATTACTGTTTGTGCATTTACAATATTCATTGATTTTTGCCATTGAAAAACATCATGTTATTCATATACCAGAAATGTTTGAAGCTACTGACTGAATGAAAGGAGCTGGCATCTCACTCTCTTTGAATCTTCTTTATCATGCTAAGAGGAGCAGGAAAAAGCAAAAAATTTCAGAATTGCACCTTGCAATGCGGAGAAATTACTGTTTGTGCATTTACAATATTCATTGATTTTTGCCATTGAAAAACGTCCAGAAATGATTGAAGCTACTGACTGAATGAAAGGAGCTGGCATCTCACTCTCTTTGAATCTTCTTTATCATGCTAAGAGGAGCAGGAAAAAGCAAAAAATTTCAGAATTGCACCTTGCAATGCGGAGAAATTACTGTTTGTGCATTTACAATATTCATTGATTTTTGCCATTGAAAAACGTCCAGAAATGATTGAAGCTACTGACTGAATGAAAGGAGCTGGCATCTCACTCTCTTTGAATCTTCTTTATCATGCTAAGAGGAGCAGGAAAAAGCAAAAAATTTCAGAATTGCACCTTGCAATGCGGAGAAATTACTGTTTGTGCATTTACAATATTCATTGATTTTTGCCATTGAAAAACATCATGTTATTCATATACCAGAAATGATTGAAGCTACTGACTGAATGAAAGGAGCTGGCATCTCACTCTCTTTGAATCTTCTTTATCATGCTAAGAGGAGCAGGAAAAAGCAAAAAATTTCAGAATTGCACCTTGCAATGCGGAGAAATTACTGTTTGTGCATTTACAATATTCATTGATTTTTGCAATTGAAAAACGTCCAGAAATGATTGAAGCTACTGACTGAATGAAAGGAGCTGGCTTCTCACTCTCTTTGAATCTTCTTTATCATGCTAAGAGGAGCAGGAAAAAGCAAAAAATTTCAGAATTGCACCTTGCAATGCGGAGAAATTACTGTTTGTGCATTTACAATATTCATTGATTTTTGCCATTGAAAAACGTCCAGAAATGATTGAAGCTACTGACTGAATGAAAGGAGCTGGCATCTCACTCTCTTTGAATCTTGTTTATCATGCTAAGAGGAGCAGGAAAAAGCAAAAAATTTCAGAATTGCACCTTGCAATGCGGAGAAATTACTGTTTGTGCATTTAGAATGTTCATTGATTTTTGCCATTGAAAAACGTCCAGAAATGATTGAAGCTACTGACTGAATGAAAGGAGCTGGCATCTCAATCTCTTTGAATCTTCTTTATCATGCTAAGAGGAGCAGGAAAAAGCAAAAAATCTCAGAATTGCACCTTGCAATGCGGAGAAATTACTGTTTGTGCATTTACAATATTCATTGATTTTTGCCATTGAAAAACATCATGTTATTCATATACCAGAAATGATTGAAGCTACTGACTGAATGAAAGGAGCTGGCATCTCACTCTCTTTGAATCTTCTTTATCATGCTAAGAGGAGCAGGAAAAAGTAAAAAATTTCAGAATTGCACCTTGCAATGCGGAGAAATTACTGTTTGTGCATTTACAATATTCAATGATTTTTGCCATTGAAAAACGTCCAGAAATGATTGAAGCTACTGACTGAATGAAAGGAGCTGGCATCTCACTCTCTTTGAATCTTCTTTATCATGCTAAGAGGAGCAGGATAAAGCAAAAAATTTCAGAATTGCACCTTGCAATGCGGAGAAATTACTGTTTGTGCATTTACAATATTCATTGATTTTTGCCATTGAAAAACATCATGTTATTCATATACCAGAAATGTTTGAAGCTACTGACTGAATGAAAGGAGCTGGCATCTCACTCTCCTTGAATCTTCTTTATCATGCTAAGAGGAGCAGGAAAAAGCAAAAAATTTCAGAATTGCACCTTGCAATGCGGAGAAATTACTGTTTGTGCATTTACAATATTCATTGATTTTTGCCATTGAAAAACATCATGTTATTCATATACCAGAAATGTTTGAAGCTACTGACTGAATGAAAGGAGCTGGCATCTCACTCTCTTTGAATCTTCTTTATCATGCTAAGAGGAGCAGGAAAAAGCAAAAAATTTCAGAATTGCACCTTGCAATGCGGAGAAATTACTGTTTGTGCATTTACAATATTCATTGATTTTTGCCATTGAAAAACATCACGTTATTCATATACCAGAAATGATTGAAGCTACTGACTGAATGAAAGGAGCTGGCAGCTCACTCTCTTTGAATCTTCTTTATCATGCTAAGAGGAGCAGGAAAAAGCAAAAAATTTCAGAGTTGCACCTTGCAATGCGGAGAAATTACTGTTTGTGCATTTACAATATTCATTGATTTTTGCAATTGAAAAACGTCCAGAAATGATTGAAGCTACTGACTGAATGAAAGGAGCTGGCATCTCACTCTCTTTGAATCTTCTTTATCATGCTAAGAGGAGCAGGAAAAAGCTAAAAATTTCAGAATTGCACCTTGCAATGCGGAGAAATTACTGTTTGTGCATTTACAATATTCATTGATTTTTGCCATTGAAAAACATCATGTTATTCATATACCAGGAATGTTTGAAGCTACTGACTGAATGAAAGGAGCTGGCATCTCACTCTCTTTGAATCTTCTTTATCATGCTAAGAGGAGCAGGAAAAAGCAAAAAATTTCAGAATTGCACCTTGCAATGCGGAGAAATTACTGTTTGTGCATTTACAATATTCATTGATTTTTGCCATTGAAAAACGTCCAGAAATGATTGAAGCTACTGACTGAATGAAAGGAGCTGGCATCTCACTCTCTTTTAATCTTGTTTATCATGCTAAGAGGAGCAGGAAAAAGCAAAAAATTTCAGAATTGCACCTTGCAATGCGGAGAAATTACTGTTTGTGCATTTACAATATTCATTGATTTTTGCCATTGAAAAACGTCCAGAAATGATTGAAGCTACTGACTGAATGAAAGGAGCTGGCATCTCACTCTCTTTGAATCTTCTTTATCATGCTAAGAGGAGCAGGAAAAAGCAAAAAATTTCAGAATTGCACCTTGCAATGTGGAGAAATTACTGTTTGTGCATTTACAATATTCATTGATTTTTGCCATTGAAAAACATCATGTTATTCATATACCAGAAATGATTGAAGCTACTGACTGAATGAAAGGAGCTGGCATCTCACTCTCTTTGAATCTTCTTTATCATGCTAAGAGGAGCAGGAAAAAGTAAAAAATTTCAGAATTGCACCTTGCAATGCGGAGAAATTACTGTTTGTGCATTTACAATAATCAATGATTTTTGCCATTGAAAAACGTCCAGAAATGATTGAAGCTACTGACTGAATGAAAGGAGCTGGCATCTCACTCTCTTTGAATCTTCTTTATCATGCTAAGAGGAGCAGGAAAAAGCAAAAAATTTCAGAATTGCACCTTGCAATGCGGAGAAATTACTGTTTGTGCATTTACAATATTCATTGATTTTTGCCATTGAAAAACATCATGTTATTCATATACCAGAAATGATTGAAGCTACTGACTGAATGAAAGGAGCTGGCATCTCACTCTCTTTGAATCTTCTTTATCATGCTAAGAGGAGCAGGAAAAAGTAAAAAATTTCAGAATTGCACCTTGCAATGCGGAGAAATTACTGTTTGTGCATTTACAATATTCAATGATTTTTGCCTTTGAAAAACGTCCAGAAATGATTGAAGCTACTGACTGAACGAAAGGAGCTGGCATCTCACTCTCTTTGAATCTTCTTTATCATGCTAAGAGGAGCAGGAAAAAGCAAAAAATTTCAGAATTGCACCTTGCAATGCGGAGAAATTACTGTTTGTGCATTTACAATATTCATTGATTTTTGCCATTGAAAAACATCATGTTATTCATATACCAGAAATGATTGATGCTACTGACTGAATGAAAGGAGCTGGCATCTCACTCTCGTTGAATCTTCTTTATCATGCTAAGAGGAGCAGGAAAAAGCAAAAAATTTCAGAATTGCACCTTGCAATGCGGAGAAATTACTGTTTGTGCATTTACAATATTCATTGATTTTTGCCATTGAAAAACATCATGTTATTCATATACCAGAAATGTTTGAAGCTACTGACTGAATGAAAGGAGCTGGCATCTCACTCTCTTTGAATCTTCTTTATCATGCTAAGAGGAGCAGGAAAAAGCAAAAAATTTCAGAATTGCACCTTGCAATGCGGAGAAATTACTGTTTGTGCATTTACAATATTCATTGATTTTTGCAATTGAAAAACGTCCAGAAATGATTGAAGCTACTGACTGAATGAAAGGAGCTGGCATCTCACTCTCTTTGAATCTTCTTTATCATGCTAAGAGGAGCAGGAAAAAGCAAAAAATTTCAGAATTGCACCTTGCAATGCGGAGAAATTACTGTTTGTGCATTTACAATATTCATTGATTTTTGCCATTGAAAAACATTATGTTATTCATATACCAGGAATGTTTGAAGCTACTGACTGAATGAAAGGAGCTGGCATCTCACTCTCTTTGAATCTTCTTTATCATGCTAAGAGGAGCAGGAAAAAGTAAAAAATTTCAGAATTGCACCTTGCAATGCGGAGAAATTACTGTTTGTGCATTTACAATATTCATTGATTTTTGCCATTGAAAAACGTCCAGAAATGATTGAAGCTACTGACTGAATGAAAGGAGCTGGCATCTCACTCTCTTTGAATCTTGTTTATCATGCTAAGAGGAGCAGGAAAAAGCAAAAAATTTCAGAATTGCACCTTGCAATGCGAAGAAATTACTGTTTGTGCATTTACAATATTCATTGATGTTTGCCATTGAAAAACGTCCAGAAATGATTGAAGCTACTGACTGAATGAAAGGAGCTGGCATCTCACTTTCTTTGAATCTTCTTTATTATGCTAAGAGGAGCAGGAAAAAGCAAAAAATTTCAGAATTGCACCTTGCAATGCGGAGAAATTACTGTTTGTGCATTTACAATATTCATTGATTTTTGCCATTGAAAAACATCATGTTATTCATATACCAGAAATGATTGAAGCTACTGACTGAATGAAAGGAGCTGGCATCTCACTCTCTTTGAATCTTCTTTATCATGCTAAGAGGAGCAGGAAAAAGTAAAAAATTTCAGAATTGCACCTTGCAATGCGGAGAAATTACTGTTTGTGCATTTACAATATTCAATGATTTTTGCCATTGAAAAACGTCCAGAAATGATTGAAGCTACTGACTGAATGAAAGGAGCTGGCATCTCACTCTCTTTGAATCTTCTTTATCATGCTAAGAGGAGCAGGAAAAAGTAAAAAATTTCAGAATTGCACCTTGCAATGCGGAGAAATTACTGTTTGTGCATTTACAATATTCAATGATTTTTGCCTTTGAAAAACGTCCAGAAATGATTGAAGCTACTGACTGAACGAAAGGAGCTGGCATCTCACTCTCTTTGAATCTTCTTTATCATGCTAAGAGGAGCAGGAAAAAGCAAAAAATTTCAGAATTGCACCTTGCAATGCGGAGAAATTACTGTTTGTGCATTTACAATATTCATTGATTTTTGCCATTGAAAAACATCATGTTATTCATATACCAGAAATGTTTGAAGCTACTGACTGAATGAAAGGAGCTGGCATCTCACTCTCTTTGAATCTTCTTTATCATGCTAAGAGGAGCAGGAAAAAGCAAAAAATTTCAGAATTGCACCTTGCAATGCGGAGAAATTACTGTTTGTGCATTTACAATATTCATTGATTTTTGCCATTGAAAAACGTCCAGAAATGATTGAAGCTACTGACTGAATGAAAGGAGCTGGCATCTCACTCTGAATTTTCTTTATCATGCTAAGAGGAGCAGGAAAAAGCAAAAAATTTCAGAATTGCACCTTGCAATGCGGAGAAATTACTGTTTGTGCATTTACAATATTCATTGATTTTTGCCATTGAAAAATGTCCAGAAATGATTGAAGCTACTGACTGAATGAAAGGAGCTGGCATCTCACTCTCTTTGAATCTTCTTTATCATGCTAAGAGGAGCAGGAAAAAGCAAAAAATTTCAGAATTGCACCTTGCAATGCGGAGAAATTACTGTTTGTGCATTTACAATATTCATTGATTTTTGACATTGAAAAACATCATGTTATTCATATACCAGAAATGATTGAAGCTACTGACTGAATGAAAGGAGCTGGCATCTCACTCTCTTTGAATCTTCTTTATCATGCTAAGAGGAGCAGGAAAAAGTAAAAAAATTCAGAATTTCACCTTGCAATGCGGAGAAATTACTGTTTGTGCATTTACAATATTCAATTATTTTTGCCATTGAAAAACGTCCAGAAATGATTGAAGCTACTGACTGAATGAAAGGAGCTGGCATCTCACTCTCTTTGAATCTTCTTTATCATGCTAAGAGGAGCAGGAAAAAGCAAAAAACTTCAGAATTGCACCTTGCAATGCGGAGAAATTACTGTTTGTGCATTTACAATATTCATTGATTTTTGCCATTGAAAAACATCATGTTATTCATATACCAGAAATGATTGAAGCTACTGACTGAATAAAAGGAGCTGGCATCTCACTCTCTTTGAATCTTCTTTATCATGCTAAGAGGAGCAGGAAAAAGTAAAAAATTTCAGAATTGCACCTTGCAATGCGGAGAAATTACTGTTTGTGCATTTACAATATTCAATGATTTTTGCCTTTGAAAAACGTCCAGAAATGATTGAAGCTACTGACTGAACGAAAGGAGCTGGCATCTCACTCTCTTTGAATCTTCTTTATCATGCTAAGAGGAGCAGGAAAAAGCAAAAAATTTCAGAATTGCACCTTGCAATGCGGAGAAATTACTGTTTGTGCATTTACAATATTCATTGATTTTTGCCATTGAAAAACATCATGTTATTCATATACCAGAAATGTTTGAAGCTACTGACTGAATGAAAGGAGCTGGCATCTCACTCTCTTTGAATCTTCTTTATCATGCTAAGAGGAGCAGGAAAAAGCAAAAAATTTCAGAATTGCACCTTGCAATGCGGAGAAATTACTGTTTGTGCATTTACAATATTCATTGATTTTTGCCATTGAAAAACGTCCAGAAATGATTGAAGCTACTGACTGAATGAAAGCAGCTGGCATCTCACTCTGAATTTTCTTTATCATGCTAAGAGGAGCAGGAAAAAGCAAAAAATTTCAGAATTGCACCTTGCAATGCGGAGAAATTACTGTTTGTGCATTTACAATATTCATTGATTTTTTCCATTGAAAAACGTCCAGAAATGATTGAAGCTACTGACTGAATGAAAGGAGCTGGCATCTCACTCTCTTTGAATCGTCTTTATCATGCTAAGAGGAGCAGGAAAAAGCAAAAAATTTCAGAATTGCACCTTGCAATGCGGAGAAATTACTGTTTGTGCATTTACAATATTCATTGATTTTTGCCATTGAAAAACATCATGTTATTCATATACCAGAAATGTTTGAAGCTACTGACTGAATGAAAGGAGCTGGCATCTCACTCTCTTTGAATCTTCTTTATCATGCTAAGAGGAGCAGGAAAAAGCAAAAAATTTCAGAATTGCACCTTGCAATGCGGAGAAATTACTGTTTGCATTTACAATATTCATTGATTTTTGCCATTGAAAAACATCATGTTATTCATATACCAGAAATGTTTGAAGCTACTGACTGAATGAAAGGAGCTGGCATCTCACTCTCTTTGAATCTTCTTTATCATGCTTGGATTAGCAGGAAAAAGCAAAAAATTTCAGAATTGCACCTTGCAATGTGGAGATATTACTGTTTGTGCATTTACAATATTCATTGATTTTTGCCATTGAAAAACATGTTTTTCATATACCAGAAATGTTTGAAGCTACTGACTGAATGAAAGGAGCTGGCATCTCACTCTCTTTGAATCTTCTTTATCATGCTAGGATTAACAGGAAAAAGCAAAAAATTTCAGAATTGCACCTTGCAATGTGGAGATATTACTGTTTGTGCATTTACAATATTCATTGATTTTTGCCATTGAAAAACGTCCAGAAATGTTTGAAGCTACTGACTGAATGAAAGGAGCTGGCATCTCACTCTCTTTGAATCTTCTTTATCATGCTAAGAGGAGCAGGAAAAAGCAAAAAATTTCAGAATTGCACCTTGCAATGCGGAGAAATTACTGTTTGTGCATTTACAATATTCATTGATTTTTGCCATTGAAAAACGTCCAGAAATGATTGAAGCTACTGACTGAATGAAAGCAGCTGGCATCTCACTCTGAATTTTCTTTATCATGCTAAGAGGAGCAGGAAAAAGCAAAAAATTTCAGAATTGCACCTTGCAATGCGGAGAAATTACTGTTTGTGCATTTACAATATTCATTGATTTTTGCCATTGAAAAACGTCCAGAAATGATTGAAGCTACTGACTGAATGAAAGGAGCTGGCATCTCACTCTCTTTGAATCGTCTTTATCATGCTAAGAGGAGCAGGAAAAAGCAAAAAATTTCAGAATTGCACCTTGCAATGCGGAGAAATTACTGTTTGTGCATTTACAATATTCATTGATTTTTGCCATTGAAAAACATCATGTTATTCATATACCAGAAATGTTTGAAGCTACTGACTGAATGAAAGGAGCTGGCATCTCACTCTCTTTGAATCTTCTTTATCATGCTAAGAGGAGCAGGAAAAAGCAAAAAATTTCAGAATTGCACCTTGCAATGCGGAGAAATTACTGTTTGCATTTACAATATTCATTGATTTTTGCCATTGAAAAACATCATGTTATTCATATACCAGAAATGTTTGAAGCTACTGACTGAATGAAAGGAGCTGGCATCTCACTCTCTTTGAATCTTCTTTATCATGCTTGGATTAGCAGGAAAAAGCAAAAAATTTCAGAATTGCACCTTGCAATGTGGAGATATTACTGTTTGTGCATTTACAATATTCATTGATTTTTGCCATTGAAAAACATGTTTTTCATATACCAGAAATGTTTGAAGCTACTGACTGAATGAAAGGAGCTGGCATCTCACTCTCTTTGAATCTTCTTTATCATGCTAGGATTAACAGGAAAAAGCAAAAAATTTCAGAATTGCACCTTGCAATGTGGAGATATTACTGTTTGTGCATTTACAATATTCATTGATTTTTGCCATTGAAAAACGTCCAGAAATGTTTGAAGCTACTGACTGAATGAAAGGAGCTGGCATCTCACTCTCTTTGAATCTTCTTTATCATGCTAGGATTAGCAGGAAAAAGCAAAAAATTTCAGAATTGCACCTTGCAATGTGGAGATATTGCTGTTTGTGCATTTACAATATTCATTGATTTTTGCCATTGAAAAACATGTTTTTCATATACAAGAAATGTTTGAAGCTACTGACTGAATGAAAGGAGCTGGCATCTCACTCTCTTTGAATCTTCTTTATCATGCTAGGATTAGCAGGAAAAAGCAAAAAATTTCAGAATTGCACCTTGCAATGTGGAGATATTACTGTTTGTGCATTTACAATATTCATTGATTTTTGCCATTGAAAAACGTCCAGAAATGTTTGAAGCTACTGACTGAATGAAAGGAGCTGGCATCTCACTCTCTTTGAATCTTCTTTATCATGCTAGGATTAGCAGGAAAAAGCAAAAAATTTCAGAATTGCACCTTGCAATGTGGAGATATTACTGTTTGTGCATTTACAATATTCATTGATTTTTGCCATTGAAAAACATGTTTTTCATATACCAGAAATGTTTGAAGCTACTGACGGAATGAAAGGAGCTGGCATCTCACTCTCTTTGAATCTTCTTTATCATGCTAGGATTAGCAGGAAAAAGCAAAAAATTTCAGAATTGCACCTTGCAATGTGGAGATATTACTGTTTGTGCATTTACAATATTCATTGATTTTTGCCATTGAAAAACATGTTTTTCATATTCCAGAAATGTTTGAAGCTACTGACTGAATGAAAGGAGCTGGCATCTCACTGTCTTTGAATCTTCTTTATCATGCTAGGATTAACAGGAAAAAGCAAAAAATTTCAGAATTGCACCTTGCAATGTGGAGATATTACTGTTTGTGCATTTACAATATTCATTGATTTTGCCATTGAAAAACGTCCAGAAATGTTTGAAGCTACTGACTGAATGAAAGGAGCTGGCATCTCACTCTCTTTAAATCTTCTTTATCATGCTAGGATTATCAGGAAAAAGCAAAAAAATTTCAGAATTGCACCTTGCAATGTGGAGATATTACTGTTTGTGCATTTACAATATTCATTGATTTTTGCCATTGAAAAACATGTTTTTCATATATCAGAAATGTTTGAAGCTACTGACTGAATGAAAGGAGCTGGCATCTCACTCTCTTTGAATCTTCTTTATCATGCTAGGATAAGCAGGAAAAAGCAAAAAATTTCAGAATTGCACCTTGCAATGTGGAGATATTACTGTTTGTGCATTTACAATATTCATTGATTTTTGCCATTGAAAAACATGTTTTTCATATACCAGAAATGTTTGAAGCTACTGACTTGAATGAAAGGAGCTGGCATCTCACTCTCTTTGAATCTTCTTTATCATGCTAGGATTAACAGGAAAAAGCAAAAAATTTCAGAATTGCACCTTGCAATGTGGAGATATTACTGTTTGTGCATTTACAATATTCATTGATTTTTGCCATTGAAAAACGTCCAGAAATGTTTGAAGCTACTGACTGAATGAAAGGAGCTGGTATCTCACTCTCTTTGAATCTTCTTTATCATGCTAGGATTAGCAGGAAAAAGCAAAAAATTTCAGAATTGCACCTTGCAATGTGGAGATATTACTGTTTGTGCATTTACAATATTCATTGATTTTTGCCATTGAAAAACATGTTTTTCATATACAAGAAATGTTTGAAGCTACTGACTGAATGAAAGGAGCTGGCATCTCACTCTCTTTGAATCTTCTTTATCATGCTAGGATTAGCAGGAAAAAGCAAAAAATTTCAGAATTGCACCTTGCAATGTGGAGATATTACTGTTTGTGCATTTACAATATTCATTGATTTTTGCCATTGAAAAACGTCCAGAAATGTTTGAAGCTACTGACTGAATGAAATTAGCTGGCATCTCACTCTCTTTGAATCTTCTTTATCATGCTAGGATTAGCAGGAAAAAGCAAAAAATTTCAGAATTGCACCTTGCAATGTGGAGATATTACTGTTTGTGCATTTACAATATTCATTGATTTTGCCATTGAAAAACGTCCAGAAATGTTTGAAGCTACTGACTGAATGAAAGGAGCTGGCATCTCACTCTCTTTGAATCTTCTTTATCATGCTAGGATTAGCAGGAAAAAGCAAAAAATTTCAGAATTGCACCTTGCAATGTGGAGATATTACTGTTTGTGCATTTACAATATTCATTGATTTTTGCCATTGAAAAACATGTTTTTCATATACCAGAAATGTTTGAAGCTACTGACGGAATGAAAGGAGCTGGCATCTCACTCTCTTTGAATCTTCTTTATCATGCTAGGATTAGCAGGAAAAAGCAAAAAATTTCAGAATTGCACCTTGCAATGTGGAGATATTACTGTTTGTGCATTTACAATATTCATT
The DNA here is from genome assembly GCF_046119375.1 of Phyllobates terribilis. Classification (NCBI taxonomy): domain Eukaryota; kingdom Metazoa; phylum Chordata; class Amphibia; order Anura; family Dendrobatidae; genus Phyllobates; species Phyllobates terribilis. The sequence continues at coordinate 531,791 of NW_027363407.1, read as the reverse complement.
GATTTTTGCCATTGAAAAACATGTTTTTCATATACCAGAAATGTTTGAAGCTACTGACTGAATGAAAGGAGCTGGCATCTCACTGTCTTTGAATCTTCTTTATCATGCTAGGATTAACAGGAAAAAGCAAAAAATTTCAGAATTGCACCTTGCAATGTGGAGATATTACTGTTTGTGCATTTACAATATTCATTGATTTTGCCATTGAAAAACGTCCAGAAATGTTTGAAGCTACTGACTGAATGAAAGGAGCTGGCATCTCACTCTCTTTGAATCTTCTTTATCATGCTAGGATAAGCAGGAAAAAGCAAAAAATTTCAGAATTGCACCTTGCAAAGTGGAGATATTACTGTTTGTGCATTTACAATATTCATTGATTTTTGCCATTGAAAAACATGTTTTTCATATACCAGAAATGTTTGAAGCTACTGACGGAATGAAAGGAGCTGGCATCTCACTCTCTTTGAATCTTCTTTATCATGCTAGGATTAGCAGGAAAAAGCAAAAAATTTCAGAATTGCACCTTGCAATGTGGAGATATTACTGTTTGTGCATTTACAATATTCATTGATTTTTGCCATTGAAAAACATGTTTTTCATATACCAGAAATGTTTGAAGCTACTGACTGAATGAAAGGAGCTGGCATCTCACTGTCTTTGAATCTTCTTTATCATGCTAGGATTAACAGGAAAAAGCAAAAAATTTCAGAATTGCACCTTGCAATGTGGAGATATTACTGTTTGTGCATTTACAATATTCATTGATTTTGCCATTGAAAAACGTCCAGAAATGTTTGAAGCTACTGACTGAATGAAAGGAGCTGGCATCTCACTCTCTTTGAATCTTCTTTATCATGCTAGGATTAGCAGGAAAAAGCAAAAAAATTTCAGAATTGCACCTTGCAATGTGGAGATATTACTGTTTGTGCATTTACAATATTCATTGATTTTTGCCATTGAAAAACATGTTTTTCATATACCAGAAATGTTTGAAGCTACTGACTGAATGAAAGGAGCTGGCATCTCACTCTCTTTGAATCTTCTTTATCATGCTAGGATAAGCAGGAAAAAGCAAAAAATTTCAGAATTGCACCTTGCAATGTGGAGATATTACTGTTTGTGCATTTACAATATTCATTGATTTTTGCCATTGAAAAACATGTTTTTCATATACCAGAAATGTTTGAAGCTACTGACTTGAATGAAAGGAGCTGGCATCTCACTCTCTTTGAATCTTCTTTATCATGCTAGGATTAACAGGAAAAAGCAAAAAATTTCAGAATTGCACCTTGCAATGTGGAGATATTACTGTTTGTGCATTTACAATATTCATTGATTTTTGCCATTGAAAAACGTCCAGAAATGTTTGAAGCTACTGACTGAATGAAAGGAGCTGGTATCTCACTCTCTTTGAATCTTCTTTATCATGCTAGGATTAGCAGGAAAAAGCAAAAAATTTCAGAATTGCACCTTGCAATGTGGAGATATTACTGTTTATGCATTTACAATATTCATTGATTTTTGCCATTGAAAAACATGTTTTTCATATACAAGAAATGTTTGAAGCTACTGACTGAATGAAAGGAGCTGGCATCTCACTCTCTTTGAATCTTCTTTATCATGCTAGGATTAGCAGGAAAAAGCAAAAAATTTCAGAATTGCACCTTGCAATGTGGAGATATTACTGTTTGTGCATTTACAATATTCATTGATTTTTGCCATTGAAAAACGTCCAGAAATGTTTGAAGCTACTGACTGAATGAAATTAGCTGGCATCTCACTCTCTTTGAATCTTCTTTATCATGCTAGGATTAGCAGGAAAAAGCAAAAAATTTCAGAATTGCACCTAGCAATGTGGAGATATTACTGTTTGTGCATTTACAATATTCATTGATTTTTGCCATTGAAAAACATCATGTTATTCATATACCAGAAATGATTGAAGCTACTGACTGAATGAAAGGAGCTGGCATCTCACTCTCTTTGAATCTTCTTTATCATGCTAAGAGGAGCAGGAAAAAGTAAAAAATTTCAGAATTGCACCTTGCAATGCGGAGAAATTACTGTTTGTGCATTTACAATATTCAATGATTTTTGCCATTGAAAAACGTCCAGAAATGATTGAAGCTACTGACTGAATGAAAGGAGCTGGCATCTCACTCTCTTTGAATCTTCTTTATCATGCTAAGAGGAGCAGGAAAAAGTAAAAAATTTCAGAATTGCACCTTGCAATGCGGAGAAATTACTGTTTGTGCATTTACAATATTCAATGATTTTTGCCTTTGAAAAACGTCCAGAAATGATTGAAGCTACTGACTGAACGAAAGGAGCTGGCATCTCACTCTCTTTGAATCTTCTTTATCATGCTAAGAGGAGCAGGAAAAAGCAAAAAATTTCAGAATTGCACCTTGCAATGCGGAGAAATTACTGTTTGTGCATTTACAATATTCATTGATTTTTGCCATTGAAAAACATCATGTTATTCATATACCAGAAATGTTTGAAGCTACTGACTGAATGAAAGGAGCTGGCATCTCACTCTCTTTGAATCTTCTTTATCATGCTAAGAGGAGCAGGAAAAAGCAAAAAATTTCAGAATTGCACCTTGCAATGCGGAGAAATTACTGTTTGTGCATTTACAATATTCATTGATTTTTGCCATTGAAAAACGTCCAGAAATGATTGAAGCTACTGACTGAATGAAAGGAGCTGGCATCTCACTCTGAATTTTCTTTATCATGCTAAGAGGAGCAGGAAAAAGCAAAAAATTTCAGAATTGCACCTTGCAATGCGGAGAAATTACTGTTTGTGCATTTACAATATTCATTGATTTTTGCCATTGAAAAACGTCCAGAAATGATTGAAGCTACTGACTGAATGAAAGGAGCTGGCATCTCACTCTCTTTGAATCTTCTTTATCATGCTAAGAGGAGCAGGAAAAAGCAAAAAATTTCAGAATTGCACCTTGCAATGCGGAGAAATTACTGTTTGTGCATTTACAATATTCATTGATTTTTGACATTGAAAAACATCATGTTATTCATATACCAGAAATGATTGAAGCTACTGACTGAATGAAAGGAGCTGGCATCTCACTCTCTTTGAATCTTCTTTATCATGCTAAGAGGAGCAGGAAAAAGTAAAAAATTTCAGAATTGCACCTTGCAATGCGGAGAAATTACTGTTTGTGCATTTACAATATTCAATGATTTTTGCCATTGAAAAACGTCCAGAAATGTTTGAAGCTACTGACTGAATGAAAGGAGCTGGCATCTCACTCTCTTTGAATCTTCTTTATCATGCTAAGAGGAGCAGGAAAAAGCAAAAAACTTCAGAATTGCACCTTGCAATGCGGAGAAATTACTGTTTGTGCATTTACAATATTCATTGATTTTTGCCATTGAAAAACATCATGTTATTCATATACCAGAAATGATTGAAGCTACTGACTGAATAAAAGGAGCTGGCATCTCACTCTCTTTGAATCTTCTTTATCATGCTAAGAGGAGCAGGAAAAAGTAAAAAATTTCAGAATTGCACCTTGCAATGCGGAGAAATTACTGTTTGTGCATTTACAATATTCAATGATTTTTGCCTTTGAAAAACGTCCAGAAATGATTGAAGCTACTGACTGAACGAAAGGAGCTGGCATCTCACTCTCTTTGAATCTTCTTTATCATGCTAAGAGGAGCAGGAAAAAGCAAAAAATTTCAGAATTGCACCTTGCAATGCGGAGAAATTACTGTTTGTGCATTTACAATATTCATTGATTTTTGCCATTGAAAAACATCATGTTATTCATATACCAGAAATGTTTGAAGCTACTGACTGAATGAAAGGAGCTGGCATCTCACTCTCTTTGAATCTTCTTTATCATGCTAAGAGGAGCAGGAAAAAGCAAAAAATTTCAGAATTGCACCTTGCAATGCGGAGAAATTACTGTTTGTGCATTTACAATATTCATTGATTTTTGCCATTGAAAAACGTCCAGAAATGATTGAAGCTACTGACTGAATGAAAGCAGCTGGCATCTCACTCTGAATTTTCTTTATCATGCTAAGAGGAGCAGGAAAAAGCAAAAAATTTCAGAATTGCACCTTGCAATGCGGAGAAATTACTGTTTGTGCATTTACAATATTCATTGATTTTTGCCATTGAAAAACGTCCAGAAATGATTGAAGCTACTGACTGAATGAAAGGAGCTGGCATCTCACTCTCTTTGAATCGTCTTTATCATGCTAAGAGGAGCAGGAAAAAGCAAAAAATTTCAGAATTGCACCTTGCAATGCGGAGAAATTACTGTTTGTGCATTTACAATATTCATTGATTTTTGCCATTGAAAAACATCATGTTATTCATATACCAGAAATGTTTGAAGCTACTGACTGAATGAAAGGAGCTGGCATCTCACTCTCTTTGAATCTTCTTTATCATGCTAAGAGGAGCAGGAAAAAGTAAAAAATTTCAGAATTGCACCTTGCAATGCGGAGAAATTACTGTTTGTGCATTTACAATATTCAATGATTTTTGCCTTTGAAAAACGTCCAGAAATGATTGAAGCTACTGACTGAATGAAAGGAGCTGGCATCTCACTCTCTTTGAATCTTCTTTATCATGCTAAGAGGAGCAGGAAAAAGTAAAAAATTTCAGAATTGCACCTTGCAATGCGGAGAAATTACTGTTTGTGCATTTACAATATTCAATGATTTTTGCCTTTGAAAAACGTCCAGAAATGATTGAAGCTACTGACTGAACGAAAGGAGCTGGCATCTCACTCTCTTTGAATCTTCTTTATCATGCTAAGAGGAGCAGGAAAAAGCAAAAAATTTCAGAATTGCACCTTGCAATGCGGAGAAATTACTGTTTGTGCATTTACAATATTCATTGATTTTTGCCATTGAAAAACATCATGTTATTCATATACCAGAAATGTTTGAAGCTACTGACTGAATGAAAGGAGCTGGCATCTCACTCTCTTTGAATCTTCTTTATCATGCTAAGAGGAGCAGGAAAAAGCAAAAAATTTCAGAATTGCACCTTGCAATGCGGAGAAATTACTGTTTGTGCATTTACAATATTCATTGATTTTTGCCATTGAAAAACGTCCAGAAATGATTGAAGCTACTGACTGAATGAAAGGAGCTGGCATCTCACTCTGAATTTTCTTTATCATGCTAAGAGGAGCAGGAAAAAGCAAAAAATTTCAGAATTGCACCTTGCAATGCGGAGAAATTACTGTTTGTGCATTTACAATATTCATTGATTTTTGCCATTGAAAAACGTCCAGAAATGATTGAAGCTACTGACTGAATGAAAGGAGCTGGCATCTCACTCTCTTTGAATCTTCTTTATCATGCTAAGAGGAGCAGGAAAAAGCAAAAAATTTCAGAATTGCACCTTGCAATGCGGAGAAATTACTGTTTGTGCATTTACAATATTCATTGATTTTTGACATTGAAAAACATCATGTTATTCATATACCAGAAATGATTGAAGCTACTGACTGAATGAAAGGAGCTGGCATCTCACTCTCTTTGAATCTTCTTTATCATGCTAAGAGGAGCAGGAAAAAGTAAAAAATTTCAGAATTGCACCTTGCAATGCGGAGAAATTACTGTTTGTGCATTTACAATATTCAATGATTTTTGCCATTGAAAAACGTCCAGAAATGTTTGAAGCTACTGACTGAATGAAAGGAGCTGGCATCTCACTCTCTTTGAATCTTCTTTATCATGCTAAGAGGAGCAGGAAAAAGCAAAAAACTTCAGAATTGCACCTTGCAATGCGGAGAAATTACTGTTTGTGCATTTACAATATTCATTGATTTTTGCCATTGAAAAACATCATGTTATTCATATACCAGAAATGATTGAAGCTACTGACTGAATAAAAGGAGCTGGCATCTCACTCTCTTTGAATCTTCTTTATCATGCTAAGAGGAGCAGGAAAAAGTAAAAAATTTCAGAATTGCACCTTGCAATGCGGAGAAATTACTGTTTGTGCATTTACAATATTCAATGATTTTTGCCTTTGAAAAACGTCCAGAAATGATTGAAGCTACTGACTGAACGAAAGGAGCTGGCATCTCACTCTCTTTGAATCTTCTTTATCATGCTAAGAGGAGCAGGAAAAAGCAAAAAATTTCAGAATTGCACCTTGCAATGCGGAGAAATTACTGTTTGTGCATTTACAATATTCATTGATTTTTGCCATTGAAAAACATCATGTTATTCATATACCAGAAATGTTTGAAGCTACTGACTGAATGAAAGGAGCTGGCATCTCACTCTCTTTGAATCTTCTTTATCATGCTAAGAGGAGCAGGAAAAAGCAAAAAATTTCAGAATTGCACCTTGCAATGCGGAGAAATTACTGTTTGTGCATTTACAATATTCATTGATTTTTGCCATTGAAAAACGTCCAGAAATGATTGAAGCTACTGACTGAATGAAAGCAGCTGGCATCTCACTCTGAATTTTCTTTATCATGCTAAGAGGAGCAGGAAAAAGCAAAAAATTTCAGAATTGCACCTTGCAATGCGGAGAAATTACTGTTTGTGCATTTACAATATTCATTGATTTTTGCCATTGAAAAACGTCCAGAAATGATTGAAGCTACTGACTGAATGAAAGGAGCTGGCATCTCACTCTCTTTGAATCGTCTTTATCATGCTAAGAGGAGCAGGAAAAAGCAAAAAATTTCAGAATTGCACCTTGCAATGCGGAGAAATTACTGTTTGTGCATTTACAATATTCATTGATTTTTGCCATTGAAAAACATCATGTTATTCATATACCAGAAATGTTTGAAGCTACTGACTGAATGAAAGGAGCTGGCATCTCACTCTCTTTGAATCTTCTTTATCATGCTAAGAGGAGCAGGAAAAAGCAAAAAATTTCAGAATTGCACCTTGCAATGCGGAGAAATTACTGTTTGTGCATTTACAATATTCATTGATTTTTGCCATTGAAAAACATCATGTTATTCATATACCAGAAATGTTTGAAGCTACTGACTGAATGAAAGGAGCTGGCATCTCACTCTCTTTGAATCTTCTTTATCATGCTTGGATTAGCAGGAAAAAGCAAAAAATTTCAGAATTGCACCTTGCAATGTGGAGATATTACTGTTTGTGCATTTACAATATTCATTGATTTTTGCCATTGAAAAACATGTTTTTCATATACCAGAAATGTTTGAAGCTACTGACTGAATGAAAGGAGCTGGAATCTCACTCTCTTTGAATCTTCTTTATCATGCTAGGATTAGCAGGAAAAAGCAAAAAATTTCAGAATTGCACCTTGCAATGTGGAGATATTACTGTTTGTGCATTTACAATATTCATTGATTTTTGCCATTGAAAAACATGTTTTTCATATACCAGAAATGTTTGAAGCTACTGACTGAATGAAAGGAGCTGGCATCTCACTCTCTTTGAATCTTCTTTATCATGCTAGGATTAACAGGAAAAAGCAAAAAATTTCAGAATTGCACCTTGCAATGTGGAGATATTACTGTTTGTGCATTTACAATATTCATTGATTTTTGCCATTGAAAAACGTCCAGAAATGTTTGAAGCTACTGACTGAATGAAAGGAGCTGGCATCTCACTCTCTTTGAATCTTCTTTATCATGCTAGGATTAGCAGGAAAAAGCAAAAAATTTCAGAATTGCACCTTGCAATGTGGAGATATTGCTGTTTGTGCATTTACAATATTCATTGATTTTTGCCATTGAAAAACATGTTTTTCATATACAAGAAATGTTTGAAGCTACTGACTGAATGAAAGGAGCTGGCATCTCACTCTCTTTGAATCTTCTTTATCATGCTAGGATTAGCAGGAAAAAGCAAAAAATTTCAGAATTGCACCTTGCAATGTGGAGATATTACTGTTTGTGCATTTACAATATTCATTGATTTTTGCCATTGAAAAACGTCCAGAAATGTTTGAAGCTACTGACTGAATGAAAGGAGCTGGCATCTCACTCTCTTTGAATCTTCTTTATCATGCTAGGATTAGCAGGAAAAAGCAAAAAATTTCAGAATTGCACCTTGCAATGTGGAGATATTACTGTTTGTGCATTTACAATATTCATTGATTTTTGCCATTGAAAAACATGTTTTTCATATACCAGAAATGTTTGAAGCTACTGACGGAATGAAAGGAGCTGGCATCTCACTCTCTTTGAATCTTCTTTATCATGCTAGGATTAGCAGGAAAAAGCAAAAAATTTCAGAATTGCACCTTGCAATGTGGAGATATTACTGTTTGTGCATTTACAATATTCATTGATTTTTGCCATTGAAAAACATGTTTTTCATATACCAGAAATGTTTGAAGCTACTGACTGAATGAAAGGAGCTGGCATCTCACTGTCTTTGAATCTTCTTTATCATGCTAGGATTAACAGGAAAAAGCAAAAAATTTCAGAATTGCACCTTGCAATGTGGAGATATTACTGTTTGTGCATTTACAATATTCATTGATTTTGCCATTGAAAAACGTCCAGAAATGTTTGAAGCTACTGACTGAATGAAAGGAGCTGGCATCTCACTCTCTTTAAATCTTCTTTATCATGCTAGGATTAGCAGGAAAAAGCAAAAAAATTTCAGAATTGCACCTTGCAATGTGGAGATATTACTGTTTGTGCATTTACAATATTCATTGATTTTTGCCATTGAAAAACATGTTTTTCATATATCAGAAATGTTTGAAGCTACTGACTGAATGAAAGGAGCTGGCATCTCACTCTCTTTGAATCTTCTTTATCATGCTAGGATAAGCAGGAAAAAGCAAAAAATTTCAGAATTGCACCTTGCAATGTGGAGATATTACTGTTTGTGCATTTACAATATTCATTGATTTTTGCCATTGAAAAACATGTTTTTCATATACCAGAAATGTTTGAAGCTACTGACTTGAATGAAAGGAGCTGGCATCTCACTCTCTTTGAATCTTCTTTATCATGCTAGGATTAACAGGAAAAAGCAAAAAATTTCAGAATTGCACCTTGCAATGTGGAGATATTACTGTTTGTGCATTTACAATATTCATTGATTTTTGCCATTGAAAAACGTCCAGAAATGTTTGAAGCTACTGACTGAATGAAAGGAGCTGGTATCTCACTCTCTTTGAATCTTCTTTATCATGCTAGGATTAGCAGGAAAAAGCAAAAAATTTCAGAATTGCACCTTGCAATGTGGAGATATTACTGTTTGTGCATTTACAATATTCATTGATTTTTGCCATTGAAAAACATGTTTTTCATATACAAGAAATGTTTGAAGCTACTGACTGAATGAAAGGAGCTGGCATCTCACTCTCTTTGAATCTTCTTTATCATGCTAGGATTAGCAGGAAAAAGCAAAAAATTTCAGAATTGCACCTTGCAATGTGGAGATATTACTGTTTGTGCATTTACAATATTCATTGATTTTTGCCATTGAAAAACGTCCAGAAATGTTTGAAGCTACTGACTGAATGAAATTAGCTGGCATCTCACTCTCTTTGAATCTTCTTTATCATGCTAGGATTAGCAGGAAAAAGCAAAAAATTTCAGAATTGCACCTTGCAATGTGGAGATATTACTGTTTGTGCATTTACAATATTCATTGATTTTGCCATTGAAAAACGTCCAGAAATGTTTGAAGCTACTGACTGAATGAAAGGAGCTGGCATCTCACTCTCTTTGAATCTTCTTTATCATGCTAGGATTAGCAGGAAAAAGCAAAAAATTTCAGAATTGCACCTTGCAATGTGGAGATATTACTGTTTGTGCATTTACAATATTCATTGATTTTTGCCATTGAAAAACATGTTTTTCATATACCAGAAATGTTTGAAGCTACTGACGGAATGAAAGGAGCTGGCATCTCACTCTCTTTGAATCTTCTTTATCATGCTAGGATTAGCAGGAAAAAGCAAAAAATTTCAGAATTGCACCTTGCAATGTGGAGATATTACTGTTTGTGCATTTACAATATTCATTGATTTTTGCCATTGAAAAACATGTTTTTCATATACCAGAAATGTTTGAAGCTACTGACTGAATGAAAGGAGCTGGCATCTCACTGTCTTTGAATCTTCTTTATCATGCTAGGATTAACAGGAAAAAGCAAAAAATTTCAGAATTGCACCTTGCAATGTGGAGATATTACTGTTTGTGCATTTACAATATTCATTGATTTTGCCATTGAAAAACGTCCAGAAATGTTTGAAGCTACTGACTGAATGAAAGGAGCTGGCATCTCACTCTCTTTGAATCTTCTTAATCATGCTAGGATAAGCAGGAAAAAGCAAAAAATTTCAGAATTGCACCTTGCAATGTGGAGATATTACTGTTTGTGCATTTACAATATTCATTGATTTTTGCCATTGAAAAACATGTTTTTCATATACCAGAAATGTTTGAAGCTACTGACGGAATGAAAGGAGCTGGCATCTCACTCTCTTTGAATCTTCTTTATCATGCTAGAATTAGCAGGAAAAAGCAAAAAATTTCAGAATTGCACCTTGCAATGTGGAGATATTACTGTTTGTGCATTTACAATATTCATTGATTTTTGCCATTGAAAAACATGTTTTTCATATACCAGAAATGTTTGAAGCTACTGACTGAATGAAAGGAGCTGGCATCTCACTGTCTTTGAATCTTCTTTATCATGCTAGGATTAACAGGAAAAAGCAAAAAATTTCAGAATTGCACCTTGCAATGTGGAGATATTACTGTTTGTGCATTTACAATATTCATTGATTTTGCCATTGAAAAACGTCCAGAAATGTTTGAAGCTACTGACTGAATGAAAGGAGCTGGCATCTCACTCTCTTTGAATCTTCTTTATCATGCTAGGATTAGCAGGAAAAAGCAAAAAAATTTCAGAATTGCACCTTGCAATGTGGAGATATTACTGTTTGTGCATTTACAATATTCATTGATTTTTGCCATTGAAAAACATGTTTTTCATATACCAGAAATGTTTGAAGCTACTGACTGAATGAAAGGAGCTGGCATCTCACTCTCTTTGAATCTTCTTTATCATGCTAGGATAAGCAGGAAAAAGCAAAAAATTTCAGAATTGCACCTTGCAATGTGGAGATATTACTGTTTGTGCATTTACAATATTCATTGATTTTTGCCATTGAAAAACATGTTTTTCATATACCAGAAATGTTTGAAGCTACTGACTTGAATGAAAGGAGCTGGCATCTCACTCTCTTTGAATCTTCTTTATCATGCTAGGATTAACAGGAAAAAGCAAAAAATTTCAGAATTGCACCTTGCAATGTGGAGATATTACTGTTTGTGCATTTACAATATTCATTGATTTTTGCCATTGAAAAACGTCCAGAAATGTTTGAAGCTACTGACTGAATGAAAGGAGCTGGTATCTCACTCTCTTTGAATCTTCTTTATCATGCTAGGATTAGCAGGAAAAAGCAAAAAATTTCAGAATTGCACCTTGCAATGTGGAGATATTACTGTTTATGCATTTACAATATTCATTGATTTTTGCCATTGAAAAACATGTTTTTCATATACAAGAAATGTTTGAAGCTACTGACTGAATGAAAGGAGCTGGCATCTCACTCTCTTTGAATCTTCTTTATCATGCTAGGATTAGCAGGAAAAAGCAAAAAATTTCAGAATTGCACCTTGCAATGTGGAGATATTACTGTTTGTGCATTTACAATATTCATTGATTTTTGCCATTGAAAAACGTCCAGAAATGTTTGAAGCTACTGACTGAATGAAATTAGCTGGCATCTCACTCTCTTTGAATCTTCTTTATCATGCTAGGATTAGCAGGAAAAAGCAAAAAATTTCAGAATTGCACCTTGCAATGTGGAGATATTACTGTTTGTGCATTTACAATATTCATTTATTTTTGCCATTGAAAAACATGTTTTTCATATACCAGAAATGTTTGAAGCTACTGACTGAATGAAAGGAGCTGGTATCTCACTCTCTTTGAATCTTCTTTATCATGCTAGGATTAACAGGAAAAAGCAAAAAATTTCAGAATTGCACCTTGCAATGTGGAGATATTACTGTTTGTGCATTTACAATATTCATTGATTTTTGCCATTGAAAAACGTCCAGAAATGTTTGAAGCTACTGACTGAATGAAAGGAGCTGGCATCTCACTCTCTTTGAATCTTCTTTATCATGCTAGGATTAACAGGAAAAAGCTAAAAATTTCAGAATTGCACCTTGCAATGTGGAGATATTACTGTTTGTGCATTTACAATATTCATTGATTTTTGCCATTGAAAAACATGTTTTTCATATACCAGAAATGTTTGAAGCTACTGACTGAATGAAAGGAGCTGGCATCTCACTCTCTTTGAATCTTCTTTATCATGCTAGGATTAGCAGGAAAAAGCAAAAAATTTCAGAATTGCACCTTGCAATGTGGAGATATTACTGTTTGTGCATTTACAATATTCATTGATTTTTGCCATTGAAAAACATGTTTTTCATATACCAGAAATGTTTGAAGCTACTGACTGAATGAAAGGAGCTGGCATCTCACTCTCTTTGAATCTTCTTTATCATGCTAGGATTAGCAGGAAAAAGCAAAAAATTTCAGAATTGCACCTTGCAATGTGGAGATATTACTGTTTGTGCATTTACAATATTCATTGATTTTTGCCATTGAAAAACATGTTTTTCATATACCAGAAATGTTTGAAGCTACTGACTGAATGAAAGGAGCTGGCATCTCACTCTCTTTGAATCTTCTTTATCATGCTAGGATTAGCAGGAAAAAGCAAAAAATTTCAGAATTGCACCTTGCAATGTGGAGATATTACTGTTTGTGCATTTACAATATTCATTGATTTTTGCCATTGAAAAACATGTTTTTCATATACCAGAAATGTTTGAAGCTACTGACTGAATGAAAGGAGCTGGCATCTCACTCTCTTTGAATCTTCTTTATCATGCTAGGATTAACAGGAAAAAACAAAAAATTTCAGAATTGCACCTTGCAATGTGGAGATATTACTGTTTGTGCATTTACAATATTCATTGATTTTTGCCATTGAAAAACATGTTTTTCATATACCAGAAATGTTTGAAGCTACTGACTGAATGAAAGGAGCTGGCATCTCACTCTCTTTGAATCTTCTTTATCATGCTAGGATTAACAGGAAAAAGCAAAAAATTTCAGAATTGCACCTTGCAATGTGGAGATATTACTGTTTGTGCATTTACAATATTCATTGATTTTTGCCATTGAAAAACGTCCAGAAATGTTTGAAGCTACTGACTGAATGAAAGGAGCTGGCATCTCACTCTCTTTGAATCTTCTTTATCATGCTAGGATTAGCAGGAAAAAGCAAAAAATTTCAGAATTGCACCTTGCAATGTGGAGATATTACTGTTTGTGCATTTACAATATTCATTGATTTTTGCCATTGAAAAACGTCCAGAAATGTTTGAAGCTACTGACTGAATGAAAGGAGCTGGCATCTCACTCTCTTTGAATCTTCTTTATCATGCTAGGATTAGCAGGAAAAAGCAAAAAATTTCAGAATTGCACCTTGCAATGTGGAGATATTACTGTTTGTGCATTTACAATATTCATTGATTTTTGCCATTGAAAAACATGTTTTTCATATACCAGAAATGTTTGAAGCTACTGACTGAATGAAAGGAGCTGGCATCTCACTCTCTTTGAATCTTCTTTATCATGCTAGGATTAGCAGGAAAAAGCAAAAAATTTCAGAATTGCACCTTGCAATGTGGAGATATTACTGTTTGTGCATTTACAATATTCATTTATTTTTGCCATTGAAAAACATGTTTTTCATATACCAGAAATGTTTGAAGCTACTGACTGAATGAAAGGAGCTGGCATCTCACTCTCTTTAAATCTTCTTTATCATGCTAGGATTAACAGGAAAAAGCAAAAAATTTCAGAATTGCACCTTGCAATGTGGAGATATTACTGTTTGTGCATTTACAATATTCATTGATTTTTGCCATTGAAAAACGTCCAGAAATGTTTGAAGCTACTGACTGAATGAAAGGAGCTGGCATCTCACTCTCTTTGAATCTTCTTTATCATGCTAGGATTAGCAGGAAAAAGCAAAAAATTTCAGAATTGCACCTTGCAATGCGGAGAAATTACTGTTTGTGCATTTACAATATTCATTGATTTTTGCCATTGAAAAACATCAATCATTTCTGGTATATGAATAACATGATATTTTTCAATGGCAAAAATCAATGAATTTTGTAAATGCACAAACAGTAATTTCTCCGCATTGCAAGGCGCAATTCTGAAATTTTTTGCTTTTTCCTGCTCCTCTTAGCATGATAAAGAAGATTCAAAGAGAGTGAGATGCCAGCTCCTTTCATTCAGTCAGTAGCTTCAATCATTTCTGGACATTTTTCAATGGCAAAAATCAATGAATATTGTAAATGCACAAACAGTAATTTCTCCGCATTGCAAGGTGCAATTCTGAAATTTTTTGCTTTTTCCTGCTCCTCTTAGCATGATAAAGAAGATTCAAAGAGAGTGAGATGCCAGCTCCTTTCATTCAGTCAGTAGCTTCAATCATTTCTGGACGTTTTTCAATGGCAAAAATCAATGAATATTGTAAATGCACAAACAGTAATTTCTCCGCATTGCAAGGTGCAATTCTGAAATTTTTTGCTTTTTCCTGCTCCTCTTAGCATGATAAAGAAGATTCAAAGAGAGTGAGATGCCAGCTCCTTTCATTCAGTCAGTACCTTCAATCATTTCTGGACGTTTTTCAATGGCAAAAATCAATGAATATTGTAAATGCACAAACAGTAATTTCTCCGCATTGCAAGGTGCAATTCTGAAATGTTTTGCTTTTTCCTGCTCCTCTTAGCATGATAAAGAAGATTCAAAGAGAGTGAGATGCCAGCTCCTTTCATTCAGTCAGTAGCTTCAATCATTTCTGGACGCTTTTCAATGGCAAAAATCAATGAATATTGTAAATGCACAAACTGTAATTTCTCCGCATTGCAAGGTGCAATTCTGAAATTTTTTGCTTTTTCCTGCTCCTCTTAGCATGATAAAGAAGATTCAAAGAGAGTGAGATGCCAGCTCCTTTCATTCAGTCAGTAGCTTCAATCATTTCTGGTATATGAATAACATGATGTTTTTCAATAGCAAAAATCAATGAATATTGTAAATGCACAAACAGTAATTTCTCCGCATTGCAAGGTGCAATTCTGAAATTTTTTGCTTTTTCCTGCTCCTCTTAGCATGATAAAGAAGATTCAAAGAGAGTGAGATGCCAGCTCCTTTCATTCAGTCAGTAGCTTCAATCATTTCTGGACGTTTTTCAATGGCAAAAATCAATGAATATTGTAAATGCACAAACAGTAATTTCTCCGCATTGCAAGGTGCAATTCTGAAATTTTTTGCTTTTTCCTGCTCCTCTTAGCATGATAAAGAAGATTCAAAGAGAGTGAGATGCCAGCTCCTTTCATTCAGTCAGTAGCTTCAATCATTTCTGGACGTTTTTCAATGGCAAAAATCAATGAATATTGTAAATGCACAAACTATAATTTCTCCGCATTGCAAGGTGCAATTCTGAAATTTTTTGCTTTTTCCTGCTCCTCTTAGCATGATAAAGAAGATTCAAAGAGAGTGAGATGCCAGCTCCTTTCATTCAGTCAGTAGCTTCAATCATTTCTGGTATATGAATAACATGATGTTTTTCAATAGCAAAAATCAATGAATATTGTAAATGCACAAACAGTAATTTCTCCGCATTGCAAGGTGCAATTCTGAAATTTTTTGCTTTTTCCTGCTCCTCTTAGCATGATAAAGAAGATTCAAAGAGAGTGAGATGCCAGCTCCTTTCATTCAGTCAGTAGCTTCAATCATTTCTGGACGTTTTTCAATGGCAAAAATCAATGAATATTGTAAATGCACAAACAGTAATTTCTCCGCATTGCAAGGTGCAATTCTGAAATTTTTTGCTTTTTCCTGCTCCTCTTAGCATGATAAACAAGATTCAAAGAGAGTGAGATGCCAGCTCCTTTCATTCAGTCAGTAGCTTCAATCATTTCTGGACGTTTTTCAATGGCAAAAATCATTGAATATTGTAAATGCACAAAGAGTAATTTCTCCGCATTGCAAGGTGCAATTCTGAAATTTTTTGCTTTTTCCTGCTCCTCTTAGCATGATAAAGAAGATTCAAAGAGAGTGAGATGCCAGCTCCTTTCATTCAGTCAGTAGCTTCAAACATTTCTGGTATATGAATAACATGATGTTTTTCAATGGCAAAAATCAATGAATATTGTAAATGCACAAACAGTAATTTCTCCGCATTGCAAGGTGCAATTCTGAAATTTTTTGCTTTTTCCTGCTCCTCTTAGCATGATAAAGAAGATTCAAAGAGAGTGAGATGCCAGCTCCTTTCGTTCAGTCAGTAGCTTCAATCATTTCTGGACGTTTTTCAATGGCAAAAATCATTGAATATTATAAATGCACAAACAGTAATTTCTCCGCATTGCAAGGTGCAATTCTGAAATTTTTTACTTTTTCCTGCTCCTCTTAGCATGATAAAGAAGATTCAAAGAGAGTGAGATGCCAGCTCCTTTCATTCAGTCAGTAGCTTCAATCATTTCTGGTATATGAATAACATGATGTTTTTCAATGGCAAAAATCAATGAATATTGTAAATGCACAAACAGTAATTTCTCCGCATTGCAAGGTGCAATTCTGAAATTTTTTGCTTTTTCCTGCTCCTCTTAGCATGATAAAGAAGATTCAAAGAGAGTGAGATGCCAGCTCCTTTCATTCAGTCAGTAGCTTCAATCATTTCTGGACGTTTTTCAATGGCAAAAATCAATGAATATTGTAAATGCACAAACAGTAATTTCTCCGCATTGCAAGGTGCAATTCTGAAATTTTTTGCTTTTTCCTGCTCCTCTTAGCATGATAAAGAAGATTCAAAGAGAGTGAGATGCCAGCTCCTTTCATTCAGTCAGTAGCTTCAATCATTTCTGGACGTTTTTCAATGGCAAAAATCATTGAATATTGTAAATGCACAAACAGTAATTTCTCCGCATTGCAAGGTGCAATTCTGAAATTTTTTACTTTTTCCTGCTCCTCTTAGCATGATAAAGAAGATTCAAAGAGAGTGAGATGCCAGCTCCTTTCATTCAGTCAGTAGCTTCAATCATTTCTGGTATATGAATAACATGATGTTTTTCAATCGCAAAAATCAATGAATATTGTAAATGCACAAACAGTAATTTCTCCGCATTGCAAGGTGCAATTCTGAAATGTTTTGCTTTTTCCTGCTCCTCTTAGCATGACAAAGAAGATTCAAAGAGAGTGAGATGCCAGATCCTTTCCTTCAGTCAGTAGCTTCAATCATTTCTGGTATATGAATAACATGATGTTTTTCAATGGCAAAAATCAATGAATTTTGTAAATGCACAAACAGTAATTTCTCCGCATTGCAAGGCGCAATTCTGAAATTTTTTGCTTTTTCCTGCTCCTCTTAGCATGATAAAGAAGATTCAAAGAGAGTGAGATGCCAGCTCCTTTCATTCAGTCAGTAGCTTCAATCATTTCTGGACATTTTTCAATGGCAAAAATCAATGAATATTGTAAATGCACAAACAGTAATTTCTCCGCATTGCAAGGTGCAATTCTGAAATTTTTTGCTTTTTCCTGCTCCTCTTAGCATGATAAAGAAGATTCAAAGAGAGTGAGATGCCAGCTCCTTTCATTCAGTCAGTAGCTTCAATCATTTCTGGACGTTTTTCAATGGCAAAAATCAATGAATATTGTAAATGCACAAACAGTAATTTCTCCGCATTTCAAGGTGCAATTCTGAAATTTTTTGCTTTTTCCTGCTCCTCTTAGCATGATAAAGAAGATTCAAAGAGAGTGAGATGCCAGCTCCTTTCATTCAGTCAGTAGCTTCAATCATTTCTGGACGTTTTTCAATGGCAAAAATCAATGAATATTGTAAATGCACAAACTGCAATTTCTCCGCATTGCAAGGTGCAATTCTGAAATTTTTTGCTTTTTCCTGCTCCTCTTAGCATGATAAAGAAGATTCAAAGAGAGTGAGATGCCAGCTCCTTTCATTCAGTCGGTAGCTTCAATCATTTCTGGTATATGAATAACATGATGTTTTTCAATGGCAAAAATCAATGAATATTGTAAATGCACAAACAGTAATTTCTCCGCATTGCAAGGTGCAATTCTGAAATTTTTTGCTTTTTCCTGCTCCTCTTAGCATGATAAAGAAGATTCAAAGAGAGTGAGATGCCAGCTCCTTTCATTCAGTCAGTAGCTTCAATCATTTCTGGACGTTTTTCAATGGCAAAAATCATTGAATATTGTAAATGCACAAACAGTAATTTCTCCGCATTGCAAGGTGCAATTCTGAAATTTTTTACTTTTTCCTGCTCCTCTTAGCATGATAAAGAAGATTCAAAGAGAGTGAGATGCCAGCTCCTTTCATTCAGTCAGTAGCTTCAATCATTTCTGGTATATGAATAACATGATGTTTTTCAATCGCAAAAATCAATGAATATTGTAAATGCACAAACAGTAATTTCTCCGCATTGCAAGGTGCAATTCTGAAATGTTTTGCTTTTTCCTGCTCCTCTTAGCATGATAAAGAAGATTCAAAGAGAGTGAGATGCCAGCTCCTTTCATTCAGTCAGTAGCTTCAATCATTTCTGGACGTTTTTCAATGGCAAAAATCAATGAATATTGTAAATGCACAAACAGTAATTTCTCCGCATTGCAAGGTGCAATTCTGAAATTTTTTGCTTTTTCCTGCTCCTCTTAGCATGACAAAGAAGATTCAAAGAGAGTGAGATGCCAGATCCTTTCCTTCAGTCAGTAGCTTCAATCATTTCTGGTATATGAATAACATGATGTTTTTCAATGGCAAAAATCAATGAATTTTGTAAATGCACAAACAGTAATTTCTCCGCATTGCAAGGCGCAATTCTGAAATTTTTTGCTTTTTCCTGCTCCTCTTAGCATGATAAAGAAGATTCAAAGAGAGTGAGATGCCAGCTCCTTTCATTCAGTCAGTAGCTTCAATCATTTCTGGACATTTTTCAATGGCAAAAATCAATGAATATTGTAAATGCACAAACAGTAATTTCTCCGCATTGCAAGGTGCAATTCTGAAATTTTTTGCTTTTTCCTGCTCCTCTTAGCATGATAAAGAAGATTCAAAGAGAGTGAGATGCCAGCTCCTTTCATTCAGTCAGTAGCTTCAATCATTTCTGGACGTTTTTCAATGGCAAAAATCAATGAATATTGTAAATGCACAAACAGTAATTTCTCCGCATTGCAAGGTGCAATTCTGAAATTTTTTGCTTTTTCCTGCTCCTCTTAGCATGATAAAGAAGATTCAAAGAGAGTGAGATGCCAGCTCCTTTCATTCAGTCAGTAGCTTCAATCATTTCTGGACGTTTTTCAATGGCAAAAATCAATGAATATTGTAAATGCACAAACTGCAATTTCTCCGCATTGCAAGGTGCAATTATGAAATTTTTTGCTTTTTCCTGCTCCTCTTAGCATGATAAAGAAGATTCAAAGAGAGTGAGATGCCAGCTCCTTTCATTCAGTCAGTAGCTTCAATCATTTCTGGTATATGAATAACATGATGTTTTTCAATGGCAAAAATCAATGAATATTGTAAATGCACAAACAGTAATTTCTCCGCATTGCAAGGTGCAATTCTGAAATTTTTTGCTTTTTCCTGCTCCTCTTAGCATGATAAAGAAGATTCAAAGAGAGTGAGATGCCAGCTCCTTTCATTCAGTCAGTAGCTTCAATCATTTCTGGACGTTTTTCAATGGCAAAAATCATTGAATATTGTAAATGCACAAACAGTAATTTCTCCGCATTGCAAGGTGCAATTCTGAAATTTTTTACTTTTTCCTGCTCCTCTTAGCATGATAAAGAAGATTCAAAGAGAGTGAGATGCCAGATCCTTTCCTTCAGTCAGTAGCTTCAATCATTTCTGGTATATGAATAACATGATGTTTTTCAATGGCAAAAATCAATGAATTTTGTAAATGCACAAACAGTAATTTCTCCGCATTGCAAGGCGCAATTCTGAAATTTTTTGCTTTTTCCTGCTCCTCTTAGCATGATAAAGAAGATTCAAAGAGAGTGAGATGCCAGCTCCTTTCATTCAGTCAGTAGCTTCAATCATTTCTGGACATTTTTCAATGGCAAAAATCAATGAATATTGTAAATGCACAAACAGTAATTTCTCCGCATTGCAAGGTGCAATTCTGAAATTTTTTGCTTTTTCCTGCTCCTCTTAGCATGATAAAGAAGATTCAAAGAGAGTGAGATGCCAGCTCCTTTCATTCAGTCAGTAGCTTCAATCATTTCTGGACGTTTTTCAATGGCAAAAATCAATGAATATTGTAAATGCACAAACAGTAATTTCTCCGCATTGCAAGGTGCAATTCTGAAATTTTTTGCTTTTTCCTGCTCCTCTTAGCATGATAAAGAAGATTCAAAGAGAGTGAGATGCCAGCTCCTTTCATTCAGTCAGTAGCTTCAATCATTTCTGGACGTTTTTCAATGGCAAAAATCATTGAATATTGTAAATGCACAAACAGTAATTTCTCCGCATTGCAAGGTGCAATTCTGAAATTTTTTACTTTTTCCTGCTCCTCTTAGCATGATAAAGAAGATTCAAAGAGAGTGAGATGCCAGCTCCTTTCATTCAGTCAGTAGCTTCAATCATTTCTGGTATATGAATAACATGATGTTTTTCAATCGCAAAAATCAATGAATATTGTAAATGCACAAACAGTAATTTCTCCGCATTGCAAGGTGCAATTCTGAAATGTTTTGCTTTTTCCTGCTCCTCTTAGCATGATAAAGAAGATTCAAAGAGAGTGAGATGCCAGCTCCTTTCATTCAGTCAGTAGCTTCAATCATTTCTGGACGTTTTTCAATGGCAAAAATCAATGAATATTGTAAATGCACAAACAGTAATTTCTCCGCATTGCAAGGTGCAATTCTGAAATTTTTTGCTTTTTCCTGCTCCTCTTAGCATGACAAAGAAGATTCAAAGAGAGTGAGATGCCAGATCCTTTCCTTCAGTCAGTAGCTTCAATCATTTCTGGTATATGAATAACATGATGTTTTTCAATGGCAAAAATCAATGAATTTTGTAAATGCACAAACAGTAATTTCTCCGCATTGCAAGGCGCAATTCTGAAATTTTTTGCTTTTTCCTGCTCCTCTTAGCATGATAAAGAAGATTCAAAGAGAGTGAGATGCCAGCTCCTTTCATTCAGTCAGTAGCTTCAATCATTTCTGGACATTTTTCAATGGCAAAAATCAATGAATATTGTAAATGCACAAACAGTAATTTCTCCGCATTGCAAGGTGCAATTCTGAAATTTTTTGCTTTTTCCTGCTCCTCTTAGCATGATAAAGAAGATTCAAAGAGAGTGAGATGCCAGCTCCTTTCATTCAGTCAGTAGCTTCAATCATTTCTGGACGTTTTTCAATGGCAAAAATCAATGAATATTGTAAATGCACAAACAGTAATTTCTCCGCATTGCAAGGTGCAATTCTGAAATTTTTTGCTTTTTCCTGCTCCTCTTAGCATGATAAAGAAGATTCAAAGAGAGTGAGATGCCAGCTCCTTTCATTCAGTCAGTAGCTACAATCATTTCTGGACGTTTTTCAAAGGCAAAAATCAATGAATATTGTAAATGCACAAACTGCAATTTCTCCGCATTGCAAGGTGCAATTCTGAAATTTTTTGCTTTTTCCTGCTCCTCTTAGCATGATAAAGAAGATTCAAAGAGAGTGAGATGCCAGCTCCTTTCATTCAGTCAGTAGCTTCAATCATTTCTGGTATATGAATAACATGATGTTTTTAAATGGCAAAAATCAATGAATATTGTAAATGCACAAACAGTAATTTCTCCGCATTGCAAGGTGCAATTCTGAAATTTTTTGCTTTTTCCTGCTCCTCTTAGCATGATAAAGAAGATTCAAAGAGAGTGAGATGCCAGCTCCTTTCATTCAGTCAGTAGCTTCAATCATTTCTGGACGTTTTTCAATGGCAAAAATCAATGAATACTGTAAATGCACAAACTGCAATTTCTCCGCATTGCAAGGTGCAATTCTGAAATTTTTTGCTTTTTCCTGCTCCTCTTAGCATGATAAAGAAGATTCAAAGAGAGTGAGATGCCAGCTCCTTTCATTCAGTCAGTAGCTTCAATCATTTCTGGTATATGAATAACATGATGTTTTTCAATAGCAAAAATCAATGAATATTGTAAATGCACAAACAGTAATTTCTCCGCATTGCAAGGTGCAATTCTGAAATTTTTGGCTTTTTCCTGCTCCTCTTAGCATGATAAAGAAGATTCAAAGAGAGTGAGATGCCAGCTCCTTTCATTCAGTCAGTAGCTTCAATCATTTCTGGACGTTTTTCAATGGCAAAAATCAATGAATATTGTAAATGCACAAACAGTAATTTCTCCGCATTGCAAGGTGCAATTCTGAAATTTTTTGCTTTTTCCTGCTCCTCTTAGCATGATAAACAAGATTCAAAGAGAGTGAGATGCCAGCTCCTTTCATTCAGTCAGTAGCTTCAATCATTTCTGGACGTTTTTCAATGGCAAAAATCATTGAATATTGTAAATGCACAAACAGTAATTTCTCCGCATTGCAAGGTGCAATTCTGAAATTTTTTACTTTTTCCTGCTCCTCTTAGCATGATAAAGAAGATTCAAAGAGAATGAGATGCCAGCTCCTTTCATTCAGTCAGTAGCTTCAATCATTTCTGGTATATGAATAACATGATGTTTTTCAATCGCAAAAATCAATGAATATTGTAAATGCACAAACAGTAATTTCTCCGCATTGCAAGGAGCAATTCTGAAATTTTTTGCTTTTTCCTGCTCCTCTTAGCATGATAAAGAAGATTCAAAGAGAGTGAGATGCCAGCTCCTTTCATTCAGTCAGTAGCTTCAATCATTTCTGGACGTTTTTCAATGGCAAAAATCAATGAATATTGTAAATGCACAAACAGTAATTTCTCCGCATTGCAAGGTGCAATTCTGAAATTTTTTGCTTTTTCCTGCTCCTCTTAGCATGATAAAGAAGATTCAAAGAGAGTGAGATGCCAGCTCCTTTCCTTCAGTCAGTAGCTTCAATCATTTCTGGTATATGAATAACATGATGTTTTTCAATGGCAAAAATCAATGAATTTTGTAAATGCACAAACAGTAATTTCTCCGCATTGCAAGGCGCAATTCTGAAATTTTTTGCTTTTTCCTGCTCCTCTTAGCATGATAAAGAAGATTAAAAGAGAGTGAGATGCCAGCTCCTTTCATTCAGTCAGTAGCTTCAATCATTTCTGGACATTTTTCAATGGCAAAAATCAATGAATATTGTAAATGCACAAACAGTAATTTCTCCGCATTGCAAGGTGCAATTCTGAAATTTTTTGCTTTTTCCTGCTCCTCTTAGCATGATAAAGAAGATTCAAAGAGAGTGAGATGCCAGCTCCTTTCATTCAGTCAGTAGCTTCAATCATTTCTGGACGTTTTTCAATGGCAAAAATCAATGAATATTGTAAATGCACAAACAGTAATTTCTCCGCATTGCAAGGTGCAATTCTGAAATTTTTTGCTTTTTCCTGCTCCTCTTAGCATGATAAAGAAGATTCAAAGAGAGTGAGGTGCCAGCTCCTTTCATTCAGTCAGGAGCTTCAAACATTTCTGGTATATGAATAACATGTTTTTCAATGGCAAAAATCAATGAATATTGTAAATGCACAAACAGTAATTTCTCCGCATTGCAAGGTGCAATTCTGAAATTTTTTGCTTTTTCCTGCTCCTCTTAGCATGATAAAGAAGATTCAAAGAGAGTGAGATGCCAGCTCCTTTCATTCAGTCAGTAGCTTCAATCATTTCTGGACGTTTTTCAATGGCAAAAATCAATGAATATTGTAAATGCACAAACTGTAATTTCTCCGCATTGCAAGGTGCAATTCTGAAATTTTTTGCTTTTTCCTGCTCCTCTTAGCATGATAAAGAAGATTCAAAGAGAGTGAGATGCCAGCTCCTTTCATTCAGTCAGTAGCTTCAATCATTTCTGGACGTTTTTCAATGGCAAAAATCAACGAATATTGTAAATGCACAAACAGTAATTTCTCCGCATTGCAAGGTGCAATTCTGAAATTTTTTGCTTTTTCCTGCTCCTCTTAGCATGATAAAGAAGATTCAAAGAGAGTGAGATGCCAGCTCCTTTCATTCAGTCAGTAGCTTCAATCATTTCTGGACGTTTTTCAATGGCAAAAATCAATGAATATTGTAAATGCACAAACTGTAATTTCTCCGCATTGCAAGGTGCAATTCTGAAATTTTTTGCTTTTTCCTGCTCCTCTTAGCATGATAAAGAAGATTCAAAGAGAGTGAGATGCCAGCTCCATTCATTGAGTCAGTAGCTTCAATCATTTCTGGACGTTTTTCAATGGCAAAAATCAATGAATATTGTAAATTCACAAACAGTAATTTCTCCGCATTGCAAGGTGCAAGTCTGAAATTTTTTGCTTTTTCCTGCTCCTCTTAGCATGATAAAGAAGATTCAAAGAGAGTGAGATGCCAGCTCCTTTCATTCAGTCAGTAGCTTCAAACATTTCTGGTATATGAATAACATGATGTTTTTCAATGGCAAAAATCAATGAATATTGTAAATGCACAAACAGTAATTTCTCCGCATTGCAAGGTGCAAGTCTGAAATTTTTTGCTTTTTCCTGCTCCTCTTAGCATGATAAAGAAGATTCAAAGAGAGTGAGATGCCAGCTACTTTCATTCAGTCAGTAGCTTCAATCATTTCTGGACGTTTTTCAATGGTAAAAATCAATGAATATTGTAAATGCACAAACAGTAATTTCTCCACATTGCAAGGTGCAATTCTGAAATTTTTTGCTTTATCCTGCTCCTCTTAGCATGATAAAGAAGATTCAAAGAGATTGAGATGCCAGCTCCTTTCATTCAGTCAGTAGCTTCAAACATTTCTGGTATATGAATAACATGATGTTTTTCAATGGCAAAAATCAATGAATATTGTAAATGCACAAACAGTAATTTCTCCGCATTGCAAGGTGCAATTCTGAAATTTTTTGCTTTTTCCTGCTCCTCTTAGCATGATAAAGAAGATTCAAAGAGAGTGAGATGCCAGCTCCTTTCATTCAGTCAGTAGCTTCAAACATTTCTGGTATATGAATAACATGATGTTTTTCAATGGCAAAAATCAATGAATATTGTAAATGCACAAACAGTAATTTCTCCGCATTGCAAGGTGCAAGTCTGAAATTTTTTGCTTTTTCCTGCTCCTCTTAGCATGATAAAGAAGATTCAAAGAGAGTGAGATGCCAGCTACTTTCATTCAGTCAGTAGCTTCAATCATTTCTGGACGTTTTTCAATGGTAAAAATCAATGAATATTGTAAATGCACAAACAGTAATTTCTCCACATTGCAAGGTGCAATTCTGAAATTTTTTGCTTTTTCCTGCTCCTCTTAGCATGATAAAGAAGATTCAAAGAGAGTGAGATGCCAGCTCCTTTCATTCAGTCAGTAGCTTCAAACATTTCTGGTATATGAATAACATGATGTTTTTCAATGGCAAAAATCAATGAATATTGTAAATGCACAAACAGTAATTTCTCCGCATTGCAAGGTGCAATTCTGAAATTTTTTGCTTTTTCCTGCTCCTCTTAGCATGATAAAGAAGATTCAAAGAGAGTGAGATGCCAGCTCCTTTCATTCAGTCAGTAGCTTCAATCATTTCTGGATGTTTTTCAATGGCAAAAATCAATGAATATTGTAAATGCACAAACTGTAATTTCTCCGCATTGCAAGGTGCAATTCTGAAATTTTTTGCTTTTTCCTGCTCCTCTTAGCATGATAAAGAAGATTCAAAGAGAGTGAGATGCCAGCTCCTTTCATTCAGTCAGTAGCTTCAATCATTTCTGGACGTTTTTCAATGGCAAAAATCAATGAATATTGTAAATGCACAAACAGTAATTTCTCCGCATTGCAAGGTGCAATTCTGAAATTTTTTGCTTTTTCCTGCTCCTCTTAGCATGATAAAGAAGATTCAAAGAGAGTGAGATGCCAGCTCCTTTCATTCAGTCAGTACCTTCAATCATTTCTGGACGTTTTTCAATGGCAAAAATCAATGAATATTGTAAATGCACAAACAGTAATTTTTCCGCATTGCAAGGTGCAATTCTGAAATTTTTTGCTTTTTCCCGCTCCTCTTAGCATGATAAAGAAGATTCAAAGAGAGTGAGGTGCCAGCTCCTTTCATTCAGTCAGTAGCTTCAAACATTTCTGGTATATGAATAACATGTTTTTCAATGGCAAAAATCAATGAATATTGTAAATGCACAAACAGTAATTTCTCCGCATTGCAAGGTGCAATTCTGAAATTTTTTGCTTTTTCCTGCTCCTCTTAGCATGATAAAGAAGATTCAAAGAGAGTGAGATGCCAGCTCCTTTCATTCAGTCAGTAGCTTCAATCATTTCTGGACGTTTTTCAATGGCAAAAATCAATGAATATTGTAAATGCACAAACAGTAATTTCTCCGCATTGCAAGGTGCAATTCTGAAATTTTTTGCTTTTTCCTGCTCCTCTTAGCATGATAAAGAAGATTCAAAGAGAGTGAGATGCCAGCTCCTTTCATTCAGTCAGTAGCTTCAATCATTTCTGGACGTTTTTCAATGGCAAAAATCAATGAATATTGTAAATGCACAAACAGTAATTTCTCCGCATTGCAAGGTGCAATTCTGAAATTTTTTGCTTTTTCCTGCTCCTCTTAGCATGATAAAGAAGATTCAAAGAGAGTGAGATGCCAGCTCCTTTCATTCAGTCAGTAGCTTCAAACATTTCTGGTATATGAATAACATGATGTTTTTCAATGGCAAAAATCAATGAATATTGTAAATGCACAAACAGTAATTTCTCCGCATTGCAAGGTGCAAGTCTGAAATTTTTTGCTTTTTCCTGCTCCTCTTAGCATGATAAAGAAGATTCAAAGAGAGTGAGATGCCAGCTACTTTCATTCAGTCAGTAGCTTCAATCATTTCTGGACGTTTTTCAATGGTAAAAATCAATGTATATTGTAAATGCACAAACAGTAATTTCTCCACATTGCAAGGTGCAATTCTAAAATTTTTTGCTTTTTCCTGCTCCTCTTAGCATGATAAAGAAGATTCAAAGAGAGTGAGATGCCAGCTCCTTTCATTCAGTCAGTAGCTTCAAACATTTCTGGTATATGAATAACATGATGTTTTTCAATGGCAAAAATCAATGAATATTGTAAATGCACAAACAGTAATTTCTCCGCATTGCAAGGTGCAATTCTGAAATTTTTTGCTTTTTCCTGCTCCTCTTAGCATGATTCAAAGAGAGTGAGATGCCAGCTCCTTTCATTCAGTCAGTAGCTTCAATCATTTCTGGACATTTTTCAATGGCAAAAATCAATGAATATTGTAAATGCACAAACAGTAATTTCTCCGCATTGCAAGGTGCAATTCTGAAATTTTTTGCTTTTTCCTGCTCCTCTTAGCATGATTAAGAAGATTCAAAGAGAGTGAGATGTCAGCTCCTTTCATTCAGTCAGTAGCTTCAAACATTTCTGGTATATGAATAACATGATGTTTTTCAATGGCAAAAATCAATGAATATTGTAAATGCACAAACAGTAATTTCTCCGCATTGCAAGGTGCAATTCTGAAATTTTTTGCTTTTTCCTGCTCCTCTTAGCATGATAAAGAAGATTCAAAGAGAGTGAGATGCCAGCTCCTTTCATTCAGTCAGTAGCTTCAAACATTTCTGGTATATGAATAACATGATGTTTTTCAATGGCAAAAATCAATGAATATTGTAAATGCACAAATAGTAATTTCTCCACATTGCAAGGTGCAAGTCTGAAATTTTTTGCTTTTTCCTGCTCCTCTTAGCATGATAAAGAAGATTCAAAGAGAGTGAGATGCCAGCTACTTTCATTCAGTCAGTAGCTTCAATCATTTCTGGACGTTTTTCAATGGTAAAAATCAATGAATATTGTAAATGCACAAACAGTAATGTCTCCACATTGCAAGGTGCAATTCTGAAATTTTTTGCTTT
Source organism: Phyllobates terribilis (assembly GCF_046119375.1). Taxonomy (NCBI): domain Eukaryota; kingdom Metazoa; phylum Chordata; class Amphibia; order Anura; family Dendrobatidae; genus Phyllobates; species Phyllobates terribilis. The sequence continues at coordinate 503,628 of NW_027363407.1, read as the reverse complement.
TTCCTGCTCCTCTTAGCATGATAAAGAAGATTCAAAGAGATTGAGATGCCAGCTCCTTTCATTCAGTCAGTAGCTTCAAACATTTCTTGTATATGAATAACATGATGTTTTTCAATGGCAAAAATCAATGAATATTGTAAATGCACAAATAGTAATTTCTCCGCATTGCAAGGTGCAAGTCTGAAATTTTTTGCTTTTTCCTGCTCCTCTTAGCATGATAAAGAAGATTCAAAGAGAGTGAGATGCCAGCTACTTTCATTCAGTCAGTAGCTTCAATCATTTCTGGACGTTTTTCAATGGTAAAAATCAATGAATATTGTAAATGCACAAACAGTAATGTCTCCACATTGCAAGGTGCAATTCTGAAATTTTTTGCTTTTTCCTGCTCCTCTTAGCATGATAAAGAAGATTCAAAGAGAGTGAGATGCCAGCTCCATTCATTGAGTCAGTAGATTCAATCATTTCTGGACGTTTTTCAATGGCAAAAATCAATGAATATTGTAAATGCACAAACAGTAATTTCTCCGCATTGCAAGGTGCAATTCTGAAATTTTTTGCTTTTTCCTGCTCCTCTTAGAATGATAAAGAAGATTCAAAGAGAGTGAGATGCCAGCTACTTTCATTCAGTCAGTACCTTCAATCATTTCTGGACGTTTTTCAATGGCAAAAATCAATGAATATTGTAAATGCACAAACAGTAATTTCTCCGCATTGCAAGGTGCAATTCTGAAATTTTTTGCTTTTTCCTGCTCCTCTTAGCATGATAAAGAAGATTCAAAAAGAGTGAGATGCCAGTTCCTTTCATTCAGTCAGTAGCTTCAAACATTTCTGGTATATGAATAACATGATGTTTTTCAATGGCAAAAATCAATGAATATTGTAAATTCACAAACAGTAATTTCTCCGCATTGCAAGGTGCAAGTCTGAAATTTTTTGCTTTTTCCTGCTCCTCTTAGCATGATAAAGAAGATTCAAAGAGAGTGAGATGCCAGCTCCTTTCATTCAGTCAGTAGCTTCAAACATTTCTGGTATATGAATAACATGATGTTTTTCAATGGCAAAAATCAATGAATATTGTAAATGCACAAACAGTAATTTCTCCGCATTGCAAGGTGCAAGTCTGAAATTTTTTGCTTTTTCCTGCTCCTCTTAGCATGATAAAGAAGATTCAAAGAGAGTGAGATGCCAGCTACTTTCATTCAGTCAGTAGCTTCAATCATTTCTGGACGTTTTTCAATGGTAAAAATCAATGAATATTGTAAATGCACAAACAGTAATTTCTCCACATTGCAAGGTGCAATTCTGAAATTTTTTGCTTTATCCTGCTCCTCTTAGCATGATAAAGAAGATTCAAAGAGATTGAGATGCCAGCTCCTTTCATTCAGTCAGTAGCTTCAAACATTTCTGGTATATGAATAACATGATGTTTTTCAATGGCAAAAATCAATGAATATTGTAAATGCACAAACAGTAATTTCTCCGCATTGCAAGGTGCAATTCTGAAATTTTTTGCTTTTTCCTGCTCCTCTTAGCATGATAAAGAAGATTCAAAGAGAGTGAGATGCCAGCTCCTTTCATTCAGTCAGTAGCTTCAAACATTTCTGGTATATGAATAACATGATGTTTTTCAATGGCAAAAATCAATGAATATTGTAAATGCACAAACAGTAATTTCTCCGCATTGCAAGGTGCAAGTCTGAAATTTTTTGCTTTTTCCTGCTCCTCTTAGCATGATAAAGAAGATTCAAAGAGAGTGAGATGCCAGCTACTTTCATTCAGTCAGTAGCTTCAATCATTTCTGGACGTTTTTCAATGGTAAAAATCAATGAATATTGTAAATGCACAAACAGTAATTTCTCCACATTGCAAGGTGCAATTCTGAAATTTTTTGCTTTTTCCTGCTCCTCTTAGCATGATAAAGAAGATTCAAAGAGAGTGAGATGCCAGCTCCTTTCATTCAGTCAGTAGCTTCAAACATTTCTGGTATATGAATAACATGATGTTTTTCAATGGCAAAAATCAATGAATATTGTAAATGCACAAACAGTAATTTCTCCGCATTGCAAGGTGCAATTCTGAAATTTTTTGCTTTTTCCTGCTCCTCTTAGCATGATAAAGAAGATTCAAAGAGAGTGAGATGCCAGCTCCTTTCATTCAGTCAGTAGCTTCAATCATTTCTGGATGTTTTTCAATGGCAAAAATCAATGAATATTGTAAATGCACAAACTGTAATTTCTCCGCATTGCAAGGTGCAATTCTGAAATTTTTTGCTTTTTCCTGCTCCTCTTAGCATGATAAAGAAGATTCAAAGAGAGTGAGATGCCAGCTCCTTTCATTCAGTCAGTAGCTTCAATCATTTCTGGACGTTTTTCAATGGCAAAAATCAATGAATATTGTAAATGCACAAACAGTAATTTCTCCGCATTGCAAGGTGCAATTCTGAAATTTTTTGCTTTTTCCTGCTCCTCTTAGCATGATAAAGAAGATTCAAAGAGAGTGAGATGCCAGCTCCTTTCATTCAGTCAGTACCTTCAATCATTTCTGGACGTTTTTCAATGGCAAAAATCAATGAATATTGTAAATGCACAAACAGTAATTTTTCCGCATTGCAAGGTGCAATTCTGAAATTTTTTGCTTTTTCCCGCTCCTCTTAGCATGATAAAGAAGATTCAAAGAGAGTGAGGTGCCAGCTCCTTTCATTCAGTCAGTAGCTTCAAACATTTCTGGTATATGAATAACATGTTTTTCAATGGCAAAAATCAATGAATATTGTAAATGCACAAACAGTAATTTCTCCGCATTGCAAGGTGCAATTCTGAAATTTTTTGCTTTTTCCTGCTCCTCTTAGCATGATAAAGAAGATTCAAAGAGAGTGAGATGCCAGCTCCTTTCATTCAGTCAGTAGCTTCAATCATTTCTGGACGTTTTTCAATGGCAAAAATCAATGAATATTGTAAATGCACAAACAGTAATTTCTCCGCATTGCAAGGTGCAATTCTGAAATTTTTTGCTTTTTCCTGCTCCTCTTAGCATGATAAAGAAGATTCAAAGAGAGTGAGATGCCAGCTCCTTTCATTCAGTCAGTAGCTTCAATCATTTCTGGACGTTTTTCAATGGCAAAAATCAATGAATATTGTAAATGCACAAACAGTAATTTCTCCGCATTGCAAGGTGCAATTCTGAAATTTTTTGCTTTTTCCTGCTCCTCTTAGCATGATAAAGAAGATTCAAAGAGAGTGAGATGCCAGCTCCTTTCATTCAGTCAGTAGCTTCAAACATTTCTGGTATATGAATAACATGATGTTTTTCAATGGCAAAAATCAATGAATATTGTAAATGCACAAACAGTAATTTCTCCGCATTGCAAGGTGCAAGTCTGAAATTTTTTGCTTTTTCCTGCTCCTCTTAGCATGATAAAGAAGATTCAAAGAGAGTGAGATGCCAGCTACTTTCATTCAGTCAGTAGCTTCAATCATTTCTGGACGTTTTTCAATGGTAAAAATCAATGTATATTGTAAATGCACAAACAGTAATTTCTCCACATTGCAAGGTGCAATTCTAAAATTTTTTGCTTTTTCCTGCTCCTCTTAGCATGATAAAGAAGATTCAAAGAGAGTGAGATGCCAGCTCCTTTCATTCAGTCAGTAGCTTCAAACATTTCTGGTATATGAATAACATGATGTTTTTCAATGGCAAAAATCAATGAATATTGTAAATGCACAAACAGTAATTTCTCCGCATTGCAAGGTGCAATTCTGAAATTTTTTGCTTTTTCCTGCTCCTCTTAGCATGATTCAAAGAGAGTGAGATGCCAGCTCCTTTCATTCAGTCAGTAGCTTCAATCATTTCTGGACATTTTTCAATGGCAAAAATCAATGAATATTGTAAATGCACAAACAGTAATTTCTCCGCATTGCAAGGTGCAATTCTGAAATTTTTTGCTTTTTCCTGCTCCTCTTAGCATGATTAAGAAGATTCAAAGAGAGTGAGATGTCAGCTCCTTTCATTCAGTCAGTAGCTTCAAACATTTCTGGTATATGAATAACATGATGTTTTTCAATGGCAAAAATCAATGAATATTGTAAATGCACAAACAGTAATTTCTCCGCATTGCAAGGTGCAATTCTGAAATTTTTTGCTTTTTCCTGCTCCTCTTAGCATGATAAAGAAGATTCAAAGAGAGTGAGATGCCAGCTCCTTTCATTCAGTCAGTAGCTTCAAACATTTCTGGTATATGAATAACATGATGTTTTTCAATGGCAAAAATCAATGAATATTGTAAATGCACAAATAGTAATTTCTCCGCATTGCAAGGTGCAAGTCTGAAATTTTTTGCTTTTTCCTGCTCCTCTTAGCATGATAAAGAAGATTCAAAGAGAGTGAGATGCCAGCTACTTTCATTCAGTCAGTAGCTTCAATCATTTCTGGACGTTTTTCAATGGTAAAAATCAATGAATATTGTAAATGCACAAACAGTAATGTCTCCACATTGCAAGGTGCAATTCTGAAATTTTTTGCTTTTTCCTGCTCCTCTTAGCATGATAAAGAAGATTCAAAGAGAGTGAGATGCCAGCTCCATTCATTGAGTCAGTAGCTTCAATCATTTCTGGACGTTTTTCAATGGCAAAAATCAATGAATATTGTAAATGCACAAACAGTAATTTCTCCGCATTGCAAGGTGCAATTCTGAAATTTTTTGCTTTTTCCTGCTCCTCTTAGAATGATAAAGAAGATTCAAAGAGAGTGAGATGCCAGCTACTTTCATTCAGTCAGTACCTTCAATCATTTCTGGACGTTTTTCAATGGCAAAAATCAATGAATATTGTAAATGCACAAACAGTAATTTCTCCGCATTGCAAGGTGCAATTCTGAAATTTTTTGCTTTTTCCTGCTCCTCTTAGCATGATAAAGAAGATTCAAAGAGAGTGAGATGCCAGTTCCTTTCATTCAGTCAGTAGCTTCAAACATTTCTGGTATATGAATAACATGATGTTTTTCAATGGCAAAAATCAATGAATATTGTAAATTCACAAACAGTAATTTCTCCGCATTGCAAGGTGCAAGTCTGAAATTTTTTGCTTTTTCCTGCTCCTCTTAGCATGATAAAGAAGATTCAAAGAGAGTGAGATGCCAGCTCCTTTCATTCAGTCAGTAGCTTCAAACATTTCTGGTATATGAATAACATGATGTTTTTCAATGGCAAAAATCAATGAATATTGTAAATGCACAAACAGTAATTTCTCCGCATTGCAAGGTGCAAGTCTGAAATTTTTTGCTTTTTCCTGCTCCTCTTAGCATGATAAAGAAGATTCAAAGAGAGTGAGATGCCAGCTACTTTCATTCAGTCAGTAGCTTCAATCATTTCTGGACGTTTTTCAATGGTAAAAATCAATGAATATTGTAAATGCACAAACAGTAATTTCTCCACATTGCAAGGTGCAATTCTGAAATTTTTTGCTTTATCCTGCTCCTCTTAGCATGATAAAGAAGATTCAAAGAGATTGAGATGCCAGCTCCTTTCATTCAGTCAGTAGCTTCAAACATTTCTGGTATATGAATAACATGATGTTTTTCAATGGCAAAAATCAATGAATATTGTAAATGCACAAACAGTAATTTCTCCGCATTGCAAGGTGCAATTCTGAAATTTTTTGCTTTTTCCTGCTCCTCTTAGCATGATAAAGAAGATTCAAAGAGAGTGAGATGCCAGCTCCTTTCATTCAGTCAGTAGCTTCAAACATTTCTGGTATATGAATAACATGATGTTTTTCAATGGCAAAAATCAATGAATATTGTAAATGCACAAACAGTAATTTCTCCGCATTGCAAGGTGCAAGTCTGAAATTTTTTGCTTTTTCCTGCTCCTCTTAGCATGATAAAGAAGATTCAAAGAGAGTGAGATGCCAGCTACTTTCATTCAGTCAGTAGCTTCAATCATTTCTGGACGTTTTTCAATGGTAAAAATCAATGAATATTGTAAATGCACAAACAGTAATTTCTCCACATTGCAAGGTGCAATTCTGAAATTTTTTGCTTTTTCCTGCTCCTCTTAGCATGATAAAGAAGATTCAAAGAGAGTGAGATGCCAGCTCCTTTCATTCAGTCAGTAGCTTCAAACATTTCTGGTATATGAATAACATGATGTTTTTCAATGGCAAAAATCAATGAATATTGTAAATGCACAAACAGTAATTTCTCCGCATTGCAAGGTGCAATTCTGAAATTTTTTGCTTTTTCCTGCTCCTCTTAGCATGATAAAGAAGATTCAAAGAGAGTGAGATGCCAGCTCCTTTCATTCAGTCAGTAGCTTCAATCATTTCTGGATGTTTTTCAATGGCAAAAATCAATGAATATTGTAAATGCACAAACTGTAATTTCTCCGCATTGCAAGGTGCAATTCTGAAATTTTTTGCTTTTTCCTGCTCCTCTTAGCATGATAAAGAAGATTCAAAGAGAGTGAGATGCCAGCTCCTTTCATTCAGTCAGTAGCTTCAATCATTTCTGGACGTTTTTCAATGGCAAAAATCAATGAATATTGTAAATGCACAAACAGTAATTTCTCCGCATTGCAAGGTGCAATTCTGAAATTTTTTGCTTTTTCCTGCTCCTCTTAGCATGATAAAGAAGATTCAAAGAGAGTGAGATGCCAGCTCCTTTCATTCAGTCAGTACCTTCAATCATTTCTGGACGTTTTTCAATGGCAAAAATCAATGAATATTGTAAATGCACAAACAGTAATTTTTCCGCATTGCAAGGTGCAATTCTGAAATTTTTTGCTTTTTCCCGCTCCTCTTAGCATGATAAAGAAGATTCAAAGAGAGTGAGGTGCCAGCTCCTTTCATTCAGTCACTAGCTTCAAACATTTCTGGTATATGAATAACATGTTTTTCAATGGCAAAAATCAATGAATATTGTAAATGCACAAACAGTAATTTCTCCGCATTGCAAGGTGCAATTCTGAAATTTTTTGCTTTTTCCTGCTCCTCTTAGCATGATAAAGAAGATTCAAAGAGAGTGAGATGCCAGCTCCTTTCATTCAGTCAGTAGCTTCAATCATTTCTGGACGTTTTTCAATGGCAAAAATCAATGAATATTGTAAATGCACAAACAGTAATTTCTCCGCATTGCAAGGTGCAATTCTGAAATTTTTTGCTTTTTCCTGCTCCTCTTAGCATGATAAAGAAGATTCAAAGAGAGTGAGATGCCAGCTCCTTTCATTCAGTCAGTAGCTTCAATCATTTCTGGACGTTTTTCAATGGCAAAAATCAATGAATATTGTAAATGCACAAACAGTAATTTCTCCGCATTGCAAGGTGCAATTCTGAAATTTTTTGCTTTTTCCTGCTCCTCTTAGCATGATAAAGAAGATTCAAAGAGAGTGAGATGCCAGCTCCTTTCATTCAGTCAGTAGCTTCAAACATTTCTGGTATATGAATAACATGATGTTTTTCAATGGCAAAAATCAATGAATATTGTAAATGCACAAACAGTAATTTCTCCGCATTGCAAGGTGCAAGTCTGAAATTTTTTGCTTTTTCCTGCTCCTCTTAGCATGATAAAGAAGATTCAAAGAGAGTGAGATGCCAGCTACTTTCATTCAGTCAGTAGCTTCAATCATTTCTGGACGTTTTTCAATGGTAAAAATCAATGTATATTGTAAATGCACAAACAGTAATTTCTCCACATTGCAAGGTGCAATTCTAAAATTTTTTGCTTTTTCCTGCTCCTCTTAGCATGATAAAGAAGATTCAAAGAGAGTGAGATGCCAGCTCCTTTCATTCAGTCAGTAGCTTCAATCATTTCTGGATGTTTTTCAATGGCAAAAATCAATGAATATTGTAAATGCACAAACTGTAATTTCTCCGCATTGCAAGGTGCAATTCTGAAATTTTTTGCTTTTTCCTGCTCCTCTTAGCATGATAAAGAAGATTCAAAGAGAGTGAGATGCCAGCTCCTTTCATTCAGTCAGTAGCTTCAATCATTTCTGGACGTTTTTCAATGGCAAAAATCAATGAATATTGTAAATGCACAAACAGTAATTTCTCCGCATTGCAAGGTGCAATTCTGAAATTTTTTGCTTTTTCCTGCTCCTCTTAGCATGATAAAGAAGATTCAAAGAGAGTGAGATGCCAGCTCCTTTCATTCAGTCAGTACCTTCAATCATTTCTGGACGTTTTTCAATGGCAAAAATCAATGAATATTGTAAATGCACAAACAGTAATTTTTCCGCATTGCAAGGTGCAATTCTGAAATTTTTTGCTTTTTCCCGCTCCTCTTAGCATGATAAAGAAGATTCAAAGAGAGTGAGGTGCCAGCTCCTTTCATTCAGTCACTAGCTTCAAACATTTCTGGTATATGAATAACATGTTTTTCAATGGCAAAAATCAATGAATATTGTAAATGCACAAACAGTAATTTCTCCGCATTGCAAGGTGCAATTCTGAAATTTTTTGCTTTTTCCTGCTCCTCTTAGCATGATAAAGAAGATTCAAAGAGAGTGAGATGCCAGCTCCTTTCATTCAGTCAGTAGCTTCAATCATTTCTGGACGTTTTTCAATGGCAAAAATCAATGAATATTGTAAATGCACAAACAGTAATTTCTCCGCATTGCAAGGTGCAATTCTGAAATTTTTTGCTTTTTCCTGCTCCTCTTAGCATGATAAAGAAGATTCAAAGAGAGTGAGATGCCAGCTCCTTTCATTCAGTCAGTAGCTTCAATCATTTCTGGACGTTTTTCAATGGCAAAAATCAATGAATATTGTAAATGCACAAACAGTAATTTCTCCGCATTGCAAGGTGCAATTCTGAAATTTTTTGCTTTTTCCTGCTCCTCTTAGCATGATAAAGAAGATTCAAAGAGAGTGAGATGCCAGCTCCTTTCATTCAGTCAGTAGCTTCAAACATTTCTGGTATATGAATAACATGATGTTTTTCAATGGCAAAAATCAATGAATATTGTAAATGCACAAACAGTAATTTCTCCGCATTGCAAGGTGCAAGTCTGAAATTTTTTGCTTTTTCCTGCTCCTCTTAGCATGATAAAGAAGATTCAAAGAGAGTGAGATGCCAGCTACTTTCATTCAGTCAGTAGCTTCAATCATTTCTGGACGTTTTTCAATGGTAAAAATCAATGTATATTGTAAATGCACAAACAGTAATTTCTCCACATTGCAAGGTGCAATTCTAAAATTTTTTGCTTTTTCCTGCTCCTCTTAGCATGATAAAGAAGATTCAAAGAGAGTGAGATGCCAGCTCCTTTCATTCAGTCAGTAGCTTCAAACATTTCTGGTATATGAATAACATGATGTTTTTCAATGGCAAAAATCAATGAATATTGTAAATGCACAAACAGTAATTTCTCCGCATTGCAAGGTGCAATTCTGAAATTTTTTGCTTTTTCCTGCTCCTCTTAGCATGATTCAAAGAGAGTGAGATGCCAGCTCCTTTCATTCAGTCAGTAGCTTCAATCATTTCTGGACATTTTTCAATGGCAAAAATCAATGAATATTGTAAATGCACAAACAGTAATTTCTCCGCATTGCAAGGTGCAATTCTGAAATTTTTTGCTTTTTCCTGCTCCTCTTAGCATGATTAAGAAGATTCAAAGAGAGTGAGATGTCAGCTCCTTTCATTCAGTCAGTAGCTTCAAACATTTCTGGTATATGAATAACATGATGTTTTTCAATGGCAAAAATCAATGAATATTGTAAATGCACAAACAGTAATTTCTCCGCATTGCAAGGTGCAATTCTGAAATTTTTTGCTTTTTCCTGCTCCTCTTAGCATGATAAAGAAGATTCAAAGAGAGTGAGATGCCAGCTCCTTTCATTCAGTCAGTAGCTTCAAACATTTCTGGTATATGAATAACATGATGTTTTTCAATGGCAAAAATCAATGAATATTGTAAATGCACAAATAGTAATTTCTCCGCATTGCAAGGTGCAAGTCTGAAATTTTTTGCTTTTTCCTGCTCCTCTTAGCATGATAAAGAAGATTCAAAGAGAGTGAGATGCCAGCTACTTTCATTCAGTCAGTAGCTTCAATCATTTCTGGACGTTTTTCAATGGTAAAAATCAATGAATATTGTAAATGCACAAAGAGTAATGTCTCCACATTGCAAGGTGCAATTCTGAAATTTTTTGCTTTTTCCTGCTCCTCTTAGCATGATAAAGAAGATTCAAAGAGATTGAGATGCCAGCTCCTTTCATTCAGTCAGTAGCTTCAAACATTTCTTGTATATGAATAACATGATGTTTTTCAATGGCAAAAATCAATGAATATTGTAAATGCACAAACAGTAATTTCTCCGCATTGCAAGGTGCAATTCTGAAATTTTTTGCTTTTTCCTGCTCCTCTTAGCATGATAAAGAAGATTCAAAGAGAGTGAGATGCCAGCTCCTTTCATTCAGTCAGTAGCTTCAAACATTTCTGGTATATGAATAACATGATGTTTTTCAATGGCAAAAATCAATGAATATTGTAAATGCACAAACAGTAATTTCTCCGCATTGCAAGGTGCAAGTCTGAAATTTTTTGCTTTTTCCTGCTCCTCTTAGCATGATAAAGAAAATTCAAAGAGAGTGAGATGCCAGCTACTTTCATTCAGTCAGTAGCTTCAATCATTTCTGGACGTTTTTCAATGGTAAAAATCAATGAATATTGTAAATGCACAAACAGTAATTTCTCCACATTGCAAGGTGCAATTCTGAAATTTTTTGCTTTTTCCTGCTCCTCTTAGCATGATAAAGAAGATTCAAAGAGAGTGAGATGCCAGCTCCTTTCATTCAGTCAGTAGCTTCAAACATTTCTGGTATATAAATAACATGATGTTTTTCAATGGCAAAAATCAATGAATATTGTAAATGCACAAACAGTAATTTCTCTGCATTGCAAGGTGCAATTCTGAAATTTTTTGCTTTTTCCTGTTCCTCTTAGCATGATAAAGAAGATTCAAAGAGAGTGAGATGCCAGCTCCTTTCATTCAGTCAGTAGCTTCAATCATTTCTGGACGTTTCTCAATGGCAAAAATCAATGAATATTGTAAATGCACAAACTGTAATTTCTCCGCATTGCAAGGTGCAATTCTGAAATTTTTTGCTTTTTCCTGCTCCTCTTAGCATGATAAAGAAGATTCAAAGAGAGTGAGATGCCAGCTCCTTTCATTCAGTCAGTAGCTTCAATCATTTCTGGACGTTTTTCAATGGCAAAAATCAATGAATATTGTAAATGCACAAACAGTAATTTCTCCGCATTGCAAGGTGCAATTCTGAAATTTTTTGCTTTTTCCTGCTCCTCTTAGCATGATAAAGAAGATTCAAAGAGAGTGAGATGCCAGCTCCTTTCATTCAGTCAGTACCTTCAATCATTTCTGGACGTTTTTCAATGGCAAAAATCAATGAATATTGTAAATGCACAAACAGTAATTTCTCCGCATTGCAAGGTGCAATTCTGAAATTTTTTGCTTTTTCCCGCTCCTCTTAGCATGATAAAGAAGATTCAAAGAGAGTGAGGTGCCAGCTCCTTTCATTCAGTCAGTAGCTTCAAACATTTCTGGTATATGAATTACATGTTTTTCAATGGCAAAAATCAATGAATTTTGTAAATGCACAAACAGTAATTTCTCCGCATTGCAAGGTGCAATTCTGAAATTTTTTGCTTTTTCCTGCTCCTCTTAGCATGATAAAGAAGATTCAAAGAGAGTGAGATGCCAGCTCCTTTCATTCAGTCAGTAGCTTCAATCATTTCTGGACGTTTTTCAATGGCAAAAATCAATGAATATTGTAAATGCACAAACAGTAATTTCTCCGCATTGCAAGGTGCAATTCTGAAATTTTTTGCTTTTTCCTGCTCCTCTTAGCATGATAAAGAAGATTCAAAGAGAGTGAGATGCCAGCTCCTTTCATTCAGTCAGTAGCTTCAATCATTTCTGGACGTTTTTCAATGGCAAAAATCAATGAATATTGTAAATGCACAAAAAGTAATTTCTCTGCATTGCAAGGTGCAATTCTGAAATTTTTTGCTTTTTCCTGCTCCTCTTAGCATGATAAAGAAGATTCAAAGAGAGTGAGATGCCAGCTCCTTTCATTCAGTCAGTAGCTTCAAACATTTCTGGTATATGAATAACATGATGTTTTTCAATGGCAAAAATCAATGAATATTGTAAATGCACAAACAGTAATTTCTCCGCATTGCAAGGTGCAAGTCTGAAATTTTTTGCTTTTTCCTGCTCCTCTTAGCATGATAAAAAAGATTCAAAGAGAGTGAGATGGCAGCTACTTTCATTCAGTCAGTAGCTTCAATCATTTCTGGACGTTTTTCAATGGTAAAAATCAATGAATATTGTAAATGCACAAACAGTAATTTCTCCACATTGCAAGGTGTAATTCTGAAATTTTTTGCTTTTTCCTGCTCCTCTTAGCATGATAAAGAAGATTCAAAGAGAGTGAGATGCCAGCTCCTTTCATTCAGTCAGTAGCTTCAAACATTTCTGGTATATGAATAACATGATGTTTTTCAATGGCAAAAATCAATGAATATTGTAAATGCACAAACAGTAATTTCTCCGCATTGCAAGGTGCAATTCTGAAATTTCTTGCTTTTTCCTGCTCCTCTTAGCATGATAAAGAAGATTCAAAGAGAGTGAGATGCCAGCTCCTTTCATTCAGTCAGTAGCTTCAATCATTTCTGGTATATGAATAACATGATGTTTTTCAATGGCAAAAATCAATGAATATTGTAAATGCACAAACAGTAATTTCTCCGCATTGCAAGGTGCAATTCTGAAATTTTTTGCTTTTTCCTGCTCCTCTTAGCATGATAAAGAAGATTCAAAGAGAGTGAGATGCCAGCTCCTTTCATTCAGTCAGTAGCTTCAATCATTTCTGGACTTTTTTCAACGGCAAAAATCAATGAATATTGTAAATGCACAAACAGTAATTTCTCCGCATTGCAAGGTGCAATTCTGAAATTTTTTGCTTTTTCCTGCTCCTCTTAGCATGATAAAGAAGATTCAAAGAGAGTGAGATGCCAGCTCCTTTCATTCAGTCAGTAGCTTCAATCATTTCTGGACGTTTTTCAATGGCAAAAATCAATGTATATTGTAAATGCACAAACAGTAATTTCTCCGCATTGCAAGGTGCAATTCTGAAATTTTTTGCTTTTTCCTGCTCCTCTTAGCATGATAAAGAAGATTCAAAGAGAGTGAGATGCCAGCTCCTTTCATTCAGTCAGTAGCCTCAATCATTTCTGGACGTTTTTCAATGGCAAAAATCAATGAATATTGTAAATGCACAAACAGTAATTTCTCCGCATTGCAAGGTGCAATTCTGAAATTTTTTGCTTTTTCCTGCTCCTCTTAGCATGATAAAGAAGATTCAAAGAGAGTGAGATGCCAGCTCCTTTCATTCAGTCAGTAGCTTCAAACATTTCTGGTATATGAATAACATGATGTTTTTCAATGGCAAAAATCAATGAATTTTGTAAATGCACAAACAGCAATTTCTCCGCATTGCAAGGTGCAATTCTGAAATTTTTTGCTTTTTCCTGCTCCTCTTAGCATGATAAAGAAGATTCAAAGAGAGTGAGATGCCAGCTCCTTTCATTCAGTCAGTAGCTTCAATCATTTCTGGACGTTTTTCAATGGCAAAAATCAATGAATATTGTAAATGCACAAACAGTAATTTCTCCGCATCGCGAGGTGCAATTCTGAAATTTTTTGCTTTTTCCTGCTCCTCTTAGCATGATAAAGAAGATTCAAAGAGAGTGAGATGCCAGCTCCTTTCATTCAGTCAGTAGCTTCAATCATTTCTGGTATGTGAATAACATGATGTTTTTCAATGGCAAAAATCAATGAATATTGTAAATGCACAAACAGTAATTTCTCCGCATTGCAAGGTGCAATTCTGAAATGTTTTGCTTTTTCCTGCTCCTCTTAGCATGATAAAGAAGATTCAAAGAGAGTGAGATGCCAGCTCCTTTCATTCAGTCAGTAGCTTCAATCATTTCTGGTATATGAATAACATGATGTTTTTCAATGGCAAAAATCAATGAATATTGTAAATGCACAAACAGTAATTTATTCGCATTGCAAGGTGCAATTCTGAAATTTTTTGGTTTTTCCTGCTCCTCTTAGCATGATAAAGAAGATTCAAAGAGAGTGAGATGCCAGCTCCTTTCATTCAGTCAGTAGCTTCAAACATTTCTGGTATATGAATAACATGATGTTTTTCAATGCCAAAAATCAATGAATATTGTAAATGCACAAACAGTAATTTCTCCGCATTGCAAGGTGCAATTCTGAAATTTTTTGCCTTTTCCTGCTCCTCTTAGCATGATAAAGAAGATTCAAAGAGAGTGAGATGCCAGCTCCTTTCATTCAGTCAGTAGCTTCAATCATTTCTGGACGTTTTTCAATGGCAAAAATCAATGAATATTGTAAATGCACAAACAGTAATTTCTCCGCATTGCAAGGTGCAATTCTGAAATTTTTTGCTTTTTCCTGCTCCTCTTAGCATGATAAAGAAGATTCAAAGAGAGTGAGATTCCAGCTCCTTTCATTCAGTCAGTAGCTTCAAACATTTCTGGTATATGAATAACATGATGTTTTTCAATGGCAAAAATCAATGAATATTGTAAATGCACAAATAGTAATTTCTCCGCATTGCAAGGTGCAATTCTGAAATTTTTTGCTTTTTCCTGCTCCTCTTAGCATGATAAAGAAGATTCAAAGAGAGTGAGATGCCAGCTCCTTTCATTCAGTCAGTAGCTTCAATCATTTCTGGACGTTTTTCAATGGCAAAAATCAATGAATATTGTAAATGCACAAACAGTAATTTCTCCGCATTGCAAGGTGCAATTCTGAAATTTTTTGTTTTTTCCTGCTCCTCTTAGCATGATAAAGAAGATTCAAAGAGAGTGAGATGCCAGCTCCTTTCATTCAGTCAGTAGCTTCAATCATTTCTGGTATATGAATAACATGATGTTTTTCAATGGCAAAAATCAATGAATATTGTAAATGCACAAACAGTAATTTCTCCGCATTGCAAGGTGCAATTCTGAAATTTTTTGCTTTTTCCTGCTCCTCTTAGCATGATAAAGAAGATTCAAAGAGAGTGAGATGCCAGCTCCTTTCATTCAGTCAGTAGCTTCAATCATTTCTGGACGTTTTTCAATGGCAAAAATCAATGAATATTGTAAATGCACAAACAGTAATTTCTCCGCATTGCAAGGTGCAATTCTGAAATTTTTTGCTTTTTCCTGCTCCTCTTAGCATGATAAAGAAGATTCAAAGAGAGTGACATGCCAGCTCCTTTCATTCAGTCAGTAGCTTCAAACATTTCTGGTATATGAATAACATGATGTTTTTCAATGGCAAAAATCAATGAATATTGTAAATGCACAAACAGTAATTTCTCCGCATTGCAAGGTGCAATTCTGAAATTTTTTGCTTTTTCCTGCTCCTCTTAGCATGATAAAGAAGATTCAAAGAGAGTGAGATGTCAGCTCCTTTCATTCAGTCAGTAGCTTCAATCATTTCTGGACGTTTTTCAATGGCAAAAATCAATGAATATTGTAAATGCACAAACAGTAATTTCTCCGCATTGCAAGGTGCAATTCTGAAATTTTTTGCTTTTTCCCGCTCCTCTTAGCATGATAAAGAAGATTCAAAGAGAGTGAGGTGCCAGCTCCTTTCATTCAGTCAGTAGCTTCAAACATTTCTGGTATATGAATTACATGTTTTTCAATGGCAAAAATCAATGAATATTGTAAATGCACAAACAGTAATTTCTCCGCATTGCAAGGTTCAATTCTGAAATTTTTTGCTTTTTCCTGCTCCTCTTAGCATGATAAAGAAGATTCAAAGAGAGTGAGATGCCAGCTCCTTTCATTCAGTCAGTAGCTTCAATCATTTCTGGACGTTTTTCAATGGCAAAAATCAATGAATATTGTAAATGCACAAACAGTAATTTCTCCGCATTGCAAGGTGCAATTCTGAAATTTTTTGCTTTTTCCTGCTCCTCTTAGCATGATAAAGAAGATTCAAAGAGAGTGAGATGCCAGCTCCTTTCATTCAGTCAGTAGCTTCAATCATTTCTGGACGTTTTTCAATGGCAAAAATCAATGAATATTGTAAATGCACAAAAAGTAATTTCTCTGCATTGCAAGGTGCAATTCTGAAATTTTTTGCTTTTTCCTGCTCCTCTTAGCATGATAAAGAAGATTCAAAGAGAGTGAGATGCCAGCTCCTTTCATTCAGTCAGTAGCTTCAAACATTTCTGGTATATGAATAACATGATGTTTTTCAATGGCAAAAATCAATGAATATTGTAAATGCACAAACAGTAATTTCTCCGCATTGCAAGGTGCAAGTCTGAAATTTTTTGCTTTTTCCTGCTCCTCTTAGCATGATAAAAAAGATTCAAAGAGAGTGAGATGGCAGCTACTTTCATTCAGTCAGTAGCTTCAATCATTTCTGGACGTTTTTCAATGGTAAAAATCAATGAATATTGTAAATGTACAAACAGTAATTTCTCCACATTGCAAGGTGCAATTCTGAAATTTTTTGCTTTTTCCTGCTCCTCTTAGCATGATAAAGAAGATTCAAAGAGAGTGAGATGCCAGCTCCTTTCATTCAGTCAGTAGCTTCAAACATTTCTGGTATATGAATAACATGATGTTTTTCAATGGCAAAAATCAATGAATATTGTAAATGCACAAACAGTAATTTCTCCGCATTGCAAGGTGCAATTCTGAAATTTCTTGCTTTTTCCTGCTCCTCTTAGCATGATAAAGAAGATTCAAAGAGGGTGAGATGCCAGCTCCTTTCATTCAGTCAGTAGCTTCAATCATTTCTGGTATATGAATAACATGATGTTTTTCAATGGCAAAAATCAATGAATATTGTAAATGCACAAACAGTAATTTCTCCGCATTGCAAGGTGCAATTCTGAAATTTTTTGCTTTTTCCTGCTCCTCTTAGCATGACAAAGAAGATTCAAAGAGAGTGAGATGCCAGCTCCTTTCATTCAGTCAGTAGCTTCAATCATTTCTGGACTTTTTTCAACGGCAAAAATCAATGAATATTGTAAATGCACAAACAGTAATTTCTCCGCATTGCAAGGTGCAATTCTGAAATTTTTTGCTTTTTCCTGCTCCTCTTAGCATGATAAAGAAGATTCAAAGAGAGTGAGATGCCAGCTCCTTTCATTCAGTCAGTAGCTTCAATCATTTCTGGACGTTTTTCAATGGCAAAAATCAATGTATATTGTAAATGCACAAACAGTAATTTCTCCGCATTGCAAGGTGCAATTCTGAAATTTTTTGCTTTTTCCTGCTCCTCTTAGCATGATAAAGAAGATTCAAAGAGAGTGAGATGCCAGCTCCTTTCATTCAGTCAGTAGCCTCAATCATTTCTGGACGTTTTTCAATGGCAAAAATCAATGAATATTGTAAATGCACAAACAGTAATTTCTCCGCATTGCAAGGTGCAATTCTGAAATTTTTTGCTTTTTCATGCTCCTCTTAGCATGATAAAGAAGATTCAAAGAGAGTGAGATGCCAGCTCCTTTCATTCAGTCAGTAGCTTCAAACATTTCTGGTATATGAATAACATGATGTTTTTCAATGGCAAAAATCAATGAATTTTGTAAATGCACAAACAGCAATTTCTCCGCATTGCAAGGTGCAATTCTGAAATTTTTTGCTTTTTCCTGCTCCTCTTAGCATGATAAAGAAGATTCAAAGAGAGTGAGATGCCAGCTCCTTTCATTCAGTCAGTAGCTTCAATCATTTCTGGACGTTTTTCAATGGCAAAAATCAATGAATATTGTAAATGCACAAACAGTAATTTCTCCGCATCGCGAGGTGCAATTCTGAAATTTTTTGCTTTTTCCTGCTCCTCTTAGCATGATAAAGAAGATTCAAAGAGAGTGAGATGCCAGCTCCTTTCATTCAGTCAGTAGCTTCAATCATTTCTGGTATGTGAATAACATGATGTTTTTCAATGGCAAAAATCAATGAATATTGTAAATGCACAAACAGTAATTTCTCCGCATTGCAAGGTGCAATTCTGAAATGTTTTGCTTTTTCCTGCTCCTCTTAGCATGATAAAGAAGATTCAAAGAGAGTGAGATGCCAGCTCCTTTCATTCAGTCAGTAGCTTCAATCATTTCTGGTATATGAATAACATGATGTTTTTCAATGGCAAAAATCAATGAATATTGTAAATGCACAAACAGTAATTTATTCGCATTGCAAGGTGCAATTCTGAAATTTTTTGGTTTTTCCTGCTCCTCTTAGCATGATAAAGAAGATTCAAAGAGAGTGAGATGCCAGCTCCTTTCATTCAGTCAGTAGCTTCAAACATTTCTGGTATATGAATAACATGATGTTTTTCAATGCCAAAAATCAATGAATATTGTAAATGCACAAACAGTAATTTCTCCGCATTGCAAGGTGCAATTCTGAAATTTCTTGCTTTTTCCTGCTCCTCTTAGCATGATAAAGAAGATTCAAAGAGGGTGAGATGCCAGCTCCTTTCATTCAGTCAGTAGCTTCAATCATTTCTGGTATATGAATAACATGATGTTTTTCAATGGCAAAAATCAATGAATATTGTAAATGCACAAACAGTAATTTCTCCGCATTGCAAGGTGCAATTCTGAAATTTTTTGCTTTTTCCTGCTCCTCTTAGCATGACAAAGAAGATTCAAAGAGAGTGAGATGCCAGCTCCTTTCATTCAGTCAGTAGCTTCAATCATTTCTGGACTTTTTTCAACGGCAAAAATCAATGAATATTGTAAATGCACAAACAGTAATTTCTCCGCATTGCAAGGTGCAATTCTGAAATTTTTTGCTTTTTCCTGCTCCTCTTAGCATGATAAAGAAGATTCAAAGAGAGTGAGATGCCAGCTCCTTTCATTCAGTCAGTAGCTTCAATCATTTCTGGACGTTTTTCAATGGCAAAAATCAATGTATATTGTAAATGCACAAACAGTAATTTCTCCGCATTGCAAGGTGCAATTCTGAAATTTTTTGCTTTTTCCTGCTCCTCTTAGCATGATAAAGAAGATTCAAAGAGAGTGAGATGCCAGCTCCTTTCATTCAGTCAGTAGCCTCAATCATTTCTGGACGTTTTTCAATGGCAAAAATCAATGAATATTGTAAATGCACAAACAGTAATTTCTCCGCATTGCAAGGTGCAATTCTGAAATTTTTTGCTTTTTCATGCTCCTCTTAGCATGATAAAGAAGATTCAAAGAGAGTGAGATGCCAGCTCCTTTCATTCAGTCAGTAGCTTCAAACATTTCTGGTATATGAATAACATGATGTTTTTCAATGGCAAAAATCAATGAATTTTGTAAATGCACAAACAGCAATTTCTCCGCATTGCAAGGTGCAATTCTGAAATTTTTTGCTTTTTCCTGCTCCTCTTAGCATGATAAAGAAGATTCAAAGAGAGTGAGATGCCAGCTCCTTTCATTCAGTCAGTAGCTTCAATCATTTCTGGACGTTTTTCAATGGCAAAAATCAATGAATATTGTAAATGCACAAACAGTAATTTCTCCGCATCGCGAGGTGCAATTCTGAAATTTTTTGCTTTTTCCTGCTCCTCTTAGCATGATAAAGAAGATTCAAAGAGAGTGAGATGCCAGCTCCTTTCATTCAGTCAGTAGCTTCAATCATTTCTGGTATGTGAATAACATGATGTTTTTCAATGGCAAAAATCAATGAATATTGTAAATGCACAAACAGTAATTTCTCCGCATTGCAAGGTGCAATTCTGAAATGTTTTGCTTTTTCCTGCTCCTCTTAGCATGATAAAGAAGATTCAAAGAGAGTGAGATGCCAGCTCCTTTCATTCAGTCAGTAGCTTCAATCATTTCTGGTATATGAATAACATGATGTTTTTCAATGGCAAAAATCAATGAATATTGTAAATGCACAAACAGTAATTTATTCGCATTGCAAGGTGCAATTCTGAAATTTTTTGGTTTTTCCTGCTCCTCTTAGCATGATAAAGAAGATTCAAAGAGAGTGAGATGCCAGCTCCTTTCATTCAGTCAGTAGCTTCAAACATTTCTGGTATATGAATAACATGATGTTTTTCAATGCCAAAAATCAATGAATATTGTAAATGCACAAACAGTAATTTCTCCGCATTGCAAGGTGCAATTCTGAAATTTTTTGCCTCTTCCTGCTCCTCTTAGCATGATAAAGAAGATTCAAAGAGAGTGAGATGCCAGCTCCTTTCATTCAGTCAGTAGCTTCAATCATTTCTGGACGTTTTTCAATGGCAAAAATCAATGAATATTGTAAATGCACAAACAGTAATTTCTCCGCATTGCAAGGTGCAATTCTGAAATTTTTTGCTTTTTCCTGCTCCTCTTAGCATGATAAAGAAGATTCAAAGAGAGTGAGATTCCAGCTCCTTTCATTCAGTCAGTAGCTTCAAACATTTCTGGTATATGAATAACATGATGTTTTTCAATGGCAAAAATCAATGAATATTGTAAATGCACAAACAGTAATTTCTCCGCATTGCAAGGTGCAATTCTGAAATTTTTTGCTTTTTCCTGCTCCTCTTAGCATGATAAAGAAGATTCAAAGAGAGTGAGATGCCAGCTCCTTTCATTCAGTCAGTAGCTTCAATCATTTCTGGACGTTTTTCAATGGCAAAAATCAATGAATATTGTAAATGCACAAACAGTAATTTCTCCGCATTGCAAGGTGCAATTCTGAAATTTTTTGCTTTTTCCTGCTCCTCTTAGCATGATAAAGAAGATTCAAAGAGAGTGAGATGCCAGCTCCTTTCATTCAGTCAGTAGCTTCAATCATTTCTGGTATATGAATAACATGATGTTTTTCAATGGCAAAAATCAATGAATATTGTAAATGCACAAACAGTAATTTCTCCGCATTGCAAGGTGCAATTCTGAAATTTTTTGCTTTTTCCTGCTCCTCTTAGCATGATAAAGAAGATTCAAAGAGAGTGAGATGCCAGCTCCTTTCATTCAGTCAGTAGCTTCAATCATTTCTGGACGTTTTTCAATGGCAAAAATCAATGAATATTGTAAATGCACAAACAGTAATTTCTCCGCATTGCAAGGTGCAATTCTGAAATTTTTTGCTTTTTCCTGCTCCTCTTAGCATGATAAAGAAGATTCAAAGAGAGTGACATGCCAGCTCCTTTCATTCAGTCAGTAGCTTCAAACATTTCTGGTATATGAATAACATGATGTTTTTCAATGGCAAAAATCAATGAATATTGTAAATGCACAAACAGTAATTTCTCCGCATTGCAAGGTGCAATTCTGAAATTTTTTGCTTTTTCCTGCTCCTCTTAGCATGATAAAGAAGATTCAAAGAGAGTGAGATGTCAGCTCCTTTCATTCAGTCAGTAGCTTCAATCATTTCTGGACGTTTTTCAATGGCAAAAATCAATGAATATTGTAAATGCACAAACAGTAATTTCTCCGCATTGCAAGGTGCAATTCTGAAATTTTTTGCTTTTTCCTGCTCCTCTTAGCATGATAAAGAAGATTCAAAGAGAGTGAGATGCCAGCTCCTTTCATTCAGTCGGTAGGTTCAATCATTTCTGGACGTTTTTCAATGGCAAAAATCAATGAATATTGTAAATGCACAATCAGTAATTTCTCCGCATTGCAAGGTGCAATTCTGAAATTTTTTGCTTTTTCCTGCTCCTCTTAGCATGATAAAGAAGATTCAAAGAGAGTGAGATGCCAGCTCCTTTCATTCAGTCAGTAGCTTCAATCATTTCTGGACGTTTTTCAATGGCAAAAATCAATGAATATTGTAAATGCACAAACAGTAATTTCTCCGCATTGCAAGGTGCAATTCTGAAATTTTTTGCTTTTTCCTGCTCCTGTTAGCATGATAAAGAAGATTCAAAGAGAGTGAGATGCCAGCTCCTTTCATTCAGTCAGTAGCTTCAATCATTTCTGGACGTTTTTCAATGGCAAAAATCAATGTATATTGTAAATGCACAAACAGTAATTTCTCCGCATTGCAAGGTGCAATTCTGAAATTTTTTGCTTTTTCCTGCTCCTCTTAGCATGATAAAGAAGATTCAAAGAGAGTGAGATGCCAGCTCCTTTCATTCAGTCAGTAGCTTCAATCATTTCTGGACGTTTTTCAATGGCAAAAATCAATGTATATTGTAAATGCACAAACAGTAATTTCTCCGCATTGCAAGGTGCAATTCTGAAATTTTTTGCTTTTTCCTGCTCCTCTTAGCATGATAAAGAAGATTCAAAGAGAGTGAGATGCCAGCTCCTTTCATTCAGTCAGTAGCTTCAATCATTTCTGGACGTTTTTCAATGGCAAAAATCAATGAATATTGTAAATGCACAAACAGTAATTTCTCCGCATTGCAAGGTGCAATTCTGAAATTTTTTGCTTTTTCCTGCTCCTCTTAGCATGATAAAGAAGATTCAAAGAGAGTGAGATGCCAGCTCCTTTCATTCAGTCAGTAGCTTCAAACATTTCTGGTATATGAATAACATGATGTTTTTCAATGGCAAAAATCAATGAATTTTGTAAATGCACAAACAGCAATTTCTCCGCATTGCAAGGTGCAATTCTGAAATTTTTTGCTTTTTCCTGCTCCTCTTAGCATGATAAAGAAGATTCAAAGAGAGTGAGATGCCAGCTCCTTTCATTCAGTCAGTAGCTTCAATCATTTCTGGACGTTTTTCAATGGCAAAAATCAATGAATATTGTAAATGCACAAACAGTAATTTCTCCGCATTGCGAGGTGCAATTCTGAAATTTTTTGCTTTTTCCTGCTCCTCTTAGCATGGTAAAGAAGATTCAAAGAGAGTGAGATGCCAGCTCCTTTCATTCAGTCAGTAGCTTCAATCATTTCTGGTATATGAATAACATGATGTTTTTCAATGGCAAAAATCAATGAATATTGTAAATGCACAAACAGTAATTTCTCCGCATTGCAAGGTGCAATTCTGAAATTTTTTGCTTTTTCCTGCTCCTCTTAGCATGATAAAGAAGATTCAAAGAGAGTGAGATGCCAGCTCCATTCATTCAGTCAGTAGCTTCAATCATTTCTGGTATATGAATAACATGATGTTTTTCAATGGCAAAAATCAATGAATATTGTAAATGCACAAACAGTAATTTATTCGCATTGCAAGGTGCAATTCTGAAATTTTTTGCTTTTTCCTGCTCCTCTTAGCATGATAAAGAAGATTCAAAGAGAGTGAGATGCCAGCTCCTTTCATTCAGTCAGTAGCTTCAAACATTTCTGGTATATGAATAACATGATGTTTTTCAATGGCAAAAATCAATGAATATTGTAAATGCACAAACAGTAATTTCTCCGCATTGCAAGGTGCAATTCTGAAATTTTTTGCCTTTTCCTGCTCCTCTTAGCATGATAAAGAAGATTCAAAGAGAGTGAGATGCCAGCTCCTTTCATTCAGTCAGTAGCTTCAATCATTTCTGGACGTTTTTCAATGGCAAAAATCAATGAATATTGTAAATGCACAAACAGTAATTTCTCCGCATTGCAAGGTGCAATTCTGAAATTTTTTGCTTTTTCCTGCTCCTCTTAGCATGATAAAGAAGATTCAAAGAGAGTGAGATGCCAGCTCCTTTCATTCAGTCAGTAGCTTCAAACATTTCTGGTATATGAATAACATGATGTTTTTCAATGGCAAAAATCAATGAATATTGTAAATGCACAAACAGTAATTTCTCCGCATTGCAAGGTGCAATTCTGAAATTTTTTGCTTTTTCCTGCTCCTCTTAGCATGATAAAGAAGATTCAAAGAGAGTGAGATGCCAGCTCCTTTCATTCAGTCAGTAGCTTCAATCATTTCTGGACGTTTTTCAATGGCAAAAATCAATGAATATTGTAAATGCACAAACAGTAATTTCTCCGCATTGCAAGGTGCAATTCTGAAATTTTTTGCTTTTTCCTGCTCCTCTTAGCATGATAAAGAAGATTCAAAGAGAGTGAGATGCCAGCTCCTTTCATTCAGTCAGTAGCTTCAATCATTTCTGGTATATGAATAACATGATGTTTTTCAATGGCAAAAATCAATGAATATTGTAAATGCACAAACAGTAATTTCTCCGCATTGCAAGGTGCAATTCTGAAATTTTTTGCTTTTTCCTGCTCCTCTTAGCATGATAAAGAAGATTCAAAGAGAGTGAGATGCCAGCTCCTTTCATTCAGTCAGTAGCTTCAATCATTTCTGGACGTTTTTCAATGGCAAAAATCAATGAATATTGTAAATGCACAAACAGTAATTTCTCCGCATTGCAAGGTGCAATTCTGAAATTTTTTGCTTTTTCCTGCTCCTTTTAGCATGATAAAGAAGATTCAAAGAGAGTGACATGCCAGCTCCTTTCATTCAGTCAGTAGCTTCAAACATTTCTGGTATATGAATAACATGATGTTTTTCAATGGCAAAAATCAATGAATATTGTAAATTCACAAACAGTAATTTCTCCGCATTGCAAGGAGCAATTCTGAAATTTTTTGCATTTTCCTGCTCCTCTTAGCATGATAAAGAAGATTCAAAGAGAGTGAGATGCCAGCTCCTTTCATTCAGTCAGTAGCTTCAATCATTTCTGGACGTTTTTCAATGGCAAAAATCAATGAATATTGTAAATGCACAAACAGTAATTTCTCCGCATTGCAAGGTGCAATTCTGAAATTTTTTGCTTTTTCCTGCTCCTCTTAGCATGATAAAGAAGATTCAAAGAGAGTGAGATGCCAGCTCCTTTCATTCAGTCAGTAGCTTCAAACATTTCTGGACGTTTTTCAATGGCAAAAATCAATGAATATTGTAAATGCACAAACAGTAATTTCTCCGCATTGCAAGGTGCAATTCTGAAATTTTTTGCTTTTTCCTGCTCCTCTTAGCATGATAAAGAAGATTCAAAGAGAGTGAGATGCCAGCTCCTTTCATTCAGTCAGTAGCTTCAATCATTTCTGGTATATGAATAACATGATGTTTAACAATGGCAAAAATCAATGAATATTGTAAATGCACAAACAGTAATTTCTCCGCATTGCAAGGTGCAATTCTGAAATTTTTTGCTTTTTCCTGCTCCTCTTAGCATGATAAAGAAGATTCAAAGAGAGTGAGATGCCAGCTCCTTTCATTCAGTCAGTAGCTTCAATCATTTCTGGATGTTTTTCAATGGCAAAAATCAATGAATATTGTAAATGCACAAACAGTAATTTCTCCGCATTGCAAGGTGCAATTCTGAAATTTTTTGCTTTTTCCTGCTCCTCTTAGCATGATAAAGAAGATTCAAAGAGAGTGAGATGCCAGCTCCTTTCATTCAGTCAGTAGCTTCAATCATTTCTGGACGTTTTTCAACGGCAAAAATCAATGAATATTGTAAATGCACAAACAGTAATTTCTCCGCATTGCAAGGTGCAATTCTGAAATTTTTTGCTTTTTCCTGCTCCTCTTAGCATGATAAAGAAGATTCAAAGAGAGTGAGATGCCAGCTCCTTTCATTCAGTCAGTAGCTTCAATCATTTCTGGACGTTTTTCAATGGCAAAAATCAATGAATATTGTAAATGCACAAACAGTAATTTCTCCGCATTGCAAGGTGCAATTCTGAAATTTTTTGCTTTTTCCTGCTCCTCTTAGCATGATAAAGAAGATTCTAACAGAGTGAGATGCCAGCTCCTTTCATTCAGTCAGTAGCTTCAATCATTTCTGGACGTTTTTCAATGGCAAAAATCAATGAATATTGTAAATGCACAAACAGTAATTTCTCCTTATTGCAAGGTGCAATTCTGAAATTTTTTGCTTTTTCCTGCTCCTCTTAGCATGATAAAGAAGATTCAAAGAGAGTGAGATGCCAGCTCCTTTCATTCAGTCAGTAGCTTCAATCATTTCTGGATGTTTTTCAATGGCAAAAATCAATGAATATTGTAAATGCACAAGCAGTAATTTCTCCGCATTGCAAGGTGCAATTCTGAAATTTTTTGCTTTTTCCTGCTCCTCTTAGCATGATAAAGAAGATTCAAAGAGACTGAGATGCCAGCTCCTTTCATTCAGTCAGTAGCTTCAATCATTTCTGGACGTTTTTCAATGGCAAAAATCAATGAATATTGTAAATGCACAAACAGTAATTTCTCCGCATTGCAAGGTGCAATTCTGAAATTTTTTACTTTTTCCTGCTCCTCTTAGCATGAAAAAGAAGATTCAAAGAGAGTGAGATGCCAGCTCCTTTCATTCAGTCAGTAGCTTCAATCATTTCTGGTATATGAATAACATGATGTTTTTCAATGGCAAAAATCAATGAATATTGTAAATGCACAAACAGTAATTTCTCCGCATTGCAAGGTGCAATTCTGAAATTTTTTGCTTTTTCCTGCTCCTCTTAGCATGATAAAGAAGATTCAAAGAGAGTGAGATGCCAGCTCCTTTCATTCAGTCAGTAGCTTCAATCATTTCTGGACGTTTTTCAATGGCAAAAATCAATGAATATTGTAAATGCACAAACAGTAATTTCTCCGCATTGCAAGGTGCAATTCTGAAATTTTTTGCTTTTTCCTGCTCCTCTTAGCATGATAAAGAAGATTCAAAGAGAGTGAGATGCCAGCTCCTTTCATTCAGTCAGTAGCTTCAATCATTTCTGGTATATGAATAACATGATGTTTTTCAATGGCAAAAATCAATGAATATTGTAAATGCACAAACAGTAATTTCTCCGCATTGCAAGGTGCAATTCTGAAATTTTTTGCTTTTTCCTGCTCCTCTTAGCATGATAAAGAAGATTCAAAGAGAGTGAGATGCCAGCTCCTTTCATTCAGTCAGTAGCTTCAAACATTTCTGGACGTTTTTCAATGGCAAAAATCAATGAATATTGTAAATGCACAAACAGTAATTTCTCCGCATTGCAAGGTGCAATTCTGAAATTTTTTGCTTTTTCCTGCTCCTCTTAGCATGATAAAGAAGATTCAAAGAGAGTGAGATGCCAGCTCCTTTCATTCAGTCAGTAGCTTCAATCATTTCTGGATGTTTTTCAATGGCAAAAATCAATGAATATTGTAAATGCACAAACAGTAATTTCTCCGCATTGCAAGGTGCAATTCTGAAATTTTTTGCTTTTTCCTGCTCCTCTTAGCATGATAAAGAAGATTCAAAGAGAGTGAGATGCCAGCTCCTTTCATTCAGTCAGTAGCTTCAATCATTTCTGGACGTTTTTCAACGGCAAAAATCAATGAATATTGTAAATGCACAAACAGTAATTTCTCCGCATTGCAAGGTGCAATTCTGAAATTTTTTGCTTTTTCCTGCTCCTCTTAGCATGATAAAGAAGATTCAAAGAGAGTGAGATGCCAGCTCCTTTCATTCAGTCAGTAGCTTCAATCATTTCTGGACGTTTTTCAATGGCAAAAATCAATGAATATTGTAAATGCACAAACAGTAATTTCTCCGCATTGCAAGGTGCAATTCTGAAATTTTTTGCTTTTTCCTGCTCCTCTTAGCATGATAAAGAAGATTCAAAGAGAGTGAGATGCCAGCTCCTTTCATTCAGTCAGTAGCTTCAATCATTTCTGGACGTTTTTCAATGGCAAAAATCAATGAATATTGTAAATGCACAAACAGTAATTTCTCCGTATTGCAAGGTGCAATTCTGAAATTTTTTGCTTTTTCCTGCTCCTCTTAGCATGATAAAGAAGATTCAAAGAGAGTGAGATGCCAGCTCCTTTCATTCAGTCAGTAGCTTCAATCATTTCTGGACGTTTTTCAATGGCAAAAATCAATGAATATTGTAAATGCGCAAGCAGTAATTTCTCCGCATTGCAAGGTGCAATTCTGAAATTTTTTGCTTTTTCCTGCTCCTCTTAGCATGATAAAGAAGATTCAAAGAGACTGAGATGCCAGCTCCTTTCATTCAGTCAGTAGCTTCAATCATTTCTGGACGTTTTTCAATGGCAAAAATCAATGAATATTGTAAATGCACAAACAGTAATTTCTCCGCATTGCAAGGTGCAATTCTGAAATTTTTTACTTTTTCCTGCTCCTCTTAGCATGAAAAAGAAGATTCAAAGAGAGTGAGATGCCAGCTCCTTTCATTCAGTCAGTAGCTTCAATCATTTCTGGTATATGAATAACATGATGTTTTTCAATGGCAAAAATCAATGAATATTGTAAATGCACAAACAGTAATTTCTCCGCATTGCAAGGTGCAATTCTGAATTTTTTTGCTTTTTCCTGCTCCTCTTAGCATGATAAAGAAGATTCAAAGAGAGTGAGATGCCAGCTCCTTTCATTCAGTCAGTAGCTTCAATCATTTCTGGACGTTTTTCAATGGCAAAAATCAATGAATATTGTAAATGCACAAACAGTAATTTCTCCGCATTGCAAGGTGCACTTCTGAAATTTTTTGCTTTTTCCTGCTCCTCTTAGCATGATAAAGAAGATTCAAAGAGAGTGAGATGCCAGCTCCTTTCATTCAGTCAGTAGCTTCAATCATTTCTGGTATATGAATAACATGATGTTTTTCAATGGCAAAAATCAATGAATATTGTAAATGCACAAACAGTAATTTCTCCGCATTGCAAGGTGCAATTCTGAAATTTTTTGCTTTTTCCTGCTCCTCTTAGCATGATAAAGAAGATTCAAAGAGAGTGAGATGCCAGCTCCTTTCATTCAGTCAGTAGCTTCAATCATTTCTGGTATATGAATAACATGATGTTTTTCAATGGCAAAAATCAATGAATATTGTAAATGCACAAACAGTAATTTCTCCGCATTGCAAGGTGCAATTCTGAAATTTTTTGCCTTTTCCTGCTCCTCTTAGCATGATAAAGAAGATTCAAAGAGAGTGAGATGCCAGCTCCTTTCATTCAGTCAGTAGCTTCAATCATTTCTGGACGTTTTTCAATGGCAAAAATCAATGAATATTGTAAATGCACAAACAGTAGTTTCTCCGCATTGCAAGGTGCAATTCTGAAATTTTTTGCTTTTTCCTGCTCCTCTTAGCATGATAAAGAAGATTCAAAGAGAGTGAGATGCCAGCTCCTTTCATTCAGTCAGTAGCTTCAAACATTTCTGGTATATGAATAACATGATGTTTTTCAATGGCAAAAATCAATGAATATTGTAAATGCACAAACAGTAATTTCTCCGCATTGCAAGGTGCAATTCTGAAATTTTTTGCTTTTTCCTGCTCCTCTTAGCATGATAAAGAAGATTCAAAGAGAGTGAGATGCCAGCTCCTTTCATTCAGTCAGTAGCTTCAATCATTTCTGGACGTTTTTCAATGGCAAAAATCAATGAATATTGTAAATGCACAAACAGTAATTTCTCCGCATTGCAAGGTGCAATTCTGAAATTTTTTGCTTTTTCCTGCTCCTCTTAGCATGATAAAGAAGATTCAAAGAGAGTGAGATGCCAGCTCCTTTCATTCAGTCAGTACCTTCAATCATTTCTGGACGTTTTTCAATGGCAAAAATCAATGAATATTGTAAATGCACAAACAGTAATTTCTCCGCATTGCAAGGTGCAATTCTGAAATTTTTTGCTTTTTCCCGCTCCTCTTAGCATGATAAAGAAGATTCAAAGAGAGTGAGGTGCCAGCTCCTTTCATTCAGTCAGTAGCTTCAAACATTTCTGGTATATGAATTACATGTTTTTCAATGGCAAAAATCAATGAATATTGTAAATGCACAAACAGTAATTTCTCCGCATTGCAAGGTGCAATTCTGAAATTTTTTGCTTTTTCCTGCTCCTCTTAGCATGATAAAGAAGATTCAAAGAGAGTGAGATGCCAGCTCCTTTCATTCAGTCAGTAGCTTCAATCATTTCTGGACGTTTTTCAATGGCAAAAATCAATGAATATTGTAAATGCACAAACAGTAATTTCTCCGCATTGCAAGGTGCAATTCTGAAATTTTTTGCTTTTTCCTGCTCCTCTTAGCATGATAAAGAAGATTCAAAGAGAGTGAGATGCCAGCTCCTTTCATTCAGTCAGTAGCTTCAATCATTTCTGGACGTTTTTCAATGGCAAAAATCAATGAATATTGTAAATGCACAAAAAGTAATTTCTCTGCATTGCAAGGTGCAATTCTGAAATTTTTTGCTTTTTCCTGCTCCTCTTAGCATGATAAAGAAGATTCAAAGAGAGTGAGATGCCAGCTCCTTTCATTCAGTCAGTAGCTTCAAACATTTCTGGTATATGAATAACATGATGTTTTTCAATGGCAAAAATCAATGAATATTGTAAATGCACAAACAGTAATTTCTCCGCATTGCAAGGTGCAAGTCTGAAATTTTTTGCTTTTTCCTGCTCCTCTTAGCATGATAAAAAAGATTCAAAGAGAGTGAGATGGCAGCTACTTTCATTCAGTCAGTAGCTTCAATCATTTCTGGACGTTTTTCAATGGTAAAAATCAATGAATATTGTAAATGCACAAACAGTAATTTCTCCACATTGCAAGGTGCAATTCTGAAATTTTTTGCTTTTTCCTGCTCCTCTTAGCATGATAAAGAAGATTCAAAGAGAGTGAGATGCCAGCTCCTTTCATTCAGTCAGTAGCTTCAAACATTTCTGGTATATGAATAACATGATGTTTTTCAATGGCAAAAATCAATGAATATTGTAAATGCACAAACAGTAATTTCTCCGCATTGCAAGGTGCAATTCTGAAATTTCTTGCTTTTTCCTGCTCCTCTTAGCATGATAAAGAAGATTCAAAGAGAGTGAGATGCCAGCTCCTTTCATTCAGTCAGTAGCTTCAATCATTTCTGGTATATGAATAACATGATGTTTTTCAATGGCAAAAATCAATGAATATTGTAAATGCACAAACAGTAATTTCTCCGCATTGCAAGGTGCAATTCTGAAATTTTTTGCTTTTTCCTGCTCCTCTTAGCATGATAAAGAAGATTCAAAGAGAGTGAGATGCCAGCTCCTTTCATTCAGTCAGTAGCTTCAATCATTTCTGGACTTTTTTCAACGGCAAAAATCAATGAATATTGTAAATGCACAAACAGTAATTTCTCCGCATTGCAAGGTGCAATTCTGAAATTTTTTGCTTTTTCCTGCTCCTCTTAGCATGATAAAGAAGATTCAAAGAGAGTGAGATGCCAGCTCCTTTCATTCAGTCAGTAGCTTCAATCATTTCTGGACGTTTTTCAATGGCAAAAATCAATGTATATTGTAAATGCACAAACAGTAATTTCTCCGCATTGCAAGGTGCAATTCTGAAATTTTTTGCTTTTTCCTGCTCCTCTTAGCATGATAAAGAAGATTCAAAGAGAGTGAGATGCCAGCTCCTTTCATTCAGTCAGTAGCCTCAATCATTTCTGGACGTTTTTCAATGGCAAAAATCAATGAATATTGTAAATGCACAAACAGTAATTTCTCCGCATTGCAAGGTGCAATTCTGAAATTTTTTGCTTTTTCCTGCTCCTCTTAGCATGATAAAGAAGATTCAAAGAGAGTGAGATGCCAGCTCCTTTCATTCAGTCAGTAGCTTCAAACATTTCTGGTATATGAATAACATGATGTTTTTCAATGGCAAAAATCAATGAATTTTGTAAATGCACAAACAGCAATTTCTCCGCATTGCAAGGTGCAATTCTGAAATTTTTTGCTTTTTCCTGCTCCTCTTAGCATGATAAAGAAGATTCAAAGAGAGTGAGATGCCAGCTCCTTTCATTCAGTCAGTAGCTTCAATCATTTCTGGACGTTTTTCAATGGCAAAAATCAATGAATATTGTAAATGCACAAACAGTAATTTCTCCGCATCGCGAGGTGCAATTCTGAAATTTTTTGCTTTTTCCTGCTCCTCTTAGCATGATAAAGAAGATTCAAAGAGAGTGAGATGCCAGCTCCTTTCATTCAGTCAGTAGCTTCAATCATTTCTGGTATGTGAATAACATGATGTTTTTCAATGGCAAAAATCAATGAATATTGTAAATGCACAAACAGTAATTTCTCCGCATTGCAAGGTGCAATTCTGAAATGTTTTGCTTTTTCCTGCTCCTCTTAGCATGATAAAGAAGATTCAAAGAGAGTGAGATGCCAGCTCCTTTCATTCAGTCAGTAGCTTCAATCATTTCTGGTATATGAATAACATGATGTTTTTCAATGGCAAAAATCAATGAATATTGTAAATGCACAAACAGTAATTTATTCGCATTGCAAGGTGCAATTCTGAAATTTTTTGGTTTTTCCTGCTCCTCTTAGCATGATAAAGAAGATTCAAAGAGAGTGAGATGCCAGCTCCTTTCATTCAGTCAGTAGCTTCAAACATTTCTGGTATATGAATAACATGATGTTTTTCAATGCCAAAAATCAATGAATATTGTAAATGCACAAACAGTAATTTCTCCGCATTGCAAGGTGCAATTCTGAAATTTTTTGCCTTTTCCTGCTCCTCTTAGCATGATAAAGAAGATTCAAAGAGAGTGAGATGCCAGCTCCTTTCATTCAGTCAGTAGCTTCAATCATTTCTGGACGTTTTTCAATGGCAAAAATCAATGAATATTGTAAATGCACAAACAGTAATTTCTCCGCATTGCAAGGTGCAATTCTGAAATTTTTTGCTTTTTCCTGCTCCTCTTAGCATGATAAAGAAGATTCAAAGAGAGTGAGATTCCAGCTCCTTTCATTCAGTCAGTAGCTTCAAACATTTCTGGTATATGAATAACATGATGTTTTTCAATGGCAAAAATCAATGAATATTGTAAATGCACAAATAGTAATTTCTCCGCATTGCAAGGTGCAATTCTGAAATTTTTTGCTTTTTCCTGCTCCTCTTAGCATGATAAAGAAGATTCAAAGAGAGTGAGATGCCAGCTCCTTTCATTCAGTCAGTAGCTTCAATCATTTCTGGACGTTTTTCAATGGCAAAAATCAATGAATATTGTAAATGCACAAACAGTAATTTCTCCGCATTGCAAGGTGCAATTCTGAAATTTTTTGTTTTTTCCTGCTCCTCTTAGCATGATAAAGAAGATTCAAAGAGAGTGAGATGCCAGCTCCTTTCATTCAGTCAGTAGCTTCAATCATTTCTGGTATATGAATAACATGATGTTTTTCAATGGCAAAAATCAATGAATATTGTAAATGCACAAACAGTAATTTCTCCGCATTGCAAGGTGCAATTCTGAAATTTTTTGCTTTTTCCTGCTCCTCTTAGCATGATAAAGAAGATTCAAAGAGAGTGAGATGCCAGCTCCTTTCATTCAGTCAGTAGCTTCAATCATTTCTGGACGTTTTTCAATGGCAAAAATCAATGAATATTGTAAATGCACAAACAGTAATTTCTCCGCATTGCAAGGTGCAATTCTGAAATTTTTTGCTTTTTCCTGCTCCTCTTAGCATGATAAAGAAGATTCAAAGAGAGTGACATGCCAGCTCCTTTCATTCAGTCAGTAGCTTCAAACATTTCTGGTATATGAATAACATGATGTTTTTCAATGGCAAAAATCAATGAATATTGTAAATGCACAAACAGTAATTTCTCCGCATTGCAAGGTGCAATTCTGAAATTTTTTGCTTTTTCCTGCTCCTCTTAGCATGATAAAGAAGATTCAAAGAGAGTGAGATGTCAGCTCCTTTCATTCAGTCAGTAGCTTCAATCATTTCTGGACGTTTTTCAATGGCAAAAATCAATGAATATTGTAAATGCACAAACAGTAATTTCTCCGCATTGCAAGGTGCAATTCTGAAATTTTTTGCTTTTTCCCGCTCCTCTTAGCATGATAAAGAAGATTCAAAGAGAGTGAGGTGCCAGCTCCTTTCATTCAGTCAGTAGCTTCAAACATTTCTGGTATATGAATTACATGTTTTTCAATGGCAAAAATCAATGAATATTGTAAATGCACAAACAGTAATTTCTCCGCATTGCAAGGTGCAATTCTGAAATTTTTTGCTTTTTCCTGCTCCTCTTAGCATGATAAAGAAGATTCAAAGAGAGTGAGATGCCAGCTCCTTTCATTCAGTCAGTAGCTTCAATCATTTCTGGACGTTTTTCAATGGCAAAAATCAATGAATATTGTAAATGCACAAACAGTAATTTCTCCGCATTGCAAGGTGCAATTCTGAAATTTTTTGCTTTTTCCTGCTCCTCTTAGCATGATAAAGAAGATTCAAAGAGAGTGAGATGCCAGCTCCTTTCATTCAGTCAGTAGCTTCAATCATTTCTGGACGTTTTTCAATGGCAAAAATCAATGAATATTGTAAATGCACAAAAAGTAATTTCTCTGCATTGCAAGGTGCAATTCTGAAATTTTTTGCTTTTTCCTGCTCCTCTTAGCATGATAAAGAAGATTCAAAGAGAGTGAGATGCCAGCTCCTTTCATTCAGTCAGTAGCTTCAAACATTTCTGGTATATGAATAACATGATGTTTTTCAATGGCAAAAATCAATGAATATTGTAAATGCACAAACAGTAATTTCTCCGCATTGCAAGGTGCAAGTCTGAAATTTTTTGCTTTTTCCTGCTCCTCTTAGCATGATAAAAAAGATTCAAAGAGAGTGAGATGGCAGCTACTTTCATTCAGTCAGTAGCTTCAATCATTTCTGGACGTTTTTCAATGGTAAAAATCAATGAATATTGTAAATGTACAAACAGTAATTTCTCCACATTGCAAGGTGCAATTCTGAAATTTTTTGCTTTTTCCTGCTCCTCTTAGCATGATAAAGAAGATTCAAAGAGAGTGAGATGCCAGCTCCTTTCATTCAGTCAGTAGCTTCAAACATTTCTGGTATATGAATAACATGTTTTTCAATGGCAAAAATCAATGAATATTGTAAATGCACAAACAGTAATTTCTCCGCATTGCAAGGTGCAATTCTGAAATTTCTTGCTTTTTCCTGCTCCTCTTAGCATGATAAAGAAGATTCAAAGAGGGTGAGATGCCAGCTCCTTTCATTCAGTCAGTAGCTTCAATCATTTCTGGTATATGAATAACATGATGTTTTTCAATGGCAAAAATCAATGAATATTGTAAATGCACAAACAGTAATTTCTCCGCATTGCAAGGTGCAATTCTGAAATTTTTTGCTTTTTCCTGCTCCTCTTAGCATGACAAAGAAGATTCAAAGAGAGTGAGATGCCAGCTCCTTTCATTCAGTCAGTAGCTTCAATCATTTCTGGACTTTTTTCAACGGCAAAAATCAATGAATATTGTAAATGCACAAACAGTAATTTCTCCGCATTGCAAGGTGCAATTCTGAAATTTTTTGCTTTTTCCTGCTCCTCTTAGCATGATAAAGAAGATTCAAAGAGAGTGAGATGCCAGCTCCTTTCATTCAGTCAGTAGCTTCAATCATTTCTGGACGTTTTTCAATGGCAAAAATCAATGTATATTGTAAATGCACAAACAGTAATTTCTCCGCATTGCAAGGTGCAATTCTGAAATTTTTTGCTTTTTCCTGCTCCTCTTAGCATGATAAAGAAGATTCAAAGAGAGTGAGATGCCAGCTCCTTTCATTCAGTCAGTAGCCTCAATCATTTCTGGACGTTTTTCAATGGCAAAAATCAATGAATATTGTAAATGCACAAACAGTAATTTCTCCGCATTGCAAGGTGCAATTCTGAAATTTTTTGCTTTTTCCTGCTCCTCTTAGCATGATAAAGAAGATTCAAAGAGAGTGAGATGCCAGCTCCTTTCATTCAGTCAGTAGCTTCAAACATTTCTGGTATATGAATAACATGATGTTTTTCAATGGCAAAAATCAATGAATTTTGTAAATGCACAAACAGCAATTTCTCCGCATTGCAAGGTGCAATTCTGAAATTTTTTGCTTTTTCCTGCTCCTCTTAGCATGATAAAGAAGATTCAAAGAGAGTGAGATGCCAGCTCCTTTCATTCAGTCAGTAGCTTCAATCATTTCTGGACGTTTTTCAATGGCAAAAATCAATGAATATTGTAAATGCACAAACAGTAATTTCTCCGCATCGCGAGGTGCAATTCTGAAATTTTTTGCTTTTTCCTGCTCCTCTTAGCATGATAAAGAAGATTCAAAGAGAGTGAGATGCCAGCTCCTTTCATTCAGTCAGTAGCTTCAATCATTTCTGGTATGTGAATAACATGATGTTTTTCAATGGCAAAAATCAATGAATATTGTAAATGCACAAACAGTAATTTCTCCGCATTGCAAGGTGCAATTCTGAAATGTTTTGCTTTTTCCTGCTCCTCTTAGCATGATAAAGAAGATTCAAAGAGAGTGAGATGCCAGCTCCTTTCATTCAGTCAGTAGCTTCAATCATTTCTGGTATATGAATAACATGATGTTTTTCAATGGCAAAAATCAATGAATATTGTAAATGCACAAACAGTAATTTATTCGCATTGCAAGGTGCAATTCTGAAATTTTTTGGTTTTTCCTGCTCCTCTTAGCATGATAAAGAAGATTCAAAGAGAGTGAGATGCCAGCTCCTTTCATTCAGTCAGTAGCTTCAAACATTTCTGGTATATGAATAACATGATGTTTTTCAATGCCAAAAATCAATGAATATTGTAAATGCACAAACAGTAATTTCTCCGCATTGCAAGGTGCAATTCTGAAATTTTTTGCCTTTTCCTGCTCCTCTTAGCATGATAAAGAAGATTCAAAGAGAGTGAGATGCCAGCTCCTTTCATTCAGTCAGTAGCTTCAATCATTTCTGGACGTTTTTCAATGGCAAAAATCAATGAATATTGTAAATGCACAAACAGTAATTTCTCCGCATTGCAAGGTGCAATTCTGAAATTTTTTGCTTTTTCCTGCTCCTCTTAGCATGATAAAGAAGATTCAAAGAGAGTGAGATTCCAGCTCCTTTCATTCAGTCAGTAGCTTCAAACATTTCTGGTATATGAATAACATGATGTTTTTCAATGGCAAAAATCAATGAATATTGTAAATGCACAAACAGTAATTTCTCCGCATTGCAAGGTGCAATTCTGAAATTTTTTGCTTTTTCCTGCTCCTCTTAGCATGATAAAGAAGATTCAAAGAGAGTGAGATGCCAGCTCCTTTCATTCAGTCAGTAGCTTCAATCATTTCTGGACGTTTTTCAATGGCAAAAATCAATGAATATTGTAAATGCACAAACAGTAATTTCTCCGCATTGCAAGGTGCAATTCTGAAATTTTTTGCTTTTTCCTGCTCCTCTTAGCATGATAAAGAAGATTCAAAGAGAGTGAGATGCCAGCTCCTTTCATTCAGTCAGTAGCTTCAATCATTTCTGGTATATGAATAACATGATGTTTTTCAATGGCAAAAATCAATGAATATTGTAAATGCACAAACAGTAATTTCTCCGCATTGCAAGGTGCAATTCTGAAATTTTTTGCTTTTTCCTGCTCCTCTTAGCATGATAAAGAAGATTCAAAGAGAGTGAGATGCCAGCTCCTTTCATTCAGTCAGTAGCTTCAATCATTTCTGGACGTTTTTCAATGGCAAAAATCAATGAATATTGTAAATGCACAAACAGTAATTTCTCCGCATTGCAAGGTGCAATTCTGAAATTTTTTGCTTTTTCCTGCTCCTCTTAGCATGATAAAGAAGATTCAAAGAGAGTGACATGCCAGCTCCTTTCATTCAGTCAGTAGCTTCAAACATTTCTGGTATATGAATAACATGATGTTTTTCAATGGCAAAAATCAATGAATATTGTAAATGCACAAACAGTAATTTCTCCGCATTGCAAGGTGCAATTCTGAAATTTTTTGCTTTTTCCTGCTCCTCTTAGCATGATAAAGAAGATTCAAAGAGAGTGAGATGTCAGCTCCTTTCATTCAGTCAGTAGCTTCAATCATTTCTGGACGTTTTTCAATGGCAAAAATCAATGAATATTGTAAATGCACAAACAGTAATTTCTCCGCATTGCAAGGTGCAATTCTGAAATTTTTTGCTTTTTCCTGCTCCTCTTAGCATGATAAAGAAGATTCAAAGAGAGTGAGATGCCAGCTCCTTTCATTCAGTCGGTAGGTTCAATCATTTCTGGACGTTTTTCAATGGCAAAAATCAATGAATATTGTAAATGCACAATCAGTAATTTCTCCGCATTGCAAGGTGCAATTCTGAAATTTTTTGCTTTTTCCTGCTCCTCTTAGCATGATAAAGAAGATTCAAAGAGAGTGAGATGCCAGCTCCTTTCATTCAGTCAGTAGCTTCAATCATTTCTGGACGTTTTTCAATGGCAAAAATCAATGAATATTGTAAATGCACAAACAGTAATTTCTCCGCATTGCAAGGTGCAATTCTGAAATTTTTTGCTTTTTCCTGCTCCTGTTAGCATGATAAAGAAGATTCAAAGAGAGTGAGATGCCAGCTCCTTTCATTCAGTCAGTAGCTTCAATCATTTCTGGACGTTTTTCAATGGCAAAAATCAATGTATATTGTAAATGCACAAACAGTAATTTCTCCGCATTGCAAGGTGCAATTCTGAAATTTTTTGCTTTTTCCTGCTCCTCTTAGCATGATAAAGAAGATTCAAAGAGAGTGAGATGCCAGCTCCTTTCATTCAGTCAGTAGCTTCAATCATTTCTGGACGTTTTTCAATGGCAAAAATCAATGTATATTGTAAATGCACAAACAGTAATTTCTCCGCATTGCAAGGTGCAATTCTGAAATTTTTTGCTTTTTCCTGCTCCTCTTAGCATGATAAAGAAGATTCAAAGAGAGTGAGATGCCAGCTCCTTTCATTCAGTCAGTAGCTTCAATCATTTCTGGACGTTTTTCAATGGCAAAAATCAATGAATATTGTAAATGCACAAACAGTAATTTCTCCGCATTGCAAGGTGCAATTCTGAAATTTTTTGCTTTTTCCTGCTCCTCTTAGCATGATAAAGAAGATTCAAAGAGAGTGAGATGCCAGCTCCTTTCATTCAGTCAGTAGCTTCAAACATTTCTGGTATATGAATAACATGATGTTTTTCAATGGCAAAAATCAATGAATTTTGTAAATGCACAAACAGCAATTTCTCCGCATTGCAAGGTGCAATTCTGAAATTTTTTGCTTTTTCCTGCTCCTCTTAGCATGATAAAGAAGATTCAAAGAGAGTGAGATGCCAGCTCCTTTCATTCAGTCAGTAGCTTCAATCATTTCTGGACGTTTTTCAATGGCAAAAATCAATGAATATTGTAAATGCACAAACAGTAATTTCTCCGCATTGCGAGGTGCAATTCTGAAATTTTTTGCTTTTTCCTGCTCCTCTTAGCATGGTAAAGAAGATTCAAAGAGAGTGAGATGCCAGCTCCTTTCATTCAGTCAGTAGCTTCAATCATTTCTGGTATATGAATAACATGATGTTTTTCAATGGCAAAAATCAATGAATATTGTAAATGCACAAACAGTAATTTCTCCGCATTGCAAGGTGCAATTCTGAAATTTTTTGCTTTTTCCTGCTCCTCTTAGCATGATAAAGAAGATTCAAAGAGAGTGAGATGCCAGCTCCATTCATTCAGTCAGTAGCTTCAATCATTTCTGGTATATGAATAACATGATGTTTTTCAATGGCAAAAATCAATGAATATTGTAAATGCACAAACAGTAATTTATTCGCATTGCAAGGTGCAATTCTGAAATTTTTTGCTTTTTCCTGCTCCTCTTAGCATGATAAAGAAGATTCAAAGAGAGTGAGATGCCAGCTCCTTTCATTCAGTCAGTAGCTTCAAACATTTCTGGTATATGAATAACATGATGTTTTTCAATGGCAAAAATCAATGAATATTGTAAATGCACAAACAGTAATTTCTCCGCATTGCAAGGTGCAATTCTGAAATTTTTTGCCTTTTCCTGCTCCTCTTAGCATGATAAAGAAGATTCAAAGAGAGTGAGATGCCAGCTCCTTTCATTCAGTCAGTAGCTTCAATCATTTCTGGACGTTTTTCAATGGCAAAAATCAATGAATATTGTAAATGCACAAACAGTAATTTCTCCGCATTGCAAGGTGCAATTCTGAAATTTTTTGCTTTTTCCTGCTCCTCTTAGCATGATAAAGAAGATTCAAAGAGAGTGAGATGCCAGCTCCTTTCATTCAGTCAGTAGCTTCAAACATTTCTGGTATATGAATAACATGATGTTTTTCAATGGCAAAAATCAATGAATATTGTAAATGCACAAACAGTAATTTCTCCGCATTGCAAGGTGCAATTCTGAAATTTTTTGCTTTTTCCTGCTCCTCTTAGCATGATAAAGAAGATTCAAAGAGAGTGAGATGCCAGCTCCTTTCATTCAGTCAGTAGCTTCAATCATTTCTGGACGTTTTTCAATGGCAAAAATCAATGAATATTGTAAATGCACAAACAGTAATTTCTCCGCATTGCAAGGTGCAATTCTGAAATTTTTTGCTTTTTCCTGCTCCTCTTAGCATGATAAAGAAGATTCAAAGAGAGTGAGATGCCAGCTCCTTTCATTCAGTCAGTAGCTTCAATCATTTCTGGTATATGAATAACATGATGTTTTTCAATGGCAAAAATCAATGAATATTGTAAATGCACAAACAGTAATTTCTCCGCATT
The DNA here is from genome assembly GCF_046119375.1 of Phyllobates terribilis. NCBI lineage: Eukaryota > Metazoa > Chordata > Amphibia > Anura > Dendrobatidae > Phyllobates > Phyllobates terribilis. The sequence continues at coordinate 463,145 of NW_027363407.1, read as the reverse complement.
GCAAGGTGCAATTCTGAAATTTTTTGCTTTTTCCTGCTCCTCTTAGCATGATAAAGAAGATTCAAAGAGAGTGAGATGCCAGCTCCTTTCATTCAGTCAGTAGCTTCAATCATTTCTGGACGTTTTTCAATGGCAAAAATCAATGAATATTGTAAATGCACAAACAGTAATTTCTCCGCATTGCAAGGTGCAATTCTGAAATTTTTTGCTTTTTCCTGCTCCTTTTAGCATGATAAAGAAGATTCAAAGAGAGTGACATGCCAGCTCCTTTCATTCAGTCAGTAGCTTCAAACATTTCTGGTATATGAATAACATGATGTTTTTCAATGGCAAAAATCAATGAATATTGTAAATTCACAAACAGTAATTTCTCCGCATTGCAAGGAGCAATTCTGAAATTTTTTGCATTTTCCTGCTCCTCTTAGCATGATAAAGAAGATTCAAAGAGAGTGAGATGCCAGCTCCTTTCATTCAGTCAGTAGCTTCAATCATTTCTGGACGTTTTTCAATGGCAAAAATCAATGAATATTGTAAATGCACAAACAGTAATTTCTCCGCATTGCAAGGTGCAATTCTGAAATTTTTTGCTTTTTCCTGCTCCTCTTAGCATGATAAAGAAGATTCAAAGAGAGTGAGATGCCAGCTCCTTTCATTCAGTCAGTAGCTTCAAACATTTCTGGACGTTTTTCAATGGCAAAAATCAATGAATATTGTAAATGCACAAACAGTAATTTCTCCGCATTGCAAGGTGCAATTCTGAAATTTTTTGCTTTTTCCTGCTCCTCTTAGCATGATAAAGAAGATTCAAAGAGAGTGAGATGCCAGCTCCTTTCATTCAGTCAGTAGCTTCAATCATTTCTGGTATATGAATAACATGATGTTTAACAATGGCAAAAATCAATGAATATTGTAAATGCACAAACAGTAATTTCTCCGCATTGCAAGGTGCAATTCTGAAATTTTTTGCTTTTTCCTGCTCCTCTTAGCATGATAAAGAAGATTCAAAGAGAGTGAGATGCCAGCTCCTTTCATTCAGTCAGTAGCTTCAATCATTTCTGGATGTTTTTCAATGGCAAAAATCAATGAATATTGTAAATGCACAAACAGTAATTTCTCCGCATTGCAAGGTGCAATTCTGAAATTTTTTGCTTTTTCCTGCTCCTCTTAGCATGATAAAGAAGATTCAAAGAGAGTGAGATGCCAGCTCCTTTCATTCAGTCAGTAGCTTCAATCATTTCTGGACGTTTTTCAACGGCAAAAATCAATGAATATTGTAAATGCACAAACAGTAATTTCTCCGCATTGCAAGGTGCAATTCTGAAATTTTTTGCTTTTTCCTGCTCCTCTTAGCATGATAAAGAAGATTCAAAGAGAGTGAGATGCCAGCTCCTTTCATTCAGTCAGTAGCTTCAATCATTTCTGGACGTTTTTCAATGGCAAAAATCAATGAATATTGTAAATGCACAAACAGTAATTTCTCCGCATTGCAAGGTGCAATTCTGAAATTTTTTGCTTTTTCCTGCTCCTCTTAGCATGATAAAGAAGATTCTAACAGAGTGAGATGCCAGCTCCTTTCATTCAGTCAGTAGCTTCAATCATTTCTGGACGTTTTTCAATGGCAAAAATCAATGAATATTGTAAATGCACAAACAGTAATTTCTCCGTATTGCAAGGTGCAATTCTGAAATTTTTTGCTTTTTCCTGCTCCTCTTAGCATGATAAAGAAGATTCAAAGAGAGTGAGATGCCAGCTCCTTTCATTCAGTCAGTAGCTTCAATCATTTCTGGATGTTTTTCAATGGCAAAAATCAATGAATATTGTAAATGCACAAGCAGTAATTTCTCCGCATTGCAAGGTGCAATTCTGAAATTTTTTGCTTTTTCCTGCTCCTCTTAGCATGATAAAGAAGATTCAAAGAGACTGAGATGCCAGCTCCTTTCATTCAGTCAGTAGCTTCAATCATTTCTGGACGTTTTTCAATGGCAAAAATCAATGAATATTGTAAATGCACAAACAGTAATTTCTCCGCATTGCAAGGTGCAATTCTGAAATTTTTTACTTTTTCCTGCTCCTCTTAGCATGAAAAAGAAGATTCAAAGAGAGTGAGATGCCAGCTCCTTTCATTCAGTCAGTAGCTTCAATCATTTCTGGTATATGAATAACATGATGTTTTTCAATGGCAAAAATCAATGAATATTGTAAATGCACAAACAGTAATTTCTCCGCATTGCAAGGTGCAATTCTGAAATTTTTTGCTTTTTCCTGCTCCTCTTAGCATGATAAAGAAGATTCAAAGAGAGTGAGATGCCAGCTCCTTTCATTCAGTCAGTAGCTTCAATCATTTCTGGACGTTTTTCAATGGCAAAAATCAATGAATATTGTAAATGCACAAACAGTAATTTCTCCGCATTGCAAGGTGCAATTCTGAAATTTTTTGCTTTTTCCTGCTCCTCTTAGCATGATAAAGAAGATTCAAAGAGAGTGAGATGCCAGCTCCTTTCATTCAGTCAGTAGCTTCAATCATTTCTGGTATATGAATAACATGATGTTTTTCAATGGCAAAAATCAATGAATATTGTAAATGCACAAACAGTAATTTCTCCGCATTGCAAGGTGCAATTCTGAAATTTTTTGCTTTTTCCTGCTCCTCTTAGCATGATAAAGAAGATTCAAAGAGAGTGAGATGCCAGCTCCTTTCATTCAGTCAGTAGCTTCAAACATTTCTGGACGTTTTTCAATGGCAAAAATCAATGAATATTGTAAATGCACAAACAGTAATTTCTCCGCATTGCAAGGTGCAATTCTGAAATTTTTTGCTTTTTCCTGCTCCTCTTAGCATGATAAAGAAGATTCAAAGAGAGTGAGATGCCAGCTCCTTTCATTCAGTCAGTAGCTTCAATCATTTCTGGATGTTTTTCAATGGCAAAAATCAATGAATATTGTAAATGCACAAACAGTAATTTCTCCGCATTGCAAGGTGCAATTCTGAAATTTTTTGCTTTTTCCTGCTCCTCTTAGCATGATAAAGAAGATTCAAAGAGAGTGAGATGCCAGCTCCTTTCATTCAGTCAGTAGCTTCAATCATTTCTGGACGTTTTTCAACGGCAAAAATCAATGAATATTGTAAATGCACAAACAGTAATTTCTCCGCATTGCAAGGTGCAATTCTGAAATTTTTTGCTTTTTCCTGCTCCTCTTAGCATGATAAAGAAGATTCAAAGAGAGTGAGATGCCAGCTCCTTTCATTCAGTCAGTAGCTTCAATCATTTCTGGACGTTTTTCAATGGCAAAAATCAATGAATATTGTAAATGCACAAACAGTAATTTCTCCGCATTGCAAGGTGCAATTCTGAAATTTTTTGCTTTTTCCTGCTCCTCTTAGCATGATAAAGAAGATTCAAAGAGAGTGAGATGCCAGCTCCTTTCATTCAGTCAGTAGCTTCAATCATTTCTGGACGTTTTTCAATGGCAAAAATCAATGAATATTGTAAATGCACAAACAGTAATTTCTCCGTATTGCAAGGTGCAATTCTGAAATTTTTTGCTTTTTCCTGCTCCTCTTAGCATGATAAAGAAGATTCAAAGAGAGTGAGATGCCAGCTCCTTTCATTCAGTCAGTAGCTTCAATCATTTCTGGACGTTTTTCAATGGCAAAAATCAATGAATATTGTAAATGCGCAAGCAGTAATTTCTCCGCATTGCAAGGTGCAATTCTGAAATTTTTTGCTTTTTCCTGCTCCTCTTAGCATGATAAAGAAGATTCAAAGAGACTGAGATGCCAGCTCCTTTCATTCAGTCAGTAGCTTCAATCATTTCTGGACGTTTTTCAATGGCAAAAATCAATGAATATTGTAAATGCACAAACAGTAATTTCTCCGCATTGCAAGGTGCAATTCTGAAATTTTTTACTTTTTCCTGCTCCTCTTAGCATGAAAAAGAAGATTCAAAGAGAGTGAGATGCCAGCTCCTTTCATTCAGTCAGTAGCTTCAATCATTTCTGGTATATGAATAACATGATGTTTTTCAATGGCAAAAATCAATGAATATTGTAAATGCACAAACAGTAATTTCTCCGCATTGCAAGGTGCAATTCTGAATTTTTTTGCTTTTTCCTGCTCCTCTTAGCATGATAAAGAAGATTCAAAGAGAGTGAGATGCCAGCTCCTTTCATTCAGTCAGTAGCTTCAATCATTTCTGGACGTTTTTCAATGGCAAAAATCAATGAATATTGTAAATGCACAAACAGTAATTTCTCCGCATTGCAAGGTGCACTTCTGAAATTTTTTGCTTTTTCCTGCTCCTCTTAGCATGATAAAGAAGATTCAAAGAGAGTGAGATGCCAGCTCCTTTCATTCAGTCAGTAGCTTCAATCATTTCTGGTATATGAATAACATGATGTTTTTCAATGGCAAAAATCAATGAATATTGTAAATGCACAAACAGTAATTTCTCCGCATTGCAAGGTGCAATTCTGAAATTTTTTGCTTTTTCCTGCTCCTCTTAGCATGATAAAGAAGATTCAAAGAGAGTGAGATGCCAGCTCCTTTCATTCAGTCAGTAGCTTCAATCATTTCTGGTATATGAATAACATGATGTTTTTCAATGGCAAAAATCAATGAATATTGTAAATGCACAAACAGTAATTTCTCCGCATTGCAAGGTGCAATTCTGAAATTTTTTGCCTTTTCCTGCTCCTCTTAGCATGATAAAGAAGATTCAAAGAGAGTGAGATGCCAGCTCCTTTCATTCAGTCAGTAGCTTCAATCATTTCTGGACGTTTTTCAATGGCAAAAATCAATGAATATTGTAAATGCACAAACAGTAGTTTCTCCGCATTGCAAGGTGCAATTCTGAAATTTTTTGCTTTTTCCTGCTCCTCTTAGCATGATAAAGAAGATTCAAAGAGAGTGAGATGCCAGCTCCTTTCATTCAGTCAGTAGCTTCAAACATTTCTGGTATATGAATAACATGATGTTTTTCAATGGCAAAAATCAATGAATATTGTAAATGCACAAACAGTAATTTCTCCGCATTGCAAGGTGCAATTCTGAAATTTTTTGCTTTTTCCTGCTCCTCTTAGCATGATAAAGAAGATTCAAAGAGAGTGAGATGCCAGCTCCTTTCATTCAGTCAGTAGCTTCAATCATTTCTGGACGTTTTTCAATGGCAAAAATCAATGAATATTGTAAATGCACAAACAGTAATTTCTCCGCATTGCAAGGTGCAATTCTGAAATTTTTTGCTTTTTCCTGCTCCTCTTAGCATGATAAAGAAGATTCAAAGAGAGTGAGATGCCAGCTCCTTTCATTCAGTCAGTAGCTTCAATAATTTCTGGACGTTTTTCAATGGCAAAAATCAATGAATATTGTAAATGCACAAACTGCAATTTTTCCGCATTGCAAGGTGCAATTCTGAAATTTTTTGCTTTTTCCTGCTCCTCTTAGCATGGTAAAGAAGATTCAAAGAGAGTGAGATGCCAGCTCCTTTCATTCAGTCAGTAGCTTCAATCATTTCTGGTATATGAATAACATGATGTTTTTCAATGGCAAAAATCAATGAATATTGTAAATGCACAAACAGTAATTTCTCCGCATTGCAAGGTGCAATTCTGAAATTTTTTGCTTTTTCCTGCTCCTCTTAGCATGATAAAGAAGATTCAAAGAGAGTGAGATGCCAGCTCCTTTCATTCAGTCAGTAGCTTCAATCATTTCTGGACGTTTTTCAATGGCAAAAATCATTGAATATTGTAAATGCACAAACAGTAATTTCTCCGCATTGCAAGGTGCAATTCTGAAATTTTTTACTTTTTCCTGCTCCTCTTAGCATGATAAAGAAGATTCAAAGAGAGTGAGATGCCAGCTCCTTTCATTCAGTCAGTAGCTTCAATCATTTCTGGTATATGAATAACATGATGTTTTTCAATCGAAAAAATCAATGAATATTGTAAATGCACAAACAGTAATTTCTCCGCATTGCAAGGTGCAATTCTGAAATGTTTTGCTTTTTCCTGCTCCTCTTAGCATGATAAAGAAGATTCAAAGAGAGTGAGATGCCAGCTCCTTTCATTCAGTCAGTAGCTTCAATCATTTCTGGACGTTTTTCAATGGCAAAAATCAATGAATATTGTAAATGCACAAACAGTAATTTCTCCGCATTGCAAGGTGCAATTCTGAATTTTTTTGCTTTTTCCTGCTCCTCTTAGCATGACAAAGAAGATTCAAAGAGAGTGAGATGCCAGATCCTTTCCTTCAGTCAGTAGCTTCAATCATTTCTGGTATATGAATAACATGATGTTTTTCAATGGCAAAAATCAATGAATTTTGTAAATGCACAAACAGTAATTTCTCCGCATTGCAAGGCGCAATTCTGAAATTTTTTGCTTTTTCCTGCTCCTCTTAGCATGATAAAGAAGATTCAAAGAGAGTGAGATGCCAGCTCCTTTCATTCAGTCAGTAGCTTCAATCATTTCTGGACATTTTTCAATGGCAAAAATCAATGAATATTGTAAATGCACAAACAGTAATTTCTCCGCATTGCAAGGTGCAATTCTGAAATTTTTTGCTTTTTCCTGCTCCTCTTAGCATGATAAAGAAGATTCAAAGAGAGTGAGATGCCAGCTCCTTTCATTCAGTCAGTAGCTTCAATCATTTCTGGACGTTTTTCAATGGCAAAAATCAATGAATATTGTAAATGCACAAACAGTAATTTCTCCGCATTGCAAGGTGCAATTCTGAAATTTTTTGCTTTTTCCTGCTCCTCTTAGCATGATAAAGAAGATTCAAAGAGAGTGAGATGCCAGCTCCTTTCATTCAGTCAGTAGCTTCAATCATTTCTGGACGTTTTTCAATGGCAAAAATCATTGAATATTGTAAATGCACAAACAGTAATTTCTCCGCATTGCAAGGTGCAATTCTGAAATTTTTTACTTTTTCCTGCTCCTCTTAGCATGATAAAGAAGATTCAAAGAGAGTGAGATGCCAGATCCTTTCCTTCAGTCAGTAGCTTCAATCATTTCTGGTATATGAATAACATGATGTTTTTCAATGGCAAAAATCAATGAATTTTGTAAATGCACAAACAGTAATTTCTCCGCATTGCAAGGTGCAATTCTGAAATTTTTTGCTTTTTCCTGCTCCTCTTAGCATGATAAAGAAGATTCAAAGAGAGTGAGATGCCAGCTCCTTTCATTCAGTCAGTAGCTTCAATCATTTCTGGACATTTTTCAATGGCAAAAATCAATGAATATTGTAAATGCACAAACAGTAATTTCTCCGCATTGCAAGGTGCAATTCTGAAATTTTTTGCTTTTTCCTGCTCCTCTTAGCATGATAAAGAAGATTCAAAGAGAGTGAGATGCCAGCTCCTTTCATTCAGTCAGTAGCTTCAATCATTTCTGGACGTTTTTCAATGGCAAAAATCAATGAATATTGTAAATGCACAAACAGTAATTTCTCCGCATTGCAAGGTGCAATTCTGAAATTTTTTGCTTTTTCCTGCTCCTCTTAGCATGATAAAGAAGATTCAAAGAGAGTGAGATGCCAGCTCCTTTCATTCAGTCAGTAGCTTCAATCATTTCTGGACGTTTTTCAATGGCAAAAATCAATGAATATTGTAAATGCACAAACTGCAATTTCTCCGCATTGCAAGGTGCAATTCTGAAATTTTTTGCTTTTTCCTGCTCCTCTTAGCATGATAAAGAAGATTCAAAGAGAGTGAGATGCCAGCTCCTTTCATTCAGTCAGTAGCTTCAATCATTTCTGGACGTTTTTCAATGGCAAAAATCAATGAATATTGTAAATGCACAAACAGTAATTTCTCCGTATTGCAAGGTGCAATTCTGAAATTTTTTGCTTTTTCCTGCTCCTCTTAGCATGATAAAGAAGATTCAAAGAGAGTGAGATGCCAGCTCCTTTCATTCAGTCAGTAGCTTCAATCATTTCTGGACGTTTTTCAATGGCAAAAATCAATGAATATTGTAAATGCACAAGCAGTAATTTCTCCGCATTGCAAGGTGCAATTCTGAAATTTTTTGCTTTTTCCTGCTCCTCTTAGCATGATAAAGAAGATTCAAAGAGACTGAGATGCCAGCTCCTTTCATTCAGTCAGTAGCTTCAATCATTTCTGGACGTTTTTCAATGGCAAAAATCAATGAATATTGTAAATGCACAAACAGTAATTTCTCCGCATTGCAAGGTGCAATTCTGAAATTTTTTACTTTTTCCTGCTCCTCTTAGCATGAAAAAGAAGATTCAAAGAGAGTGAGATGCCAGCTCCTTTCATTCAGTCAGTAGCTTCAATCATTTCTGGTATATGAATAACATGATGTTTTTCAATGGCAAAAATCAATGAATATTGTAAATGCACAAACAGTAATTTCTCCGCATTGCAAGGTGCAATTCTGAATTTTTTTGCTTTTTCCTGCTCCTCTTAGCATGATAAAGAAGATTCAAAGAGAGTGAGATGCCAGCTCCTTTCATTCAGTCAGTAGCTTCAATCATTTCTGGACGTTTTTCAATGGCAAAAATCAATGAATATTGTAAATGCACAAACAGTAATTTCTCCGCATTGCAAGGTGCACTTCTGAAATTTTTTGCTTTTTCCTGCTCCTCTTAGCATGATAAAGAAGATTCAAAGAGAGTGAGATGCCAGCTCCTTTCATTCAGTCAGTAGCTTCAATCATTTCTGGTATATGAATAACATGATGTTTTTCAATGGCAAAAATCAATGAATATTGTAAATGCACAAACAGTAATTTCTCCGCATTGCAAGGTGCAATTCTGAAATTTTTTGCTTTTTCCTGCTCCTCTTAGCATGATAAAGAAGATTCAAAGAGAGTGAGATGCCAGCTCCTTTCATTCAGTCAGTAGCTTCAATCATTTCTGGTATATGAATAACATGATGTTTTTCAATGGCAAAAATCAATGAATATTGTAAATGCACAAACAGTAATTTCTCCGCATTGCAAGGTGCAATTCTGAAATTTTTTGCCTTTTCCTGCTCCTCTTAGCATGATAAAGAAGATTCAAAGAGAGTGAGATGCCAGCTCCTTTCATTCAGTCAGTAGCTTCAATCATTTCTGGACGTTTTTCAATGGCAAAAATCAATGAATATTGTAAATGCACAAACAGTAATTTCTTCGCATTGCAAGGTGCAATTCTGAAATTTTTTGCTTTTTCCTGCTCCTCTTAGCATGATAAAGAAGATTCAAAGAGAGTGAGATGCCAGCTCCTTTCATTCAGTCAGTAGCTTCAAACATTTCTGGTATATGAATAACATGATGTTTTTCAATGGCAAAAATCAATGAATATTGTAAATGCACAAACAGTAATTTCTCCGCATTGCAAGGTGCAATTCTGAAATTTTTTGCTTTTTCCTGCTCCTCTTAGCATGATAAAGAAGATTCAAAGAGAGTGAGATGCCAGCTCCTTTCATTCAGTCAGTAGCTTCAATCATTTCTGGACGTTTTTCAATGGCAAAAATCAATGAATATTGTAAATGCACAAACAGTAGTTTCTCCGCATTGCAAGGTGCAATTCTGAAATTTTTTGCTTTTTCCTGCTCCTCTTAGCATGATAAAGAAGATTCAAAGAGAGTGAGATGCCAGCTCCTTTCATTCAGTCAGTAGCTTCAAACATTTCTGGTATATGAATAACATGATGTTTTTCAATGGCAAAAATCAATGAATATTGTAAATGCACAAACAGTAATTTCTCCGCATTGCAAGGTGCAATTCTGAAATTTTTTGCTTTTTCCTGCTCCTCTTAGCATGATAAAGAAGATTCAAAGAGAGTGAGATGCCAGCTCCTTTCATTCAGTCAGTAGCTTCAATCATTTCTGGACGTTTTTCAATGGCAAAAATCAATGAATATTGTAAATGCACAAACAGTAATTTCTCCGCATTGCAAGGTGCAATTCTGAAATTTTTTGCTTTTTCCTGCTCCTCTTAGCATGATAAAGAAGATTCAAAGAGAGTGAGATGCCAGCTCCTTTCATTCAGTCAGTAGCTTCAATCATTTCTGGACGTTTTTCAATGGCAAAAATCAATGAATATTGTAAATGCACAAACTGCAATTTCTCCGCATTGCAAGGTGCAATTCTGAAATTTTTTGCTTTTTCCTGCGCCTCTTAGCATGGTAAAGAAGATTCAAAGAGAGTGAGATGCCAGCTCCTTTCATTCAGTCAGTAGCTTCAATCATTTCTGGTATATGAATAACATGATGTTTTTCAATGGCAAAAATCAATGAATATTGTAAATGCACAAACAGTAATTTCTCCGCATTGCAAGGTGCAATTCTGAAATTTTTTGCTTTTTCCTGCTCCTCTTAGCATGATAAAGAAGATTCAAAGAGAGTGAGATGCCAGCTCCTTTCATTCAGTCAGTAGCTTCAATCATTTCTGGACGTTTTTCAATGGCAAAAATCATTGAATATTGTAAATGCACAAACAGTAATTTCTCCGCATTGCAAGGTGCAATTCTGAAATTTTTTACTTTTTCCTGCTCCTCTTAGCATGATAAAGAAGATTCAAAGAGAGTGAGATGCCATCTCCTTTCATTCAGTCAGTAGCTTCAATCATTTCTGGTATATGAATAACATGATGTTTTTCAATCGCAAAAATCAATGAATATTGTAAATGCACAAACAGTAATTTCTCCGCATTGCAAGGTGCAATTCTGAAATGTTTTGCTTTTTCCTGCTCCTCTTAGCATGATAAAGAAGATTCAAAGAGAGTGAGATGCCAGCTCCTTTCATTCAGTCAGTAGCTTCAATCATTTCTGGACGTTTTTCAATGGCAAAAATCAATGAATATTGTAAATGCACAAACAGTAATTTCTCCGCATTGCAAGGTGCAATTCTGAAATTTTTTGCTTTTTCCTGCTCCTCTTAGCATGACAAAGAAGATTCAAAGAGAGTGAGATGCCAGATCCTTTCCTTCAGTCAGTAGCTTCAATCATTTCTGGTATATGAATAACATGATGTTTTTCAATGGCAAAAATCAATGAATTTTGTAAATGCACAAACAGTAATTTCTCCGCATTGCAAGGCGCAATTCTGAAATTTTTTGCTTTTTCCTGCTCCTCTTAGCATGATAAAGAAGATTCAAAGAGAGTGAGATGCCAGCTCCTTTCATTCAGTCAGTAGCTTCAATCATTTCTGGACATTTTTCAATGGCAAAAATCAATGAATATTGTAAATGCACAAACAGTAATTTCTCCGCATTGCAAGGTGCAATTCTGAAATTTTTTGCTTTTTCCTGCTCCTCTTAGCATGATAAAGAAGATTCAAAGAGAGTGAGATGCCAGCTCCTTTCATTCAGTCAGTAGCTTCAATCATTTCTGGACGTTTTTCAATGGCAAAAATCAATGAATATTGTAAATGCACAAACAGTAATTTCTCCGCATTGCAAGGTGCAATTCTGAAATTTTTTGCTTTTTCCTGCTCCTCTTAGCATGATAAAGAAGATTCAAAGAGAGTGAGATGCCAGCTCCTTTCATTCAGTCAGTAGTTTCAATCATTTCTGGACGTTTTTCAATGGCAAAAATCATTGAATATTGTAAATGCACAAACAGTAATTTCTCCGCATTGCAAGGTGCAATTCTGAAATTTTTTACTTTTTCCTGCTCCTCTTAGCATGATAAAGAAGATTCAAAGAGAGTGAGATGCCAGATCCTTTCCTTCAGTCAGTAGCTTCAATCATTTCTGGTATATGAATAACATGATGTTTTTCAATGGCAAAAATCAATGAATTTTGTAAATGCACAAACAGTAATTTCTCCGCATTGCAAGGTGCAATTCTGAAATTTTTTGCTTTTTCCTGCTCCTCTTAGCATGATAAAGAAGATTCAAAGAGAGTGAGATGCCAGCTCCTTTCATTCAGTCAGTAGCTTCAATCATTTCTGGACATTTTTCAATGGCAAAAATCAATGAATATTGTAAATGCACAAACAGTAATTTCTCCGCATTGCAAGGTGCAATTCTGAAATTTTTTGCTTTTTCCTGCTCCTCTTAGCATGATAAAGAAGATTCAAAGAGAGTGAGATGCCAGCTCCTTTCATTCAGTCAGTAGCTTCAATCATTTCTGGACGTTTTTCAATGGCAAAAATCAATGAATATTGTAAATGCACAAACAGTAATTTCTCCGCATTGCAAGGTGCAATTCTGAAATTTTTTGCTTTTTCCTGCTCCTCTTAGCATGATAAAGAAGATTCAAAGAGAGTGAGATGCCAGCTCCTTTCATTCAGTCAGTAGCTTCAATCATTTCTGGACGTTTTTCAATGGCAAAAATCAATGAATATTGTAAATGCACAAACTGCAATTTCTCCGCATTGCAAGGTGCAATTCTGAAATTTTTTGCTTTTTCCTGCTCCTCTTAGCATGATAAAGAAGATTCAAAGAGAGTGAGATGCCAGCTCCTTTCATTCAGTCAGTAGCTTCAATCATTTCTGGACGTTTTTCAATGGCAAAAATCAATGAATATTGTAAATGCACAAACAGTAATTTCTCCGTATTGCAAGGTGCAATTCTGAAATTTTTTGCTTTTTCCTGCTCCTCTTAGCATGATAAAGAAGATTCAAAGAGAGTGAGATGCCAGCTCCTTTCATTCAGTCAGTAGCTTCAATCATTTCTGGACGTTTTTCAATGGCAAAAATCAATGAATATTGTAAATGCACAAGCAGTAATTTCTCCGCATTGCAAGGTGCAATTCTGAAATTTTTTGCTTTTTCCTGCTCCTCTTAGCATGATAAAGAAGATTCAAAGAGACTGAGATGCCAGCTCCTTTCATTCAGTCAGTAGCTTCAATCATTTCTGGACGTTTTTCAATGGCAAAAATCAATGAATATTGTAAATGCACAAACAGTAATTTCTCCGCATTGCAAGGTGCAATTCTGAAATTTTTTACTTTTTCCTGCTCCTCTTAGCATGAAAAAGAAGATTCAAAGAGAGTGAGATGCCAGCTCCTTTCATTCAGTCAGTAGCTTCAATCATTTCTGGTATATGAATAACATGATGTTTTTCAATGGCAAAAATCAATGAATATTGTAAATGCACAAACAGTAATTTCTCCGCATTGCAAGGTGCAATTCTGAATTTTTTTGCTTTTTCCTGCTCCTCTTAGCATGATAAAGAAGATTCAAAGAGAGTGAGATGCCAGCTCCTTTCATTCAGTCAGTAGCTTCAATCATTTCTGGACGTTTTTCCATGGCAAAAATCAATGAATATTGTAAATGCACAAACAGTAATTTCTCCGCATTGCAAGGTGCACTTCTGAAATTTTTTGCTTTTTCCTGCTCCTCTTAGCATGATAAAGAAGATTCAAAGAGAGTGAGATGCCAGCTCCTTTCATTCAGTCAGTAGCTTCAATCATTTCTGGTATATGAATAACATGATGTTTTTCAATGGCAAAAATCAATGAATATTGTAAATGCACAAACAGTAATTTCTCCGCATTGCAAGGTGCAATTCTGAAATTTTTTGCTTTTTCCTGCTCCTCTTAGCATGATAAAGAAGATTCAAAGAGAGTGAGATGCCAGCTCCTTTCATTCAGTCAGTAGCTTCAATCATTTCTGGTATATGAATAACATGATGTTTTTCAATGGCAAAAATCAATGAATATTGTAAATGCACAAACAGTAATTTCTCCGCATTGCAAGGTGCAATTCTGAAATTTTTTGCCTTTTCCTGCTCCTCTTAGCATGATAAAGAAGATTCAAAGAGAGTGAGATGCCAGCTCCTTTCATTCAGTCAGTAGCTTCAATCATTTCTGGACGTTTTTCAATGGCAAAAATCAATGAATATTGTAAATGCACAAACAGTAATTTCTCCGCATTGCAAGGTGCAATTCTGAAATTTTTTGCTTTTTCCTGCTCCTCTTAGCATGATAAAGAAGATTCAAAGAGAGTGAGATGCCAGCTCCTTTCATTCAGTCAGTAGCTTCAAACATTTCTGGTATATGAATAACATGATGTTTTTCAATGGCAAAAATCAATGAATATTGTAAATGCACAAACAGTAATTTCTCCGCATTGCAAGGTGCAATTCTGAAATTTTTTGCTTTTTCCTGCTCCTCTTAGCATGATAAAGAAGATTCAAAGAGAGTGAGATGCCAGCTCCTTTCATTCAGTCAGTAGCTTCAATCATTTCTGGACGTTTTTCAATGGCAAAAATCAATGAATATTGTAAATGCACAAACAGTAATTTCTCCGCATTGCAAGGTGCAATTCTGAAATTTTTTGCTTTTTCCTGCTCCTCTTAGCATGATAAAGAAGATTCAAAGAGAGTGAGATGCCAGCTCCTTTCATTCAGTCAGTAGCTACAATCATTTCTGGACGTTTTTCAATGGCAAAAATCAATGAATATTGTAAATGCACAAACTGCAATTTCTCCGCATTGCAAGGTGCAATTCTGAAATTTTTTGCTTTTTCCTGCTCCTCTTAGCATGATAAAGAAGATTCAAAGAGAGTGAGATGCCAGCTCCTTTCATTCAGTCAGTAGCTTCAATCATTTCTGGTATATGAATAACATGATGTTTTTCAATGGCAAAAATCAATGAATATTGTAAATGCACAAACAGTAATTTCTCCGCATTGCAAGGTGCAATTCTGAAATTTTTTGCTTTTTCCTGCTCCTCTTAGCATGATAAAGAAGATTCAAAGAGAGTGAGATGCCAGCTCCTTTCATTCAGTCAGTAGCTTCAATCATTTCTGGACGTTTTTCAATGGCAAAAATCATTGAATATTGTAAATGCACAAACAGTAATTTCTCCGCATTGCAAGGTGCAATTCTGAAATTTTTTACTTTTTCCTGTTCCTCTTAGCATGATAAAGAAGATTCAAAGAGAGTGAGATGCCAGCTCCTTTCATTCAGTCAGTAGCTTCAATCATTTCTGGTATATGAATAACATGATGTTTTTCAATCGCAAAAATCAATGAATATTGTAAATGCACAAACAGTAATTTCTCCGCATTGCAAGGTGCAATTCTGAAATGTTTTGCTTTTTCCTGCTCCTCTTAGCATGATAAAGAAGATTCAAAGAGAGTGAGATGCCAGCTCCTTTCATTCAGTCAGTAGCTTCAATCATTTCTGGACGTTTTTCAATGGCAAAAATCAATGAATATTGTAAATGCACAAACAGTAATTTCTCCGCATTGCAAGGTGCAATTCTGAAATTTTTTGCTTTTTCCTGCTCCTCTTAGCATGACAAAGAAGATTCAAAGAGAGTGAGATGCCAGATCCTTTCCTTCAGTCAGTAGCTTCAATCATTTCTGGTATATGAATAACATGATGTTTTTCAATGGCAAAAATCAATGAATTTTGTAAATGCACAAACAGTAATTTCTCCGCATTGCAAGGCGCAATTCTGAAATTTTTTGCTTTTTCCTGCTCCTCTTAGCATGATAAAGAAGATTCAAAGAGAGTGAGATGCCAGCTCCTTTCATTCAGTCAGTAGCTTCAATCATTTCTGGACATTTTTCAATGGCAAAAATCAATGAATATTGTAAATGCACAAACAGTAATTTCTCCGCATTGCAAGGTGCAATTCTGAAATTTTTTGCTTTTTCCTGCTCCTCTTAGCATGATAAAGAAGATTCAAAGAGAGTGAGATGCCAGCTCCTTTCATTCAGTCAGTAGCTTCAATCATTTCTGGACGTTTTTCAATGGCAAAAATCAATGAATATTGTAAATGCACAAACAGTAATTTCTCCGCATTGCAAGGTGCAATTCTGAAATTTTTTGCTTTTTCCTGCTCCTCTTAGCATGATAAAGAAGATTCAAAGAGAGTGAGATGCCAGCTCCTTTCATTCAGTCAGTAGCTTCAATCATTTCTGGACGTTTTTCAATGGCAAAAATCATTGAATATTGTAAATGCACAAACAGTAATTTCTCCGCATTGCAAGGTGCAATTCTGAAATTTTTTACTTTTTCCTGCTCCTCTTAGCATGATAAAGAAGATTCAAAGAGAGTGAGATGCCAGCTCCTTTCATTCAGTCAGTAGCTTCAATCATTTCTGGTATATGAATAACATGATGTTTTTCAATCGCAAAAATCAATGAATATTGTAAATGCACAAACAGTAATTTCTCCGCATTGCAAGGTGCAATTCTGAAATGTTTTGCTTTTTCCTGCTCCTCTTAGCATGATAAAGAAGATTCAAAGAGAGTGAGATGCCAGCTCCTTTCATTCAGTCAGTAGCTTCAATCATTTCTGGACGTTTTTCAATGGCAAAAATCAATGAATATTGTAAATGCACAAACAGTAATTTCTCCGCATTGCAAGGTGCAATTCTGAAATTTTTTGCTTTTTCCTGCTCCTCTTAGCATGACAAAGAAGATTCAAAGAGAGTGAGATGCCAGATCCTTTCCTTCAGTCAGTAGCTTCAATCATTTCTGGTATATGAATAACATGATGTTTTTCAATGGCAAAAATCAATGAATTTTGTAAATGCACAAACAGTAATTTCTCCGCATTGCAAGGCGCAATTCTGAAATTTTTTGCTTTTTCCTGCTCCTCTTAGCATGATAAAGAAGATTCAAAGAGAGTGAGATGCCAGCTCCTTTCATTCAGTCAGTAGCTTCAATCATTTCTGGACATTTTTCAATGGCAAAAATCAATGAATATTGTAAATGCACAAACAGTAATTTCTCCGCATTGCAAGGTGCAATTCTGAAATTTTTTGCTTTTTCCTGCTCCTCTTAGCATGATAAAGAAGATTCAAAGAGAGTGAGATGCCAGCTCCTTTCATTCAGTCAGTAGCTTCAATCATTTCTGGACGTTTTTCAATGGCAAAAATCAATGAATATTGTAAATGCACAAACAGTAATTTCTCCGCATTGCAAGGTGCAATTCTGAAATTTTTTGCTTTTTCCTGCTCCTCTTAGCATGATAAAGAAGATTCAAAGAGAGTGAGATGCCAGCTCCTTTCATTCAGTCAGTAGCTTCAATCATTTCTGGACGTTTTTCAATGGCAAAAATCAATGAATATTGTAAATGCACAAACTGCAATTTCTCCGCATTGCAAGGTGCAATTCTGAAATTTTTTGCTTTTTCCTGCTCCTCTTAGCATGATAAAGAAGATTCAAAGAGAGTGAGATGCCAGCTCCTTTCATTCAGTCAGTAGCTTCAATCATTTCTGGTATATGAATAACATGATGTTTTTCAATGGCAAAAATCAATGAATATTGTAAATGCACAAACAGTAATTTCTCCGCATTGCAAGGTGCAATTCTGAAATTTTTTGCTTTTTCCTGCTCCTCTTAGCATGATAAAGAAGATTCAAAGAGAGTGAGATGCCAGCTCCTTTCATTCAGTCAGTAGCTGCAATCATTTCTGGACGTTTTTCAATGGCAAAAATCAATGAATATTGTAAATGCACAAACTGCAATTTCTCCGCATTGCAAGGTGCAATTCTGAAATTTTTTGCTTTTTCCTGCTCCTCTTAGCATGATAAAGAAGATTCAAAGAGAGTGAGATGCCAGCTCCTTTCATTCAGTCAGTAGCTTCAATCATTTCTGGTATATGAATAACATGATGTTTTTCAATAGCAAAAATCAATGAATATTGTAAATGCACAAACAGTAATTTCTCCGCATTGCAAGGTGCAATTCTGAAATTTTTGGCTTTTTCCTGCTCCTCTTAGCATGATAAAGAAGATTCAAAGAGAGTGAGATGCCAGCTCCTTTCATTCAGTCAGTAGCTTCAATCATTTCTGGACGTTTTTCAATGGCAAAAATCAATGAATATTGTAAATGCACAAACAGTAATTTCTCCGCATTGCAAGGTGCAATTCTGAAATTTTTTGCTTTTTCCTGCTCCTCTTAGCATGATAAACAAGATTCAAAGAGAGTGAGATGCCAGCTCCTTTCATTCAGTCAGTAGCTTCAATCATTTCTGGACGTTTTTCAATGGCAAAAATCATTGAATATTGTAAATGCACAAACAGTAATTTCTCCGCATTGCAAGGTGCAATTCTGAAATTTTTTACTTTTTCCTGCTCCTCTTAGCATGATAAAGAAGATTCAAAGAGAATGAGATGCCAGCTCCTTTCATTCAGTCAGTAGCTTCAATCATTTCTGGTATAGGAATAACATGATGTTTTTCAATCGCAAAAATCAATGAATATTGTAAATGCACAAACAGTAATTTCTCCGCATTGCAAGGAGCAATTCTGAAATTTTTTGCTTTTTCCTGCTCCTCTTAGCATGATAAAGAAGATTCAAAGAGAGTGAGATGCCAGCTCCTTTCATTCAGTCAGTAGCTTCAATCATTTCTGGACGTTTTTCAATGGCAAAAATCAATGAATATTGTAAATGCACAAACAGTAATTTCTCCGCATTGCAAGGTGCAATTCTGAAATTTTTTGCTTTTTCCTGCTCCTCTTAGCATGATAAAGAAGATTCAAAGAGAGTGAGATGCCAGCTCCTTTCCTTCAGTCAGTAGCTTCAATCATTTCTGGTATATGAATAACATGATGTTTTTCAATGGCAAAAATCAATGAATTTTGTAAATGCACAAACAGTAATTTCTCCGCATTGCAAGGCGCAATTCTGAAATTTTTTGCTTTTTCCTGCTCCTCTTAGCATGATAAAGAAGATTCAAAGAGAGTGAGATGCCAGCTCCTTTCATTCAGTCAGTAGCTTCAATCATTTCTGGACATTTTTCAATGGCAAAAATCAATGAATATTGTAAATGCACAAACAGTAATTTCTCCGCATTGCAAGGTGCAATTCTGAAATTTTTTGCTTTTTCCTGCTCCTCTTAGCATGATAAAGAAGATTCAAAGAGAGTGAGATGCCAGCTCCTTTCATTCAGTCAGTAGCTTCAATCATTTCTGGACGTTTTTCAATGGCAAAAATCAATGAATATTGTAAATGCACAAACAGTAATTTCTCCGCATTGCAAGGTGCAATTCTGAAATTTTTTGCTTTTTCCTGCTCCTCTTAGCATGATAAAGAAGATTCAAAGAGAGTGAGGTGCCAGCTCCTTTCATTCAGTCAGGAGCTTCAAACATTTCTGGTATATGAATAACATGTTTTTCAATGGCAAAAATCAATGAATATTGTAAATGCACAAACAGTAATTTCTCCGCATTGCAAGGTGCAATTCTGAAATTTTTTGCTTTTTCCTGCTCCTCTTAGCATGATAAAGAAGATTCAAAGAGAGTGAGATGCCAGCTCCTTTCATTCAGTCAGTAGCTTCAATCATTTCTGGACGTTTTTCAATGGCAAAAATCAATGAATATTGTAAATGCACAAACTGTAATTTCTCCGCATTGCAAGGTGCAATTCTGAAATTTTTTGCTTTTTCCTGCTCCTCTTAGCATGATAAAGAAGATTCAAAGAGAGTGAGATGCCAGCTCCTTTCATTCAGTCAGTAGCTTCAATCATTTCTGGACGTTTTTCAATGGCAAAAATCAACGAATATTGTAAATGCACAAACAGTAATTTCTCCGCATTGCAAGGTGCAATTCTGAAATTTTTTGCTTTTTCCTGCTCCTCTTAGCATGATAAAGAAGATTCAAAGAGAGTGAGATGCCAGCTCCTTTCATTCAGTCAGTAGCTTCAATCATTTCTGGACGTTTTTCAATGGCAAAAATCAATGAATATTGTAAATGCACAAACTGTAATTTCTCCGCATTGCAAGGTGCAATTCTGAAATTTTTTGCTTTTTCCTGCTCCTCTTAGCATGATAAAGAAGACTCAAAGAGAGTGAGATGCCAGCTCCATTCATTGAGTCAGTAGCTTCAATCATTTCTGGACGTTTTTCAATGGCAAAAATCAATGAATATTGTAAATGCACAAACAGTAATTTCTCCGCATTGCAAGGTGCAATTCTGAAATTTTTTGCTTTTTCCTGCTCCTCTTAGAATGATAAAGAAGATTCAAAGAGAGTGAGATGCCAGCTCCTTTCATTCAGTCAGTACCTTCAATCATTTCTGGACGTTTTTCAATGGCAAAAATCAATGAATATTGTAAATGCACAAACAGTAATTTCTCCGCATTGCAAGGTGCAATTCTGAAATTTTTTGCTTTTTCCTGCTCCTCTTAGCATGATAAAGAAGATTCAAAGAGAGTGAGATGCCAGTTCCTTTCATTCAGTCAGTAGCTTCAAACATTTCTGGTATATGAATAACATGATGTTTTTCAATGGCAAAAATCAATGAATATTGTAAATGCACAAACAGTAATTTCTCCGCTTTGCAAGGTGCAAGTCTGAAATTTTTTGCTTTTTCCTGCTCCTCTTAGCATGATAAAGAAGATTCAAAGAGAGTGAGATGCCAGCTCCTTTCATTCAGTCAGTAGCTTCAAACATTTCTGGTATATGAATAACATGATGTTTTTCAATGGCAAAAATCAATGAATATTGTAAATGCACAAACAGTAATTTCTCCGCATTGCAAGGTGCAAGTCTGAAATTTTTTGCTTTTTCCTGCTCCTCTTAGCATGATAAAGAAGATTCAAAGAGAGTGAGATGCCAGCTACTTTCATTCAGTCAGTAGCTTCAATCATTTCTGGACGTTTTTCAATGGTAAAAATCAATGAATATTGTAAATGCACAAACAGTAATTTCTCCACATTGCAAGGTGCAATTCTGAAATTTTTTGCTTTATCCTGCTCCTCTTAGCATGATAAAGAAGATTCAAAGAGATTGAGATGCCAGCTCCTTTCATTCAGTCAGTAGCTTCAAACATTTCTGGTATATGAATAACATGATGTTTTTCAATGGCAAAAATCAATGAATATTGTAAATGCACAAACAGTAATTTCTCCGCATTGCAAGGTGCAATTCTGAAATTTTTTGCTTTTTCCTGCTCCTCTTAGCATGATAAAGAAGATTCAAAGAGAGTGAGATGCCAGCTCCTTTCATTCAGTCAGTAGCTTCAAACATTTCTGGTATATGAATAACATGATGTTTTTCAATGGCAAAAATCAATGAATATTGTAAATGCACAAACAGTAATTTCTCCGCATTGCAAGGTGCAAGTCTGAAATTTTTTGCTTTTTCCTGCTCCTCTTAGCATGATAAAGAAGATTCAAAGAGAGTGAGATGCCAGCTACTTTCATTCAGTCAGTAGCTTCAATCATTTCTGGACGTTATTCAATGGTAAAAATCAATGAATATTGTAAATGCACAAACAGTAATTTCTCCACATTGCAAGGTGCAATTCTGAAATTTTTTGCTTTTTCCTGCTCCTCTTAGCATGATAAAGAAGATTCAAAGAGAGTGAGATGCCAGCTCCTTTCATTCAGTCAGTAGCTTCAAACATTTCTGGTATATGAATAACATGATGTTTTTCAATGGCAAAAATCAATGAATATTGTAAATGCACAAACAGTAATTTCTCCGCATTGCAAGGTGCAATTCTGAAATTTTTTGCTTTTTCCTGCTCCTCTTAGCATGATAAAGAAGATTCAAAGAGAGTGAGATGCCAGCTCCTTTCATTCAGTCAGTAGCTTCAATCATTTCTGGATGTTTTTCAATGGCAAAAATCAATGAATATTGTAAATGCACAAACTGTAATTTCTCCGCATTGCAAGGTGCAATTCTGAAATTTTTTGCTTTTTCCTGCTCCTCTTAGCATGATAAAGAAGATTCAAAGAGAGTGAGATGCCAGCTCCTTTCATTCAGTCAGTAGCTTCAATCATTTCTGGACGTTTTTCAATGGCAAAAATCAATGAATATTGTAAATGCACAAACAGTAATTTCTCCGCATTGCAAGGTGCAATTCTGAAATTTTTTGCTTTTTCCTGCTCCTCTTAGCATGATAAAGAAGATTCAAAGAGAGTGAGATGCCAGCTCCTTTCATTCAGTCAGTACCTTCAATCATTTCTGGACGTTTTTCAATGGCAAAAATCAATGAATATTGTAAATGCACAAACAGTAATTTTTCCGCATTGCAAGGTGCAATTCTGAAATTTTTTGCTTTTTCCCGCTCCTCTTAGCATGATAAAGAAGATTCAAAGAGAGTGAGGTGCCAGCTCCTTTCATTCAGTCAGTAGCTTCAAACATTTCTGGTATATGAATAACATGTTTTTCAATGGCAAAAATCAATGAATATTGTAAATGCACAAACAGTAATTTCTCCGCATTGCAAGGTGCAATTCTGAAATTTTTTGCTTTTTCCTGCTCCTCTTAGCATGATAAAGAAGATTCAAAGAGAGTGAGATGCCAGCTCCTTTCATTCAGTCAGTAGCTTCAATCATTTCTGGACGTTTTTCAATGGCAAAAATCAATGAATATTGTAAATGCACAAACAGTAATTTCTCCGCATTGCAAGGTGCAATTCTGAAATTTTTTGCTTTTTCCTGCTCCTCTTAGCATGATAAAGAAGTTTCAAAGAGAGTGAGATGCCAGCTCCTTTCATTCAGTCAGTAGCTTCAATCATTTCTGGACGTTTTTCAATGGCAAAAATCAATGAATATTGTAAATGCACAAACAGTAATTTCTCCGCATTGCAAGGTGCAATTCTGAAATTTTTTGCTTTTTCCTGCTCCTCTTAGCATGATAAAGAAGATTCAAAGAGAGTGAGATGCCAGCTCCTTTCATTCAGTCAGTAGCTTCAAACATTTCTGGTATATGAATAACATGATGTTTATCAATGGCAAAAATCAATGAATATTGTAAATGCACAAACAGTAATTTCTCCGCATTGCAAGGTGCAAGTCTGAAATTTTTTGCTTTTTCCTGCTCCTCTTAGCATGATAAAGAAGATTCAAAGAGAGTGAGATGCCAGCTACTTTCATTCAGTCAGTAGCTTCAATCATTTCTGGACGTTTTTCAATGGTAAAAATCAATGAATATTGTAAATGCACAAACAGTAATTTCTCCACATTGCAAGGTGCAATTCTAAAATTTTTTGCTTTTTCCTGCTCCTCTTAGCATGATAAAGAAGATTCAAAGAGAGTGAGATGCCAGCTCCTTTCATTCAGTCAGTAGCTTCAAACATTTCTGGTATATGAATAACATGATGTTTTTCAATGGCAAAAATCAATGAATATTGTAAATGCACAAACAGTAATTTCTCCGCATTGCAAGGTGCAATTCTGAAATTTTTTGCTTTTTCCTGCTCCTCTTAGCATGATTCAAAGAGAGTGAGATGCCAGCTCCTTTCATTCAGTCAGTAGCTTCAATCATTTCTGGACATTTTTCAATGGCAAAAATCAATGAATATTGTAAATGCACAAACAGTAATTTCTCCGCATTGCAAGGTGCAATTCTGAAATTTTTTGCTTTTTCCTGCTCCTCTTAGCATGATAAAGAAGATTCAAAGAGAGTGAGATGTCAGCTCCTTTCATTCAGTCAGTAGCTTCAAACATTTCTGGTATATGAATAACATGATGTTTTTCAATGGCAAAAATCAATGAATATTGTAAATGCACAAACAGTAATTTCTCCGCATTGCAAGGTGCAATTCTGAAATTTTTTGCTTTTTCCTGCTCCTCTTAGCATGATAAAGAAGATTCAAAGAGAGTGAGATGCCAGCTCCTTTCATTCAGTCAGTAGCTTCAAACATTTCTGGTATATGAATAACATGATGTTTTTCAATGGCAAAAATCAATGAATATTGTAAATGCACAAATAGTAATTTCTCCGCATTGCAAGGTGCAAGTCTGAAATTTTTTGCTTTTTCCTGCTCCTCTTAGCATGATAAAGAAGATTCAAAGAGAGTGAGATGCCAGCTACTTTCATTCAGTCAGTAGCTTCAATCATTTCTGGACATTTTTCAATGGTAAAAATCAATGAATATTGTAAATGCACAAACAGTAATTTCTCCACATTGCAAGGTGCAATTCTGAAATTTTTTGCTTTTTCCTGCTCCTCTTAGCATGATAAAGAAGATTCAAAGAGATTGAGATGCCAGCTCCTTTCATTCAGTCAGTAGCTTCAAACATTTCTTGTATATGAATAACATGATGTTTTTCAATGGCAAAAATCAATGAATATTGTAAATGCACAAACAGTAATTTCTCCGCATTGCAAGGTGCAATTCTGAAATTTTTTGCTTTTTCCTGCTCCTCTTAGCATGATAAAGAAGATTCAAAGAGAGTGAGATGCCAGCTCCTTTCATTCAGTCAGTAGCTTCAAACATTTCTGGTATATGAATAACATGATGTTTTTCAATGGCAAAAATCAATGAATATTGTAAATGCACAAACAGTAATTTCTCCGCATTGCAAGGTGCAAGTCTGAAATTTTTTGCTTTTTCCTGCTCCTCTTAGCATGATAAAGAAAATTCAAAGAGAGTGAGATGCCAGCTACTTTCATTCAGTCAGTAGCTTCAATCATTTCTGGACGTTTTTCAATGGTAAAAATCAATGAATATTGTAAATGCACAAACAGTAATTTCTCCACATTGTAAGGTGCAATTCTGAAATTTTTTGCTTTTTCCTGCTCCTCTTAGCATGATAAAGAAGATTCAAAGAGAGTGAGATGCCAGCTCCTTTCATTCAGTCAGTAGCTTCAATCATTTCTGGATGTTTTTCAATGGCAAAAATCAATGAATATTGTAAATGCACAAACTGTAATTTCTCCGCATTGCAAGGTGCAATTCTGAAATTTTTTGCTTTTTCCTGCTCCTCTTAGCATGATAAAGAAGACTCAAAGAGAGTGAGATGCCAGCTCCATTCATTGAGTCAGTAGCTTCAATCATTTCTGGACGTTTTTCAATGGCAAAAATCAATGAATATTGTAAATGCACAAACAGTAATTTCTCCGCATTGCAAGGTGCAATTCTGAAATTTTTTGCTTTTTCCTGCTCCTCTTAGAATGATAAAGAAGATTCAAAGAGAGTGAGATGCCAGCTCCTTTCATTCAGTCAGTACCTTCAATCATTTCTGGACGTTTTTCAATGGCAAAAATCAATGAATATTGTAAATGCACAAACAGTAATTTCTCCGCATTGCAAGGTGCAATTCTGAAATTTTTTGCTTTTTCCTGCTCCTCTTAGCATGATAAAGAAGATTCAAAGAGAGTGAGATGCCAGTTCCTTTCATTCAGTCAGTAGCTTCAAACATTTCTGGTATATGAATAACATGATGTTTTTCAATGGCAAAAATCAATGAATATTGTAAATGCACAAACAGTAATTTCTCCGCTTTGCAAGGTGCAAGTCTGAAATTTTTTGCTTTTTCCTGCTCCTCTTAGCATGATAAAGAAGATTCAAAGAGAGTGAGATGCCAGCTCCTTTCATTCAGTCAGTAGCTTCAAACATTTCTGGTATATGAATAACATGATGTTTTTCAATGGCAAAAATCAATGAATATTGTAAATGCACAAACAGTAATTTCTCCGCATTGCAAGGTGCAAGTCTGAAATTTTTTGCTTTTTCCTGCTCCTCTTAGCATGATAAAGAAGATTCAAAGAGAGTGAGATGCCAGCTACTTTCATTCAGTCAGTAGCTTCAATCATTTCTGGACGTTTTTCAATGGTAAAAATCAATGAATATTGTAAATGCACAAACAGTAATTTCTCCACATTGCAAGGTGCAATTCTGAAATTTTTTGCTTTATCCTGCTCCTCTTAGCATGATAAAGAAGATTCAAAGAGATTGAGATGCCAGCTCCTTTCATTCAGTCAGTAGCTTCAAACATTTCTGGTATATGAATAACATGATGTTTTTCAATGGCAAAAATCAATGAATATTGTAAATGCACAAACAGTAATTTCTCCGCATTGCAAGGTGCAATTCTGAAATTTTTTGCTTTTTCCTGCTCCTCTTAGCATGATAAAGAAGATTCAAAGAGAGTGAGATGCCAGCTCCTTTCATTCAGTCAGTAGCTTCAAACATTTCTGGTATATGAATAACATGATGTTTTTCAATGGCAAAAATCAATGAATATTGTAAATGCACAAACAGTAATTTCTCCGCATTGCAAGGTGCAAGTCTGAAATTTTTTGCTTTTTCCTGCTCCTCTTAGCATGATAAAGAAGATTCAAAGAGAGTGAGATGCCAGCTACTTTCATTCAGTCAGTAGCTTCAATCATTTCTGGACGTTATTCAATGGTAAAAATCAATGAATATTGTAAATGCACAAACAGTAATTTCTCCACATTGCAAGGTGCAATTCTGAAATTTTTTGCTTTTTCCTGCTCCTCTTAGCATGATAAAGAAGATTCAAAGAGAGTGAGATGCCAGCTCCTTTCATTCAGTCAGTAGCTTCAAACATTTCTGGTATATGAATAACATGATGTTTTTCAATGGCAAAAATCAATGAATATTGTAAATGCACAAACAGTAATTTCTCCGCATTGCAAGGTGCAATTCTGAAATTTTTTGCTTTTTCCTGCTCCTCTTAGCATGATAAAGAAGATTCAAAGAGAGTGAGATGCCAGCTCCTTTCATTCAGTCAGTAGCTTCAATCATTTCTGGATGTTTTTCAATGGCAAAAATCAATGAAT
The DNA here is from genome assembly GCF_046119375.1 of Phyllobates terribilis. Lineage (NCBI taxonomy): Eukaryota > Metazoa > Chordata > Amphibia > Anura > Dendrobatidae > Phyllobates > Phyllobates terribilis. The sequence goes on along the minus strand of NW_027363407.1, from coordinate 436,752 downwards.
ATTGTAAATGCACAAACTGTAATTTCTCCGCATTGCAAGGTGCAATTCTGAAATTTTTTGCTTTTTCCTGCTCCTCTTAGCATGATAAAGAAGATTCAAAGAGAGTGAGATGCCAGCTCCTTTCATTCAGTCAGTAGCTTCAATCATTTCTGGACGTTTTTCAATGGCAAAAATCAATGAATATTGTAAATGCACAAACAGTAATTTCTCCGCATTGCAAGGTGCAATTCTGAAATTTTTTGCTTTTTCCTGCTCCTCTTAGCATGATAAAGAAGATTCAAAGAGAGTGAGATGCCAGCTCCTTTCATTCAGTCAGTACCTTCAATCATTTCTGGACGTTTTTCAATGGCAAAAATCAATGAATATTGTAAATGCACAAACAGTAATTTTTCCGCATTGCAAGGTGCAATTCTGAAATTTTTTGCTTTTTCCCGCTCCTCTTAGCATGATAAAGAAGATTCAAAGAGAGTGAGGTGCCAGCTCCTTTCATTCAGTCAGTAGCTTCAAACATTTCTGGTATATGAATAACATGTTTTTCAATGGCAAAAATCAATGAATATTGTAAATGCACAAACAGTAATTTCTCCGCATTGCAAGGTGCAATTCTGAAATTTTTTGCTTTTTCCTGCTCCTCTTAGCATGATAAAGAAGATTCAAAGAGAGTGAGATGCCAGCTCCTTTCATTCAGTCAGTAGCTTCAATCATTTCTGGACGTTTTTCAATGGCAAAAATCAATGAATATTGTAAATGCACAAACAGTAATTTCTCCGCATTGCAAGGTGCAATTCTGAAATTTTTTGCTTTTTCCTGCTCCTCTTAGCATGATAAAGAAGTTTCAAAGAGAGTGAGATGCCAGCTCCTTTCATTCAGTCAGTAGCTTCAATCATTTCTGGACGTTTTTCAATGGCAAAAATCAATGAATATTGTAAATGCACAAACAGTAATTTCTCCGCATTGCAAGGTGCAATTCTGAAATTTTTTGCTTTTTCCTGCTCCTCTTAGCATGATAAAGAAGATTCAAAGAGAGTGAGATGCCAGCTCCTTTCATTCAGTCAGTAGCTTCAAACATTTCTGGTATATGAATAACATGATGTTTATCAATGGCAAAAATCAATGAATATTGTAAATGCACAAACAGTAATTTCTCCGCATTGCAAGGTGCAAGTCTGAAATTTTTTGCTTTTTCCTGCTCCTCTTAGCATGATAAAGAAGATTCAAAGAGAGTGAGATGCCAGCTACTTTCATTCAGTCAGTAGCTTCAATCATTTCTGGACGTTTTTCAATGGTAAAAATCAATGAATATTGTAAATGCACAAACAGTAATTTCTCCACATTGCAAGGTGCAATTCTAAAATTTTTTGCTTTTTCCTGCTCCTCTTAGCATGATAAAGAAGATTCAAAGAGAGTGAGATGCCAGCTCCTTTCATTCAGTCAGTAGCTTCAAACATTTCTGGTATATGAATAACATGATGTTTTTCAATGGCAAAAATCAATGAATATTGTAAATGCACAAACAGTAATTTCTCCGCATTGCAAGGTGCAATTCTGAAATTTTTTGCTTTTTCCTGCTCCTCTTAGCATGATTCAAAGAGAGTGAGATGCCAGCTCCTTTCATTCAGTCAGTAGCTTCAATCATTTCTGGACATTTTTCAATGGCAAAAATCAATGAATATTGTAAATGCACAAACAGTAATTTCTCCGCATTGCAAGGTGCAATTCTGAAATTTTTTGCTTTTTCCTGCTCCTCTTAGCATGATAAAGAAGATTCAAAGAGAGTGAGATGTCAGCTCCTTTCATTCAGTCAGTAGCTTCAAACATTTCTGGTATATGAATAACATGATGTTTTTCAATGGCAAAAATCAATGAATATTGTAAATGCACAAACAGTAATTTCTCCGCATTGCAAGGTGCAATTCTGAAATTTTTTGCTTTTTCCTGCTCCTCTTAGCATGATAAAGAAGATTCAAAGAGAGTGAGATGCCAGCTCCTTTCATTCAGTCAGTAGCTTCAAACATTTCTGGTATATGAATAACATGATGTTTTTCAATGGCAAAAATCAATGAATATTGTAAATGCACAAATAGTAATTTCTCCGCATTGCAAGGTGCAAGTCTGAAATTTTTTGCTTTTTCCTGCTCCTCTTAGCATGATAAAGAAGATTCAAAGAGAGTGAGATGCCAGCTACTTTCATTCAGTCAGTAGCTTCAATCATTTCTGGACATTTTTCAATGGTAAAAATCAATGAATATTGTAAATGCACAAACAGTAATTTCTCCACATTGCAAGGTGCAATTCTGAAATTTTTTGCTTTTTCCTGCTCCTCTTAGCATGATAAAGAAGATTCAAAGAGATTGAGATGCCAGCTCCTTTCATTCAGTCAGTAGCTTCAAACATTTCTTGTATATGAATAACATGATGTTTTTCAATGGCAAAAATCAATGAATATTGTAAATGCACAAACAGTAATTTCTCCGCATTGCAAGGTGCAATTCTGAAATTTTTTGCTTTTTCCTGCTCCTCTTAGCATGATAAAGAAGATTCAAAGAGAGTGAGATGCCAGCTCCTTTCATTCAGTCAGTAGCTTCAAACATTTCTGGTATATGAATAACATGATGTTTTTCAATGGCAAAAATCAATGAATATTGTAAATGCACAAACAGTAATTTCTCCGCATTGCAAGGTGCAAGTCTGAAATTTTTTGCTTTTTCCTGCTCCTCTTAGCATGATAAAGAAAATTCAAAGAGAGTGAGATGCCAGCTACTTTCATTCAGTCAGTAGCTTCAATCATTTCTGGACGTTTTTCAATGGTAAAAATCAATGAATATTGTAAATGCACAAACAGTAATTTCTCCACATTGTAAGGTGCAATTCTGAAATTTTTTGCTTTTTCCTGCTCCTCTTAGCATGATAAAGAAGATTCAAAGAGAGTGAGATGCCAGCTCCTTTCATTCAGTCAGTAGCTTCAAACATTTCTGGTATATAAATAACATGATGTTTTTCAATGGCAAAAATCAATGAATATTGTAAATGCACAAACAGTAATTTCTCCGCATTGCAAGGTGCAATTCTGAAATTTTTTGCTTTTTCCTGTTCCTCTTAGCATGATAAAGAAGATTCAAAGAGAGTGAGATGCCAGCTCCTTTCATTCAGTCAGTAGCTTCAATCATTTCTGGACGTTTCTCAATGGCAAAAATCAATGAATATTGTAAATGCACAAACTGTAATTTCTCCGCATTGCAAGGTGCAATTCTGAAATTTTTTGCTTTTTCCTGCTCCTCTTTGCATGATAAAGAAGATTCAAAGAGAGTGAGATGCCAGCTCCTTTCATTCAGTCAGTAGCTTCAATCATTTCTGGACGTTTTTCAATGGCAAAAATCAATGAATATTGTAAATGCACAAACAGTAATTTCTCCGCATTGCAAGGTGCAATTCTGAAATTTTTTGCTTTTTCCTGCTCCTCTTAGCATGATAAAGAAGATTCAAAGAGAGTGAGATGCCAGCTCCTTTCATTCAGTCAGTAGCTTCAAACATTTCTGGTATATGAATAACATGATGTTTTTCAATGGCAAAAATCAATGAATATTGTAAATGCACAAACAGTAATTTCTCCGCATTGCAAGGTGCAATTCTGAAATTTCTTGCTTTTTCCTGCTCCTCTTAGCATGATAAAGAAGATTCAAAGAGAGTGAGATGCCAGCTCCTTTCATTCAGTCAGTAGCTTCAATCATTTCTGGTATATGAATAACATGATGTTTTTCAATGGCAAAAATCAATGAATATTGTAAATGCACAAACAGTAATTTCTCCGCATTGCAAGGTGCAATTCTGAAATTTTTTGCTTTTTCCTGCTCCTCTTAGCATGATAAAGAAGATTCAAAGAGAGTGAGATGCCAGCTCCTTTCATTCAGTCAGTAGCTTCAATCATTTCTGGACTTTTTTCAACGGCAAAAATCAATGAATATTGTAAATGCACAAACAGTAATTTCTCCGCATTGCAAGGTGCAATTCTGAAATTTTTTGCTTTTTCCTGCTCCTCTTAGCATGATAAAGAAGATTCAAAGAGAGTGAGATGCCAGCTCCTTTCATTCAGTCAGTAGCTTCAATCATTTCTGGACGTTTTTCAATGGCAAAAATCAATGTATATTGTAAATGCACAAACAGTAATTTCTCCGCATTGCAAGGTGCAATTCTGAAATTTTTTGCTTTTTCCTGCTCCTCTTAGCATGATAAAGAAGATTCAAAGAGAGTGAGATGCCAGCTCCTTTCATTCAGTCAGTAGCTTCAATCATTTCTGGACGTTTTTCAATGGCAAAAATCAATGAATATTGTAAATGCACAAACAGTAATTTCTCCGCATTGCAAGGTGCAATTCTGAAATTTTTTGCTTTTTCCTGCTCCTCTTAGCATGATAAAGAAGATTCAAAGAGAGTGAGATGCCAGCTCCTTTCATTCAGTCAGTAGCTTCAAACATTTCTGGTATATGAATAACATGATGTTTTTCAATGGCAAAAATCAATGAATTTTGTAAATGCACAAACAGCAATTTCTCCGCATTGCAAGGTGCAATTCTGAAATTTTTTGCTTTTTCCTGCTCCTCTTAGCATGATAAAGAAGATTCAAAGAGAGTGAGATGCCAGCTCCTTTCATTCAGTCAGTAGCTTCAATCATTTCTGGACGTTTTTCAATGGCAAAAATCAATGAATATTGTAAATGCACAAACAGTAATTTCTCCGCATTGCGAGGTGCAATTCTGAAATTTTTTGCTTTTTCCTGCTCCTCTTAGCATGATAAAGAAGATTCAAAGAGAGTGAGATGCCAGCTCCTTTCATTCAGTCAGTAGCTTCAATCATTTCTGGTATGTGAATAACATGATGTTTTTCAATGGCAAAAATCAATGAATATTGTAAATGCACAAACAGTAATTTCTCCGCATTGCAAGGTGCAATTCTGAAATGTTTTGCTTTTTCCTGCTCCTCTTAGCATGATAAAGAAGATTCAAAGAGAGTGAGATGCCAGCTCCTTTCATTCAGTCAGTAGCTTCAATCATTTCTGGTATATGAATAACATGATGTTTTTCAATGGCAAAAATCAATGAATATTGTAAATGCACAAACAGTAATTTATTCGCATTGCAAGGTGCAATTCTGAAATTTTTTGGTTTTTCCTGCTCCTCTTAGCATGATAAAGAAGATTCAAAGAGAGTGAGATGCCAGCTCCTTTCATTCAGTCAGTAGCTTCAAACATTTCTGGTATATGAATAACATGATGTTTTTCAATTGCAAAAATCAATGAATATTGTAAATGCACAAACAGTAATTTCTCCGCATTGCAAGGTGCAATTCTGAAATTTTTTGCCTTTTCCTGCTCCTCTTAGCATGATAAAGAAGATTCAAAGAGAGTGAGATGCCAGCTCCTTTCATTCAGTCAGTAGCTTCAATCATTTCTGGACGTTTTTCAATGGCAAAAATCAATGAATATTGTAAATGCACAAACAGTAATTTCTCCGCATTGCAAGGTGCAATTCTGAAATTTTTTGCTTTTTCCTGCTCCTCTTAGCATGATAAAGAAGATTCAAAGAGAGTGAGATTCCAGCTCCTTTCATTCAGTCAGTAGCTTCAAACATTTCTGGTATATGAATAACATGATGTTTTTCAATGGCAAAAATCAATGAATATTGTAAATGCACAAACAGTAATTTCTCCGCATTGCAAGGTGCAATTCTGAAATTTTTTGCTTTTTCCTGCTCCTCTTAGCATGATAAAGAAGATTCAAAGAGAGTGAGATGCCAGCTCCTTTCATTCAGTCAGTAGCTTCAATCATTTCTGGACGTTTTTCAATGGCAAAAATCAATGAATATTGTAAATGCACAAACAGTAATTTCTTCGCATTGCAAGGTGCAATTCTGAAATTTTTTGCTTTTTCCTGCTCCTCTTAGCATGATAAAGAAGATTCAAAGAGAGTGAGATGCCAGCTCCTTTCATTCAGTCAGTAGCTTCAATCATTTCTGGTATATGAATAACATGATGTTTTTCAATGGCAAAAATCAATGAATATTGTAAATGCACAAACAGTAATTTCTCCGCATTGCAAGGTGCAATTCTGAAATTTTTTGCTTTTTCCTGCTCCTCTTAGCATGATAAAGAAGATTCAAAGAGAGTGAGATGCCAGCTCCTTTCATTCAGTCAGTAGCTTCAATCATTTCTGGACGTTTTTCAATGGCAAAAATCAATGAATATTGTAAATGCACAAACAGTAATTTCTCCGCATTGCAAGGTGCAATTCTGAAATTTTTTGCTTTTTCCTGCTCCTCTTAGCATGATAAAGAAGATTCAAAGAGAGTGACATGCCAGCTCCTTTCATTCAGTCAGTAGCTTCAAACATTTCTGGTATATGAATAACATGATGTTTTTCAATGGCAAAAATCAATGAATATTGTAAATGCACAAACAGTAATTTCTCCGCATTGCAAGGTGCAATTCTGAAATTTTTTGCTTTTTCCTGCTCCTCTTAGCATGATAAAGAAGATTCAAAGAGAGTGAGATGCCAGCTCCTTTCATTCAGTCAGTAGCTTCAATCATTTCTGGACGTTTTTCAATGGCAAAAATCAATGAATATTGTAAATGCACAAACAGTAATTTCTCCGCATTGCAAGGTGCAATTCTGAAATTTTTTGCTTTTTCCTGCTCCTCTTAGCATGATAAAGAAGATTCAAAGAGAGTGAGATGCCAGCTCCTTTCATTCACTCAGTAGCTTCAATCATTTTTGGTATATGAATAACATGATGTTTTTCAATGGCAAAAATCAATGAATATTGTAAATGCACAAACAGTAATTTCTCAGCATTGCAAGGTGCAATTCTGAAATTTTTTGCTTTTTCCTGCTCCTCTTAGCATGATAAAGAAGATTCAAAGAGAGTGAGATGCCAGCTCCTTTCATTCAGTCAGTAGCTTCAATCATTTCTGGACGTTTTTCAACGGCAAAAATCAATGAATATTGTAAATGCACAAACAGTAATTTCTCCGCATTGCAAGGTGCAATTCTGAAATTTTTTGCTTTTTCCTGCTCCTCTTAGCATGATAAAGAAGATTCAAAGAGAGTGAGATGCCAGCTCCTTTCATTCAGTCGGTAGGTTCAATCATTTCTGGACGTTTTTCAATGGCAAAAATCAATGAATATTGTAAATGCACAAACAGTAATTTCTCCGCATTGCAAGGTGCAATTCTGAAATTTTTTGCTTTTTCCTGCTCCTCTTAGCATGATAAAGAAGATTCAAAGAGAGTGAGATGCCAGCTCCTTTCATTCAGTCAGTAGCTTCAATCATTTCTGGACGTTTTTCAATGGCAAAAATCAATGAATATTGTAAATGCACAAACAGTAATTTCTGCGCATTGCAAGGTGCAATTCTGAAATTTTTTGCTTTTTCCTGCTCCTCTTAGCATGATAAAGAAGATTCAAAGAGAGTGAGATGCCAGCTCCTTTCATTCAGTCAGTAGCTTCAAACATTTCTGGTATATGAATAACATGATGTTTTTCAATGGCAAAAATCAATGAATTTTGTAAATGCACAAACAGCAATTTCTCCGCATTGCAAGGTGCAATTCTGAAATTTTTTGCTTTTTCCTGCTCCTCTTAGCATGATAAAGAAGATTCAAAGAGAGTGAGATGCCAGCTCCTTTCATTCAGTCAGTAGCTTCAATCATTTCTGGACGTTTTTCAATGGCAAAAATCAATGAATATTGTAAATGCACAAACAGTAATTTCTCCGCATTGCGAGGTGCAATTCTGAAATTTTTTGCTTTTTCCTGCTCCTCTTAGCATGATAAAGAAGATTCAAAGAGAGTGAGATGCCAGCTCCTTTCATTCAGTCAGTAGCTTCAATCATTTCTGGTATGTGAATAACATGATGTTTTTCAATGGCAAAAATCAATGAATATTGTAAATGCACAAACAGTAATTTCTCCGCATTGCAAGGTGCAATTCTGAAATGTTTTGCTTTTTCCTGCTCCTCTTAGCATGATAAAGAAGATTCAAAGAGAGTGACATGCCAGCTCCTTTCATTCAGTCAGTAGCTTCAAACATTTCTGGTATATGAATAACATGATGTTTTTCAATGGCAAAAATCAATGAATATTGTAAATGCACAAACAGTAATTTCTCCGCATTGCAAGGTGCAATTCTGAAATTTTTTGCTTTTTCCTGCTCCTCTTAGCATGATAAAGAAGATTCAAAGAGAGTGAGATGCCAGCTCCTTTCATTCAGTCAGTAGCTTCAATCATTTCTGGACGTTTTTCAATGGCAAAAATCAATGAATATTGTAAATGCACAAACAGTAATTTCTCCGCATTGCAAGGTGCAATTCTGAAATTTTTTGCTTTTTCCTGCTCCTCTTAGCATGATAAAGAAGATTCAAAGAGAGTGAGATGCCAGCTCCTTTCATTCACTCAGTAGCTTCAATCATTTTTGGTATATGAATAACATGATGTTTTTCAATGGCAAAAATCAATGAATATTGTAAATGCACAAACAGTAATTTCTCCGCATTGCAAGGTGCAATTCTGAAATTTTTTGCTTTTTCCTGCTCCTCTTAGCATGATAAAGAAGATTCAAAGAGAGTGAGATGCCAGCTCCTTTCATTCAGTCAGTAGCTTCAATCATTTCTGGACGTTTTTCAACGGCAAAAATCAATGAATATTGTAAATGCACAAACAGTAATTTCTCCGCATTGCAAGGTGCAATTCTGAAATTTTTTGCTTTTTCCTGCTCCTCTTAGCATGATAAAGAAGATTCAAAGAGAGTGAGATGCCAGCTCCTTTCATTCAGTCGGTAGGTTCAATCATTTCTGGACGTTTTTCAATGGCAAAAATCAATGAATATTGTAAATGCACAAACAGTAATTTCTCCGCATTGCAAGGTGCAATTCTGAAATTTTTTGCTTTTTCCTGCTCCTCTTAGCATGATAAAGAAGATTCAAAGAGAGTGAGATGCCAGCTCCTTTCATTCAGTCAGTAGCTTCAATCATTTCTGGACGTTTTTCAATGGCAAAAATCAATGAATATTGTAAATGCACAAACAGTAATTTCTCCGCATTGCAAGGTGCAATTCTGAAATTTTTTGCTTTTTCCTGCTCCTCTTAGCATGATAAAGAAGATTCAAAGAGAGTGAGATGCCAGCTCCTTTCATTCAGTCAGTAGCTTCAAACATTTCTGGTATATGAATAACATGATGTTTTTCAATGGCAAAAATCAATGAATTTTGTAAATGCACAAACAGCAATTTCTCCGCATTGCAAGGTGCAATTCTGAAATTTTTTGCTTTTTCCTGCTCCTCTTAGCATGATAAAGAAGATTCAAAGAGAGTGAGATGCCAGCTCCTTTCATTCAGTCAGTAGCTTCAATCATTTCTGGACGTTTTTCAATGGCAAAAATCAATGAATATTGTAAATGCACAAACAGTAATTTCTCCGCATTGCGAGGTGCAATTCTGAAATTTTTTGCTTTTTCCTGCTCCTCTTAGCATGATAAAGAAGATTCAAAGAGAGTGAGATGCCAGCTCCTTTCATTCAGTCAGTAGCTTCAATCATTTCTGGTATGTGAATAACATGATGTTTTTCAATGGCAAAAATCAATGAATATTGTAAATGCACAAACAGTAATTTCTCCGCATTGCAAGGTGCAATTCTGAAATGTTTTGCTTTTTCCTGCTCCTCTTAGCATGATAAAGAAGATTCAAAGAGAGTGAGATGCCAGCTCCTTTCATTCAGTCAGTAGCTTCAATCATTTCTGGTATATGAATAACATGATGTTTTTCAATGGCAAAAATCAATGAATATTGTAAATGCACAAACAGTAATTTATTCGCATTGCAAGGTGCAATTCTGAAATTTTTTGGTTTTTCCTGCTCCTCTTAGCATGATAAAGAAGATTCAAAGAGAGTGAGATGCCAGCTCCTTTCATTCAGTCAGTAGCTTCAAACATTTCTGGTATATGAATAACATGATGTTTTTCAATGGCAAAAATCAATGAATATTGTAAATGCACAAACAGTAATTTCTCCGCATTGCAAGGTGCAATTCTGAAATTTTTTGCCTTTTCCTGCTCCTCTTAGCATGATAAAGAAGATTCAAAGAGAGTGAGATGCCAGCTCCTTTCATTCAGTCAGTAGCTTCAATCATTTCTGGACGTTTTTCAATGGCAAAAATCAATGAATATTGTAAATGCACAAACAGTAATTTCTCCGCATTGCAAGGTGCAATTCTGAAATTTTTTGCTTTTTCCTGCTCCTCTTAGCATGATAAAGAAGATTCAAAGAGAGTGAGATGCCAGCTCCTTTCATTCAGTCAGTAGCTTCAATCATTTCTGGTATATGAATAACATGATGTTTTTCAATGGCAAAAATCAATGAATATTGTAAATGCACAAACAGTAATTTCTCCGCATTGCAAGGTGCAATTCTGAAATTTTTTGCTTTTTCCTGCTCCTCTTAGCATGATAAAGAAGATTCAAAGAGAGTGAGATGCCAGCTCCTTTCATTCAGTCAGTAGCTTCAATCATTTCTGGACGTTTTTCAATGGCAAAAATCAATGAATATTGTAAATGCACAAACAGTAATTTCTCCGCATTGCAAGGTGCAATTCTGAAATTTTTTGCTTTTTCCTGCTCCTCTTAGCATGATAAAGAAGATTCAAAGAGAGTGACATGCCAGCTCCTTTCATTCAGTCAGTAGCTTCAAACATTTCTGGTATATGAATAACATGATGTTTTTCAATGGCAAAAATCAATGAATATTGTAAATGCACAAACAGTAATTTCTCCGCATTGCAAGGTGCAATTTTGAAATTTTTTGCTTTTTCCTGCTCCTCTTAGCATGATAAAGAAGATTCAAAGAGAGTGAGATGCCAGCTCCTTTCATTCAGTCAGTAGCTTCAATCATTTCTGGACGTTTTTCAATGGCAAAAATCAATGAATATTGTAAATGCACAAACAGTAATTTCTCCGCATTGCAAGGTGCAATTCTGAAATTTTTTGCTTTTTCCTGCTCCTCTTAGCATGATAAAGAAGATTCAAAGAGAGTGAGATGCCAGCTCCTTTCATTCACTCAGTAGCTTCAATCATTTTTGGTATATGAATAACATGATGTTTTTCAATGGCAAAAATCAATGAATATTGTAAATGCACCAACAGTAATTTCTCCGCATTGCAAGGTGCAATTCTGAAATTTTTTGCTTTTTCCTGCTCCTCTTAGCATGATAAAGAAGATTCAAAGAGAGTGAGATGCCAGCTCCTTTCATTCAGTCAGTAGCTTCAATCATTTCTGGACGTTTTTCAACGGCAAAAATCAATGAATATTGTAAATGCACAAACAGTAATTTCTCCGCATTGCAAGGTGCAATTCTGAAATTTTTTGCTTTTTCCTGCTCCTCTTAGCATGATAAAGAAGATTCAAAGAGAGTGAGATGCCAGCTCCTTTCATTCAGTCGGTAAGTTCAATCATTTCTGGACGTTTTTCAATGGCAAAAATCAATGAATATTGTAAATGCACAAACAGTAATTTCTCCGCATTGCAAGGTGCAATTCTGAAATTTTTTGCTTTTTCCTGCTCCTCTTAGCATGATAAAGAAGATTCAAAGAGAGTGAGATGCCAGCTCCTTTCATTCACTCAGTAGCTTCAATCATTTTTGGTATATGAATAACATGATGTTTTTCAATGGCAAAAATCAATGAATATTGTAAATGCACAAACAGTAATTTCTCCGCATTGCAAGGTGCAATTCTGAAATTTTTTGCTTTTTCCTGCTCCTCTTAGCATGATAAAGAAGATTCAAAGAGAGTGAGATGCCAGCTCCTTTCATTCAGTCAGTAGCTTCAATCATTTCTGGACGTTTTTCAACGGCAAAAATCAATGAATATTGTAAATGCACAAACAGTAATTTCTCCGCATTGCAAGGTGCAATTCTGAAATTTTTTGCTTTTTCCTGCTCCTCTTAGCATGATAAAGAAGATTCAAAGAGAGTGAGATGCCAGCTCCTTTCATTCAGTCGGTAGGTTCAATCATTTCTGGACGTTTTTCAATGGCAAAAATCAATGAATATTGTAAATGCACAAACAGTAATTTCTCCGCATTGCAAGGTGCAATTCTGAAATTTTTTGCTTTTTCCTGCTCCTCTTAGCATGATAAAGAAGATTCAAAGAGAGTGAGATGCCAGCTCCTTTCATTCAGTCAGTAGCTTCAATCATTTCTGGACGTTTTTCAATGGCAAAAATCAATGAATATTGTAAATGCACAAACAGTAATTTCTCCGCATTGCAAGGTGCAATTCTGAAATTTTTTGCTTTTTCCTGCTCCTCTTAGCATGATAAAGAAGATTCAAAGAGAGTGAGATGCCAGCTCCTTTCATTCAGTCAGTAGCTTCAAACATTTCTGGTATATGAATAACATGATGTTTTTCAATGGCAAAAATCAATGAATTTTGTAAATGCACAAACAGCAATTTCTCCGCATTGCAAGGTGCAATTCTGAAATTTTTTGCTTTTTCCTGCTCCTCTTAGCATGATAAAGAAGATTCAAAGAGAGTGAGATGCCAGCTCCTTTCATTCAGTCAGTAGCTTCAATCATTTCTGGACGTTTTTCAATGGCAAAAATCAATGAATATTGTAAATGCACAAACAGTAATTTCTCCGCATTGCGAGGTGCAATTCTGAAATTTTTTGCTTTTTCCTGCTCCTCTTTGCATGATAAAGAAGATTCAAAGAGAGTGAGATGCCAGCTCCTTTCATTCAGTCAGTAGCTTCAATCATTTCTGGTATGTGAATAACATGATGTTTTTCAATGGCAAAAATCAATGAATATTGTAAATGCACAAACAGTAATTTCTCCGCATTGCAAGGTGCAATTCTGAAATGTTTTGCTTTTTCCTGCTCCTCTTAGCATGATAAAGAAGATTCAAAGAGAGTGAGATGCCAGCTCCTTTCATTCAGTCAGTAGCTTCAATCATTTCTGGTATATGAATAACATGATGTTTTTCAATGGCAAAAATCAATGAATATTGTAAATGCACAAACAGTAATTTATTCGCATTGCAAGGTGCAATTCTGAAATTTTTTGGTTTTTCCTGCTCCTCTTAGCATGATAAAGAAGATTCAAAGAGAGTGAGATGCCAGCTCCTTTCATTCAGTCAGTAGCTTCAAACATTTCTGGTATATGAATAACATGATGTTTTTCAATGGCAAAAATCAATGAATATTGTAAATGCACAAACAGTAATTTCTCCGCATTGCAAGGTGCAATTCTGAAATTTTTTGCCTTTTCCTGCTCCTCTTAGCATGATAAAGAAGATTCAAAGAGAGTGAGATGCCAGCTCCTTTCATTCAGTCAGTAGCTTCAATCATTTCTGGACGTTTTTCAATGGCAAAAATCAATGAATATTGTAAATGCACAAACAGTAATTTCTCCGCATTGCAAGGTGCAATTCTGAAATTTTTTGCTTTTTCCTGCTCCTCTTAGCATGATAAAGAAGATTCAAAGAGAGTGAGATGCCAGCTCCTTTCATTCAGTCAGTAGCTTCAATCATTTCTGGTATATGAATAACATGATGTTTTTCAATGGCAAAAATCAATGAATATTGTAAATGCACAAACAGTAATTTCTCCGCATTGCAAGGTGCAATTCTGAAATTTTTTGCTTTTTCCTGCTCCTCTTAGCATGATAAAGAAGATTCAAAGAGAGTGAGATGCCAGCTCCTTTCATTCAGTCAGTAGCTTCAATCATTTCTGGACGTTTTTCAATGGCAAAAATCAATGAATATTGTAAATGCACAAACAGTAATTTCTCCGCATTGCAAGGTGCAATTCTGAAATTTTTTGCTTTTTCCTGCTCCTCTTAGCATGATAAAGAAGATTCAAAGAGAGTGACATGCCAGCTCCTTTCATTCAGTCAGTAGCTTCAAACATTTCTGGTATATGAATAACATGATGTTTTTCAATGGCAAAAATCAATGAATATTGTAAATGCACAAACAGTAATTTCTCCGCATTGCAAGGTGCAATTTTGAAATTTTTTGCTTTTTCCTGCTCCTCTTAGCATGATAAAGAAGATTCAAAGAGAGTGAGATGCCAGCTCCTTTCATTCAGTCAGTAGCTTCAATCATTTCTGGACGTTTTTCAATGGCAAAAATCAATGAATATTGTAAATGCACAAACAGTAATTTCTCCGCATTGCAAGGTGCAATTCTGAAATTTTTTGCTTTTTCCTGCTCCTCTTAGCATGATAAAGAAGATTCAAAGAGAGTGAGATGCCAGCTCCTTTCATTCACTCAGTAGCTTCAATCATTTTTGGTATATGAATAACATGATGTTTTTCAATGGCAAAAATCAATGAATATTGTAAATGCACCAACAGTAATTTCTCCGCATTGCAAGGTGCAATTCTGAAATTTTTTGCTTTTTCCTGCTCCTCTTAGCATGATAAAGAAGATTCAAAGAGAGTGAGATGCCAGCTCCTTTCATTCAGTCAGTAGCTTCAATCATTTCTGGACGTTTTTCAACGGCAAAAATCAATGAATATTGTAAATGCACAAACAGTAATTTCTCCGCATTGCAAGGTGCAATTCTGAAATTTTTTGCTTTTTCCTGCTCCTCTTAGCATGATAAAGAAGATTCAAAGAGAGTGAGATGCCAGCTCCTTTCATTCAGTCGGTAAGTTCAATCATTTCTGGACGTTTTTCAATGGCAAAAATCAATGAATATTGTAAATGCACAAACAGTAATTTCTCCGCATTGCAAGGTGCAATTCTGAAATTTTTTGCTTTTTCCTGCTCCTCTTAGCATGATAAAGAAGATTCAAAGAGAGTGAGATGCCAGCTCCTTTCATTCAGTCAGTAGCTTCAATCATTTCTGGACGTTTTTCAATGGCAAAAATCAATGAATATTGTAAATGCACAAACAGTAATTTCTCCGCATTGCAAGGTGCAATTCTGAAATTTTTTGCTTTTTCCTGCTCCTCTTAGCATGATAAAGAAGATTCAAAGAGAGTGAGATGCCAGCTCCTTTCATTCAGTCAGTAGCTTCAATCATTTCTGGACGTTTTTCAATGGCAAAAATCAATGTATATTGTAAATGCACAAACAGTAATTTCTCCGCATTGCAAGGTGCAATTCTGAAATTTTTTGCTTTTTCCTGCTCCTCTTAGCATGATAAAGAAGATTCAAAGAGAGTGAGATGCCAGCTCCTTTCATTCAGTCAGTAGCTTCAATCATTTCTGGACGTTTTTCAATGGCAAAAATCAATGTATATTGTAAATGCACAAACAGTAATTTCTCCGCATTGCAAGGTGCAATTCTGAAATTTTTTGCTTTTTCCTGCTCCTCTTAGCATGATAAAGAAGATTCAAAGAGAGTGAGATGCCAGCTCCTTTCATTCAGTCAGTAGCTTCAATCATTTCTGGACGTTTTTCAATGGCAAAAATCAATGAATATTGTAAATGCACAAACAGTAATTTCTCCGCATTGCAAGGTGCAATTCTGAAATTTTTTGCTTTTTCCTGCTCCTCTTAGCATGATAAAGAAGATTCAAAGAGAGTGAGATGCCAGCTCCTTTCATTCAGTCAGTAGCTTCAAACATTTCTGGTATATGAATAACATGATGTTTTTCAATGGCAAAAATCAATGAATTTTGTAAATGCACAAACAGCAATTTCTCCGCATTGCAAGGTGCAATTCTGAAATTTTTTGCTTTTTCCTGCTCCTCTTAGCATGATAAAGAAGATTCAAAGAGAGTGAGATGCCAGCTCCTTTCATTCAGTCAGTAGTTTCAATCATTTCTGGACGTTTTTCAATGGCAAAAATCAATGAATATTGTAAATGCACAAACAGTAATTTCTCCGCATTGCGAGGTGCAATTCTGAAATTTTTTGCTTTTTCCTGCTCCTCTTAGCATGATAAAGAAGATTCAAAGAGAGTGAGATGCCAGCTCCTTTCATTCAGTCAGTAGCTTCAATCATTTCTGGTATATGAATAACATGATGTTTTTCAATGGCAAAAATCAATGAATATTGTAAATGCACAAACAGTAATTTCTCCGCATTGCAAGGTGCAATTCTGAAATTTTTTGCTTTTTCCTGCTCCTCTTAGCATGATAAAGAAGATTCAAAGAGAGTGAGATGCCAGCTCCTTTCATTCAGTCAGTAGCTTCAATCATTTCTGGACGTTTTTCAATGGCAAAAATCAATGAATATTGTAAATGCACAAACAGTAATTTCTCCGCATTGCGAGGTGCAATTCTGAAATTTTTTGCTTTTTCCTGCTCCTCTTAGCATGATAAAGAAGATTCAAAGAGAGTGAGATGCCAGCTCCTTTCATTCAGTCAGTAGCTTCAATCATTTCTGGTATATGAATAACATGATGTTTTTCAATGGCAAAAATCAATGAATATTGTAAATGCACAAACAGTAATTTCTCCGCATTGCAAGGTGCAATTCTGAAATTTTTTGCTTTTTCCTGCTCCTCTTAGCATGATAAAGAAGATTCAAAGAGAGTGAGATGCCAGCTCCTTTCATTCAGTCAGTAGCTTCAATCATTTCTGGTATATGAATAACATGATGTTTTTCAATGGCAAAAATCAATGAATATTGTAAATGCACAAACAGTAATTTCTCCGCATTGCAAGGTGCAATTCTGAAATTTTTTGCTTTTTCCTGCTCCTCTTAGCATGATAAAGAAGATTCAAAGAGAGTGAGATGCCAGCTCCTTTCATTCAGTCAGTAGCTTCAATCATTTCTGGACGTTTTTCAATGGCAAAAATCAATGAATATTGTAAATGCACAAACAGTAATTTCTCCGCATTGCAAGGTGCAATTCTGAAATTTTTTGCTTTTTCCTGCTCCTTTTAGCATGATAAAGAAGATTCAAAGAGAGTGACATGCCAGCTCCTTTCATTCAGTCAGTAGCTTCAAACATTTCTGGTATATGAATAACATGATGTTTTTCAATGGCAAAAATCAATGAATATTGTAAATGCACAAACAGTAATTTCTCCGCATTGCAAGGTGCAATTCTGAAATTTTTTGCTTTTTCCTGCTCCTCTTAGCATGATAAAGAAGATTCAAAGAGAGTGAGATGCCAGCTCCTTTCATTCAGTCAGTAGCTTCAAACATTTCTGGACGTTTTTCAATGGCAAAAATCAATGAATATTGTAAATGCACAAACAGTAATTTCTCCGCATTGCAAGGTGCAATTCTGAAATTTTTTGCTTTTTCCTGCTCCTCAGCATGATAAAGAAGATTCAAAGAGACTGAGATGCCAGCTCCTTTCATTCAGTCAGTAGCTTCAATCATTTCTGGTATATGAATAACATGATGTTTAACAATGGCAAAAATCAATGAATATTGTAAATGCACAAACAGTAATTTCTCCGCATTGCATGGTGCAATTCTGAAATTTTTTGCTTTTTCCTGCTCCTCTTAGCATGATAAAGAAGATTCAAAGAGAGTGAGATGCCAGCTCCTTTCATTCAGTCAGTAGCTTCAATCATTTCTGGATGTTTTTCAATGGCAAAAATCAATGAATATTGTAAATGCACAAACAGTAATTTCTCCGCATTGCAAGGTGCAATTCTGAAATTTTTTGCTTTTTCCTGCTCCTCTTAGCATGATAAAGAAGATTCAAAGAGAGTGAGATGCCAGCTCCTTTCATTCAGTCAGTAGCTTCAATCATTTCTGGACGTTTTTCAACGGCAAAAATCAATGAATATTGTAAATGCACAAACAGTAATTTCTCCGCATTGCAAGGTGCAATTCTGAAATTTTTTGCTTTTTCCTGCTCCTCTTAGCATGATAAAGAAGATTCAAAGAGAGTGAGATGCCAGCTCCTTTCATTCAGTCAGTAGCTTCAATCATTTCTGGACGTTTTTCAATGGCAAAAATCAATGAATATTGTAAATGCACAAACAGTAATTTCTCCGTATTGCAAGGTGCAATTCTGAAATTTTTTGCTTTTTCCTGCTCCTCTTAGCATGATAAAGAAGATTCAAAGAGAGTGAGATGCCAGCTCCTTTCATTCAGTCAGTAGCTTCAATCATTTCTGGATGTTTTTCAATGGCAAAAATCAATGAATATTGTAAATGCACAAACAGTAATTTCTCCGCATTGCAAGGTGCAATTCTGAAATTTTTTGCTTTTTCCTGCTCCTCTTAGCATGATAAAGAAGATTCAAAGAGAGTGAGATGCCAGCTCCTTTCATTCAGTCAGTAGCTTCAATCATTTCTGGACGTTTTTCAACGGCAAAAATCAATGAATATTGTAAATGCACAAACAGTAATTTCTCCGCATTGCAAGGTGCAATTCTGAAATTTTTTGCTTTTTCCTGCTCCTCTTAGCATGATAAAGAAGATTCAAAGAGAGTGAGATGCCAGCTCCTTTCATTCAGTCAGTAGCTTCAATCATTTCTGGACGTTTTTCAATGGCAAAAATCAATGAATATTGTAAATGCACAAACAGTAATTTCTCCGCATTGCAAGGTGCAATTCTGAAATTTTTTGCTTTTTCCTGCTCCTCTTAGCATGATAAAGAAGATTCAAACAGAGTGAGATGCCAGCTCCTTTCATTCAGTCAGTAGCTTCAATCATTTCTGGACGTTTTTCAATGGCAAAAATCAATGAATATTGTAAATGCACAAACAGTAATTTCTCCGTATTGCAAGGTGCAATTCTGAAATTTTTTGCTTTTTCCTGCTCCTCTTAGCATGATAAAGAAGATTCAAAGAGAGTGAGATGCCAGCTCCTTTCATTCAGTCAGTAGCTTCAATCATTTCTGGACGTTTTTCAATGGCAAAAATCAATGAATATTGTAAATGCACAAGCAGTAATTTCTCCGCATTGCAAGGTGCAATTCTGAAATTTTTTGCTTTTTCCTGCTCCTCTTAGCATGATAAAGAAGATTCAAAGAGACTGAGATGCCAGCTCCTTTCATTCAGTCAGTAGCTTCAATCATTTCTGGACGTTTTTCAATGGCAAAAATCAATGAATATTGTAAATGCACAAACAGTAATTTCTCCGCATTGCAAGGTGCAATTCTGAAATTTTTTACTTTTTCCTGCTCCTCTTAGCATGATAAAGAAGATTCAAAGAGAGTGAGATGCCAGCTCCTTTCATTCAGTCAGTAGCTTCAATCATTTCTGGTATATGAATAACATGATGTTTTTCAATGGTAAAAATCAATGAATATTGTAAATGCACAAACAGTAATTTCTCCGCATTGCAAGGTGCAATTCTGAAATTTTTTGCTTTTTCCTGCTCCTCTTAGCATGATAAAGAAGATTCAAAGAGAGTGAGATGCCAGCTCCTTTCATTCAGTCAGTAGCTTCAATCATTTCTGGACGTTTTTCAATGGCAAAAATCAATGAATATTGTAAATGCACAAACAGTAATTTCTCCGCATTGCAAGGTGCAATTCTGAAATTTTTTGCTTTTTCCTGCTCCTCTTAGCATGATAAAGAAGATTCAAAGAGAGTGAGATGCCAGCTCCTTTCATTCAGTCAGTAGCTTCAATCATTTCTGGTATATGAATAACATGATGTTTTTCAATGGCAAAAATCAATGAATATTGTAAATGCACAAACAGTAATTTCTCCGCATTGCAAGGTGCAATTCTGAAATTTTTTGCTTTTTCCTGCTCCTCTTAGCATGATAAAGAAGATTCAAAGAGAGTGAGATGCCAGCTCCTTTCATTCAGTCAGTAGCTTCAATCATTTCTGGTATATGAATAACATGATGTTTAACAATGGCAAAAATCAATGAATATTGTAAATGCACAAACAGTAATTTCTCCGCATTGCAAGGTGCAATTCTGAAATTTTTTGCTTTTTCCTGCTCCTCTTAGCATGATAAAGAAGATTCAAAGAGAGTGAGATGCCAGCTCCTTTCATTCAGTCAGTAGCTTCAATCATTTCTGGATGTTTTTCAATGGCAAAAATCAATGAATATTGTAAATGCACAAACAGTAATTTCTCCGCATTGCAAGGTGCAATTCTGAAATTTTTTGCTTTTTCCTGCTCCTCTTAGCATGATAAAGAAGATTCAAAGAGAGTGAGATGCCAGCTCCTTTCATTCAGTCAGTAGCTTCAATCATTTCTGGACGTTTTTCAACGGCAAAAATCAATGAATATTGTAAATGCACAAACAGTAATTTCTCCGCATTGCAAGGTGCAATTCTGAAATTTTTTGCTTTTTCCTGCTCCTCTTAGCATGATAAAGAAGATTCAAAGAGAGTGAGATGCCAGCTCCTTTCATTCAGTCAGTAGCTTCAATCATTTCTGGACGTTTTTCAATGGCAAAAATCAATGAATATTGTAAATGCACAAACAGTAATTTCTCCGCATTGCAAGGTGCAATTCTGAAATTTTTTGCTTTTTCCTGCTCCTCTTAGCATGATAAAGAAGATTCAAAGAGAGTGAGATGCCAGCTCCTTTCATTCAGTCAGTAGCTTCAATCATTTCTGGACGTTTTTCAATGGCAAAAATCAATGAATATTGTAAATGCACAAACAGTAATTTCTCCGCATTGCAAGGTGCAATTCTGAAATTTTTTGCTTTTTCCTGCTCCTCTTAGCATGATAAAGAAGATTCAAAGAGAGTGAGATGCCAGCTCCTTTCATTCAGTCAGTAGCTTCAATCATTTCTGGACGTTTTTCAATGGCAAAAATCAATGAATATTGTAAATGCACAAGCAGTAATTTCTCCGCATTGCAAGGTGCAATTCTGAAATTTTTTGCTTTTTCCTGCTCCTCTTAGCATGATAAAGAAGATTCAAAGAGACTGAGATGCCAGCTCCTTTCATTCAGTCAGTAGCTTCAATCATTTCTGGACGTTTTTCAATGGCAAAAATCAATGAATATTGTAAATGCACAAACAGTAATTTCTCCGCATTGCAAGGTGCAATTCTGAAATTTTTTACTTTTTCCTGCTCCTCTTAGCATGAAAAAGAAGATTCAAAGAGAGTGAGATGCCAGCTCCTTTCATTCAGTCAGTAGCTTCAATCATTTCTGGTATATGAATAACATGATGTTTTTCAATGGCAAAAATCAATGAATAATTGTAAATGCACAAACAGTAATTTCTCCGCATTGCAAGGTGCAATTCTGAATTTTTTTGCTTTTTCCTGCTCCTCTTAGCATGATAAAGAAGATTCAAAGAGAGTGAGATGCCAGCTCCTTTCATTCAGTCAGTAGCTTCAATCATTTCTGGACGTTTTTCAATGGCAAAAATCAATGAATATTGTAAATGCACAAACAGTAATTTCTCCGCATTGCAAGGTGCAATTCTGAAATTTTTTGCTTTTTCCTGCTCCTCTTAGCATGATAAAGAAGATTCAAAGAGAGTGAGATGCCAGCTCCTTTCATTCAGTCAGTAGCTTCAATCATTTCTGGTATATGAATAACATGATGTTTTTCAATGGCAAAAATCAATGAATATTGTAAATGCACAAACAGTAATTTCTCCGCATTGCAAGGTGCAATTCTGAAATTTTTTGCTTTTTCCTGCTCCTCTAAGCATGATAAAGAAGATTCAAAGAGAGTGAGATGCCAGCTCCTTTCATTCAGTCAGTAGCTTCAATCATTTCTGGTATATGAATAACATGATGTTTTTCAATGGCAAAAATCAATGAATATTGTAAATGCACAAACAGTAATTTCTCCGCATTGCAAGGTGCAATTC
This sequence comes from Phyllobates terribilis, assembly GCF_046119375.1. Lineage (NCBI taxonomy): Eukaryota > Metazoa > Chordata > Amphibia > Anura > Dendrobatidae > Phyllobates > Phyllobates terribilis. The sequence goes on along the minus strand of NW_027363407.1, from coordinate 415,052 downwards.
TGAAATTTTTTGCCTTTTCCTGCTCCTCTTAGCATGATAAAGAAGATTCAAAGAGAGTGAGATGCCAGCTCCTTTCATTCAGTCAGTAGCTTCAATCATTTCTGGACGTTTTTCAATGGCAAAAATCAATGAATATTGTAAATGCACAAACAGTAATTTCTCCGCATTGCAAGGTGCAATTCTGAAATTTTTTGCTTTTTCCTGCTCCTCTTAGCATGATAAAGAAGATTCAAAGAGAGTGAGATGCCAGCTCCTTTCATTCAGTCAGTAGCTTCAAACATTTCTGGTATATGAATAACATGATGTTTTTCAATGGCAAAAATCAATGAATATTGTAAATGCACAAACAGTAATTTCTCCGCATTGCAAGGTGCAATTCTGAAATTTTTTGCTTTTTCCTGCTCCTCTTAGCATGATAAAGAAGATTCAAAGAGAGTGAGATGCCAGCTCCTTTCATTCAGTCAGTAGCTTCAATCATTTCTGGACGTTTTTCAATGGCAAAAATCAATGAATATTGTAAATGCACAAACAGTAATTTCTCCGCATTGCAAGGTGCAATTCTGAAATTTTTTGCTTTTTCCTGCTCCTCTTAGCATGATAAAGAAGATTCAAAGAGAGTGAGATGCCAGCTCCTTTCATTCAGTCAGTAGCTTCAATCATTTCTGGTATATGAATAACATGATGTTTTTCAATGGCAAAAATAAATGAATATTGTAAATGCACAAACAGTAATTTCTCCGCATTGCAAGGTGCAATTCTGAAATTTTTTGCTTTTTCCTGCTCCTCTTAGCATGATAAAGAAGATTCAAAGAGAGTGAGATGCCAGCTCCTTTCATTCAGTCAGTAGCTCCAATCATTTCTGGTATATGAATAACATGATGTTTTTCAATGGCAAAAATCAATGAATATTGTAAATGCACAAACAGTAATTTCTCCGCATTGCAAGGTGCAATTCTGAAATTTTTTGCCTTTTCCTGCTCCTCTTAGCATGATAAAGAAGATTCAAAGAGAGTGAGATGCCAGCTCCTTTCATTCAGTCAGTAGCTTCAATCATTTCTGGACGTTTTTCAATGGCAAAAATCAATGAATATTGTAAATGCACAAACAGTAATTTCTCCGCATTGCAAGGTGCAATTCTGAAATTTTTTGCTTTTTCCTGCTCCTCTTAGCATGATAAAGAAGATTCAAAGAGAGTGAGATGCCAGCTCCTTTCATTCAGTCAGTAGCTTCAATCATTTCTGGTATATGAATAACATGATGTTTTTCAATGGCAAAAATCAATGAATATTGTAAATGCACAAACAGTAATTTCTCCGCATTGCAAGGTGCAATTCTGAAATTTTTTGCTTTTTCCTGCTCCTCTTAGCATGATAAAGAAGATTCAAAGAGAGTGAGATGCCAGCTCCTTTCATTCAGTCAGTAGCTTCAATCATTTCTGGTATATGAATAACATGATGTTTTTCAATGGCAAAAATCAATGAATATTGTAAATGCACAAACAGTAATTTCTCCGCATTGCAAGGTGCAATTCTGAAATTTTTTGCCTTTTCCTGCTCCTCTTAGCATGATAAAGAAGATTCAAAGAGAGTGAGATGCCAGCTCCTTTCATTCAGTCAGTAGCTTCAATCATTTCTGGATGTTTTTCAATGGCAAAAATCAATGAATATTGTAAATGCACAAACAGTAATTTCTCCGCATTGCAAGGTGCAATTCTGAAATTTTTTGCTTTTTCCTGCTCCTCTTAGCATGATAAAGAAGATTCAAAGAGAGTGAGATGCCAGCTCCTTTCATTCAGTCAGTAGCTTCAATCATTTCTGGACGTTTTTCAATGGCAAAAATCAATGAATATTGTAAATGCACAAACAGTAATTTCTCCGCATTGCAAGGTGCAATTCTGAAATTTTTTGCTTTTTTCTGCTCCTCTTAGCATGATAAAGAAGATTCAAAGAGAGTGAGATGCCAGCTCCTTTCATTCAGTCAGTAGCTTCAATCATTTCTGGTATATGAATAACATGATGTTTTTCAATGGCAAAAATCAATGAATATTGGAAATGCACAAACAGTAATTTCTCCGCATTGCAAGGTGCAATTCTGAAATTTTTTGCTTTTTCCTGCTCCTCTTAGCATGATAAAGAAGATTCAAAGAGAGTGAGATGCCAGCTCCTTTCATTCAGTCAGTAGCTTCAATCATTTCTGGACGTTTTTCAATGGCAAAAATCAATGAATATTGTAAATGCACAAACAGTAATTTCTCCGCATTGCAAGGTGCAATTCTGAAATTTTTTGCTTTTTCCTGCTCCTCTTAGCATGATAAAGAAGATTCAAAGAGAGTGAGATGCCAGCTCCTTTCATTCAGTCAGTAGCTTCAATCATTTCTGGTATATGAATAACATGATGTTTTTCAATGGCAAAAATCAATGAATATTGTAAATGCACAAACAGTAATTTCTCCGCATTGCAAGGTGCAATTCTGAAATTTTTGCTTTTTCCTGCTCCTCTTAGCATGATAAAGAAGATTCAAAGAGAGTGAGATGCCAGCTCCTTTCATTCAGTCAGTAGCTTCAAACATTTCTGGTATATGAATAACATGATGTTTTTCAATGGCAAAATCAATGAATATTGTAAATGCACAAACAGTAATTTCTCCGCATTGCAAGGTGCAATTCTGAAATTTTTTGCTTTTTCCTGCTCTCTTAGCATGATAAAGAAGATTCAAAGAGAGTGAGATGCCAGCTCCTTTCATTCAGTCAGTAGCTTCAATCATTTCTGGACGTTTTTCAATGGCAAAAATCAATGAATATTGTAAATGCACAAACAGTAATTTCTCCGCATTGCAAGGTGCAATTCTGAAATTTTTTGCTTTTTCCTGCTCCTCTTAGCATGATAAAGAAGATTCAAAGAGAGTGAGATGCCAGCTCCTTTCATTCAGTCAGTAGCTTCAATCATTTCTGGTATATGAATAACATGATGTTTTTCAATGGCAAAAATAAATGAATATTGTAAATGCACAAACAGTAATTTCTCCGCATTGCAAGGTGCAATTCTGAAATTTTTTTGCTTTTTCCTGCTCCTCTTAGCATGATAAAGAAGATTCAAAGAGAGTGAGATGCCAGCTCCTTTCATTCAGTCAGTAGCTTCAATCATTTCTGGATGTTTTTCAATGGCAAAAATCAATGAATATTGTAAATGCACAAACAGTAATTTCTCCGCATTGCAAGGTGCAATTCTGAAATTTTTTGCTTTTTCCTGCTCCTCTTAGCATGATAAAGAAGATTCAAAGAGAGTGAGATGCCAGCTCCTTTCATTCAGTCAGTAGCTTCAATCATTTCTGGACGTTTTTCAATGGCAAAAATCAATGAATATTGTAAATGCACAAACAGTAATTTCTCCGCATTGCAAGGTGCAATTCTGAAATTTTTTGCTTTTTTCTGCTCCTCTTAGCATGATAAAGAAGATTCAAAGAGAGTGAGATGCCAGCTCCTTTCATTCAGTCAGTAGCTTCAATCATTTCTGGTATATGAATAACATGATGTTTTTCAATGGCAAAAATCAATGAATATTGGAAATGCACAAACAGTAATTTCTCCGCATTGCAAGGTGCAATTCTGAAATTTTTTGCTTTTTCCTGCTCCTCTTAGCATGATAAAGAAGATTCAAAGAGAGTGAGATGCCAGCTCCTTTCATTCAGTCAGTAGCTTCAATCATTTCTGGACGTTTTTCAATGGCAAAAATCAATGAATATTGTAAATGCACAAACAGTAATTTCTCCGCATTGCAAGGTGCAATTCTGAAATTTTTTGCTTTTTCCTGCTCCTCTTAGCATGATAAAGAAGATTCAAAGAGAGTGAGATGCCAGCTCCTTTCATTCAGTCAGTAGCTTCAATCATTTCTGGTATATGAATAACATGATGTTTTTCAATGGCAAAAATCAATGAATATTGTAAATGCACAAACAGTAATTTCTCCGCATTGCAAGGTGCAATTCTGAAATTTTTTGCTTTTTCCTGCTCCTCTTAGCATGATAAAGAAGATTCAAAGAGAGTGAGATGCCAGCTCCTTTCATTCAGTCAGTAGCTTCAAACATTTCTGGTATATGAATAACATGATGTTTTTCAATGGCAAAAATCAATGAATATTGTAAATGCACAAACAGTAATTTCTCCGCATTGCAAGGTGCAATTCTGAAATTTTTGCTTTTTCCTGCTCCTCTTAGCATGATAAAGAAGATTCAAAGAGAGTGAGATGCCAGCTCCTTTCATTCAGTCAGTAGCTTCAATCATTTCTGGACGTTTTTCAATGGCAAAAATCAATGAATATTGTAAATGCACAAACAGTAATTTCTCCGCATTGCAAGGTGCAATTCTGAAATTTTTTGCTTTTTCCTGCTCCTCTTAGCATGATAAAGAAGATTCAAAGAGAGTGAGATGCCAGCTCCTTTCATTCAGTCAGTAGCTTCAATCATTTCTGGTATATGAATAACATGATGTTTTTCAATGGCAAAAATAAATGAATATTGTAAATGCACAAACAGTAATTTCTCCGCATTGCAAGGTGCAATTCTGAAATTTTTGCTTTTTCCTGCTCCTCTTAGCATGATAAAGAAGATTCAAAGAGAGTGAGATGCCAGCTCCTTTCATTCAGTCAGTAGCTCCAATCATTTCTGGTATATGAATAACATGATGTTTTTCAATGGCAAAAATCAATGAATATTGTAAATGCACAAACAGTAATTTCTCCGCATTGCAAGGTGCAATTCTGAAATTTTTGCCTTTTCCTGCTCCTCTTAGCATGATAAAGAAGATTCAAAGAGAGTGAGATGCCAGCTCCTTTCATTCAGTCAGTAGCTTCAATCATTTCTGGACGTTTTTCAATGGCAAAAATCAATGAATATTGTAAATGCACAAACAGTAATTTCTCCGCATTGCAAGGTGCAATTCTGAAATTTTTTGCTTTTTCCTGCTCCTCTTAGCATGATAAAGAAGATTCAAAGAGAGTGAGATGCCAGCTCCTTTAATTCAGTCAGTAGCTTCAATCATTTCTGGTATATGAATAACATGATGGTTTTTCAATGGCAAAAATAAATGAATATTGTAAATGCACAAACAGTAATTTCTCCGCATTGCAAGGTGCAATTCTGAAATTTTTTGCTTTTTCCTGCTCCTCTTAGCATGATAAAGAAGATTCAAAGAGAGTGAGATGCCAGCTCCTTTCATTCAGTCAGTAGCTTCAATCATTTCTGGTATATGAATAACATGATGTTTTTCAATGGCAAAAATCAATGAATATTGTAAATGCACAACAGTAATTTCTCCGCATTGCAAGGTGCAATTCTGAAATTTTTTGCCTTTTCCTGCTCCTCTTAGCATGATAAAGAAGATTCAAAGAGAGTGAGATGCCAGCTCCTTTCATTCAGTCAGTAGCTTCAATCATTTCTGGATGTTTTTCAATGGCAAAAATCAATGAATATTGTAAATGCACAAACAGTAATTTCTCCGCATTGCAAGGTGCAATTCTGAAATTTTTTGCTTTTTCCTGCTCCTCTTAGCATGATAAAGAAGATTCAAAGAGAGTGAGATGCCAGCTCCTTTCATTCAGTCAGTAGCTTCAATCATTTCTGGACGTTTTTCAATGGCAAAAATCAATGAATATTGTAAATGCACAAACAGTAATTTCTCCGCATTGCAAGGTGCAATTCTGAAATTTTTTGCTTTTTCCTGCTCCTCTTAGCATGATAAAGAAGATTCAAAGAGAGTGAGATGCCAGCTCCTTTCATTCAGTCAGTAGCTTCAATCATTCTGGTATATGAATAACATGATGTTTTTCAATGGCAAAAAATCAATGAATATTGTAAATGCACAAACAGTAATTTCTCCGCATTGCAAGGTGCAATTCTGAAATTTTTTGCTTTTTCCTGCTCCTCTTAGCATGATAAAGAAGATTCAAAGAGAGTGAGATGCCAGCTCCTTTCATTCAGTCAGTAGCTTCAAACATTTCTGGTATATGAATAACATGATGTTTTTCAATGGCAAAAATCAATGAATATTGTAAATGCACAAACAGTAATTTCTCCGCATTGCAAGGTGCAATTCTGAAATTTTTTGCTTTTTCCTGCTCCTCTTAGCATGATAAAGAAGATTCAAAGAGAGTGAGATGCCAGCTCCTTTCATTCAGTCAGTAGCTTCAATCATTTCTGGACGTTTTTCAATGGCAAAAATCAATGAATATTGTAAATGCACAAACAGTAATTTCTCCGCATTGCAAGGTGCAATTCTGAAATTTTTTGCTTTTTCCTGCTCCTCTTAGCATGATAAAGAAGATTCAAAGAGAGTGAGATGCCAGCTCCTTTCATTCAGTCAGTAGCTTCAATCATTTCTGGTATATGAATAACATGATGTTTTTCAATGGCAAAAATAAATGAATATTGTAAATGCACAAACAGTAATTTCTCCGCATTGCAAGGTGCAATTCTGAAATTTTTTGCTTTTTCCTGCTCCTCTTAGCATGATAAAGAAGATTCAAAGAGAGTGAGATGCCAGCTCCTTTCATTCAGTCAGTAGCTCCAATCATTTCTGGTATATGAATAACATGATGTTTTTCAATGGCAAAAATCAATGAATATTGTAAATGCACAAACAGTAATTTCTCCGCATTGCAAGGTGCAATTCTGAAATTTTTTGCCTTTTCCTGCTCCTCTTAGCATGATAAAGAAGATTCAAAGAGAGTGAGATGCCAGCTCCTTTCATTCAGTCAGTAGCTTCAATCATTTCTGGACGTTTTTCAATGGCAAAAATCAATGAATATTGTAAATGCACAAACAGTAATTTCTCCGCATTGCAAGGTGCAATTCTGAAATTTTTTGCTTTTTCCTGCTCCTCTTAGCATGATAAAGAAGATTCAAAGAGAGTGAGATGCCAGCTCCTTTCATTCAGTCAGTAGCTTCAATCATTTCTGGTATATGAATAACATGATGTTTTTCAATGGCAAAAATAAATGAATATTGTAAATGCACAAACAGTAATTTCTCCGCATTGCAAGGTGCAATTCTGAAATTTTTGCTTTTTCCTGCTCCTCTTAGCATGATAAAGAAGATTCAAAGAGAGTGAGATGCCAGCTCCTTTCATTCAGTCAGTAGCTTCAATCATTTCTGGTATATGAATAACATGATGTTTTTCAATGGCAAAAATCAATGAATATTGTAAATGCACAAACAGTAATTTCTCCGCATTGCAGGTGCAATTCTGAAATTTTTTGCCTTTTCCTGCTCCTCTTAGCATGATAAAGAAGATTCAAAGAGAGTGAGATGCCAGCTCCTTTCATTCAGTCAGTAGCTTCAATCATTTCTGGATGTTTTTCAATGGCAAAATCAATGAATATTGTAAATGCACAAACAGTAATTTCTCCGCATTGCAAGGTGCAATTCTGAAATTTTTTGCTTTTTCCTGCTCCTCTTAGCATGATAAAGAAGATTCAAAGAGAGTGAGATGCCAGCTCCTTTCATTCAGTCAGTAGCTTCAATCATTTCTGGACGTTTTTCAATGGCAAAAATCAATGAATATTGTAAATGCACAAACAGTAATTTCTCCGCATTGCAAGGTGCAATTCTGAAATTTTTTGCTTTTTTCTGCTCCTCTTAGCATGATAAAGAAGATTCAAAGAGAGTGAGATGCCAGCTCCTTTCATTCAGTCAGTAGCTTCAATCATTTCTGGTATATGAATAACATGATGTTTTTCAATGGCAAAAATCAATGAATATTGGAAATGCACAAACAGTAATTTCTCCGCATTGCAAGGTGCAATTCTGAAATTTTTTGCTTTTTCCTGCTCCTCTTAGCATGATAAAGAAGATTCAAAGAGAGTGAGATGCCAGCTCCTTTCATTCAGTCAGTAGCTTCAATCATTTCTGGACGTTTTTCAATGGCAAAAATCAATGAATATTGTAAATGCACAAACAGTAATTTCTCCGCATTGCAAGGTGCAATTCTGAAATTTTTTGCTTTTTCCTGCTCCTCTTAGCATGATAAAGAAGATTCAAAGAGAGTGAGATGCCAGCTCCTTTCATTCAGTCAGTAGCTTCAAACATTTCTGGAATATGAATAACATGATGTTTTTCATGGCAAAAATCAATGAATATTGTAAATGCACAAACAGTAATTTCTCCGCATTGCAAGGTGCAATTCTGAAATTTTTTGCTTTTTCCTGCTCCTCTTAGCATGATAAAGAAGATTCAAAGAGAGTGAGATGCCAGCTCCTTTCATTCAGTCAGTAGCTTCAATCATTTCTGGACGTTTTCAATGGCAAAAATCAATGAATATTGTAAATGCACAAACAGTAATTTCTCCACATTGCAAGGTGCAATTCTGAAATTTTTTGCTTTTTCCTGCTCCTCTTAGCATGATAAAGAAGATTCAAAGAGAGTGAGATGCCAGCTCCTTTCATTCAGTCAGTAGCTTCAAACATTTCTGGAATATGAATAACATGATGTTTTTCAATGGCAAAAATCAATGAATATTGTAAATGCACAAACAGTAATTTCTCCGCATTGCAAGGTGCAATTCTGAAATTTTTTGCTTTTTCCTGCTCCTCTTAGCATGATAAAGAAGATTCAAAGAGAGTGAGATGCCAGCTCCTTTCATTCAGTCAGTAGCTTCAATCATTTCTGGACGTTTTTCAATGGCAAAAATCAATGAATATTGTAAATGCACAAACAGTAATTTCTCCGCATTGCAAGGTGCAATTCTGAAATTTTTTGCTTTTTCCTGCTCCTCTTAGCATGATAAAGAAGATTCAAAGAGAATGAGATGCCAGCTCCTTTCATTCAGTCAGTAGCTTCAATCATTTCTGGACGTTTTTCAACGGCAAAAATCAATGAATATTGTAAATGCACAAACAGTAAATTTCTCCGCATTGCAGGGTGCAATTCTGAAATTTTTTGCTTTTTCCTGCTCCTCTTAGCATGATAAAGAAGATTCAAAAGAGAGTGAGATGCCAGCTCCTTTCATTCAGTCAGTAGCTTCAATCATTTCTGGACGTTTTTCAATAGCAAAAATCAATGAATATTGTAAATGCACAAACAGTAATTTCTCCGCATTGCAAGGTGCAATTCTGAAATTTTTTCCTTTTTCCTGCTCCTCTTAGCATGATAAAGAAGATTCAAAGAGAGTGAGATGCCAGCTCCTTTAATTCAGTCAGTAGCTTCAATCATTTCTGGACGTTTTTCAATGGCAAAAATCAATGAATATTGTAAATGCACAAACAGTAATTTCTCCGCATTGCAAGGTGCAATTCTGAAATTTTTGCTTTTTCCTGCTCCTCTTAGCATGATAAAGAAGATTCAAAGAGAGTGAGATGCCAGCTCCTTTCATTCAGTCAGTAGCTTCAAACATTTCTGGAATATGAATAACATGATGTTTTTCAATGGCAAAAATCAATGAATATTGTAAATGCACAAACAGTAATTTCTCCGCATTGCAAGGTGCAATTCTGAAATTTTTTGCTTTTTCCTGCTCCTCTTAGCATGATAAAGAAGATTCAAAGAGAGTGAGATGCCAGCTCCTTTCATTCAGTCAGTAGCTTCAATCATTTCTGGACGTTTTTCAATGGCAAAAATCAATGAATATTGTAAATGCACAAACAGTAATTTCTCCGCATTGCAAGGTGCAATTCTGAAATTTTTGCTTTTTCCTGCTCCTCTTAGCATGATAAAGAAGATTCAAAGAGAGTGAGATGCCAGCTCCTTTCATTCAGTCAGTAGCTTCCAAACATTTCTGGAATATGAATAACATGATGTTTTTCAATGGCAAAAATCAATGAATATTGTAAATGCACAAACAGTAATTTCTCCGCATTGCAAGGTGCAATTCTGAAATTTTTTGCTTTTTCCTGCTCCTCTTAGCATGATAAAGAAGATTCAAAGAGAGTGAGATGCAGCTCCTTTCATTCAGTCAGTAGCTTCAATCATTTCTGGACGTTTTTCAATGGCAAAAATCAATGAATATTGTAAATGCACAAAACAGTAATTTCTCCACATTGCAAGGTGCAATTCTGAAATTTTTTGCTTTTCCTGCTCCTCTTAGGCATGATAAAGAAGATTCAAAGAGAGTGAGAATGCCAGCTCCTTTCATTCAGTCAGTAGCTTACCCTCTAACATGATGTTTTTCAATGGCAAAAATCAATGAATATTGTAAATGCACAAACAGTAATTTCTCCGCATTGCAAGGTGCAATTCTGAAATTTTTTGCTTTTTCCTGCTCCTCTTAGCATGATAAAGAAGATTCAAAGAGAGTGAGATGCCAGCTCCTTTCATTCAGTCAGTAGCTTCAATCATTTCTGGACGTTTTTCAATGGCAAAAATCAATGAATATTGTAAATGCACAAACAGTAATTTCTCCGCATTGCAAGGTGCAATTCTGAAATTTTTTGCTTTTTCCTGCTCCTCTTAGCATGATAAAGAAGATTCAAAGAGAGTGAGATGCCAGCTCCTTTCATTCAGTCAGTAGCTTCAATCATTTCTGGTATATGAATAACATGATGTTTTTCAATGGCAAAAATCAATGAATATTGTAAATGCACAAACAGTAATTTCTCCGCATTGCAAGGTGCAATTCTGAAATTTTTTGCTTTTTCCTGCTCCTCTTAGCATGATAAAGAAGATTCAAAGAGAGTGAGATGCCAGCTCCTTTCATTCAGTCAGTAGCTTCAAACATTTCTGGTATATGAATAACATGATGTTTTTCAATGGCAAAAATCAATGAATATTGTAAATGCACAAACAGTAATTTCTCCGCATTGCAAGGTGCAATTCTGAAATTTTTTGCTTTTTCCTGCTCCTCTTAGCATGATAAAGAAGATTCAAAGAGAGTGAGATGCCAGCTCCTTTCATTCAGTCAGTAGCTTCAATCATTTCTGGACGTTTTTCAATGGCAAAAATCAATGAATATTGTAAATGCACAAACAGTAATTTCTCCGCATTGCAAGGTGCAATTCTGAAATTTTTTGCTTTTTCCTGCTCCTCTTAGCATGATAAAGAAGATTCAAAGAGAGTGAGATGTCAGCTCCTTTCATTCAGTCAGTAGCTTCAAACATTTCTGGTATATGAATAACATGATGTTTTTCAATGGCAAAAATCAATGAATTTTGTAAATGCACAAACAGTAATTTCTCCGCATTGCAAGGTGCAATTCTGAAATTTTTTGCTTTTTCCTGCTCCTCTTAGCATGATAAAGAAGATTCAAAGAGAGTGAGATGCCAGTTCCTTTCATTCAGTCAGTAGCTTCAATCATTTCTGGACGTTTTTCAATGGCAAAAATCAATGAATATTGTAAATGCACAAACAGTAATTTCTCCGCATTGCAAGGTGCAATTCTGAAATTTTTTGCTTTTTCCTGCTCCTCTTAGCATGATAAAGAAGATTCAAAGAGAGTGAGATGCCAGCTCCTTTCATTCAGTCAGTAGCTTCAATCATTTCTGGACGTTTTTCAATGGCAAAAATCAATGAATATTGTAAATGCACAAACAGTAATTTCTCCGCATTGCAAGGTGCAATTCTGAAATTTTTTGCTTTTTCCTGCTCCTCTTAGCATGATAAAGAAGATTCAAAGAGAGTGAGATGCCAGCTCCTTTCATTCAGTCAGTAGCTTCAATCATTTCTGGTATATGAATAACATGATGTTTTTCAATGGCAAAAATCAATGAATATTGTAAATATACAAACAGTAATTTCTCCGCATTGCAAGTTGCAATTCTGAAATTTTTTGCTTTTTCCTGCTCCTCTTAGCATGATAAAGAAGATTCAAAGAGAGTGAGATGCCAGCTCCTTTCATTCAGTCAGTAGCTTCAAACATTTCTGGTATATGAATAACATGATGTTTTTCAATGGCAAAAATCAATGAATATTGTAAATGCACAAACAGTAATTTCTCCGCATTGCAAGGTGCAATTCTGAAATTTTTTGCTTTTTCCTGCTCCTCTTAGCATGATAAAGAAGATTCAAAGAGAGTGAGATGCCAGTTCCTTTCATTCAGTCAGTAGCTTCAATCATTTCTGGACGTTTTTCAATGGCAAAAATCAATGAATATTGTAAATGCACAAACAGTAATTTCTCCGCATTGCAAGGTGCAATTCTGAAATTTTTTGCTTTTTCCTGCTCCTCTTAGCATGATAAAGAAGATTCAAAGAGAGTTAGATGCCAGCTCCTTTCATTCAGTCAGTAGCTTCAAACATTTCTGGTATATGAATAACATGATGTTTTTCAATGGCAAAAATCAATGAATATTGTAAAAGCACAAACAGTAATTTCTCCGCATTGCAAGGTGCAATTCTGAAATTTTTTGCTTTTTCCTGCTCCTCTTAGCATGATAAAGAAGATTCAAAGAGAGTGAGATGCCAGCTCCTTTCATTCAGTCAGTAGCTTCAATCATTTCTGGACGTTTTTCAATGGCAAAAATCAATGAATATTGTAAATGCACAAACAGTAATTTCTCCGCATTGCAAGGTGCAATTCTGAAATTTTTTGCTTTTTCCTGCTCCTCTTAGCATGATAAAGAAGATTCAAAGAGAGTGAGATGCCAGCTCCTTTCATTCAGTCAGTAGCTTCAATCATTTCTGGTATATGAATAACATGATGTTTTTCAATGGCAAAAATCAATGAATATTGTAAATGCACAAACAGTAATTTCTCCACATTGCAAGGTGCAATTCTGAAATTTTTTGCTTTTTCCTGCTCCTCTTAGCATGATAAAGAAGATTCAAAGAGAGTGAGATGCCAGCTCCTTTCATTCAGTCAGTAGCTTCAATCATTTCTGGACGTTTTTCAATGGCAAAAATCAATGAATATTGTAAATGCACAAACAGTAATTTCTCCGCATTGCAAGGTGCAATTCTGAAATTTTTTGCTTTTTCCTGCTCCTCTTAGCATGATAAAGAAGATTCAAAGAGAGCGAGATGCCAGCTCCTTTCATTCAGTCAGTAGCTTCAATCATTTCTGGTATATGAATAACATGATGTTTTTCAATGGCAAAAATCAATGAATATTGTAAATGCACAAACAGTAATTTCTCCGAATTGCAAGGTGCAATTGTGAAATTTTTTGCTTTTTCCTGCTCCTCTTAGCATGATAAAGAAGATTCAAAGAGAGTGAGATGCCAGCTCCTTTCATTCAGTCAGTAGCTTCAATTATTTCTGGACGTTTTTCAATGGCAAAAATCAATGAATATTGTAAATGCACAAACAGTAATTTCTCCGCATTGCAAGGTGCAATTCTGAAATTTTTTGCTTTTTCCTGCTCCTCTTAGCATGATAAAGAAGATTCAAAGAGAGTGAGATGCCAGCTCCTTTCATTCAGTCAGTAGCTTCAAACATTTCTGGTATATGAATAACATGATGTTTTTCAATGGCAAAAATCAATGAATATTGTAAATGCACAAACAGTAATTTCTCCGCATTGCAAGGTGCAATTCTGAAATTTTTTGCTTTTTCCTGCTCCTCTTAGCATGATAAAGAAGATTCAAAGAGAGTGAGATGCCAGCTCCTTTCATTCAGTCAGTAGCTTCAATCATTTCTGGACGTTTTTCAATGGCAAAAATCAATGAATATTGTAAATGCACAAACAGTAATTTCTCCGCATTGCAAGGTGCAATTCTGAAATTTTTTGCTTTTTCCTGCTCCTCTTAGCATGATAAAGAAGATTCAAAGAGAGTGAGATGCCAGCTCCTTTCATTCAGTCAGTAGCTTCAAACATTTCTGGTATATGAATAACATGATGTTTTTCAATGGCAAAAATCAATGAATATTGTAAATGCACAAACAGTAATTTCTCCGCATTGCAAGGTGCAATTCTGAAATTTTTTGCTTTTTCCTGCTCCTCTTAGCATGATAAAGAAGATTCAAAGAGAGTGAGATGCCAGTTCCTTTCATTCAGTCAGTAGCTTCAATCATTTCTGGACGTTTTTCAATGGCAAAAATCAATGAATATTGTAAATGCACAAACAGTAATTTCTCCGCATTGCAAGGTGCAATTCTGAAATTTTTTGCTTTTTCCTGCTCCTCTTAGCATGATAAAGAAGATTCAAAGAGAGTTAGATGCCAGCTCCTTTCATTCAGTCAGTAGCTTCAAACATTTCTGGTATATGAATAACATGATGTTTTTCAATGGCAAAAATCAATGAATATTGTAAAAGCACAAACAGTAATTTCTCCGCATTGCAAGGTGCAATTCTGAAATTTTTTGCTTTTTCCTGCTCCTCTTAGCATGATAAAGAAGATTCAAAGAGAGTGAGATGCCAGCTCCTTTCATTCAGTCAGTAGCTTCAATCATTTCTGGACGTTTTTCAATGGCAAAAATCAATGAATATTGTAAATGCACAAACAGTAATTTCTCCGCATTGCAAGGTGCAATTCTGAAATTTTTTGCTTTTTCCTGCTCCTCTTAGCATGATAAAGAAGATTCAAAGAGAGTGAGATGCCAGCTCCTTTCATTCAGTCAGTAGCTTCAATCATTTCTGGTATATGAATAACATGATGTTTTTCAATGGCAAAAATCAATGAATATTGTAAATGCACAAACAGTAATTTCTCCACATTGCAAGGTGCAATTCTGAAATTTTTTGCTTTTTCCTGCTCCTCTTAGCATGATAAAGAAGATTCAAAGAGAGTGAGATGCCAGCTCCTTTCATTCAGTCAGTAGCTTCAATCATTTCTGGACGTTTTTCAATGGCAAAAATCAATGAATATTGTAAATGCACAAACAGTAATTTCTCCGCATTGCAAGGTGCAATTCTGAAATTTTTTGCTTTTTCCTGCTCCTCTTAGCATGATAAAGAAGATTCAAAGAGAGCGAGATGCCAGCTCCTTTCATTCAGTCAGTAGCTTCAATCATTTCTGGTATATGAATAACATGATGTTTTTCAATGGCAAAAATCAATGAATATTGTAAATGCACAAACAGTAATTTCTCCGAATTGCAAGGTGCAATTGTGAAATTTTTTGCTTTTTCCTGCTCCTCTTAGCATGATAAAGAAGATTCAAAGAGAGTGAGATGCCAGCTCCTTTCATTCAGTCAGTAGCTTCAATTATTTCTGGACGTTTTTCAATGGCAAAAATCAATGAATATTGTAAATGCACAAACAGTAATTTCTCCGCATTGCAAGGTGCAATTCTGAAATTTTTTGCTTTTTTCCTGCTCCTCTTAGCATGATAAAGAAGATTCAAAGAGAGTGAGATGCCAGCTCCTTTCATTCAGTCAGTAGCTTCAAACATTTCTGGTATATGAATAACATGATGTTTTTCAATGGCAAAAATCAATGAATATTGTAAATGCACAAACAGTAATTTCTCCGCATTGCAAGGTGCAATTCTGAAATTTTTTGCTTTTTCCTGCTCCTCTTAGCATGATAAAGAAGATTCAAAGAGAGTGAGATGCCAGCTCCTTTCATTCAGTCAGTAGCTTCAATCATTTCTGGACGTTTTTCAATGGCAAAAATCAATGAATATTGTAAATGCACAAACAGTAATTTCTCCGCATTGCAAGGTGCAATTCTGAAATTTTTTGCTTTTTCCTGCTCCTCTTAGCATGATAAAGAAGATTCAAAGAGAGTGAGATGCCAGCTCCTTTCATTCAGTCAGTAGCTTCAATCATTTCTGGTATATGAATAACATGATGTTTTTCAATGGCAAAAATCAATGAATATTGTAAATGCACAAACAGTAATTTCTCCGCATTGCAAGGTGCAATTCTGAAATTTTTTGCTTTTTCCTGCTCCTCTTAGCATGATAAAGAAGATTCAAAGAGAGTGAGATGCCAGCTCCTTTCATTCAGTCAGTAGCTTCAAACATTTCTGGTATATGAATAACATGATGTTTTTCAATGGCAAAAATCAATGAATATTGTAAATGCACAAACAGTAATTTCTCCGCATTGCAAGGTGCAATTCTGAAATTTTTTGCTTTTTCCTGCTCCTCTTAGCATGATAAAGAAGATTCAAAGAGAGTGAGATGCCAGCTCCTTTCATTCAGTCAGTAGCTTCAATCATTTCTGGACGTTTTTCAATGGCAAAAATCAATGAATATTGTAAATGCACAAACAGTAATTTCTCCGCATTGCAAGGTGCAATTCTGAAATTTTTTGCTTTTTCCTGCTCCTCTTAGCATGATAAAGAAGATTCAAAGAGAGTGAGATGTCAGCTCCTTTCATTCAGTCAGTAGCTTCAAACATTTCTGGTATATGAATAACATGATGTTTTTCAATGGCAAAAATCAATGAATTTTGTAAATGCACAAACAGTAATTTCTCCGCATTGCAAGGTGCAATTCTGAAATTTTTTGCTTTTTCCTGCTCCTCTTAGCATGATAAAGAAGATTCAAAGAGAGTGAGATGCCAGTTCCTTTCATTCAGTCAGTAGCTTCAATCATTTCTGGACGTTTTTCAATGGCAAAAATCAATGAATATTGTAAATGCACAAACAGTAATTTCTCCGCATTGCAAGGTGCAATTCTGAAATTTTTTGCTTTTTCCTGCTCCTCTTAGCATGATAAAGAAGATTCAAAGAGAGTGAGATGCCAGCTCCTTTCATTCAGTCAGTAGCTTCAATCATTTCTGGACGTTTTTCAATGGCAAAAATCAATGAATATTGTAAATGCACAAACAGTAATTTCTCCGCATTGCAAGGTGCAATTCTGAAATTTTTTGCTTTTTCCTGCTCCTCTTAGCATGATAAAGAAGATTCAAAGAGAGTGAGATGCCAGCTCCTTTCATTCAGTCAGTAGCTTCAAACATTTCTGGTATATGAATAACATGATGTTTTTCAATGGCAAAAATCAATGAATTTTGTAAATGCACAAACAGTAATTTCTCCGCATTGCAAGGTGCAATTCTGAAATTTTTTGCTTTTTCCTGCTCCTCTTAGCATGATAAAGAAGATTCAAAGAGAGTGAGATGCCAGTTCCTTTCATTCAGTCAGTAGCTTCAATCATTTCTGGACGTTTTTCAATGGCAAAAATCAATGAATATTGTAAATGCACAAACAGTAATTTCTCCGCATTGCAAGGTGCAATTCTGAAATTTTTTGCTTTTTCCTGCTCCTCTTAGCATGATAAAGAAGATTCAAAGAGAGTGAGATGCCAGCTCCTTTCATTCAGTCAGTAGCTTCAATCATTTCTGGACGTTTTTCAATGGCAAAAATCAATGAATATTGTAAATGCACAAACAGTAATTTCTCCGCATTGCAAGGTGCAATTCTGAAATTTTTTGCTTTTTCCTGCTCCTCTTAGCATGATAAAGAAGATTCAAAGAGAGTGAGATGCCAGCTCCTTTCATTCAGTCAGTAGCTTCAATCATTTCTGGTATATGAATAACATGATGTTTTTCAATGGCAAAAATCAATGAATATTGTAAATGCACAAACAGTAATTTCTCCGCATTGCAAGGTGCAATTCTGAAATTTTTTGCTTTTTCCTGCTCCTCTTAGCATGATAAAGAAGATTCAAAGAGAGTGAGATGCCAGCTCCTTTCATTCAGTCAGTAGCTTCAAACATTTCTGGTATATGAATAACATGATGTTTTTCAATGGCAAAAATCAATGAATATTGTAAATGCACAAACAGTAATTTCTCCGCATTGCAAGGTGCAATTCTGAAATTTTTTGCTTTTTCCTGCTCCTCTTAGCATGATAAAGAAGATTCAAAGAGAGTGAGATGCCAGCTCCTTTCATTCAGTCAGTAGCTTCAATCATTTCTGGACGTTTTTCAATGGCAAAAATCAATGAATATTGTAAATGCACAAACAGTAATTTCTCCGCATTGCAAGGTGCAATTCTGAAATTTTTTGCTTTTTCCTGCTCCTCTTAGCATGATAAAGAAGATTCAAAGAGAGTGAGATGTCAGCTCCTTTCATTCAGTCAGTAGCTTCAAACATTTCTGGTATATGAATAACATGATGTTTTTCAATGGCAAAAATCAATGAATTTTGTAAATGCACAAACAGTAATTTCTCCGCATTGCAAGGTGCAATTCTGAAATTTTTTGCTTTTTCCTGCTCCTCTTAGCATGATAAAGAAGATTCAAAGAGAGTGAGATGCCAGTTCCTTTCATTCAGTCAGTAGCTTCAATCATTTCTGGACGTTTTTCAATGGCAAAAATCAATGAATATTGTAAATGCACAAACAGTAATTTCTCCGCATTGCAAGGTGCAATTCTGAAATTTTTTGCTTTTTCCTGCTCCTCTTAGCATGATAAAGAAGATTCAAAGAGAGTGAGATGCCAGCTCCTTTCATTCAGTCAGTAGCTTCAATCATTTCTGGTATATGAATAACATGATGTTTTTCAATGGCAAAAATCAATGAATATTGTAAATGCACAAACAGTAATTTCTCCGCATTGCAAGGTGCAATTCTGAATTTTTTTGCTTTTTCCTGCTCCTCTTAGCATGATAAAGAAGTTTCAAAGAGAGTGAGATGCCAGCTCCTTTCATTCAGTCAGTAGCTTCAATCATTTCTGGACGTTTTTCAATGGCAAAAATCAATGAATATTGTAAATGCACAAACAGTAATTTCTCCGCATTGCAAGGTGCAATTCTGAAATTTTTTGCTTTTTCCTGCTCCTCTTAGCATGATAAACAAGATTCAAAGAGAGTGAGATGCCAGCTCCTTCCATTCAGTCAGTAGCTTCAATCATTTCTGGACGTTTTTCAATGGCAAAAATCAATGAATATTGTAAATGCACAAACAGTAATTTCTCCGCATTGCAAGGTGCAATTCTGAAATTTTTTGCTTTTTCCTGCTCCTCTTAGCATGATAAAGAAGATTCAAAGAGAGTGAGATGCCAGCTCCTTTCATTCAGTCAGTAGCTTCAAACATTTCTGGTATATGAATAACATGATGTTTTTCAATGGCAAAAATCAATGAATATTGTAAATGCACAAACAGTAATTTCTCCGCATTGCAAGGTGCAAGTCTGAAATTTTTTGCTTTTTCCTGCTCCTCTTAGCATGATAAAGAAGATTCAAAGAGAGTGAGATGCCAGCTACTTTCATTCAGTCAGTAGCTTCAATCATTTCTGGACGTTTTTCAATGGTAAAAATCAATGAATATTGTAAATGCACAAACAGTAATTTCTCCACATTGCAAGGTGCAATTCTGAAATTTTTTGCTTTTTCCTGCTCCTCTTAGCATGATAAAGAAGATTCAAAGAGAGTGAGATGCCAGCTCCTTTCATTCAGTCAGTAGCTTCAATCATTTCTGGTATATGAATAACATGATGTTTTTCAATGGCAAAAATCAATGAATATTGTAAATGCACAAACAGTAATTTCTCCGCATTGCAAGGTGCAATTCTGAAATTTTTTGCTTTTTCCTGCTCCTCTTAGCATGATAAAGAAGATTCAAAGAGAGTGAGATGCCAGCTCCTTTCATTCAGTCAGTAGCTTCAATCATTTCTGGACGTTTTTCAATGGCAAAAATCAATGAATATTGTAAATGCACAAACAGTAATTTCTCCGCATTGCAAGGTGCAATTCTGAAATTTTTTGCTTTTTCCTGCTCCTCTTAGCATGATAAAGAAGATTCAAAGAGAGTGAGATGTCAGCTCCTTTCATTCAGTCAGTAGCTTCAAACATTTCTGGTATATGAATAACATGATGTTTTTCAATGGCAAAAATCAATGAATTTTGTAAATGCACAAACAGTAATTTCTCCGCATTGCAAGGTGCAATTCTGAAATTTTTTGCTTTTTCCTGCTCCTCTTAGCATGATAAAGAAGATTCAAAGAGAGTGAGATGCCAGTTCCTTTCATTCAGTCAGTAGCTTCAATCATTTCTGGACGTTTTTCAATGGCAAAAATCAATGAATATTGTAAATGCACAAACAGTAATTTCTCCGCATTGCAAGGTGCAATTCTGAAATTTTTTGCTTTTTCCTGCTCCTCTTAGCATGATAAAGAAGATTCAAAGAGAGTGAGATGCCAGCTCCTTTCATTCAGTCAGTAGCTTCAATCATTTCTGGTATATGAATAACATGATGTTTTTCAATGGCAAAAATCAATGAATATTGTAAATGCACAAACAGTAATTTCTCCGCATTGCAAGGTGCAATTCTGAAATTTTTTGCTTTTTCCTGCTCCTCTTAGCATGATAAAGAAGATTCAAAGAGAGTGAGATGCCAGCTCCTTTCATTCAGTCAGTAGCTTCAATCATTTCTGGACGTTTTTCAATGGCAAAAATCAATGAATATTGTAAATGCACAAACAGTAATTTCTCCGCATTGCAAGGTGCAATTCTGAAATTTTTTGCTTTTTCCTGCTCCTCTTAGCATGATAAAGAAGATTCAAAGAGAGTGAGATGCCAGCTCCTTTCATTCAGTCAGTAGCTTCAATCATTTCTGGACGTTTTTCAATGGCAAAAATCAATGAATATTGTAAATGCACAAACAGTAATTTCTCCGCATTGCAAGGTGCAATTCTGAAATTTTTTGCTTTTTCCTGCTCCTCTTAGCATGATAAAGAAGATTCAAAGAGAGTGAGATGTCAGCTCCTTTCATTCAGTCAGTAGCTTCAAACATTTCTGGTATATGAATAACATGATGATTTTCAATGGCAAAAATCAATGAATTTTGTAAATGCACAAACAGTAATTTCTCCGCATTGCAAGGTGCAATTCTGAAATTTTTTGCTTTTTCCTGCTCCTCTTAGCATGATAAAGAAGATTCAAAGAGAGTGAGATGCCAGTTCCTTTCATTCAGTCAGTAGCTTCAATCATATTTACAATATTCATTGATTTTTGCCATTGAAAAACGTCCAGAAATGATTGAAGCTACTGACTGAATGAAAGGAGCTGGCATCTCACTCTCTTTGAATCTTCTTTATCATGCTAAGAGGAGCAGGAAAAAGCAAAAAATTTCAGAATTGCACCTTGCAATGCGGAGAAATTCTGGTATATGAATAACATGATGTTTTTCAATGTCAAAAATCAATGAATATTGTAAATGCACAAACAGTAATTTCGCCGCATTGCAAGGTGCAAGTCTGAAATTTTTTGCTTTTTCCTGCTCCTCTTAGCATGATAAAGAAGATTCAAAGAGAGTGAGATGCCAGCTACTTTCATTCAGTCAGTAGCTTCAATCATTTCTGGACGTTTTTCAATGGTAAAAATCAATGAATATTGTAAATGCACAGTAATTTCTCCACATTGCAAGGTGCAATTCTGAAATTTTTTGCTTTTTCCTGCTCCTCTTAGCATGATAAAGAAGATTCAAAGAAAGTGAGATGCCAGCTCCTTTCATTCAGTCAGTAGCTTCAAACATTTCTGGTATATGAATAACATGATGTTTTTCAATGGCAAAAATCAATGAATATTGTAAATGCACAAACAGTAATTTCTCCGCTTGCAATGCAGAGAAATTACTGTTTGTGCATTTACAATATTCATTGATTTTTGCCATTGAAAAACGTCCAGAAATGATTGAAGCTACTGACTGAATGAAAGGAGCTGGCATCTCACTCTCTTTGAATCTTCTTTATCATGCTAAGAGGAGCAGGAAAAAGCAAAAAATTTCAGAATTGCACCTTGCAATGCGGAGAAATTACTGTTTGTGCATTTACAATATTCATTGATTTTTGCCATTGAAAAACATCATGTTATTCATATACCAGAAATGTTTGAAGCTACTGACTGAATGAAAGGAGCTGGCATCTCACTCTCTTTGAATCTTCTTTATCATGCTAAGAGGAGCAGGAAAAAGCAAAAAATTTCAGAATTGCACCTTGCAATGCAGAGAAATTACTGTTTGTGCATTTACAATATTCATTGATTTTTGCCATTGAAAAACGTCCAGAAATGATTGAAGCTACTGACTGAATGAAAGGAGCTGGCATCTCACTCTCTTTGAATCTTCTTTATCATGTAAAGAGGAGCAGGAAAAAGCAAAAAATTTCAGAATTGCACCTTGCAATGCGGAGAAATTACTGTTTGTGCATTTACAATATTCATTGATTTTTGCCATTGAAAAACATCATGTTATTCATTTACCAGAAATGTTTGAAGCTACTGACTGAATGAAAGGATCTGACATCTCACTCTCTTTGAATCTTCTTTATCATGCTAAGAGGAGCAGGAAAAAGCAAAAAATTTCACAATTGCACCTTGCAATTCGGAGAAATTACTGTTTGTGCATTTACAATATTCATTGATTTTTGCCATTGAAAAACATCATGTTATTCATATACCAGAAATGATTGAAGCTACTGACTGAATGAAAGGAGCTGGCATCTCGCTCTCTTTGAATCTTCTTTATCATGCTAAGAGGAGCAGGAAAAAGCAAAAAATTTCAGAATTGCACCTTGCAATGCGGAGAAATTACTGTTTGTGCATTTACAATATTCATTGATTTTTGCCATTGAAAAACGTCCAGAAATGATTGAAGCTACTGACTGAATGAAAGGAGCTGGCATCTCACTCTCTTTGAATCTTCTTTATCATGCTAAGAGGAGCAGGAAAAAGCAAAAAATTTCAGAATTGCACCTTGCAATGTGGAGAAATTACTGTTTGTGCATTTACAATATTCATTGATTTTTGCCATTGAAAAACATCATGTTATTCATATACCAGAAATGATTGAAGCTACTGACTGAATGAAAGGAGCTGGCATCTCACTCTCTTTGAATCTTCTTTATCATGCTAAGAGGAGCAGGAAAAAGCAAAAAATTTCAGAATTGCACCTTGCAATGCGGAGAAATTACTGTTTGTGCATTTACAATATTCATTGATTTTTGCCATTGAAAAACGTCCAGAAATGATTGAAGCTACTGACTGAATGAAAGGAGCTGGCATCTCACTCTCTTTGAATCTTCTTTATCATGCTAAGAGGAGCAGGAAAAAGCAAAAAATTTCAGAATTGCACCTTGCAATGCGGAGAAATTACTGTTTGTGCTTTTACAATATTCATTGATTTTTGCCATTGAAAAACATCATGTTATTCATATACCAGAAATGTTTGAAGCTACTGACTGAATGAAAGGAGCTGGCATCTAACTCTCTTTGAATCTTCTTTATCATGCTAAGAGGAGCAGGAAAAAGCAAAAAATTTCAGAATTGCACCTTGCAATGCGGAGAAATTACTGTTTGTGCATTTACAATATTCATTGATTTTTGCCATTGAAAAACGTCCAGAAATGATTGAAGCTACTGACTGAATGAAAGGAACTGGCATCTCACTCTCTTTGAATCTTCTTTATCATGCTAAGAGGAGCAGGAAAAAGCAAAAAATTTCAGAATTGCACCTTGCAATGCGGAGAAATTACTGTTTGTGCATTTACAATATTCATTGATTTTTGCCATTGAAAAACATCATGTTATTCATATACCAGAAATGTTTGAAGCTACTGACTGAATGAAAGGAGCTGGCATCTCACTCTCTTTGAATCTTCTTTATCATGCTAAGAGGAGCAGGAAAAAGCAAAAAATTTCAGAATTGCACCTTGCAATGCGGAGAAATTACTGTTTGTGCATTTACAATATTCATTGATTTTTGCCATTGAAAAACGTCCAGAAATGATTGAAGCTACTGACTGAATGAAAGGAGCTGGCATCTCACTCTCTTTGAATCTTCTTTATCATGCTAAGAGGAGCAGGAAAAAGCAAAAAATTTCAGAATTGCACCTTGCAATGCGGAGAAATTACTGTTTGTGCATTTACAATATTCATTGATTTTTGCCATTGAAAAACATCATGTTATTCATATACCAGAAATGTTTGAAGCTACTGACTGAATGAAAGGAGCTGGCATCTCACTCTCTTTGAATCTTCTTTATCATGCTAAGAGGAGCAGGAAAAAGCAAAAAATTTCAGAATTGCACCTTGCAATGCGGAGAAATTACTGTTTGTGCATTTACAATATTCATTGATTTTTGCCATTGAAAAACGTCCAGAAATAATTGAAGCTACTGACTGAATGAAAGGAGCTGGCATCTCACTCTCTTTGAATCTTCTTTATCATGCTAAGAGGAGCAGGAAAAAGCAAAAAATTTCACAATTGCACCTTGCAATTCGGAGAAATTACTGTTTGTGCATTTACAATATTCATTGATTTTTGCCATTGAAAAACATCATGTTATTCATATACCAGAAATGATTGAAGCTACTGACTGAATGAAAGGAGCTGGCATCTCGCTCTCTTTGAATCTTCTTTATCATGCTAAGAGGAGCAGGAAAAAGCAAAACATTTCAGAATTGCACCTTGCAATGCGGAGAAATTACTGTTTGTGCATTTACAATATTCATTGATTTTTGCCATTGAAAAACGTCCAGAAATGATTGAAGCTACTGACTGAATGAAAGGAGCTGGCATCTCACTCTCTTTGAATCTTCTTTATCATGCTAAGAGGAGCAGGAAAAAGCAAAAAATTTCAGAATTGCACCTTGCAATGTGGAGAAATTACTGTTTGTGCATTTACAATATTCATTGATTTTTGCCATTGAAAAACATCATGTTATTCATATACCAGAAATGATTGAAGCTACTGACTGAATGAAAGGAGCTGGCATCTCACTCTCTTTGAATCTTCTTTATCATGCTAAGAGGAGCAGGAAAAAGCAAAAAATTTCAGAATTGCACCTTGCAATGCGGAGAAATTACTGTTTGTGCATTTACAATATTCATTGATTTTTGCCATTGAAAAACGTCCAGAAATGATTGAAGCTACTGACTGAATGAAAGGAGCTGGCATCTCACTCTCTTTGAATCTTCTTTATCATGCTAAGAGGAGCAGGAAAAAGCAAAAAATTTCAGAATTGCACCTTGCAATGCGGAGAAATTACTGTTTGTGCTTTTACAATATTCATTGATTTTTGCCATTGAAAAACATCATGTTATTCATATACCAGAAATGTTTGAAGCTACTGACTGAATGAAAGGAGCTGGCATCTAACTCTCTTTGAATCTTCTTTATCATGCTAAGAGGAGCAGGAAAAAGCAAAAAATTTCAGAATTGCACCTTGCAATGCGGAGAAATTACTGTTTGTGCATTTACAATATTCATTGATTTTTGCCATTGAAAAACATCATGTTATTCATATACCAGAAATGTTTGAAGCTACTGACTGAATGAAAGGAGCTGGCATCTCACTCTCTTTGAATCTTCTTTATCATGCTAAGAGGAGCAGGAAAAAGCAAAAAATTTCAGAATTGCAACTTGCAATGCGGAGAAATTACTGTTTGTATATTTACAATATTCATTGATTTTTGCCATTGAAAAACATCATGTTATTCATATACCAGAAATGATTGAAGCTACTGACTGAATGAAAGGAGCTGGCATCTCACTCTCTTTGAATCTTCTTTATCATGCTAAGAGGAGCAGGAAAAAGCAAAAAATTTCAGAATTGCACCTTGCAATGCGGAGAAATTACTGTTTGTGCATTTACAATATTCATTGATTTTTGCCATTGAAAAACGTCAAGAAATGATTGAAGCTACTGACTGAATGAAAGGAGCTGGCATCTCACTCTCTTTGAATCTTCTTTATCATGCTAAGAGGAGCAGGAAAAAGCAAAAAATTTCAGAATTGCACCTTGCAATGCGGAGAAATTACTGTTTGTGCTTTTACAATATTCATTGATTTTTGCCATTGAAAAACATCATGTTATTCATATACAAGAAATGTTTGAAGCTACTGACTGAATGAAAGGAGCTGGCATCTCACTCTCTTTGAATCTTCTTTATCATGCTAAGAGGAGCAGGAAAAAGCAAAAAATTTCAGAATTGCACCTTGCAATGCGGAGAAATTACTGTTTGTGCATTTACAATATTCATTGATTTTTGCCATTGAAAAACGTCCAGAAATGATTGAAGCTACTGACTGAATGAAAGGAGCTGGCATCTCACTCTCTTTGAATCTTCTTTATCATGCTAAGAGGAGCAGGAAAAAGCAAAAAATTTCAGAATTGCACCTTGCAATGCGGAGAAATTACTGTTTGTGCATTTACAATATTCATTGATTTTTGCCATTGAAAAACGTCCAGAAATGATTGAAGCTACTGACTGAATGAAAGGAGCTGGCATCTCACTCTCTTTGAATCTTCTTTATCATGCTAAGAGGAGCAGGAAAAAGCAAAAAATTTCAGAATTGCACCTTGCAATGCGGAGAAATTACTGTTTGTGCATTTACAATATTCATTGATTTTTGCCATTGAAAAACATCATGTTATTCATATACCAGAAATGATTGAAGCTACTGACTGAATGAAAGGAGCTGGCATCTTACTCTCTTTGAATCTTCTTTGTCATGCTAAGAGGAGCAGGAAAAAGCAAAAAATTTCAGAATTGCACCTTGCAATGCGGAGAAATTACTGTTTGTGCATTTACAATATTCATTGATTTTTGCAATTGAAAAACGTCCAGAAATGATTGAAGCTACTGACTGAATGAAAGGAGCTGGCATCTCACTCTCTTTGAATCTTCTTTATCATGCTAAGAGGAGCAGGAAAAAGCAAAAAATTTCAGAATTGCACCTTGCAATGCGGAGAAATTACTGTTTGTGCATTTACAATATTCATTGATTTTTGCCATTGAAAAACGTCCAGAAATGATTGAAGCTACTGACTGAATGAAAGGAGCTGGCATCTCACTCTCTTTGAATCTTCTTTATCATGCTAAGAGGAGCAGGAAAAAGCAAAAAATTTCAGAATTGCACCTTGCAATGCGGAGAAATTACTGTTTGTGCATTTACAAT
Source organism: Phyllobates terribilis (assembly GCF_046119375.1). Taxonomy (NCBI): domain Eukaryota; kingdom Metazoa; phylum Chordata; class Amphibia; order Anura; family Dendrobatidae; genus Phyllobates; species Phyllobates terribilis. The sequence goes on along the minus strand of NW_027363407.1, from coordinate 388,343 downwards.
ATTCATTGATTTTTGCCATTGAAAAACGTCCAGAAATGATTGAAGCTACTGACTGAATGAAAGGAGCTGGCATCTCACTCTCTTTGAATCTTCTTTATCATGCTAAGAGGAGCAGGAAAAAGCAAAAAATTTCAGAATTGCACCTTGCAATGCGGAGAAATTACTGTTTGTGCATTTACAATATTCATTGATTTTTGCCATTGAAAAACATCATGTTATTCATATACCAGAAATGTTTGAAGCTACTGACTGAATGAAAGGAGCTGGCATCTCACTCTCTTTGAATCTTCTTTATCATGCTAAGAGGAGCAGGAAAAAGCAAAAAATTTCAGAATTGCACCTTGCAATGCGGAGAAATTACTGTTTGTGCATTTACAATATTCATTGATTTTTGCCATTGAAAAACATCATGTTATTCATATACCAGAAATGTTTGAAGCTACTGACTGAATGAAAGGAGCTGGCATCTCACTCTCTTTGAATCTTCTTTATCATGCTAAGAGGAGCAGGAAAAAGCAAAAAATTTCAGAATTGCACCTTGCAATGTGGAGAAATTACTGTTTGTGCATTTACAATATTCATTGATTTTTACCATTGAAAAACGTCCAGAAATGATTGAAGCTACTGACTGAATGAAAGTAGCTGGCATCTCACTCTCTTTGAATCTTCTTTACCATGCTAAGAGGAGCAGGAAAAAGCAAAAAATTTCAGACTTGCACCTTGCAATGCGGAGAAATTACTGTTTGTGCATTTACAATATTCATTGATTTTTGCCATTGAAAAACATCATGTTATTCATATACCGGAAATGTTTGAAGCTACTGACTGAATGAAAGGAGCTGGCATCTCACTCTCTTTGAATCTTCTTTATCATGCTAAGAGGAGCAGGAAAAAGCAAAAAATTTCAGAATTGCACCTTGCAATGCGGAGAAATTACTGTTTGTGCATTTACAATATTCATTGATTTTTGCCATTGAAAAACGTCCAGAAATGATTGAAGCTACTGACTGAATGAAAGGAGCTGGCATCTCACTCTCTTTGAATCTTCTTTATCATGCTAAGAGGAGCAGGAAAAAGCAAAAAATTTCAGAATTGCACCTTGCAATGCGGAGAAATTACTGTTTGTGCATTTACAATATTCATTGATTTTTGCCATTGAAAAACGTCCAGAAATGATTGAAGCTACTGACTGAATGAAAGGAGCTGGCATCTCACTCTCTTTGAATCTTCTTTATCATGCTAAGAGGAGCAGGAAAAATCAAAAAATTTCAGAATTGCACCTTGCAATGCGGAGAAATTACTGTTTGTGCATTTACAATATTCATTGATTTTTGCCATTGAAAAACATGTTATTCATATACCAGAAATGTTTGAAGCTACTGACTGAATGAAAGGAGCTGGCACCTCACTCTCTTTGAATCTTCTTTATCATGCTAAGAGGAGCGGGAAAAAGCAAAAAATTTCAGAATTGCACCTTGCAATGCGGAGAAATTACTGTTTGTGCATTTACAATATTCATTGATTTTTGCCATTGAAAAACATCCAGAAATGATTGAAGGTACTGACTGAATGAAAGGAGCTGGCATCTCACTCTCTTTGAATCTTCTTTATCATGCTAAGAGGAGCAGGAAAAAGCAAAAAATTTCAGAATTGCACCTTGCAATGCGGAGAAATTACTGTTTGTGCATTTACAATATTCATTGATTTTTGCCATTGAAAAACGTCCAGAAATGATTGAAGCTACTGACTGAATGAAAGGAGCTGGCATCTCACTCTCTTTGAATCTTCTTTATCATGCTAAGAGGAGCAGGAAAAAGCAAAAAATTTCAGAATTGCACCTTGCAATGCGGAGAAATTACTGTTTGTGCTTTTACAATATTCATTGATTTTTGCCATTGAAAAACATCATGTTATTCATATACCAGAAATGTTTGAAGCTACTGACTGAATGAAAGGAGCTGGCATCTAACTCTCTTTGAATCTTCTTTATCATGCTAAGAGGAGCAGGAAAAAGCAAAAAATTTCAGAATTGCACCTTGCAATGCGGAGAAATTACTGTTTGTGCATTTACAATATTCATTGATTTTTGCCATTGAAAAACGTCCAGAAATGATTGAAGCTACTGACTGAATGAAAGGAGCTGGCATCTCACTCTCTTTGAATCTTCTTTATCATGCTAAGAGGAGCAGGAAAAAGCAAAAAATTTCAGAATTGCACCTTGCAATGCGGAGAACTTACTGTTTGTGCATTTACAATATTCATTGATTTTTGCCATTGAAAAACGTCCAGAAATGATTGAAGCTACTGACTGAATGAAAGGAGCTGGCATCTCACTCTCTTTGAATCTTCTTTATCATGCTAAGAGGAGCAGGAAAAAGCAAAAAATTTCAGAATTGCAACTTGCAATGCGGAGAAATTACTGTTTGTGCATTTACAATATTCATTGATTTTTGCCATTGAAAAACATCATGTTATTCATATACCAGAAATGATTGAAGCTACTGACTGAATGAAAGGAGCTGGCATCTCACTCTCTTTGAATCTTCTTTATCATGCTAAGAGGAGCAGGAAAAAGCAAAAAATTTCAGAATTGCACCTTGCAATGCGGAGAAATTACTGTTTGTGCATTTACAATATTCATTGATTTTTGCCATTGAAAAACGTCCAGAAATGATTGAAGCTACTGACTGAATGAAAGGAGCTGGCATCTCACTCTCTTTGAATCTTCTTTATCATGCTAAGAGGAGCAGGAAAAAGCAAAAAATTTCAGAATTGCACCTTGCAATGCGGAGAAATTACTGTTTGTGCTTTTACAATATTCATTGATTTTTGCCATTGAAAAACATCATGTTATTCATATACAAGAAATGTTTGAAGCTACTGACTGAATGAAAGGAGCTGGCATCTCACTCTCTTTGAATCTTCTTTATCATGCTAAGAGGAGCAGGAAAAAGCAAAAAATTTCAGAATTGCACCTTGCAATGCGGAGAAATTACTGTTTGTGCATTTACAATATTCATTGATTTTTGCCATTGAAAAACGTCCAGAAATGATTGAAGCTACTGACTGAATGAAAGGAGCTGGCATCTCACTCTCTTTGAATCTTCTTTATCATGCTAAGAGGAGCAGGAAAAAGCAAAAAATTTCAGAATTGCACCTTGCAATGCGGAGAAATTACTGTTTGTGCATTTACAATATTCATTGATTTTTGCCATTGAAAAACGTCCAGAAATGATTGAAGCTACTGACTGAATGAAAGGAGCTGGCATCTCACTCTCTTTGAATCTTCTTTATCATGCTAAGAGGAGCAGGAAAAAGCAAAAAATTTCAGAATTGCACCTTGCAATGCGGAGAAATTACTGTTTGTGCATTTACAATATTCATTGATTTTTGCCATTGAAAAACATCATGTTATTCATATACCAGAAATGATTGAAGCTACTGACTGAATGAAAGGAGCTGGCATCTTACTCTCTTTGAATCTTCTTTGTCATGCTAAGAGGAGCAGGAAAAAGCAAAAAATTTCAGAATTGCACCTTGCAATGCGGAGAAATTACTGTTTGTGCATTTACAATATTCATTGATTTTTGCCATTGAAAAACGTCCAGAAATGATTGAAGCTACTGACTGAATGAAAGGAGCTGGCATCTCACTCTCTTTGAATCTTCTTTATCATGCTAAGAGGAGCAGGAAAAAGCAAAAAATTTCAGAATTGCACCTTGCAATGCGGAGAAATTACTGTTTGTGCATTTACAATATTCATTGATTTTTGCCATTGAAAAACGTCCAGAAATGATTGAAGCTACTGACTGAATGAAAGGAGCTGGCATCTCACTATCTTTGAATCTTCTTTATCATGCTAAGAGGAGCAGGAAAAAGCAAAAAATTTCAGAATTGCACCTTGCAATGCGGAGAAATTACTGTTTGTGCATTTACAATATTCATTGATTTTTGCCATTGAAAAACGTCCAGAAATGATTGAAGCTACTGACTGAATGAAAGGAGCTGGCATCTCACTCTCTTTGAATCTTCTTTATCATGCTAAGAGGAGCAGGAAAAAGCAAAAAATTTTAGAATTGCACCTTGCAATGCGGAGAAATTACTGTTTGTGCATTTACAATATTCATTGATTTTTGCCATTGAAAAACGTCCAGAAATGATTGAAGCTACTGACTGAATGAAAGGAGCTGGCATCTCACTCTCTTTGAATCTTCTTTATCATGCTAAGAGGAGCAGGAAAAAGCAAAAAATTTCAGAATTGCACCTTGCAATGCGGAGAAATTACTGTTTGTGCATTTACAATATTCATTGATTTTTGCCATTGAAAAACATCATGTTATTCATATACCAGAAATGTTTGAAGCTACTGACTGAATGAAAGGAGCTGGCATCTCACTCTCTTTGAATCTTCTTTATCATGCTAAGAGGAGCAGGAAAAAGCAAAAAATTTCAGAATTGCACCTTGCAATGCGGAGAAATTACTGTTTGTGCATTTACAATATTCATTGATTTTTGCCATTGAAAAACGTCCAGAAATGATTGAAGCTACTGACTGAATGAAAGGAGCTGGCATCTCACTCTCTTTGAATCTTCTTTATCATGCTAAGAGGAGCAGGAAAAAGCAAAAAATTTCAGAATTGCACCTTGCAATGCGGAGAAATTACTGTTTGTGCATTTACAATATTCATTGATTTTTGCCATTGAAAAACGTCCAGAAATGATTGAAGCTACTGACTGAATGAAAGGAGCTGGCATCTCACTCTCTTTGAATCTTCTTTATCATGCTAAGAGGAGCAGGAAAAATCAAAAAATTTCAGAATTGCACCTTGCAATGCGGAGAAATTACTGTTTGTGCATTTACAATATTCATTGATTTTTGCCATTGAAAAACATGTTATTCATATACCAGAAATGTTTGAAGCTACTGACTGAATGAAAGGAGCTGGCACCTCACTCTCTTTGAATCTTCTTTATCATGCTAAGAGGAGCGGGAAAAAGCAAAAAATTTCAGAATTGCACCTTGCAATGCGGAGAAATTACTGTTTGTGCATTTACAATATTCATTGATTTTTGCCATTGAAAAACATCCAGAAATGATTGAAGGTACTGACTGAATGAAAGGAGCTGGCATCTCACTCTCTTTGAATCTTCTTTATCATGCTAAGAGGAGCAGGAAAAAGCAAAAAATTTCAGAATTGCACCTTGCAATGCGGAGAAATTACTGTTTGTGCATTTACAATATTCATTGATTTTTGCCATTGAAAAACGTCCAGAAATGATTGAAGCTACTGACTGAATGAAAGGAGCTGGCATCTCACTCTCTTTGAATCTTCTTTATCATGCTAAGAGGAGCAGGAAAAAACAAAAAATTTCAGAATTGCACCTTGCAATGCGGAGAAATTACAGTTTGTGCATTTACAATATTCATTGATTTTTGCCATTGAAAAACATCCAGAAATGATTGAAGCTACTGACTGAATGAAAGGAGCTGGCATCTCACTCTCTTTGAATCTTCTTTATCATGCTAAGAGGAGCAGGAAAAAGCAAAAAATTTCAGAATTGCACCTTGCAATGCGGAGAAATTACTGTTTGTGCTTTTACAATATTCATTGATTTTTGCCATTGAAAAACATCATGTTATTCATATACAAGAAATGTTTGAAGCTACTGACTGAATGAAAGGAGCTGGCATCTCACTCTCTTTGAATCTTCTTTATCATGCTAAGAGGAGCAGGAAAAAGCAAAAAATTTCAGAATTGCACCTTGCAATGCGGAGAAATTACTGTTTGTGCATTTACAATATTCATTGATTTTTGCCATTGAAAAACGTCCAGAAATGATTGAAGCTACTGACTGAATGAAAGGAGCTGGCATCTCACTCTCTTTGAATCTTCTTTATCATGCTAAGAGGAGCAGGAAAAAGCAAAAAATTTCAGAATTGCACCTTGCAATGCGGAGAAATTACTGTTTGTGCATTTACAATATTCATTGATTTTTGCCATTGAAAAACGTCCAGAAATGATTGAAGCTACTGACTGAATGAAAGGAGCTGGCATCTCACTCTCTTTGAATCTTCTTTATCATGCTAAGAGGAGCAGGAAAAAGCAAAAAATTTCAGAATTGCACCTTGCAATGCGGAGAAATTACTGTTTGTGCATTTACAATATTCATTGATTTTTGCCATTGAAAAACATCATGTTATTCATATACCAGAAATGATTGAAGCTACTGACTGAATGAAAGGAGCTGGCATCTTACTCTCTTTGAATCTTCTTTGTCATGCTAAGAGGAGCAGGAAAAAGCAAAAAATTTCAGAATTGCACCTTGCAATGCGGAGAAATTACTGTTTGTGCATTTACAATATTCATTGATTTTTGCCATTGAAAAACGTCCAGAAATGATTGAAGCTACTGACTGAATGAAAGGAGCTGGCATCTCACTCTCTTTGAATCTTCTTTATCATGCTAAGAGGAGCAGGAAAAAGCAAAAAATTTCAGAATTGCACCTTGCAATGCGGAGAAATTACTGTTTGTGCATTTACAATATTCATTGATTTTTGCCATTGAAAAACGTCCAGAAATGATTGAAGCTACTGACTGAATGAAAGGAGCTGGCATCTCACTCTCTTTGAATCTTCTTTATCATGCTAAGAGGAGCAGGAAAAAGCAAAAAATTTCAGAATTGCACCTTGCAATGCGGAGAAATTACTGTTTGTGCATTTACAATATTCATTGATTTTTGCCATTGAAAAACGTCCAGAAATGATTGAAGCTACTGACTGAATGAAAGGAGCTGGCATCTCACTCTCTTTGAATCTTCTTTATCATGCTAAGAGGAGCAGGAAAAAGCAAAAAATTTTAGAATTGCACCTTGCAATGCGGAGAAATTACTGTTTGTGCATTTACAATATTCATTGATTTTTGCCATTGAAAAACGTCCAGAAATGATTGAAGCTACTGACTGAATGAAAGGAGCTGGCATCTCACTCTCTTTGAATCTTCTTTATCATGCTAAGAGGAGCAGGAAAAAGCAAAAAATTTCAGAATTGCACCTTGCAATGCGGAGAAATTACTGTTTGTGCATTTACAATATTCATTGATTTTTGCCATTGAAAAACATCATGTTATTCATATACCAGAAATGTTTGAAGCTACTGACTGAATGAAAGGAGCTGGCATCTCACTCTCTTTGAATCTTCTTTATCATGCTAAGAGGAGCAGGAAAAAGCAAAAAATTTCAGAATTGCACCTTGCAATGCGGAGAAATTACTGTTTGTGCATTTACAATATTCATTGATTTTTGCCATTGAAAAACGTCCAGAAATGATTGAAGCTACTGACTGAATGAAAGGAGCTGGCATCTCACTCTCTTTGAATCTTCTTTATCATGCTAAGAGGAGCAGGAAAAAGCAAAAAATTTCAGAATTGCACCTTGCAATGCGGAGAAATTACTGTTTGTGCATTTACAATATTCATTGATTTTTGCCATTGAAAAACGTCCAGAAATGATTGAAGCTACTGACTGAATGAAAGGAGCTGGCATCTCACTCTCTTTGAATCTTCTTTATCATGCTAAGAGGAGCAGGAAAAATCAAAAAATTTCAGAATTGCACCTTGCAATGCGGAGAAATTACTGTTTGTGCATTTACAATATTCATTGATTTTTGCCATTGAAAAACATGTTATTCATATACCAGAAATGTTTGAAGCTACTGACTGAATGAAAGGAGCTGGCACCTCACTCTCTTTGAATCTTCTTTATCATGCTAAGAGGAGCGGGAAAAAGCAAAAAATTTCAGAATTGCACCTTGCAATGCGGAGAAATTACTGTTTGTGCATTTACAATATTCATTGATTTTTGCCATTGAAAAACATCCAGAAATGATTGAAGGTACTGACTGAATGAAAGGAGCTGGCATCTCACTCTCTTTGAATCTTCTTTATCATGCTAAGAGGAGCAGGAAAAAGCAAAAAATTTCAGAATTGCACCTTGCAATGCGGAGAAATTACTGTTTGTGCATTTACAATATTCATTGATTTTTGCCATTGAAAAACGTCCAGAAATGATTGAAGCTACTGACTGAATGAAAGGAGCTGGCATCTCACTCTCTTTGAATCTTCTTTATCATGCTAAGAGGAGCAGGAAAAAGCAAAAAATTTCAGAATTGCACCTTGCAATGCGGAGAAATTACTGTTTGTGCATTTACAATATTCATTGATTTTTGCCATTGAAAAACGTCCAGAAATGATTGAAGCTACTGACTGAATGAAAGGAGCTGGCATCTCACTCTCTTTGAATCTTCTTTATCATGCTAAGAGGAGCAGGAAAAAGCAAAAAATTTTAGAATTGCACCTTGCAATGCGGAGAAATTACTGTTTGTGCATTTACAATATTCATTGATTTTTGCCATTGAAAAACGTCCAGAAATGATTGAAGCTACTGACTGAATGAAAGGAGCTGGCATCTCACTCTCTTTGAATCTTCTTTATCATGCTAAGAGGAGCAGGAAAAAGCAAAAAATTTCAGAATTGCACCTTGCAATGCGGAGAAATTACTGTTTGTGCATTTACAATATTCATTGATTTTTGCCATTGAAAAACATCATGTTATTCATATACCAGAAATGTTTGAAGCTACTGACTGAATGAAAGGAGCTGGCATCTCACTCTCTTTGAATCTTCTTTATCATGCTAAGAGGAGCAGGAAAAAGCAAAAAATTTCAGAATTGCACCTTGCAATGCGGAGAAATTACTGTTTGTGCATTTACAATATTCATTGATTTTTGCCATTGAAAAACGTCCAGAAATGATTGAAGCTACTGACTGAATGAAAGGAGCTGGCATCTCACTCTCTTTGAATCTTCTTTATCATGCTAAGAGGAGCAGGAAAAAGCAAAAAATTTCAGAATTGCACCTTGCAATGCGGAGAAATTACTGTTTGTGCATTTACAATATTCATTGATTTTTGCCATTGAAAAACGTCCAGAAATGATTGAAGCTACTGACTGAATGAAAGGAGCTGGCATCTCACTCTCTTTGAATCTTCTTTATCATGCTAAGAGGAGCAGGAAAAATCAAAAAATTTCAGAATTGCACCTTGCAATGCGGAGAAATTACTGTTTGTGCATTTACAATATTCATTGATTTTTGCCATTGAAAAACATGTTATTCATATACCAGAAATGTTTGAAGCTACTGACTGAATGAAAGGAGCTGGCACCTCACTCTCTTTGAATCTTCTTTATCATGCTAAGAGGAGCGGGAAAAAGCAAAAAATTTCAGAATTGCACCTTGCAATGCGGAGAAATTACTGTTTGTGCATTTACAATATTCATTGATTTTTGCCATTGAAAAACATCCAGAAATGATTGAAGGTACTGACTGAATGAAAGGAGCTGGCATCTCACTCTCTTTGAATCTTCTTTATCATGCTAAGAGGAGCAGGAAAAAGCAAAAAATTTCAGAATTGCACCTTGCAATGCGGAGAAATTACTGTTTGTGCATTTACAATATTCATTGATTTTTGCCATTGAAAAACGTCCAGAAATGATTGAAGCTACTGACTGAATGAAAGGAGCTGGCATCTCACTCTCTTTGAATCTTCTTTATCATGCTAAGAGGAGCAGGAAAAAACAAAAAATTTCAGAATTGCACCTTGCAATGCGGAGAAATTACAGTTTGTGCATTTACAATATTCATTGATTTTTGCCATTGAAAAACATCCAGAAATGATTGAAGCTACTGACTGAATGAAAGGAGCTGGCATCTCACTCTCTTTAAATATTCTTTATCATGCTAAGAGGAGCAGGAAAAAGCAAAAAATTTCAGAATTGCACCTTGCAATGCGGAGAAATTACTGTTTGTGCATTTACAATATTCATTGATTTTTGCCATTGAAAAACATCATGTTATTCATATACCAGAAATGTTTGAAGCTACTGACTGAATGAAAGGAGCTGGCATCTCACTCTCTTTGAATCTTCTTTATCATGCTAAGAGGAGCAGGAAAAAGCAAAAAATTTCAGAATTGCACCTTGCAATGCGGAGAAATTACTGTTTGTGCATTTACAATATTCATTGATTTTTGCCATTGAAAAACATCATGTTATTCATATACCAGAAATGTTTGAAGCTACTGACTGAATGAAAGGAGCTGGCATCTCACTCTCTTTGAATCTTCTTTATCATGCTAAGAGGAGCAGGAAAAAGCAAAACATTTCAGAATTGCACCTTGCAATGTGGAGAAATTACTGTTTGTGCATTTACAATATTCATTGATTTTTACGATTGAAAAACATCCAGAAATGATTGAAGCTACTGACTGAATGAAAGTAGCTGGCATCTCACTCTCTTTGTATCTTCTTTATCATGCTAAGAGGAGCAGGAAAAAGCAAAAAATTTCAGACTTGCACCTTGCAATGCGGAGAAATTACTGTTTGTGCATTTACAATATTCATTGATTTTTGCCATTGAAAAACATCATGTTATTCATATACCAGAAATGTTTGAAGCTACTGACTGAATGAAAGGAGCTGGCATCTCACTCTCTTTGAATCTTCTTTATCATGCTAAGAGGAGCAGGAAAAAGCAAAAAATTTCAGAATTGCACCTTGCAATGCGGAGAAATTACTGTTTGTGCATTTACAATATTCATTGATTTTTGCCATTGAAAAACGTCCAGAAATGATTGAAGCTACTGACTGAATGAAAGGAGCTGGCATCTCACTCTCTTTGAATCTTGTTTATCATGCTAAGAGGAGCAGGAAAAAGCAAAAAATTTCAGAATTGCAACTTGCAATGCGGAGAAATTACTGTTTGTGCATTTACAATATTCATTGATTTTTGCCATTGAAAAACGTCCAGAAATGATTGAAGCTACTGACTGAATGAAAGGAGCTGGCATCTCACTCTCTTTGAATCTACTTTATCATGCTAAGAGGAGCAGGAAAAAGCAAAAAATTTCAGAATTGCACCTTGCAATGCGGAGAAATTACTGTTTGTGCATTTACAATATTCATTGATTTTTGCCATTGAAAAACATCATGTTATTCATATACCAGAAATGATTGAAGATACTGACTGAATGAAAGGAGCTGGCATCTCACTCTCTTTGAATCTTCTTTATCATGCTAAGAGGAGCAGGAAAAAGCAAAAAATTTCAGAATTGCACCTTGCAATGCGGAGAAATTACTGTTTGTGCATTTACAATATTCATTGATTTTTGCCATTGAAAAACGTCCAGAAATGATTGAAGCTACTGACTGAATGAAAGGAACTGGCATCTCACTCTCTTTGAATCTTCTTTATCATGCTAAGAGGAGCAGGAAAAAGCAAAAAATTTCAGAATTGCACCTTGCAATGCGGAGAAATTACTGTTTGTGCATTTACAAAATTCATTGATTTTTGCCATTGAAAAACATCATGTTATTCATATACCAGAAATGTTTGAAGCTACTGACTGAATGAAAGGAGCTGACATCTCACTCTCTTTGAATCTTCTTTATCATGCTAAGAGGAGCAGGAAAAAGCAAAAAATTTCAGAATTGCACCTTGCAATGCGGAGAAATTACTGTTTGTGCATTTACAATATTCATTGATTTTTGCCATTGAAAAACATCCAGAAATGATTGAAGCTACTGACTGAATGAAAGGAGCTGGCATCTCACTCTCTTTGAATCTTCTTTATCATGCTAAGAGGAGCAGGAAAAAGCAAAAAATTTCAGAATTGCACCTTGCAATGCGGAGAAATTACTGTTTGTGCATTTACAATATTCATTGATTTTTGCCATTGAAAAACATCATGTTATTCATATACTAGAAATGTTTGAAGCTACTGACTGAATGAAAGGAGCTGGCATCTCACTCTCTTTGAATCTTCTTTATCATGCTAAGAGGAGCAGGAAAAAGCAAAAAATTTCAGAATTGCACCTTGCAATGCGGAGAAATTACTGTTTGTGCATTTACAATATTCATTGATTTTTGCCATTGAAAAACATCATGTTATTCATATACCAGAAATGTTTGAAGCTACTGACTGAATGAAAGGAGCTGGCATCTCACTCTCTTTGAATCTTCTTTATCATGCTAAGAGGAGCAGGAAAAAGCAAAAAATTTCAGAATTGCACCTTGCAATGTGGAGAAATTACTGTTTGTGCATTTACAATATTCATTGATTTTTACCATTGAAAAAGGTCCAGAAATGATTGTAGCTACTGACTGAATGAAAGTAGCTGGCATCTCACTCTCTTTGAATCTTCTTTATCATGCTAAGAGGAGCAGGAAAAAGCAAAAAATTTCAGACTTGCACCTTGCAATGCGGAGAAATTACTGTTTGTGCATTTACAATATTCATTGATTTTTGCCATTGAAAAACATCATGTTATTCATATACCAGAAATGTTTGAAGCTACTGACTGAATGAAAGGAGCTGGCATCTCACTCTCTTTGAATCTTCTTTATCATGCTAAGAGGAGCAGGAAAAAGCAAAAAATTTCAGAATCGCACCTTGCAATGCGGAGAAATTACTGTTTGTGCATTTACAATTTTCATTGATTTTTGCCATTGAAAAACGTCCAGAAATGATTGAAGGTACTGACTGAATGAAAGGAGCTGGCATCTCACTCTCTTTGAATCTTCTTTATCATGCTAAGAGGAGCAGGAAAAAGCAAAAAATTTCAGAATTGCACCTTGCAATGCGGAGAAATTACTGTTTGTGCATTTACAATATTCATTGATTTTTGCCATTGAAAAACGTCCAGAAATGATTGAAGCTACTGACTGAATGAAAGGAGCTGGCATCTCACTCTCTTTGAATCTTCTTTATCATGCTAAGAGGAGCAGGAAAAAGCAAAAAATTTCAGAATTGCACCTTGCAATGCGGAGAAATTACAGTTTGTGCATTTACAATATTCATTGATTTTTGCCATTGAAAAACATCCAGAAATGATTGAAGCTACTGACTGAATGAAAGGAGCTGGCATCTCACTCTCTTTGAATCTTCTTTATCATGCTAAGAGGAGCAGGAAAAAGCAAAAAATTTCAGAATTGCACCTTGCAATGCGGAGAAATTACTGTTTGTGCATTTACAATATTCATTGATTTTTGCCATTGAAAAACATCATGTTATTCATATACCAGAAATGTTTGAAGCTACTGACTGAATGAAAGGAGCTGGCATCTCACTCTCTTTGAATCTTCTTTATCATGCTAAGAGGAGCAGGAAAAAGCAAAAAATTTCAGAATTGCACCTTGCAATGCGGAGAAATTACTGTTTGTGCATTTACAATATTCATTGATTTTTGCCATTGAAAAACATGTTATTCATATACCAGAAATGTTTGAAGCTACTGACTGAATGAAAGGAGCTGGCACCTCACTCTCTTTGAATCTTTATCATGCTAAGAGGAGCGAGAAAAAGCAAAAAATTTCAGAATTGCACCTTGCAATGCGGAGAAATTACTGTTTGTGCATTTACAATATTCATTGATTTTTGCCATTGAAAAACGTCCAGAAATGATTGAAGGTACTGACTGAATGAAAGGAGCTGGCATCTCACTCTCTTTGAATCTTCTTTATCATGCTAAGAGGAGCAGGAAAAAGCAAAAAATTTCAGAATTGCACCTTGCAATGCGGAGAAATTACTGTTTGTGCATTTACAATATTCATTGATTTTTGCCATTGAAAAACGTCCAGAAATGATTGAAGCTGCTGACTGAATGAAAGGAGCTGGCATCTCACTCTCTTTGAATCTTCTTTATTATGCTAAGAGGAGCAGGAAAAAGCAAAAAATTTCAGAATTGCACCTTGCAATGCGGAGAAATTACAGTTTGTGCATTTACAATATTCATTGATTTTTGCCATTGAAAAACATCCAGAAATGATTGAAGCTACTGACTGAATGAAAGGAGCTGGCATCTCACTCTCTTTGAATCTTCTTTATCATGCTAAGAGGAGCAGGAAAAAGCAAAAAATTTCAGAATTGCACCTTGCAATGCGGAGAAATTACTGTTTGTGCATTTACAATATTCATTGATTTTTGCCATTGAAAAACATCATGTTATTCATATACCAGAAATGTTTGAAGCTACTGACTGAATGAAAGGAGCTGGCATCTCACTCTCTTTGAATCTTCTTTATCATGCTAAGAGGAGCAGGAAAAAGCAAAAAATTTCAGAATTGCACCTTGCAATGTGGAGAAATTACTGTTTGTGCATTTACAATATTCATTGATTTTTACCATTGAAAAACGTCCAGAAATGATTGAAGCTACTGACTGAATGAAAGTAGCTGGCATCTCACTCTCTTTGAATCTTCTTTATCATGCTAAGAGGAGCAGGAAAAAGCAAAAAATTTCAGAATTGCACCTTGCAATGCGGAGAAATTACTGTTTGTGCATTTACAATATTCATTGATTTTTGCCATTGAAAAACGTCCAGAAATGATTGAAGCTACTGACTGAATGAAAGGAGCTGGCATCTCACTCTCTTTGAATCTTCTTTATCATGCTAAGAGGAGCAGGAAAAAGCAAAAAATTTCAGAATTGCACCTTGCAATGCGGAGAAATTACTGTTTGTGCTTTTACAATATTCATTGATTTTTGCCATTGAAAAACATCATGTTATTCATATACCAGAAATGTTTGAAGCTACTGACTGAATGAAAGGAGCTGGCATCTAACTCTCTTTGAATCTTCTTTATCATGCTAAGAGGAGCAGGAAAAAGCAAAAAATTTCAGAATTGCACCTTGCAATGCGGAGAAATTACTGTTTGTGCATTTACAATATTCATTGATTTTTGCCATTGAAAAACGTCCAGAAATGATTGAAGCTACTGACTGAATGAAAGGAGCTGGCATCTCACTCTCTTTGAATCTTCTTTATCATGCTAAGAGGAGCAGGAAAAAGCAAAAAATTTCAGAATTGCACCTTGCAATGCGGAGAACTTACTGTTTGTGCATTTACAATATTCATTGATTTTTGCCATTGAAAAACGTCCAGAAATGATTGAAGCTACTGACTGAATGAAAGGAGCTGGCATCTCACTCTCTTTGAATCTTCTTTATCATGCTAAGAGGAGCAGGAAAAAGCAAAAAATTTCAGAATTGCAACTTGCAATGCGGAGAAATTACTGTTTGTGCATTTACAATATTCATTGATTTTTGCCATTGAAAAACATCATGTTATTCATATACCAGAAATGATTGAAGCTACTGACTGAATGAAAGGAGCTGGCATCTCACTCTCTTTGAATCTTCTTTATCATGCTAAGAGGAGCAGGAAAAAGCAAAAAATTTCAGAATTGCACCTTGCAATGCGGAGAAATTACTGTTTGTGCATTTACAATATTCATTGATTTTTGCCATTGAAAAACGTCCAGAAATGATTGAAGCTACTGACTGAATGAAAGGAGCTGGCATCTCACTCTCT
The DNA here is from genome assembly GCF_046119375.1 of Phyllobates terribilis. Classification (NCBI taxonomy): domain Eukaryota; kingdom Metazoa; phylum Chordata; class Amphibia; order Anura; family Dendrobatidae; genus Phyllobates; species Phyllobates terribilis. The sequence continues at coordinate 372,919 of NW_027363407.1, read as the reverse complement.
TTGAATCTTCTTTATCATGCTAAGAGGAGCAGGAAAAAGCAAAAAATTTCAGAATTGCACCTTGCAATGCGGAGAAATTACTGTTTGTGCTTTTACAATATTCATTGATTTTTGCCATTGAAAAACATCATGTTATTCATATACAAGAAATGTTTGAAGCTACTGACTGAATGAAAGGAGCTGGCATCTCACTCTCTTTGAATCTTCTTTATCATGCTAAGAGGAGCAGGAAAAAGCAAAAAATTTCAGAATTGCACCTTGCAATGCGGAGAAATTACTGTTTGTGCATTTACAATATTCATTGATTTTTGCCATTGAAAAACGTCCAGAAATGATTGAAGCTACTGACTGAATGAAAGGAGCTGGCATCTCACTCTCTTTGAATCTTCTTTATCATGCTAAGAGGAGCAGGAAAAAGCAAAAAATTTCAGAATTGCACCTTGCAATGCGGAGAAATTACTGTTTGTGCATTTACAATATTCATTGATTTTTGCCATTGAAAAACGTCCAGAAATGATTGAAGCTACTGACTGAATGAAAGGAGCTGGCATCTCACTCTCTTTGAATCTTCTTTATCATGCTAAGAGGAGCAGGAAAAAGCAAAAAATTTCAGAATTGCACCTTGCAATGCGGAGAAATTACTGTTTGTGCATTTACAATATTCATTGATTTTTGCCATTGAAAAACATCATGTTATTCATATACCAGAAATGATTGAAGCTACTGACTGAATGAAAGGAGCTGGCATCTTACTCTCTTTGAATCTTCTTTGTCATGCTAAGAGGAGCAGGAAAAAGCAAAAAATTTCAGAATTGCACCTTGCAATGCGGAGAAATTACTGTTTGTGCATTTACAATATTCATTGATTTTTGCCATTGAAAAACGTCCAGAAATGATTGAAGCTACTGACTGAATGAAAGGAGCTGGCATCTCACTCTCTTTGAATCTTCTTTATCATGCTAAGAGGAGCAGGAAAAAGCAAAAAATTTCAGAATTGCACCTTGCAATGCGGAGAAATTACTGTTTGTGCATTTACAATATTCATTGATTTTTGCCATTGAAAAACGTCCAGAAATGATTGAAGCTACTGACTGAATGAAAGGAGCTGGCATCTCACTCTCTTTGAATCTTCTTTATCATGCTAAGAGGAGCAGGAAAAAGCAAAAAATTTCAGAATTGCACCTTGCAATGCGGAGAAATTACTGTTTGTGCATTTACAATATTCATTGATTTTTGCCATTGAAAAACGTCCAGAAATGATTGAAGCTACTGACTGAATGAAAGGAGCTGGCATCTCACTCTCTTTGAATCTTCTTTATCATGCTAAGAGGAGCAGGAAAAAGCAAAAAATTTTAGAATTGCACCTTGCAATGCGGAGAAATTACTGTTTGTGCATTTACAATATTCATTGATTTTTGCCATTGAAAAACGTCCAGAAATGATTGAAGCTACTGACTGAATGAAAGGAGCTGGCATCTCACTCTCTTTGAATCTTCTTTATCATGCTAAGAGGAGCAGGAAAAAGCAAAAAATTTCAGAATTGCACCTTGCAATGCGGAGAAATTACTGTTTGTGCATTTACAATATTCATTGATTTTTGCCATTGAAAAACATCATGTTATTCATATACCAGAAATGTTTGAAGCTACTGACTGAATGAAAGGAGCTGGCATCTCACTCTCTTTGAATCTTCTTTATCATGCTAAGAGGAGCAGGAAAAAGCAAAAAATTTCAGAATTGCACCTTGCAATGCGGAGAAATTACTGTTTGTGCATTTACAATATTCATTGATTTTTGCCATTGAAAAACGTCCAGAAATGATTGAAGCTACTGACTGAATGAAAGGAGCTGGCATCTCACTCTCTTTGAATCTTCTTTATCATGCTAAGAGGAGCAGGAAAAAGCAAAAAATTTCAGAATTGCACCTTGCAATGCGGAGAAATTACTGTTTGTGCATTTACAATATTCATTGATTTTTGCCATTGAAAAACGTCCAGAAATGATTGAAGCTACTGACTGAATGAAAGGAGCTGGCATCTCACTCTCTTTGAATCTTCTTTATCATGCTAAGAGGAGCAGGAAAAATCAAAAAATTTCAGAATTGCACCTTGCAATGCGGAGAAATTACTGTTTGTGCATTTACAATATTCATTGATTTTTGCCATTGAAAAACATGTTATTCATATACCAGAAATGTTTGAAGCTACTGACTGAATGAAAGGAGCTGGCACCTCACTCTCTTTGAATCTTCTTTATCATGCTAAGAGGAGCGGGAAAAAGCAAAAAATTTCAGAATTGCACCTTGCAATGCGGAGAAATTACTGTTTGTGCATTTACAATATTCATTGATTTTTGCCATTGAAAAACATCCAGAAATGATTGAAGGTACTGACTGAATGAAAGGAGCTGGCATCTCACTCTCTTTGAATCTTCTTTATCATGCTAAGAGGAGCAGGAAAAAGCAAAAAATTTCAGAATTGCACCTTGCAATGCGGAGAAATTACTGTTTGTGCATTTACAATATTCATTGATTTTTGCCATTGAAAAACGTCCAGAAATGATTGAAGCTACTGACTGAATGAAAGGAGCTGGCATCTCACTCTCTTTGAATCTTCTTTATCATGCTAAGAGGAGCAGGAAAAAACAAAAAATTTCAGAATTGCACCTTGCAATGCGGAGAAATTACAGTTTGTGCATTTACAATATTCATTGATTTTTGCCATTGAAAAACATCCAGAAATGATTGAAGCTACTGACTGAATGAAAGGAGCTGGCATCTCACTCTCTTTGAATATTCTTTATCATGCTAAGAGGAGCAGGAAAAAGCAAAAAATTTCAGAATTGCACCTTGCAATGCGGAGAAATTACTGTTTGTGCATTTACAATATTCATTGATTTTTGCCATTGAAAAACATCATGTTATTCATATACCAGAAATGTTTGAAGCTACTGACTGAATGAAAGGAGCTGGCATCTCACTCTCTTTGAATCTTCTTTATCATGCTAAGAGGAGCAGGAAAAAGCAAAAAATTTCAGAATTGCACCTTGCAATGCGGAGAAATTACTGTTTGTGCATTTACAATATTCATTGATTTTTGCCATTGAAAAACATCATGTTATTCATATACCAGAAATGTTTGAAGCTACTGACTGAATGAAAGGAGCTGGCATCTCACTCTCTTTGAATCTTCTTTATCATGCTAAGAGGAGCAGGAAAAAGCAAAACATTTCAGAATTGCACCTTGCAATGTGGAGAAATTACTGTTTGTGCATTTACAATATTCATTGATTTTTACGATTGAAAAACATCCAGAAATGATTGAAGCTACTGACTGAATGAAAGTAGCTGGCATCTCACTCTCTTTGAATCTTCTTTATCATGCTAAGAGGAGCAGGAAAAAGCAAAAAATTTCAGAATTGCACCTTGCAATGCAGAGAAATTACTGTTTGTGCATTTACAATATTCATTGATTTTTGCCATTGAAAAACATCATGTTATTCATATACCAGAAATGTTTGAAGCTACTGACTGAATGAAAGGAGCTGGCATATCACTCTCTTTGAATCTTTATCATGCTAAGAGGAGCAGGAAAAAGCAAAAAATTTCAGAATTGCACCTTGCAATGTGGAGAAATTACTGTTTGTGCATTTACAATATTCATTGATTTTTATCATTGAAAAACATCCAGAAATGATTGAAGCTACTGACTGAATGAAAGTAGCTGGCATCTCACTCTCTTTGTATCTTCTTTATCATGCTAAGAGGAGCAGGAAAAAGCAAAAAATTTCAGACTTGCACCTTGCAATGCGGAGAAATTACTGTTTGTGCATTTACAATATTCATTGATTTTTGCCATTGAAAAACATCATGTTATTCATATACCAGAAATGTTTGAAGCTACTGACTGAATGAAAGGAGCTGGCATCTCACTCTCTTTGAATCTTCTTTATCATGCTAAGAGGAGCAGGAAAAAGCAAAAAATTTCAGAATTGCACCTTGCAATGCGGAGAAATTACTGTTTGTGCATTTACAATATTCATTGATTTTTGCCATTGAAAAACGTCCAGAAATGATTGAAGCTACTGACTGAATGAAAGGAGCTGGCATCTCACTCTCTTTGAATCTTGTTTATCATGCTAAGAGGAGCAGGAAAAAGCAAAAAATTTCAGAATTGCAACTTGCAATGCGGAGAAATTACTGTTTGTGCATTTACAATATTCATTGATTTTTGCCATTGAAAAACGTCCAGAAATGATTGAAGCTACTGACTGAATGAAAGGAGCTGGCATCTCACTCTCTTTGAATCTACTTTATCATGCTAAGAGGAGCAGGAAAAAGCAAAAAATTTCAGAATTGCACCTTGCAATGCGGAGAAATTACTGTTTGTGCATTTACAATATTCATTGATTTTTGCCATTGAAAAACATCATGTTATTCATATACCAGAAATGATTGAAGATACTGACTGAATGAAAGGAGCTGGCATCTCACTCTCTTTGAATCTTCTTTATCATGCTAAGAGGAGCAGGAAAAAGCAAAAAATTTCAGAATTGCACCTTGCAATGCGGAGAAATTACTGTTTGTGCATTTACAATATTCATTGATTTTTGCCATTGAAAAACGTCCAGAAATGATTGAAGCTACTGACTGAATGAAAGGAACTGGCATCTCACTCTCTTTGAATCTTCTTTATCATGCTAAGAGGAGCAGGAAAAAGCAAAAAATTTCAGAATTGCACCTTGCAATGCGGAGAAATTACTGTTTGTGCATTTACAAAATTCATTGATTTTTGCCATTGAAAAACATCATGTTATTCATATACCAGAAATGTTTGAAGCTACTGACTGAATGAAAGGAGCTGACATCTCACTCTCTTTGAATCTTCTTTATCATGCTAAGAGGAGCAGGAAAAAGCAAAAAATTTCAGAATTGCACCTTGCAATGCGGAGAAATTACTGTTTGTGCATTTACAATATTCATTGATTTTTGCCATTGAAAAACATCCAGAAATGATTGAAGCTACTGACTGAATGAAAGGAGCTGGCATCTCACTCTCTTTGAATCTTCTTTATCATGCTAAGAGGAGCAGGAAAAAGCAAAAAATTTCAGAATTGCACCTTGCAATGCGGAGAAATTACTGTTTGTGCATTTACAATATTCATTGATTTTTGCCATTGAAAAACATCATGTTATTCATATACTAGAAATGTTTGAAGCTACTGACTGAATGAAAGGAGCTGGCATCTCACTCTCTTTGAATCTTCTTTATCATGCTAAGAGGAGCAGGAAAAAGCAAAAAATTTCAGAATTGCACCTTGCAATGCGGAGAAATTACTGTTTGTGCATTTACAATATTCATTGATTTTTGCCATTGAAAAACATCATGTTATTCATATACCAGAAATGTTTGAAGCTACTGACTGAATGAAAGGAGCTGGCATCTCACTCTCTTTGAATCTTCTTTATCATGCTAAGAGGAGCAGGAAAAAGCAAAAAATTTCAGAATTGCACCTTGCAATGTGGAGAAATTACTGTTTGTGCATTTACAATATTCATTGATTTTTACCATTGAAAAAGGTCCAGAAATGATTGAAGCTACTGACTGAATGAAAGTAGCTGGCATCTCACTCTCTTTGAATCTTCTTTATCATGCTAAGAGGAGCAGGAAAAAGCAAAAAATTTCAGACTTGCACCTTGCAATGCGGAGAAATTACTGTTTGTGCATTTACAATATTCATTGATTTTTGCCATTGAAAAACATCATGTTATTCATATACCAGAAATGTTTGAAGCTACTGACTGAATGAAAGGAGCTGGCATCTCACTCTCTTTGAATCTTCTTTATCATGCTAAGAGGAGCAGGAAAAAGCAAAAAATTTCAGAATCGCACCTTGCAATGCGGAGAAATTACTGTTTGTGCATTTACAATTTTCATTGATTTTTGCCATTGAAAAACGTCCAGAAATGATTGAAGGTACTGACTGAATGAAAGGAGCTGGCATCTCACTCTCTTTGAATCTTCTTTATCATGCTAAGAGGAGCAGGAAAAAGCAAAAAATTTCAGAATTGCACCTTGCAATGCGGAGAAATTACTGTTTGTGCATTTACAATATTCATTGATTTTTGCCATTGAAAAACGTCCAGAAATGATTGAAGCTACTGACTGAATGAAAGGAGCTGGCATCTCACTCTCTTTGAATCTTCTTTATCATGCTAAGAGGAGCAGGAAAAAGCAAAAAATTTCAGAATTGCACCTTGCAATGCGGAGAAATTACAGTTTGTGCATTTACAATATTCATTGATTTTTGCCATTGAAAAACATCCAGAAATGATTGAAGCTACTGACTGAATGAAAGGAGCTGGCATCTCACTCTCTTTGAATCTTCTTTATCATGCTAAGAGGAGCAGGAAAAAGCAAAAAATTTCAGAATTGCACCTTGCAATGCGGAGAAATTACTGTTTGTGCATTTACAATATTCATTGATTTTTGCCATTGAAAAACATCATGTTATTCATATACCAGAAATGTTTGAAGCTACTGACTGAATGAAAGGAGCTGGCATCTCACTCTCTTTGAATCTTCTTTATCATGCTAAGAGGAGCAGGAAAAAGCAAAAAATTTCAGAATTGCACCTTGCAATGCGGAGAAATTACTGTTTGTGCATTTACAATATTCATTGATTTTTGCCATTGAAAAACATGTTATTCATATACCAGAAATGTTTGAAGCTACTGACTGAATGAAAGGAGCTGGCACCTCACTCTCTTTGAATCTTTATCATGCTAAGAGGAGCGAGAAAAAGCAAAAAATTTCAGAATTGCACCTTGCAATGCGGAGAAATTACTGTTTGTGCATTTACAATATTCATTGATTTTTGCCATTGAAAAACGTCCAGAAATGATTGAAGGTACTGACTGAATGAAAGGAGCTGGCATCTCACTCTCTTTGAATCTTCTTTATCATGCTAAGAGGAGCAGGAAAAAGCAAAAAATTTCAGAATTGCACCTTGCAATGCGGAGAAATTACTGTTTGTGCATTTACAATATTCATTGATTTTTGCCATTGAAAAACGTCCAGAAATGATTGAAGCTGCTGACTGAATGAAAGGAGCTGGCATCTCACTCTCTTTGAATCTTCTTTATTATGCTAAGAGGAGCAGGAAAAAGCAAAAAATTTCAGAATTGCACCTTGCAATGCGGAGAAATTACAGTTTGTGCATTTACAATATTCATTGATTTTTGCCATTGAAAAACATCCAGAAATGATTGAAGCTACTGACTGAATGAAAGGAGCTGGCATCTCACTCTCTTTGAATCTTCTTTATCATGCTAAGAGGAGCAGGAAAAAGCAAAAAATTTCAGAATTGCACCTTGCAATGCGGAGAAATTACTGTTTGTGCATTTACAATATTCATTGATTTTTGCCATTGAAAAACATCATGTTATTCATATACCAGAAATGTTTGAAGCTACTGACTGAATGAAAGGAGCTGGCATCTCACTCTCTTTGAATCTTCTTTATCATGCTAAGAGGAGCAGGAAAAAGCAAAAAATTTCAGAATTGCACCTTGCAATGTGGAGAAATTACTGTTTGTGCATTTACAATATTCATTGATTTTTACCATTGAAAAACGTCCAGAAATGATTGAAGCTACTGACTGAATGAAAGTAGCTGGCATCTCACTCTCTTTGAATCTTCTTTATCATGCTAAGAGGAGCAGGAAAAAGCAAAAAATTTCAGACTTGCACCTTGCAATGCGGAGAAATTACTGTTTGTGCATTTACAATATTCATTGATTTTTGCCATTGAAAAACATCATGTTATTCATATACCAGAAATGTTTGAAGCTACTGACTGAATGAAAGGAGCTGGCATCTCACTCTCTTTGAATCTTCTTTATCATGCTAAGAGGAGCAGGAAAAAGCAAAAAATTTCAGAATTGCACCTTGCAATGCGGAGAAATTACTGTTTGTGCATTTACAATATTCATTGATTTTTGCCATTGAAAAACGTCCAGAAATGATTGAAGCTACTGACTGAATGAAAGGAGCTGGCATCTCACTCTCTTTGAATCTTGTTTATCATGCTAAGAGGAGCAGGAAAAAGCAAAAAATTTCAGAATTGCACCTTGCAATGCGGAGAAATTACTGTTTGTGCATTTACAATATTCATTGATTTTTGCCATTGAAAAACATCCAGAAATGATTGAAGCTACTGACTGAATGAAAGGAGCTGGCATCTCACTCTCTTTGAATCTTCTTTATCATGCTAAGAGGAGCAGGAAAAAGCAAAAAATTTCAGAATTGCACCTTGCAATGCGGAGAAATTACTGTTTGTGCATTTACAATATTCATTGATTTTTGCCATTGAAAAACATCATGTTATTCATATACCAGAAATGTTTGAAGCTACTGACTGAATGAAAGGAGCTGGCATCTCACTCTCTTTGAATCTTCTTTATCATGCTAAGAGGAGCAGGAAAAAGCAAAAAATTTCAGAATTGCACCTTGCAATGTGGAGAAATTACTGTTTGTGCATTTACAATATTCATTGATTTTTACCATTAAAAAACGTCCAGAAATGATTGAAGCTACTGACTGAATGAAAGTAGCTGGCATCTCACTCTCTTTGAATCTTCTTTATCATGCTAAGAGGAGCAGGAAAAAGCAAAAAATTTCAGACTTGCACCTTGCAATGCGGAGAAATTACTGTTTGTGCATTTACAATATTCTTTGATTTTTGCCATTGAAAAACATCATGTTATTCATATACCAGAAATGTTTGAAGCTACTGACTGAATGAAAGGAGCTGGCATCTCACTCTCTTTGAATCTTCTTTATCATGCTAAGAGGAGCAGGAAAAAGCAAAAAATTTCAGAATTGCACCTTGCAATGCGGAGAAATTACTGTTTGTGCATTTACAATATTCATTGATTTTTGCCATTGAAAAACGTCCAGAAATGATTGAAGCTACTGACTGAATGAAAGGAGCTGGCATCTCACTCTCTTTGAATCTTGTTTATCATGCTAAGAGGAGCAGGAAAAAGCAAAAAATTTCAGAATTGCACCTTGCAATGCGGAGAAATTACTGTTTGTGCATTTACAATATTCATTGATTTTTGCCATTGAAAAACATCCAGAAATGATTGAAGCTACTGACTGAATGAAAGGAGCTGGCATCTCACTCTCTTTGAATCTTCTTTATCATGCTAAGAGGAGCAGGAAAAAGCAAAAAAATTCAGAATTGCACCTTGCAATGCGGAGAAATTACTGTTTGTGCATTTACAAAATTCATTGATTTTTGCCATTGAAAAACATCATGTTATTCATATACCAGAAATGTTTGAAGCTACTGACTGAATGAAAGGAGCTGACATCTCACTCTCTTTGAATCTTCTTTATCATGCTAAGAGGAGCAGGAAAAAGCAAAAAATTTCAGAATTGCACCTTGCAATGCGGAGAAATTACTGTTTGTGCATTTACAATATTCATTGATTTTTGCCATTGAAAAACATCCAGAAATGATTGAAGCTACTGACTGAATGAAAGGAGCTGGCATCTCACTCTCTTTGAATCTTCTTTATCATGCTAAGAGGAGCAGGAAAAAGCAAAAAATTTCAGAATTGCACCTTGCAATGCGGAGAAATTACTGTTTGTGCATTTACAATATTCATTGATTTTTGCCATTGAAAAACATCATGTTATTCAGATACCAGAAATGTTTGAAGCTACTGACTGAATGAAAGGAGCTGGCATCTCACTCTCTTTGAATCTTCTTTATCATGCTAAGAGGAGCAGGAAAAAGCAAAAAATTTCAGAATTGCACCTTGCAATGCGGAGAAATTACTGTTTGTGCATTTACAATATTCATTGATTTTTGCCATTGAAAAACATCATGTTATTCATATACCAGAAATGTTTGAAGCTACTGACTGAATGAAAGGAGCTGGCATCTCACTCTCTTTGAATCTTCTTTATCATGCTAAGAGGAGCAGGAAAAAGCAAAAAATTTCAGAATTGCACCTTGCAATGTGGAGAAATTACTGTTTGTGCATTTACAATATTCATTGATTTTTACCATTGAAAAAGGTCCAGAAATGATTGAAGCTACTGACTGAATGAAAGTAGCTGGCATCTCACTCTCTTTGAATCTTCTTTATCATGCTAAGAGGAGCAGGAAAAAGCAAAAAATTTCAGACTTGCACCTTGCAATGCGGAGAAATTACTGTTTGTGCATTTACAATATTCATTGATTTTTGCCATTGAAAAACATCATGTTATTCATATACCAGAAATGTTTGAAGCTACTGACTGAATGAAAGGAGCTGGCATCTCACTCTCTTTGCATCTTCTTTATCATGCTAAGAGGAGCAGGAAAAAGCAAAAAATTTCAGAATCGCACCTTGCAATGCGGAGAAATTACTGTTTGTGCATTTACAATTTTCATTGATTTTTGCCATTGAAAAACGTCCAGAAATGATTGAAGGTACTGACTGAATGAAAGGAGCTGGCATCTCACTCTCTTTGAATCTTTATCATGCTAAGAGGAGCAGGAAAAAGCAAAAAATTTCAGAATTGCACCTTGCAATGCGGAGAAATTACTGTTTGTGCATTTACAATATTCATTGATTTTTGCCATTGAAAAACGTCCAGAAATGATTGAAGCTACTGACTGAATGAAAGGAGCTGGCATCTCACTCTCTTTGAATCTTCTTTATCATGCTAAGAGGAGCAGGAAAAAGCAAAAAATTTCAGAATTGCACCTTGCAATGCGGAGAAATTACAGTTTGTGCATTTACAATATTCATTGATTTTTGCCATTGAAAAACATCCAGAAATGATTGAAGCTACTGACTGAATGAAAGGAGCTGGCATCTCACTCTCTTTGAATCTTCTTTATCATGCTAAGAGGAGCAGGAAAAAGCAAAAAATTTCAGAATTGCACCTTGCAATGCGGAGAAATTACTGTTTGTGCATTTACAATATTCATTGATTTTTGCCATTGAAAAACATCATGTTATTCATATACCAGAAATGTTTGAAGCTACTGACTGAATGAAAGGAGCTGGCATCTCACTCTCTTTGAATCTTCTTTATCATGCTAAGAGGAGCAGGAAAAAGCAAAAAATTTCAGAATTGCACCTTGCAATGTGGAGAAATTACTGTTTGTGCATTTACAATATTCATTGATTTTTACCATTGAAAAACGTCCAGAAATGATTGAAGCTACTGACTGAATGAAAGTAGCTGGCATCTCACTCACTTTGAATCTTCTTTATCATGCTAAGAGGAGCAGGAAAAAGCAAAAAATTTCAGACTTGCACCTTGCAATGCGGAGAAATTACTGTTTGTGCATTTACAATATTCATTGATTTTTGCCATTGAAAAACATCATGTTATTCATATACCAGAAATGTTTGAAGCTACTGACTGAATGAAAGGAGCTGGCATCTCACTCTCTTTGAATCTTCTTTATCATGCTAAGAGGAGCAGGAAAAAGCAAAAAATTTCAGAATTGCACCTTGCAATGCGGAGAAATTACTGTTTGTGCATTTACAATATTCATTGATTTTTGCCATTGAAAAACGTCCAGAAATGATTGAAGCTACTGACTGAATGAAAGGTGCTGGCATCTCACTCTCTTTGAATCTTGTTTATCATGCTAAGAGGAGCAGGAAAAAGCAAAAAATTTCAGAATTGCACCTTGCAATGCGGAGAAATTACTGTTTGTGCATTTACAATATTCATTGATTTTTGCCATTGAAAAACATCCAGAAATGATTGAAGCTACTGACTGAATGAAAGGAGCTGGCATCTCACTCTCTTTGAATCTTCTTTATCATGCTAAGAGGAGCAGGAAAAAGCAAAAAATTTCAGAATTGCACCTTGCAATGCGGAGAAATTACTGTTTGTGCATTTACAATATTCATTGATTTTTGCCATTGAAAAACATCATGTTATTCATATACCAGAAATGTTTGAAGCTACTGACTGAATGAAAGGAGCTGGCATCTCACTCTCTTTGAATCTTCTTTATCATGCTAAGAGGAGCAGGAAAAAGCAAAAAATTTCAGAATTGCACCTTGCAATGTGGAGAAATTACTGTTTGTGCATTTACAATATTCATTGATTTTTACCATTGAAAAACGTCCAGAAATGATTGAAGCTACTGACTGAATGAAAGTAGCTGGCATCTCACTCTCTTTGAATCTTCTTTATCATGCTAAGAGGAGCAGGAAAAAGCAAAAAATTTCAGACTTGCACCTTGCAATGCGGAGAAATTACTGTTTGTGCATTTACAATATTCATTGATTTTTGCCATTGAAAAACATCATGTTATTCATATACCAGAAATGTTTGAAGCTACTGACTGAATGAAAGGAGCTGGCATCTCACTCTCTTTGAATCTTCTTTATCATGCTAAGAGGAGCAGGAAAAAGCAAAAAATTTCAGAATTGCACCTTGCAATGCGGAGAAATTACTGTTTGTGCATTTACAATATTCATTGATTTTTGCCATTGAAAAACGTCCAGAAATGATTGAAGCTACTGACTGAATGAAAGGAGCTGGCATCTCACTCTCTTTGAATCTTGTTTATCATGCTAAGAGGAGCAGGAAAAAGCAAAAAATTTCAGAATTGCACCTTGCAATGCGGAGAAATTACTGTTTGTGCATTTACAATATTCATTGATTTTTGCCATTGAAAAACGTCCAGAAATGATTGAAGCTACTGACTGAATGAAAGGAGCTGGCATCTCACTCTCTTTGAATCTTCTTTATCATGCTAAGAGGAGCAGGAAAAAGCAAAAAATTTCAGAATTGCACCTTGCAATGCGGAGAAATTACAGTTTGTGCATTTACAATATTCATTGATTTTTGCCATTGAAAAACATCCAGAAATGATTGAAGCTACTGACTGAATGAAAGGAGCTGGCATCTCACTCTCTTTGAATCTTCTTTATCATGCTAAGAGGAGCAGGAAAAAGCAAAAAATTTCAGAATTGCACCTTGCAATGCGGAGAAATTACTGTTTGTGCATTTACAATATTCATTGATTTTTGCCATTGAAAAACATCATGTTATTCATATACCAGAAATGTTTGAAGCTACTGACTGAATGAAAGGAGCTGGCATCTCACTCTCTTTGAATCTTCTTTATCATGCTAAGAGGAGCAGGAAAAAGCAAAAAATTTCAGAATTGCACCTTGCAATGCGGAGAAATTACTGTTTGTGCATTTACAATATTCATTGATTTTTGCCATTGAAAAACGTCCAGAAATGATTGAAGCTACTGACTGAATGAAAGGTGCTGGCATCTCACTCTCTTTGAATCTTGTTTATCATGCTAAGAGGAGCAGGAAAAAGCAAAAAATTTCAGAATTGCACCTTGCAATGCGGAGAAATTACTGTTTGTGCATTTACAATATTCATTGATTTTTGCCATTGAAAAACATCCAGAAATGATTGAAGCTACTGACTGAATGAAAGGAGCTGGCATCTCACTCTCTTTGAATCTTCTTTATCATGCTAAGAGGAGCAGGAAAAAGCAAAAAATTTCAGAATTGCACCTTGCAATGCGGAGAAATTACTGTTTGTGCATTTACAATATTCATTGATTTTTGCCATTGAAAAACATCATGTTATTCATATACCAGAAATGTTTGAAGCTACTGACTGAATGAAAGGAGCTGGCATCTCACTCTCTTTGAATCTTCTTTATCATGCTAAGAGGAGCAGGAAAAAGCAAAAAATTTCAGAATTGCACCTTGCAATGTGGAGAAATTACTGTTTGTGCATTTACAATATTCATTGATTTTTACCATTGAAAAACGTCCAGAAATGATTGAAGCTACTGACTGAATGAAAGTAGCTGGCATCTCACTCTCTTTGAATCTTCTTTATCATGCTAAGAGGAGCAGGAAAAAGCAAAAAATTTCAGACTTGCACCTTGCAATGCGGAGAAATTACTGTTTGTGCATTTACAATATTCATTGATTTTTGCCATTGAAAAACATCATGTTATTCATATACCAGAAATGTTTGAAGCTACTGACTGAATGAAAGGAGCTGGCATCTCACTCTCTTTGAATCTTCTTTATCATGCTAAGAGGAGCAGGAAAAAGCAAAAAATTTCAGAATTGCACCTTGCAATGCGGAGAAATTACTGTTTGTGCATTTACAATATTCATTGATTTTTGCCATTGAAAAACGTCCAGAAATGATTGAAGCTACTGACTGAATGAAAGGAGCTGGCATCTCACTCTCTTTGAATCTTGTTTATCATGCTAAGAGGAGCAGGAAAAAGCAAAAAATTTCAGAATTGCACCTTGCAATGCGGAGAAATTACTGTTTGTGCATTTACAATATTCATTGATTTTTGCCATTGAAAAACGTCCAGAAATGATTGAAGCTACTGACTGAATGAAAGGAGCTGGCATCTCACTCTCTTTGAATCTTCTTTATCATGCTAAGAGGAGCAGGAAAAAGCAAAAAATTTCAGAATTGCACCTTGCAATGCGGAGAAATTACAGTTTGTGCATTTACAATATTCATTGATTTTTGCCATTGAAAAACATCCAGAAATGATTGAAGCTACTGACTGAATGAAAGGAGCTGGCATCTCACTCTCTTTGAATCTTCTTTATCATGCTAAGAGGAGCAGGAAAAAGCAAAAAATTTCAGAATTGCACCTTGCAATGCGGAGAAATTACTGTTTGTGCATTTACAATATTCATTGATTTTTGCCATTGAAAAACATCATGTTATTCATATACCAGAAATGTTTGAAGCTACTGACTGAATGAAAGGAGCTGGCATCTCACTCTCTTTGAATCTTCTTTATCATGCTAAGAGGAGCAGGAAAAAGCAAAAAATTTCAGAATTGCACCTTGCAATGTGGAGAAATTACTGTTTGTGCATTTACAATATTCATTGATTTTTACCATTGAAAAACGTCCAGAAATGATTGAAGCTACTGACTGAATGAAAGTAGCTGGCATCTCACTCTCTTTGAATCTTCTTTATCATGCTAAGAGGAGCAGGAAAAAGCAAAAAATTTCAGACTTGCACCTTGCAATGCGGAGAAATTACTGTTTGTGCATTTACAATATTCATTGATTTTTGCCATTGAAAAACATCATGTTATTCATATACCAGAAATGTTTGAAGCTACTGACTGAATGAAAGGAGCTGGCATCTCACTCTCTTTGAATCTTCTTTATCATGCTAAGAGGAGCAGGAAAAAGCAAAAAATTTCAGAATTGCACCTTGCAATGCGGAGAAATTACTGTTTGTGCATTTACAATATTCATTGATTTTTGCCATTGAAAAACGTCCAGAAATGATTGAAGCTACTGACTGAATGAAAGGTGCTGGCATCTCACTCTCTTTGAATCTTGTTTATCATGCTAAGAGGAGCAGGAAAAAGCAAAAAATTTCAGAATTGCACCTTGCAATGCGGAGAAATTACTGTTTGTGCATTTACAATATTCATTGATTTTTGCCATTGAAAAACATCCAGAAATGATTGAAGCTACTGACTGAATGAAAGGAGCTGGCATCTCACTCTCTTTGAATCTTCTTTATCATGCTAAGAGGAGCAGGAAAAAGCAAAAAATTTCAGAATTGCACCTTGCAATGCGGAGAAATTACTGTTTGTGCATTTACAATATTCATTGATTTTTGCCATTGAAAAACATCATGTTATTCATATACCAGAAATGTTTGAAGCTACTGACTGAATGAAAGGAGCTGGCATCTCACTCTCTTTGAATCTTCTTTATCATGCTAAGAGGAGCAGGAAAAAGCAAAAAATTTCAGAATTGCACCTTGCAATGTGGAGAAATTACTGTTTGTGCATTTACAATATTCATTGATTTTTACCATTGAAAAACGTCCAGAAATGATTGAAGCTACTGACTGAATGAAAGTAGCTGGCATCTCACTCTCTTTGAATCTTCTTTATCATGCTAAGAGGAGCAGGAAAAAGCAAAAAATTTCAGACTTGCACCTTGCAATGCGGAGAAATTACTGTTTGTGCATTTACAATATTCATTGATTTTTGCCATTGAAAAACATCATGTTATTCATATACCAGAAATGTTTGAAGCTACTGACTGAATGAAAGGAGCTGGCATCTCACTCTCTTTGAATCTTCTTTATCATGCTAAGAGGAGCAGGAAAAAGCAAAAAATTTCAGAATTGCACCTTGCAATGCGGAGAAATTACTGTTTGTGCATTTACAATATTCATTGATTTTTGCCATTGAAAAACGTCCAGAAATGATTGAAGCTACTGACTGAATGAAAGGAGCTGGCATCTCACTCTCTTTGAATCTTGTTTATCATGCTAAGAGGAGCAGGAAAAAGCAAAAAATTTCAGAATTGCACCTTGCAATGCGGAGAAATTACTGTTTGTGCATTTACAATATTCATTGATTTTTGCCATTGAAAAACATCCAGAAATGATTGAAGCTACTGACTGAATGAAAGGAGCTGGCATCTCACTCTCTTTGAATCTTCTTTATCATGCTAAGAGGAGCAGGAAAAAGCAAAAAATTTCAGAATTGCACCTTGCAATGCGGAGAAATTACTGTTTGTGCATTTACAATATTCATTGATTTTTGCCATTGAAAAACATCATGTTATTCATATACCAGAAATGTTTGAAGCTACTGACTGAATGAAAGGAGCTGGCATCTCACTCTCTTTGAATCTTCTTTATCATGCTAAGAGGAGCAGGAAAAAGCAAAAAATTTCAGAATTGCACCTTGCAATGTGGAGAAATTACTGTTTGTGCATTTACAATATTCATTGATTTTTACCATTGAAAAACGTCCAGAAATGATTGAAGCTACTGACTGAATGAAAGTAGCTGGCATCTCACTCTCTTTGAATCTTCTTTATCATGCTAAGAGGAGCAGGAAAAAGCAAAAAATTTCAGACTTGCACCTTGCAATGCGGAGAAATTACTGTTTGTGCATTTACAATATTCATTGATTTTTGCCATTGAAAAACATCATGTTATTCATATACCAGAAATGTTTGAAGCTACTGACTGAATGAAAGGAGCTGGCATCTCACTCTCTTTGAATCTTCTTTATCATGCTAAGAGGAGCAGGAAAAAGCAAAAAATTTCAGAATTGCACCTTGCAATGCGGAGAAATTACTGTTTGTGCATTTACAATATTCATTGATTTTTGCCATTGAAAAACGTCCAGAAATGATTGAAGCTACTGACTGAATGAAAGGAGCTGGCATCTCACTCTCTTTGAATCTTGTTTATCATGCTAAGAGGAGCAGGAAAAAGCAAAAAATTTCAGAATTGCACCTTGCAATGCGGAGAAATTACTGTTTGTGCATTTACAATATTCATTGATTTTTGCCATTGAAAAACATCCAGAAATGATTGAAGCTACTGACTGAATGAAAGGAGCTGGCATCTCACTCTCTTTGAATCTTCTTTATCATGCTAAGAGGAGCAGGAAAAAGCAAAAAATTTCAGAATTGCACCTTGCAATGCGGAGAAATTACTGTTTGTGCATTTACAATATTCATTGATTTTTGCCATTGAAAAACATCATGTTATTCATATACCAGAAATGTTTGAAGCTACTGACTGAATGAAAGGAGCTGGCATCTCACTCTCTTTGAATCTTCTTTATCATGCTAAGAGGAGCAGGAAAAAGCAAAAAATTTCAGAATTGCACCTTGCAATGTGGAGAAATTACTGTTTGTGCATTTACAATATTCATTGATTTTTACCATTGAAAAACGTCCAGAAATGATTGAAGCTACTGACTGAATGAAAGGAGCTGGCATCTCACTCTCTTTGAATCTTGTTTATCATGCTAAGAGGAGCAGGAAAAAGCAAAAAATTTCAGAATTGCACCTTGCAATGCGGAGAAATTACTGTTTGTGCATTTACAATATTCATTGATTTTTGCCATTGAAAAACATCCAGAAATGATTGAAGCTACTGACTGAATGAAAGGAGCTGGCATCTCACTCTCTTTGAATCTTCTTTATCATGCTAAGAGGAGCAGGAAAAAGCAAAAAATTTCAGAATTGCACCTTGCAATGCGGAGAAATTACTGTTTGTGCATTTACAAAATTCATTGATTTTTGCCATTGAAAAACATCATGTTATTCATATACCAGAAATGTTTGAAGCTACTGACTGAATGAAAGGAGCTGACATCTCACTCTCTTTGAATCTTCTTTATCATGCTAAGAGGAGCAGGAAAAAGCAAAAAATTTCAGAATTGCACCTTGCAATGCGGAGAAATTACTGTTTGTGCATTTACAATATTCATTGATTTTTGCCATTGAAAAACATCCAGAAATGATTGAAGCTACTGACTGAATGAAAGGAGCTGGCATCTCACTCTCTTTGAATCTTCTTTATCATGCTAAGAGGAGCAGGAAAAAGCAAAAAATTTCAGAATTGCACCTTGCAATGCGGAGAAATTACTGTTTGTGCATTTACAATATTCATTGATTTTTGCCATTGAAAAACATCATGTTATTCATATACCAGAAATGTTTGAAGCTACTGACTGAATGAAAGGAGCTGGCATCTCACTCTCTTTGAATCTTCTTTATCATGCTAAGAGGAGCAGGAAAAAGCAAAAAATTTCAGAATTGCACCTTGCAATGCGGAGAAATTACTGTTTGTGCATTTACAATATTCATTGATTTTTGCCATTGAAAAACATCATGTTATTCATATACCAGAAATGTTTGAAGCTACTGACTGAATGAAAGGAGCTGGCATCTCACTCTCTTTGAATCTTCTTTATCATGCTAAGAGGAGCAGGAAAAAGCAAAAAATTTCAGAATTGCACCTTGCAATGTGGAGAAATTACTGTTTGTGCATTTACAATATTCATTGATTTTTACCATTGAAAAAGGTCCAGAAATGATTGAAGCTACTGACTGAATGAAAGTAGCTGGCATCTCACTCTCTTTGAATCTTCTTTATCATGCTAAGAGGAGCAGGAAAAAGCAAAAAATTTCAGACTTGCACCTTGCAATGCGGAGAAATTACTGTTTGTGCATTTACAATATTCATTGATTTTTGCCATTGAAAAACATCATGTTATTCATATACCAGAAATGTTTGAAGCTACTGACTGAATGAAAGGAGCTGGCATCTCACTCTCTTTGAATCTTCTTTATCATGCTAAGAGGAGCAGGAAAAAGCAAAAAATTTCAGAATCGCACCTTGCAATGCGGAGAAATTACTGTTTGTGCATTTACAATTTTCATTGATTTTTGCCATTGAAAAACGTCCAGAAATGATTGAAGGTACTGACTGAATGAAAGGAGCTGGCATCTCACTCTCTTTGAATCTTTATCATGCTAAGAGGAGCAGGAAAAAGCAAAAAATTTCAGAATTGCACCTTGCAATGCGGAGAAATTACTGTTTGTGCATTTACAATATTCATTGATTTTTGCCATTGAAAAACGTCCAGAAATGATTGAAGCTACTGACTGAATGAAAGGAGCTGGCATCTCACTCTCTTTGAATCTTCTTTATCATGCTAAGAGGAGCAGGAAAAAGCAAAAAATTTCAGAATTGCACCTTGCAATGCGGAGAAATTACAGTTTGTGCATTTACAATATTCATTGATTTTTGCCATTGAAAAACATCCAGAAATGATTGAAGCTACTGACTGAATGAAAGGAGCTGGCATCTCACTCTCTTTGAATCTTCTTTATCATGCTAAGAGGAGCAGGAAAAAGCAAAAAATTTCAGAATTGCACCTTGCAATGCGGAGAAATTACTGTTTGTGCATTTACAATATTCATTGATTTTTGCCATTGAAAAACATCATGTTATTCATATACCAGAAATGTTTGAAGCTACTGACTGAATGAAAGGAGCTGGCATCTCACTCTCTTTGAATCTTCTTTATCATGCTAAGAGGAGCAGGAAAAAGCAAAAAATTTCAGAATTGCACCTTGCAATGTGGAGAAATTACTGTTTGTGCATTTACAATATTCATTGATTTTTACCATTGAAAAACGTCCAGAAATGATTGAAGCTACTGACTGAATGAAAGTAGCTGGCATCTCACTCTCTTTGAATCTTCTTTATCATGCTAAGAGGAGCAGGAAAAAGCAAAAAATTTCAGACTTGCACCTTGCAATGCGGAGAAATTACTGTTTGTGCATTTACAATATTCATTGATTTTTGCCATTGAAAAACATCATGTTATTCATATACCAGAAATGTTTGAAGCTACTGACTGAATGAAAGGAGCTGGCATCTCACTCTCTTTGAATCTTCTTTATCATGCTAAGAGGAGCAGGAAAAAGCAAAAAATTTCAGAATTGCACCTTGCAATGCGGAGAAATTACTGTTTGTGCATTTACAATATTCATTGATTTTTGCCATTGAAAAACGTCCAGAAATGATTGAAGCTACTGACTGAATGAAAGGTGCTGGCATCTCACTCTCTTTGAATCTTGTTTATCATGCTAAGAGGAGCAGGAAAAAGCAAAAAATTTCAGAATTGCACCTTGCAATGCGGAGAAATTACTGTTTGTGCATTTACAATATTCATTGATTTTTGCCATTGAAAAACATCCAGAAATGATTGAAGCTACTGACTGAATGAAAGGAGCTGGCATCTCACTCTCTTTGAATCTTCTTTATCATGCTAAGAGGAGCAGGAAAAAGCAAAAAATTTCAGAATTGCACCTTGCAATGCGGAGAAATTACTGTTTGTGCATTTACAATATTCATTGATTTTTGCCATTGAAAAACATCATGTTATTCATATACCAGAAATGTTTGAAGCTACTGACTGAATGAAAGGAGCTGGCATCTCACTCTCTTTGAATCTTCTTTATCATGCTAAGAGGAGCAGGAAAAAGCAAAAAATTTCAGAATTGCACCTTGCAATGTGGAGAAATTACTGTTTGTGCATTTACAATATTCATTGATTTTTACCATTGAAAAACGTCCAGAAATGATTGAAGCTACTGACTGAATGAAAGTAGCTGGCATCTCACTCTCTTTGAATCTTCTTTATCATGCTAAGAGGAGCAGGAAAAAGCAAAAAATTTCAGACTTGCACCTTGCAATGCGGAGAAATTACTGTTTGTGCATTTACAATATTCATTGATTTTTGCCATTGAAAAACATCATGTTATTCATATACCAGAAATGTTTGAAGCTACTGACTGAATGAAAGGAGCTGGCATCTCACTCTCTTTGAATCTTCTTTATCATGCTAAGAGGAGCAGGAAAAAGCAAAAAATTTCAGAATTGCACCTTGCAATGCGGAGAAATTACTGTTTGTGCATTTACAATATTCATTGATTTTTGCCATTGAAAAACGTCCAGAAATGATTGAAGCTACTGACTGAATGAAAGGAGCTGGCATCTCACTCTCTTTGAATCTTGTTTATCATGCTAAGAGGAGCAGGAAAAAGCAAAAAATTTCAGAATTGCACCTTGCAATGCGGAGAAATTACTGTTTGTGCATTTACAATATTCATTGATTTTTGCCATTGAAAAACATCCAGAAATGATTGAAGCTACTGACTGAATGAAAGGAGCTGGCATCTCACTCTCTTTGAATCTTCTTTATCATGCTAAGAGGAGCAGGAAAAAGCAAAAAATTTCAGAATTGCACCTTGCAATGCGGAGAAATTACTGTTTGTGCATTTACAATATTCATTGATTTTTGCCATTGAAAAACATCATGTTATTCATATACCAGAAATGTTTGAAGCTACTGACTGAATGAAAGGAGCTGGCATCTCACTCTCTTTGAATCTTCTTTATCATGCTAAGAGGAGCAGGAAAAAGCAAAAAATTTCAGAATTGCACCTTGCAATGTGGAGAAATTACTGTTTGTGCATTTACAATATTCATTGATTTTTACCATTGAAAAACGTCCAGAAATGATTGAAGCTACTGACTGAATGAAAGTAGCTGGCATCTCACTCTCTTTGAATCTTCTTTATCATGCTAAGAGGAGCAGGAAAAAGCAAAAAATTTCAGAATTGCACCTTGCAATGCGGAGAAATTACTGTTTGTGCATTTACAATATTCATTGATTTTTGCCATTGAAAAACATCATGTTATTCATATACCAGAAATGTTTGAAGCTACTGACTGAATGAAAGGAGCTGGCATCTCACTCTCTTTGAATCTTCTTTATCATGCTAAGAGGAGCAGGAAAAAGCAAAAAATTTCAGAATTGCACCTTGCAATGTGGAGAAATTACTGTTTGTGCATTTACAATATTCATTGATTTTTACCATTGAAAAACGTCCAGAAATGATTGAAGCTACTGACTGAATGAAAGTAGCTGGCATCTCACTCTCTTTGAATCTTCTTTATCATGCTAAGAGGAGCAGGAAAAAGCAAAAAATTTCAGACTTGCACCTTGCAATGCGGAGAAATTACTGTTTGTGCATTTACAATATTCATTGATTTTTGCCATTGAAAAACATCATGTTATTCATATACCAGAAATGTTTGAAGCTACTGACTGAATGAAAGGAGCTGGCATCTCACTCTCTTTGAATCTTCTTTATCATGCTAAGAGGAGCAGGAAAAAGCAAAAAATTTCAGAATTGCACCTTGCAATGCGGAGAAATTACTGTTTGTGCATTTACAATATTCATTGATTTTTGCCATTGAAAAACGTCCAGAAATGATTGAAGCTACTGACTGAATGAAAGGAGCTGGCATCTCACTCTCTTTGAATCTTGTTTATCATGCTAAGAGGAGCAGGAAAAAGCAAAAAATTTCAGAATTGCACCTTGCAATGCGGAGAAATTACTGTTTGTGCATTTACAATATTCATTGATTTTTGCCATTGAAAAACATCCAGAAATGATTGAAGCTACTGACTGAATGAAAGGAGCTGGCATCTCACTCTCTTTGAATCTTCTTTATCATGCTAAGAGGAGCAGGAAAAAGCAAAAAATTTCAGAATTGCACCTTGCAATGCGGAGAAATTACTGTTTGTGCATTTACAATATTCATTGATTTTTGCCATTGAAAAACATCATGTTATTCATATACCAGAAATGTTTGAAGCTACTGACTGAATGAAAGGAGCTGGCATCTCACTCTCTTTGAATCTTCTTTATCATGCTAAGAGGAGCAGGAAAAAGCAAAAAATTTCAGAATTGCACCTTGCAATGTGGAGAAATTACTGTTTGTGCATTTACAATATTCATTGATTTTTACCATTGAAAAACGTCCAGAAATGATTGAAGCTACTGACTGAATGAAAGTAGCTGGCATCTCACTCTCTTTGAATCTTCTTTATCATGCTAAGAGGAGCAGGAAAAAGCAAAAAATTTCAGACTTGCACCTTGCAATGCGGAGAAATTACTGTTTGTGCATTTACAATATTCATTGATTTTTGCCATTGAAAAACATCATGTTATTCATATACCAGAAATGTTTGAAGCTACTGACTGAATGAAAGGAGCTGGCATCTCACTCTCTTTGAATCTTCTTTATCATGCTAAGAGGAGCAGGAAAAAGCAAAAAATTTCAGAATTGCACCTTGCAATGCGGAGAAATTACTGTTTGTGCATTTACAATATTCATTGATTTTTGCCATTGAAAAACGTCCAGAAATGATTGAAGCTACTGACTGAATGAAAGGAGCTGGCATCTCACTCTCTTTGAATCTTGTTTATCATGCTAAGAGGAGCAGGAAAAAGCAAAAAATTTCAGAATTGCACCTTGCAATGCGGAGAAATTACTGTTTGTGCATTTACAATATTCATTGATTTTTGCCATTGAAAAACATCCAGAAATGATTGAAGCTACTGACTGAATGAAAGGAGCTGGCATCTCACTCTCTTTGAATCTTCTTTATCATGCTAAGAGGAGCAGGAAAAAGCAAAAAATTTCAGAATTGCACCTTGCAATGCGGAGAAATTACTGTTTGTGCATTTACAAAATTCATTGATTTTTGCCATTGAAAAACATCATGTTATTCATATACCAGAAATGTTTGAAGCTACTGACTGAATGAAAGGAGCTGACATCTCACTCTCTTTGAATCTTCTTTATCATGCTAAGAGGAGCAGGAAAAAGCAAAAAATTTCAGAATTGCACCTTGCAATGCGGAGAAATTACTGTTTGTGCATTTACAATATTCATTGATTTTTGCCATTGAAAAACATCCAGAAATGATTGAAGCTACTGACTGAATGAAAGGAGCTGGCATCTCACTCTCTTTGAATCTTCTTTATCATGCTAAGAGGAGCAGGAAAAAGCAAAAAATTTCAGAATTGCACCTTGCAATGCGGAGAAATTACTGTTTGTGCATTTACAATATTCATTGATTTTTGCCATTGAAAAACATCATGTTATTCATATACCAGAAATGTTTGAAGCTACTGACTGAATGAAAGGAGCTGGCATCTCACTCTCTTTGAATCTTCTTTATCATGCTAAGAGGAGCAGGAAAAAGCAAAAAATTTCAGAATTGCACCTTGCAATGCGGAGAAATTACTGTTTGTGCATTTACAATATTCATTGATTTTTGCCATTGAAAAACATCATGTTATTCATATACCAGAAATGTTTGAAGCTACTGACTGAATGAAAGGAGCTGGCATCTCACTCTCTTTGAATCTTCTTTATCATGCTAAGAGGAGCAGGAAAAAGCAAAAAATTTCAGAATTGCACCTTGCAATGTGGAGAAATTACTGTTTGTGCATTTACAATATTCATTGATTTTTACCATTGAAAAAGGTCCAGAAATGATTGAAGCTACTGACTGAATGAAAGTAGCTGGCATCTCACTCTCTTTGAATCTTCTTTATCATGCTAAGAGGAGCAGGAAAAAGCAAAAAATTTCAGACTTGCACCTTGCAATGCGGAGAAATTACTGTTTGTGCATTTACAATATTCATTGATTTTTGCCATTGAAAAACATCATGTTATTCATATACCAGAAATGTTTGAAGCTACTGACTGAATGAAAGGAGCTGGCATCTCACTCTCTTTGAATCTTCTTTATCATGCTAAGAGGAGCAGGAAAAAGCAAAAAATTTCAGAATCGCACCTTGCAATGCGGAGAAATTACTGTTTGTGCATTTACAATATTCATTGATTTTTACCATTGAAAAACGTCCAGAAATGATTGAAGCTACTGACTGAATGAAAGTAGCTGGCATCTCACTCTCTTTGAATCTTCTTTATCATGCTAAGAGGAGCAGGAAAAAGCAAAAAATTTCAGACTTGCACCTTGCAATGCGGAGAAATTACTGTTTGTGCATTTACAATATTCATTGATTTTTGCCATTGAAAAACATCATGTTATTCATATACCAGAAATGTTTGAAGCTACTGACTGAATGAAAGGAGCTGGCATCTCACTCTCTTTGAATCTTCTTTATCATGCTAAGAGGAGCAGGAAAAAGCAAAAAATTTCAGAATTGCACCTTGCAATGCGGAGAAATTACTGTTTGTGCATTTACAATATTCATTGATTTTTGCCATTGAAAAACGTCCAGAAATGATTGAAGCTACTGACTGAATGAAAGGAGCTGGCATCTCACTCTCTTTGAATCTTGTTTATCATGCTAAGAGGAGCAGGAAAAAGCAAAAAATTTCAGAATTGCACCTTGCAATGCGGAGAAATTACTGTTTGTGCATTTACAATATTCATTGATTTTTGCCATTGAAAAACATCCAGAAATGATTGAAGCTACTGACTGAATGAAAGGAGCTGGCATCTCACTCTCTTTGAATCTTCTTTATCATGCTAAGAGGAGCAGGAAAAAGCAAAAAATTTCAGAATTGCACCTTGCAATGCGGAGAAATTACTGTTTGTGCATTTACAATATTCATTGATTTTTGCCATTGAAAAACATCATGTTATTCATATACCAGAAATGTTTGAAGCTACTGACTGAATGAAAGGAGCTGGCATCTCACTCTCTTTGAATCTTCTTTATCATGCTAAGAGGAGCAGGAAAAAGCAAAAAATTTCAGAATTGCACCTTGCAATGTGGAGAAATTACTGTTTGTGCATTTACAATATTCATTGATTTTTACCATTGAAAAACGTCCAGAAATGATTGAAGCTACTGACTGAATGAAAGTAGCTGGCATCTCACTCTCTTTGAATCTTCTTTATCATGCTAAGAGGAGCAGGAAAAAGCAAAAAATTTCAGAATTGCACCTTGCAATGCGGAGAAATTACTGTTTGTGCATTTACAATATTCATTGATTTTTGCCATTGAAAAACATCATGTTATTCATATACCAGAAATGTTTGAAGCTACTGACTGAATGAAAGGAGCTGGCATCTCACTCTCTTTGAATCTTCTTTATCATGCTAAGAGGAGCAGGAAAAAGCAAAAAATTTCAGAATTGCACCTTGCAATGTGGAGAAATTACTGTTTGTGCATTTACAATATTCATTGATTTTTACCATTGAAAAACGTCCAGAAATGATTGAAGCTACTGACTGAATGAAAGTAGCTGGCATCTCACTCTCTTTGAATCTTCTTTATCATGCTAAGAGGAGCAGGAAAAAGCAAAAAATTTCAGACTTGCACCTTGCAATGCGGAGAAATTACTGTTTGTGCATTTACAATATTCATTGATTTTTGCCATTGAAAAACATCATGTTATTCATATACCAGAAATGTTTGAAGCTACTGACTGAATGAAAGGAGCTGGCATCTCACTCTCTTTGAATCTTCTTTATCATGCTAAGAGGAGCAGGAAAAAGCAAAAAATTTCAGAATTGCACCTTGCAATGCGGAGAAATTACTGTTTGTGCATTTACAATATTCATTGATTTTTGCCATTGAAAAACGTCCAGAAATGATTGAAGCTACTGACTGAATGAAAGGAGCTGGCATCTCACTCTCTTTGAATCTTGTTTATCATGCTAAGAGGAGCAGGAAAAAGCAAAAAATTTCAGAATTGCACCTTGCAATGCGGAGAAATTACTGTTTGTGCATTTACAATATTCATTGATTTTTGCCATTGAAAAACATCCAGAAATGATTGAAGCTACTGACTGAATGAAAGGAGCTGGCATCTCACTCTCTTTGAATCTTCTTTATCATGCTAAGAGGAGCAGGAAAAAGCAAAAAATTTCAGAATTGCACCTTGCAATGCGGAGAAATTACTGTTTGTGCATTTACAATATTCATTGATTTTTGCCATTGAAAAACATCATGTTATTCATATACCAGAAATGTTTGAAGCTACTGACTGAATGAAAGGAGCTGGCATCTCACTCTCTTTGAATCTTCTTTATCATGCTAAGAGGAGCAGGAAAAAGCAAAAAATTTCAGAATTGCACCTTGCAATGTGGAGAAATTACTGTTTGTGCATTTACAATATTCATTGATTTTTACCATTGAAAAACGTCCAGAAATGATTGAAGCTACTGACTGAATGAAAGTAGCTGGCATCTCACTCTCTTTGAATCTTCTTTATCATGCTAAGAGGAGCAGGAAAAAGCAAAAAATTTCAGACTTGCACCTTGCAATGCGGAGAAATTACTGTTTGTGCATTTACAATATTCATTGATTTTTGCCATTGAAAAACATCATGTTATTCATATACCAGAAATGTTTGAAGCTACTGACTGAATGAAAGGAGCTGGCATCTCACTCTCTTTGAATCTTCTTTATCATGCTAAGAGGAGCAGGAAAAAGCAAAAAATTTCAGAATTGCACCTTGCAATGCGGAGAAATTACTGTTTGTGCATTTACAATATTCATTGATTTTTGCCATTGAAAAACGTCCAGAAATGATTGAAGCTACTGACTGAATGAAAGGAGCTGGCATCTCACTCTCTTTGAATCTTGTTTATCATGCTAAGAGGAGCAGGAAAAAGCAAAAAATTTCAGAATTGCACCTTGCAATGCGGAGAAATTACTGTTTGTGCATTTACAATATTCATTGATTTTTGCCATTGAAAAACATCCAGAAATGATTGAAGCTACTGACTGAATGAAAGGAGCTGGCATCTCACTCTCTTTGAATCTTCTTTATCATGCTAAGAGGAGCAGGAAAAAGCAAAAAATTTCAGAATTGCACCTTGCAATGCGGAGAAATTACTGTTTGTGCATTTACAAAATTCATTGATTTTTGCCATTGAAAAACATCATGTTATTCATATACCAGAAATGTTTGAAGCTACTGACTGAATGAAAGGAGCTGACATCTCACTCTCTTTGAATCTTCTTTATCATGCTAAGAGGAGCAGGAAAAAGCAAAAAATTTCAGAATTGCACCTTGCAATGCGGAGAAATTACTGTTTGTGCATTTACAATATTCATTCATTTTTGCCATTGAAAAACATCCAGAAATGATTGAAGCTACTGACTGAATGAAAGGAGCTGGCATCTCACTCTCTTTGAATCTTCTTTATCATGCTAAGAGGAGCAGGAAAAAGCAAAAAATTTCAGAATTGCACCTTGCAATGCGGAGAAATTACTGTTTGTGCATTTACAATATTCATTGATTTTTGCCATTGAAAAACATCATGTTATTCATATACCAGAAATGTTTGAAGCTACTGACTGAATGAAAGGAGCTGGCATCTCACTCTCTTTGAATCTTCTTTATCATGCTAAGAGGAGCAGGAAAAAGCAAAAAATTTCAGAATTGCACCTTGCAATGCGGAGAAATTACTGTTTGTGCATTTACAATATTCATTGATTTTTGCCATTGAAAAACATCATGTTATTCATATACCAGAAATGTTTGAAGCTACTGACTGAATGAAAGGAGCTGGCATCTCACTCTCTTTGAATCTTCTTTATCATGCTAAGAGGAGCAGGAAAAAGCAAAAAATTTCAGAATTGCACCTTGCAATGTGGAGAAATTACTGTTTGTGCATTTACAATATTCATTGATTTTTACCATTGAAAAAGGTCCAGAAATGATTGAAGCTACTGACTGAATGAAAGTAGCTGGCATCTCACTCTCTTTGAATCTTCTTTATCATGCTAAGAGGAGCAGGAAAAAGCAAAAAATTTCAGACTTGCACCTTGCAATGCGGAGAAATTACTGTTTGTGCATTTACAATATTCATTGATTTTTGCCATTGAAAAACATCATGTTATTCATATACCAGAAATGTTTGAAGCTACTGACTGAATGAAAGGAGCTGGCATCTCACTCTCTTTGAATCTTCTTTATCATGCTAAGAGGAGCAGGAAAAAGCAAAAAATTTCAGAATCGCACCTTGCAATGTGGAGAAATTACTGTTTGTGCATTTACAATTTTCATTGATTTTTGCCATTGAAAAACGTCCAGAAATGATTGAAGGTACTGACTGAATGAAAGGAGCTGGCATCTCACTCTCTTTGAATCTTCTTTATCATGCTAAGAGGAGCAGGAAAAAGCAAAAAATTTCAGAATTGCACCTTGCAATGCGGAGAAATTACTGTTTGTGCATTTACAATATTCATTGATTTTTGCCATTGAAAAACGTCCAGAAATGATTGAAGCTACTGACTGAATGAAAGGAGCTGGCATCTCACTCTCTTTGAATCTTCTTTATCATGCTAAGAGGAGCAGGAAAAAGCAAAAAATTTCAGAATTGCACCTTGCAATGCGGAGAAATTACAGTTTGTGCATTTACAATATTCATTGATTTTTGCCATTGAAAAACATCCAGAAATGATTGAAGCTACTGACTGAATGAAAGGAGCTGGCATCTCACTCTCTTTGAATCTTCTTTATCATGCTAAGAGGAGCAGGAAAAAGCAAAAAATTTCAGAATTGCACCTTGCAATGCGGAGAAATTACTGTTTGTGCATTTACAATATTCATTGATTTTTGCCATTGAAAAACATCATGTTATTCATATACCAGAAATGTTTGAAGCTACTGACTGAATGAAAGGAGCTGGCATCTCACTCTCTTTGAATCTTCTTTATCATGCTAAGAGGAGCAGGAAAAAGCAAAAAATTTCAGAATTGCACCTTGCAATGCGGAGAAATTACTGTTTGTGCATTTACAATATTCATTGATTTTTGCCATTGAAAAACATGTTATTCATATACCAGAAATGTTTGAAGCTACTGACTGAATGAAAGGAGCTGGCACCTCACTCTCTTTGAATCTTTATCATGCTAAGAGGAGCGGGAAAAAGCAAAAAATTTCAGAATTGCACCTTGCAATGCGGAGAAATTACTGTTTGTGCATTTACAATATTCATTGATTTTTGCCATTGAAAAACGTCCAGAAATGATTGAAGGTACTGACTGAATGAAAGGAGCTGGCATCTCACTCTCTTTGAATCTTCTTTATCATGCTAAGAGGAGCAGGAAAAAGCAAAAAATTTCAGAATTGCACCTTGCAATGCGGAGAAATTACTGTTTGTGCATTTACAATATTCATTGATTTTTGCCATTGAAAAACGTCCAGAAATGATTGAAGCTACTGACTGAATGAAAGGAGCTGGCATCTCACTCTCTTTGAATCTTCTTTATTATGCTAAGAGGAGCAGGAAAAAGCAAAAAATTTCAGAATTGCACCTTGCAATGCGGAGAAATTACAGTTTGTGCATTTACAATATTCATTGATTTTTGCCATTGAAAAACATCCAGAAATGATTGAAGCTACTGACTGAATGAAAGGAGCTGGCATCTCACTCTCTTTGAATCTTCTTTATCATGCTAAGAGGAGCAGGAAAAAGCAAAAAATTTCAGAATTGCACCTTGCAATGCGGAGAAATTACTGTTTGTGCATTTACAATATTCATTGATTTTTGCCATTGAAAAACATCATGTTATTCATATACCAGAAATGTTTGAAGCTACTGACTGAATGAAAGGAGCTGGCATCTCACTCTCTTTGAATCTTCTTTATCATGCTAAGAGGAGCAGGAAAAAGCAAAAAATTTCAGAATTGCACCTTGCAATGTGGAGAAATTACTGTTTGTGCATTTACAATATTCATTGATTTTTACCATTGAAAAACATCCAGAAATGATTGAAGCTACTGACTGAATGAAAGTAGCTGGCATCTCACTCTCTTTGAATCTTCTTTATCATGCTAAGAGGAGCAGGAAAAAGCAAAAAATTTCAGACTTGCACCTTGCAATGCGGAGAAATTACTGTTTGTGCATTTACAATATTCATTGATTTTTGCCATTGAAAAACATCATGTTATTCATATACCAGAAATGTTTGAAGCTACTGACTGAATGAAAGGAGCTGGCATCTCACTCTCTTTGAATCTTCTTTATCATGCTAAGAGGAGCAGGAAAAAGCAAAAAATTTCAGAATTGCACCTTGCAATGCGGAGAAATTACTGTTTGTGCATTTACAATATTCATTGATTTTTGCCATTGAAAAACGTCCAGAAATGATTGAAGCTACTGACTGAATGAAAGGAGCTGGCATCTCACTCTCTTTGAATCTTGTTTATCATGCTAAGAGGAGCAGGAAAAAGCAAAAAATTTCAGAATTGCACCTTGCAATGCGGAGAAATTACTGTTTGTGCATTTACAATATTCATTGATTTTTGCCATTGAAAAACATCCAGAAATGATTGAAGCTACTGACTGAATGAAAGGAGCTGGCATCTCACTCTCTTTGAATCTTCTTTATCATGCTAAGAGGAGCAGGAAAAAGCAAAAAATTTCAGAATTGCACCTTGCAATGCGGAGAAATTACTGTTTGTGCATTTACAATATTCATTGATTTTTGCCATTGAAAAACATCATGTTATTCATATACCAGAAATGTTTGAAGCTACTGACTGAATGAAAGGAGCTGGCATCTCACTCTCTTTGAATCTTCTTTATCATGCTAAGAGGAGCAGGAAAAAGCAAAAAATTTCAGAATTGCACCTTGCAATGTGGAGAAATTACTGTTTGTGCATTTACAATATTCATTGATTTTTACCATTGAAAAACGTCCAGAAATGATTGAAGCTACTGACTGAATGAAAGTAGCTGGCATCTCACTCTCTTTGAATCTTCTTTATCATGCTAAGAGGAGCAGGAAAAAGCAAAAAATTTCAGACTTGCACCTTGCAATGCGGAGAAATTACTGTTTGTGCATTTACAATATTCATTGATTTTTGCCATTGAAAAACATCATGTTATTCATATACCAGAAATGTTTGAAGCTACTGACTGAATGAAAGGAGCTGGCATCTCACTCTCTTTGAATCTTCTTTATCATGCTAAGAGGAGCAGGAAAAAGCAAAAAATTTCAGAATTGCACCTTGCAATGCGGAGAAATTACTGTTTGTGCATTTACAATATTCATTGATTTTTGCCATTGAAAAACGTCCAGAAATGATTGAAGCTACTGACTGAATGAAAGAAGCTGGCATCTCACTCTCTTTGAATCTTGTTTATCATGCTAAGAGGAGCAGGAAAAAGCAAAAAATTTCAGAATTGCACCTTGCAATGCGGAGAAATTACTGTTTGTGCATTTACAATATTCATTGATTTTTGCCATTGAAAAACATCCAGAAATGATTGAAGCTACTGACTGAATGAAAGGAGCTGGCATCTCACTCTCTTTGAATCTTCTTTATCATGCTAAGAGGAGCAGGAAAAAGCAAAAAATTTCAGAATTGCACCTTGCAATGCGGAGAAATTACTGTTTGTGCATTTACAATATTCATTGATTTTTGCCATTGAAAAACATCATGTTATTCATATACCAGAAATGTTTGAAGCTACTGACTGAATGAAAGGAGCTGGCATCTCACTCTCTTTGAATCTTCTTTATCATGCTAAGAGGAGCAGGAAAAAGCAAAAAATTTCATAATTGCACCTTGCAATGCGGAGAAATTACTGTTTGTGCATTTACAATATTCATTGATTTTTGCCATTGAAAAACGTCCAGAAATGATTGAAGCTACTGACTGAATGAAAGGAGCTGGCATCTCACTCTCTTTGAATCATGTTTATCATGCTAAGAGGAGCAGGAAAAAGCAAAAAATTTCAGAAATGCACCTTGCAATGCGGAGAAATTACTGTTTGTGCATTTACAATATTCATTGATTTTTGCCATTGAAAAACGTCCAGAAATTATTGAAGCTACTGACTGAATGAAAGGAGCTGGCATCTCACTCTCTTTGAATCTTCTTTATCATGCTAAGAGGAGCAGGAAAAAGCAAAAAATTTCAGAATTGCACCTTGCAATGCGGAGAAATTACTGTTTGTGCATTTACAATATTCATTGATTTTTGCCATTGAAAAACATCATGTTATTCATATACCAGAAATGATTGAAGCTACTGACTGAATGAAAGGAGCTGGCATCTCACTCTCTTTGAATCTTCTTTATCATGCTAAGAGGAGCAGGAAAAAGTAAAAAATTTCAGAATTGCACTATGCAATGCGGAGAAATTACTGTTTGTGCATTTATAATATTCAATGATTTTTGCCATTGAAAAACGTCCAGAAATGATTGAAGCTACTGACTGAACGAAAGGAGCTGGCATCTCACTCTCTTTGAATCTTCTTTATCATGCTAAGAGGAGCAGGAAAAAGCAAAAAATTTCAGAATTGGACCTTGCAATGCGGAGAAATTACTGTTTGTGCATTTACAATATTCATTGATTTTTGCCATTGAAAAACATCATGTTATTCATATACCAGAAATGTTTGAAGCTACTGACTGAATGAAAGGAGCTGGCATCTCACTCTCTTTGAATCTTCTTTATCATGCTAAGAGGAGCAGGAAAAAGCAAAAAATTTCAGAATTGCAACTTGCAATGCGGAGAAATTACTGTTTGTGCATTTACAATATTCATTGATTTTTGCCATTGAAAAACGTCCAGAAATGATTGAAGCTACTGACTGAATGAAAGGAGCTGGCATCTCACTCTCTTTGAATCTTCTTTATCATGCTAAGAGGAGCAGGTAAAAGCAAAAAATTTCAGAATTGCACCTTGCAATGCGGAGAAATTACTGTTTGTGCATTTACAATATTCATTGATTTTTGCCATTGAAAAACGTCCAGAAATGTTTGAAGCTACTGACTGAATGAAAGGAGCTGGCATCTCACTCTCTTTGAATCTTGTTTATCATGCTAAGAGGAGCAGGAAAAAGCAAAAAATTTCAGAATTGCACCTTGCAATGCGGAGAAATTACTGTTTGTGCATTTGCAATATTCATTGATTTTTGCCATTGAAAAACGTCCAGAAATGATTGAAGCTACTGACTGAATGAAAGGAGCTGGCATCTCACTCTCTTTGAATCTTCTTTATCATGCTAAGAGGAGCAGGAAAAAGCAAAAAATTTCAGAATTGCACCTTGCAATGCGGAGAAATTACTGTTTGTGCATTTACAATATTCATTGATTTTTGCCATTGAAAAACATCATGTTATTCATATACCAGAAATGTTTGAAGCTACTGACTGAATGAAAGGAGCTGGCATCTCACTCTCTTTGAATCTTCTTTATCATGCTAAGAGGAGCAGGAAAAAGCAAAAAATTTCACAATTGCACCTTGCAATGCGGAGAAATTACTGTTTGTGCATTTACAATATTCATTGATTTTTACCATTGAAAAACGTCCAGAAATGATTGAGGCTACTGACTGAACGAAAGGAGCTGGCATCTCACTCTCTTTGAATCTTCTTTAACATGCTAAGAGGAGCAGGAAAAAGCAAAAAATTTCAGAATTGCACCTTGCAATGCGGAGAAATTACTGTTTGTGCATTTACAATATTCATTGATTTTTGCCATTGAAAAACATCATGTTATTCATATACCAGAAATGTTTGAAGCTACTGACTGAATGAAAGGAGCTGGCATCTCACTCTCTTTGAATCTTCTTTATCATGCTAAGAGGAGCAGGAAAAAACAAAAAATTTCAGAATTGCACCTTGCAATGCGGAGAAATTACTGTTTGTGCATTTACAATATTCATTGATTTTTGCCATTGAAAAACATCATGTTATTCATATACCAGAAATGATTGAAGCTACTGACTGAATGAAAGGAGCTGGCATCTCACTCTCTTTGAATCTTCTTTATCATGCTAAGAGGAGCAGGAAAAAGTAAAAAATTTCAGAATTGCACCTTGCAATGCGGAGAAATTACTGTTTGTGCATTTACAATATTCAATGATTTTTGCCATTGAAAAAAGTCCAGAAATGATTGAAGCTACTGACTCAATGAAAGGAGCTGGCATCTCACTCTCTTTGAATCTTCTTTATCATGCTAAGAGGAGCAGGAAAAAGCAAAAAATTTCAGAATTGCACCTTGCAATGCGGAGAAATTACTGTTTGTGCATTTACAATATTCATTGATTTTTGCCATTGAAAAACATCATGTTATTCATATACCAGAAATGTTTGAAGCTACTGACTGAATGAAAGGAGCTGGCATCTCACTCTCTTTGAATCTTCTTTATCATGCTAAGAGGAGCAGGAAAAAGCAAAAAATTTCAGAATTGCACCTTGCAATGCGGAGAAATTACAGTTTGTGCATTTACAATATTCATTGATTTTTGCCATTGAAAAACGTCCAGAAATGATTGAAGCTACTGACTGAATGAAAGGAGCTGGCATCTCACTCTCTTTGAATCTTCTTTATCATGCTAAGAGGAGCAGGAAAAAGCAAAAAATTTCAGAATTGCACCTTGCAATGCGGAGAAATTACTGTTTGTGCATTTACAATATTCATTGATTTTTGCCATTGAAAAACGTCCAGAAATGATTGAAGCTACTGACTGAATGAAAGGAGCTGGCATCTCACTCTCTTTGAATCTTCTTTATCATGCTAAGAGGAGCAGGAAAAAGCAAAAAATTTCAGAATTGCACCTTACAATGCGGAGAAATTACAGTTTGTGCATTTACAATATTCATTGATTTTTGCCATTGAAAAACGTCCAGAAATGATTGAAGCTACTGACTGAATGAAAGGAGCTGGCATCTCACTCTCTTTGAATCTTCTTTATCATGCTAAGAGGAGCAGGAAAAAGCAAAAAATTTCAGAATTGCACCTTGCAATGCGGAGAAATTACTGTTTGTGCATTTACAATATTCATTGATTTTTGCCATTGAAAAACGTCCAGAAATGATTGAAGCTACTGACTGAATGAAAGGAGCTGGCATCTCACTCTCTTTGAATCTTCTTTATCATGCTAAGAGGAGCAGGAAAAAGCAAAAAATTTCAGAATTGCACCTTGCAATGCGGAGAAATTACTGTTTGTGCATTTACAATATTCATTGATTTTTGCCATTGAAAAACATCATGTTATTCATATACCAGAAATGTTTGAAGCTACTGACTGAATGAAAGGAGCTGGCATCTCACTCTCTTTGAATCTTCTTTATCATGCTAAGAGGAGCAGGAAAAAGCAAAAAATTTCATAATTGCACCTTGCAATGCGGAGAAATTACTGTTTGTGCATTTACAATATTCATTGATTTTTGCCATTGAAAAACGTCCAGAAATGATTGAAGCTACTGACTGAATGAAAGGAGCTGGCATCTCACTCTCTTTGAATCATGTTTATCATGCTAAGAGGAGCAGGAAAAAGCAAAAAAT
The DNA here is from genome assembly GCF_046119375.1 of Phyllobates terribilis. Taxonomy (NCBI): domain Eukaryota; kingdom Metazoa; phylum Chordata; class Amphibia; order Anura; family Dendrobatidae; genus Phyllobates; species Phyllobates terribilis. The sequence continues at coordinate 336,418 of NW_027363407.1, read as the reverse complement.
TTCAGAATTGCACCTTGCAATGCGGAGAAATTACTGTTTGTGCATTTACAATATTCATTGATTTTTGCCATTGAAAAACGTCCAGAAATTATTGAAGCTACTGACTGAATGAAAGGAGCTGGCATCTCACTCTCTTTGAATCTTCTTTATCATGCTAAGAGGAGCAGGAAAAAGCAAAAAATTTCAGAATTGCACCTTGCAATGCGGAGAAATTACTGTTTGTGCATTTACAATATTCATTGATTTTTGCCATTGAAAAACATCATGTTATTCATATACCAGAAATGATTGAAGCTACTGACTGAATGAAAGGAGCTGGCATCTCACTCTCTTTGAATCTTCTTTATCATGCTAAGAGGAGCAGGAAAAAGTAAAAAATTTCAGAATTGCACTATGCAATGCGGAGAAATTACTGTTTGTGCATTTATAATATTCAATGATTTTTGCCATTGAAAAACGTCCAGAAATGATTGAAGCTACTGACTGAACGAAAGGAGCTGGCATCTCACTCTCTTTGAATCTTCTTTATCATGCTAAGAGGAGCAGGAAAAAGCAAAAAATTTCAGAATTGCACCTTGCAATGCGGAGAAATTACTGTTTGTGCATTTACAATATTCATTGATTTTTGCCATTGAAAAACATCATGTTATTCATATACCAGAAATGTTTGAAGCTACTGACTGAATGAAAGGAGCTGGCATCTCACTCTCTTTGAATCTTCTTTATCATGCTAAGAGGAGCAGGAAAAAGCAAAAAATTTCAGAATTGCACCTTGCAATGCGGAGAAATTACTGTTTGTGCATTTACAATATTCATTGATTTTTGCCATTGAAAAACGTCCAGAAATGATTGAAGCTACTGACTGAATGAAAGGAGCTGGCATCTCACTCTCTTTGAATCTTGTTTATCATGCTAAGAGGAGCAGGAAAAAGCAAAAAATTTCAGAATTGCACCTTGCAATGCGGAGAAATTACTGTTTGTGCATTTACAATATTCATTGATTTTTGCCATTGAAAAACATCCAGAAATGATTGAAGCTACTGACTGAATGAAAGGAGCTGGCATCTCACTCTCTTTGAATCTTCTTTATCATGCTAAGAGGAGCAGGAAAAAGCAAAAAATTTCAGAATTGCACCTTGCAATGCGGAGAAATTACTGTTTGTGCATTTACAATATTCATTGATTTTTGCCATTGAAAAACATCATGTTATTCATATACCAGAAATGTTTGAAGCTACTGACTGAATGAAAGGAGCTGGCATCTCACTCTCTTTGAATCTTCTTTATCATGCTAAGAGGAGCAGGAAAAAGCAAAAAATTTCAGAATTGCACCTTGCAATGTGGAGAAATTACTGTTTGTGCATTTTCAATATTCATTGATTTTTACCATTGAAAAACGTCCAGAAATGATTGAAGCTACTGACTGAATGAAAGTAGCTGGCATCTCACTCTCTTTGAATCTTCTTTATCATGCTAAGAGGAGCAGGAAAAAGCAAAAAATTTCAGACTTGCACCTTGCAATGCGGAGAAATTACTGTTTGTGCATTTACAATATTCATTGATTTTTGCCATTGAAAAACATCATGTTATTCATATACCAGAAATGTTTGAAGCTACTGACTGAATGAAAGGAGCTGGCATCTCACTCTCTTTGAATCTTCTTTATCATGCTAAGAGGAGCAGGAAAAAGCAAAAAATTTCAGAATTGCACCTTGCAATGCGGAGAAATTACTGTTTGTGCATTTACAATATTCATTGATTTTTGCCATTGAAAAACGTCCAGAAATGATTGAAGCTACTGACTGAATGAAAGAAGCTGGCATCTCACTCTCTTTGAATCTTGTTTATCATGCTAAGAGGAGCAGGAAAAAGCAAAAAATTTCAGAATTGCACCTTGCAATGCGGAGAAATTACTGTTTGTGCATTTACAATATTCATTGATTTTTGCCATTGAAAAACATCCAGAAATGATTGAAGCTACTGACTGAATGAAAGGAGCTGGCATCTCACTCTCTTTGAATCTTCTTTATCATGCTAAGAGGAGCAGGAAAAAGCAAAAAATTTCAGAATTGCACCTTGCAATGCGGAGAAATTACTGTTTGTGCATTTACAATATTCATTGATTTTTGCCATTGAAAAACATCATGTTATTCATATACCAGAAATGTTTGAAGCTACTGACTGAATGAAAGGAGCTGGCATCTCACTCTCTTTGAATCTTCTTTATCATGCTAAGAGGAGCAGGAAAAAGCAAAAAATTTCATAATTGCACCTTGCAATGCGGAGAAATTACTGTTTGTGCATTTACAATATTCATTGATTTTTGCCATTGAAAAACGTCCAGAAATGATTGAAGCTACTGACTGAATGAAAGGAGCTGGCATCTCACTCTCTTTGAATCATGTTTATCATGCTAAGAGGAGCAGGAAAAAGCAAAAAATTTCAGAATTGCACCTTGCAATGCGGAGAAATTACTGTTTGTGCATTTACAATATTCATTGATTTTTGCCATTGAAAAACGTCCAGAAATTATTGAAGCTACTGACTGAATGAAAGGAGCTGGCATCTCACTCTCTTTGAATCTTCTTTATCATGCTAAGAGGAGCAGGAAAAAGCAAAAAATTTCAGAATTGCACCTTGCAATGCGGAGAAATTACTGTTTGTGCATTTACAATATTCATTGATTTTTGCCATTGAAAAACATCATGTTATTCATATACCAGAAATGATTGAAGCTACTGACTGAATGAAAGGAGCTGGCATCTCACTCTCTTTGAATCTTCTTTATCATGCTAAGAGGAGCAGGAAAAAGTAAAAAATTTCAGAATTGCACTATGCAATGCGGAGAAATTACTGTTTGTGCATTTATAATATTCAATGATTTTTGCCATTGAAAAACGTCCAGAAATGATTGAAGCTACTGACTGAACGAAAGGAGCTGGCATCTCACTCTCTTTGAATCTTCTTTATCATGCTAAGAGGAGCAGGAAAAAGCAAAAAATTTCAGAATTGCACCTTGCAATGCGGAGAAATTACTGTTTGTGCATTTACAATATTCATTGATTTTTGCCATTGAAAAACATCATGTTATTCATATACCAGAAATGTTTGAAGCTACTGACTGAATGAAAGGAGCTGGCATCTCACTCTCTTTGAATCTTCTTTATCATGCTAAGAGGAGCAGGAAAAAGCAAAAAATTTCAGAATTGCAACTTGCAATGCGGAGAAATTACTGTTTGTGCATTTACAATATTCATTGATTTTTGCCATTGAAAAACGTCCAGAAATGATTGAAGCTACTGACTGAATGAAAGGAGCTGGCATCTCACTCTCTTTGAATCTTCTTTATCATGCTAAGAGGAGCAGGTAAAAGCAAAAAATTTCAGAATTGCACCTTGCAATGCGGAGAAATTACTGTTTGTGCATTTACAATATTCATTGATTTTTGCCATTGAAAAACGTCCAGAAATGTTTGAAGCTACTGACTGAATGAAAGGAGCTGGCATCTCACTCTCTTTGAATCTTGTTTATCATGCTAAGAGGAGCAGGAAAAAGCAAAAAATTTCAGAATTGCACCTTGCAATGCGGAGAAATTACTGTTTGTGCATTTGCAATATTCATTGATTTTTGCCATTGAAAAACGTCCAGAAATGATTGAAGCTACTGACTGAATGAAAGGAGCTGGCATCTCACTCTCTTTGAATCTTCTTTATCATGCTAAGAGGAGCAGGAAAAAGCAAAAAATTTCAGAATTGCACCTTGCAATGCGGAGAAATTACTGTTTGTGCATTTACAATATTCATTGATTTTTGCCATTGAAAAACATCATGTTATTCATATACCAGAAATGATTGAAGCTACTGACTGAATGAAAGGAGCTGGCATCTCACTCTCTTTGAATCTTCTTTATCATGCTAAGAGGAGCAGGAAAAAGCAAAAAATTTCAGAATTGCACCTTGCAATGCGGAGAAATTACTGTTTGTGCATTTACAATATTCATTGATTTTTGCCATTGAAAAACATCATGTTATTCATATACCAGAAATGTTTGAAGCTACTGACTGAATGAAAGGAGCTGGCATCTCACTCTCTTTGAATCTTCTTTATCATGCTAAGAGGAGCAGGAAAAAGCAAAAAATTTCACAATTGCACCTTGCAATGCGGAGAAATTACTGTTTGTGCATTTACAATATTCATTGATTTTTACCATTGAAAAACGTCCAGAAATGATTGAGGCTACTGACTGAACGAAAGGAGCTGGCATCTCACTCTCTTTGAATCTTCTTTAACATGCTAAGAGGAGCAGGAAAAAGCAAAAAATTTCAGAATTGCACCTTGCAATGCGGAGAAATTACTGTTTGTGCATTTACAATATTCATTGATTTTTGCCATTGAAAAACATCATGTTATTCATATACCAGAAATGTTTGAAGCTACTGACTGAATGAAAGGAGCTGGCATCTCACTCTCTTTGAATCTTCTTTATAATGCTAAGAGGAGCAGGAAAAAACAAAAAATTTCAGAATTGCACCTTGCAATGCGGAGAAATTACTGTTTGTGCATTTACAATATTCATTGATTTTTGCCATTGAAAAACATCATGTTATTCATATACCAGAAATGATTGAAGCTACTGACTGAATGAAAGGAGCTGGCATCTCACTCTCTTTGAATCTTCTTTATCATGCTAAGAGGAGCAGGAAAAAGTAAAAAATTTCAGAATTGCACCTTGCAATGCGGAGAAATTACTGTTTGTGCATTTACAATATTCAATGATTTTTGCCATTGAAAAAAGTCCAGAAATGATTGAAGCTACTGACTCAATGAAAGGAGCTGGCATCTCACTCTCTTTGAATCTTCTTTATCATGCTAAGAGGAGCAGGAAAAAGCAAAAAATTTCAGAATTGCACCTTGCAATGCGGAGAAATTACTGTTTGTGCATTTACAATATTCATTGATTTTTGCCATTGAAAAACATCATGTTATTCATATACCAGAAATGTTTGAAGCTACTGACTGAATGAAAGGAGCTGGCATCTCACTCTCTTTGAATCTTCTTTATCATGCTAAGAGGAGCAGGAAAAAGCAAAAAATTTCAGAATTGCACCTTGCAATGCGGAGAAATTACAGTTTGTGCATTTACAATATTCATTGATTTTTGCCATTGAAAAACGTCCAGAAATGATTGAAGCTACTGACTGAATGAAAGGAGCTGGCATCTCACTCTCTTTGAATCTTCTTTATCATGCTAAGAGGAGCAGGAAAAAGCAAAAAATTTCAGAATTGCACCTTGCAATGCGGAGAAATTACTGTTTGTGCATTTACAATATTCATTGATTTTTGCCATTGAAAAACGTCCAGAAATGATTGAAGCTACTGACTGAATGAAAGGAGCTGGCATCTCACTCTCTTTGAATCTTCTTTATCATGCTAAGAGGAGCAGGAAAAAGCAAAAAATTTCAGAATTGCACCTTACAATGCGGAGAAATTACAGTTTGTGCATTTACAATATTCATTGATTTTTGCCATTGAAAAACGTCCAGAAATGATTGAAGCTACTGACTGAATGAAAGGAGCTGGCATCTCACTCTCTTTGAATCTTCTTTATCATGCTAAGAGGAGCAGGAAAAAGCAAAAAATTTCAGAATTGCACCTTGCAATGCGGAGAAATTACTGTTTGTGCATTTACAATATTCATTGATTTTTGCCATTGAAAAACGTCCAGAAATGATTGAAGCTACTGACTGAATGAAAGGAGCTGGCATCTCACTCTCTTTGAATCTTCTTTATCATGCTAAGAGGAGCAGGAAAAAGCAAAAAATTTCAGAATTGCACCTTGCAATGCGGAGAAATTACTGTTTGTGCATTTACAATATTCATTGATTTTTGCCATTGAAAAACATCATGTTATTCATATACCAGAAATGTTTGAAGCTACTGACTGAATGAAAGGAGCTGGCATCTCACTCTCTTTGAATCTTCTTTATCATGCTAAGAGGAGCAGGAAAAAGCAAAAAATTTCATAATTGCACCTTGCAATGCGGAGAAATTACTGTTTGTGCATTTACAATATTCATTGATTTTTGCCATTGAAAAACGTCCAGAAATGATTGAAGCTACTGACTGAATGAAAGGAGCTGGCATCTCACTCTCTTTGAATCATGTTTATCATGCTAAGAGGAGCAGGAAAAAGCAAAAAATTTCAGAATTGCACCTTGCAATGCGGAGAAATTACTGTTTGTGCATTTACAATATTCATTGATTTTTGCCATTGAAAAACGTCCAGAAATTATTGAAGCTACTGACTGAATGAAAGGAGCTGGCATCTCACTCTCTTTGAATCTTCTTTATCATGCTAAGAGGAGCAGGAAAAAGCAAAAAATTTCAGAATTGCACCTTGCAATGCGGAGAAATTACTGTTTGTGCATTTACAATATTCATTGATTTTTGCCATTGAAAAACATCATGTTATTCATATACCAGAAATGATTGAAGCTACTGACTGAATGAAAGGAGCTGGCATCTCACTCTCTTTGAATCTTCTTTATCATGCTAAGAGGAGCAGGAAAAAGTAAAAAATTTCAGAATTGCACTATGCAATGCGGAGAAATTACTGTTTGTGCATTTATAATATTCAATGATTTTTGCCATTGAAAAACGTCCAGAAATGATTGAAGCTACTGACTGAACGAAAGGAGCTGGCATCTCACTCTCTTTGAATCTTCTTTATCATGCTAAGAGGAGCAGGAAAAAGCAAAAAATTTCAGAATTGCACCTTGCAATGCGGAGAAATTACTGTTTGTGCATTTACAATATTCATTGATTTTTGCCATTGAAAAACATCATGTTATTCATATACCAGAAATGTTTGAAGCTACTGACTGAATGAAAGGAGCTGGCATCTCACTCTCTTTGAATCTTCTTTATCATGCTAAGAGGAGCAGGAAAAAGCAAAAAATTTCAGAATTGCAACTTGCAATGCGGAGAAATTACTGTTTGTGCATTTACAATATTCATTGATTTTTGCCATTGAAAAACGTCCAGAAATGATTGAAGCTACTGACTGAATGAAAGGAGCTGGCATCTCACTCTCTTTGAATCTTCTTTATCATGCTAAGAGGAGCAGGTAAAAGCAAAAAATTTCAGAATTGCACCTTGCAATGCGGAGAAATTACTGTTTGTGCATTTACAATATTCATTGATTTTTGCCATTGAAAAACGTCCAGAAATGTTTGAAGCTACTGACTGAATGAAAGGAGCTGGCATCTCACTCTCTTTGAATCTTGTTTATCATGCTAAGAGGAGCAGGAAAAAGCAAAAAATTTCAGAATTGCACCTTGCAATGCGGAGAAATTACTGTTTGTGCATTTGCAATATTCATTGATTTTTGCCATTGAAAAACGTCCAGAAATGATTGAAGCTACTGACTGAATGAAAGGAGCTGGCATCTCACTCTCTTTGAATCTTCTTTATCATGCTAAGAGGAGCAGGAAAAAGCAAAAAATTTCAGAATTGCACCTTGCAATGCGGAGAAATTACTGTTTGTGCATTTACAATATTCATTGATTTTTGCCATTGAAAAACATCATGTTATTCATATACCAGAAATGATTGAAGCTACTGACTGAATGAAAGGAGCTGGCATCTCACTCTCTTTGAATCTTCTTTATCATGCTAAGAGGAGCAGGAAAAAGCAAAAAATTTCAGAATTGCACCTTGCAATGCGGAGAAATTACTGTTTGTGCATTTACAATATTCATTGATTTTTGCCATTGAAAAACATCATGTTATTCATATACCAGAAATGTTTGAAGCTACTGACTGAATGAAAGGAGCTGGCATCTCACTCTCTTTGAATCTTCTTTATCATGCTAAGAGGAGCAGGAAAAAGCAAAAAATTTCACAATTGCACCTTGCAATGCGGAGAAATTACTGTTTGTGCATTTACAATATTCATTGATTTTTACCATTGAAAAACGTCCAGAAATGATTGAGGCTACTGACTGAACGAAAGGAGCTGGCATCTCACTCTCTTTGAATCTTCTTTAACATGCTAAGAGGAGCAGGAAAAAGCAAAAAATTTCAGAATTGCACCTTGCAATGCGGAGAAATTACTGTTTGTGCATTTACAATATTCATTGATTTTTGCCATTGAAAAACATCATGTTATTCATATACCAGAAATGTTTGAAGCTACTGACTGAATGAAAGGAGCTGGCATCTCACTCTCTTTGAATCTTCTTTATCATGCTAAGAGGAGCAGGAAAAAACAAAAAATTTCAGAATTGCACCTTGCAATGCGGAGAAATTACTGTTTGTGCATTTACAATATTCATTGATTTTTGCCATTGAAAAACATCATGTTATTCATATACCAGAAATGATTGAAGCTACTGACTGAATGAAAGGAGCTGGCATCTCACTCTCTTTGAATCTTCTTTATCATGCTAAGAGGAGCAGGAAAAAGTAAAAAATTTCAGAATTGCACCTTGCAATGCGGAGAAATTACTGTTTGTGCATTTACAATATTCAATGATTTTTGCCATTGAAAAAAGTCCAGAAATGATTGAAGCTACTGACTCAATGAAAGGAGCTGGCATCTCACTCTCTTTGAATCTTCTTTATCATGCTAAGAGGAGCAGGAAAAAGCAAAAAATTTCAGAATTGCACCTTGCAATGCGGAGAAATTACTGTTTGTGCATTTACAATATTCATTGATTTTTGCCATTGAAAAACATCATGTTATTCATATACCAGAAATGTTTGAAGCTACTGACTGAATGAAAGGAGCTGGCATCTCACTCTCTTTGAATCTTCTTTATCATGCTAAGAGGAGCAGGAAAAAGCAAAAAATTTCAGAATTGCACCTTGCAATGCGGAGAAATTACTGTTTGTGCATTTACAATATTCATTGATTTTTGCCATTGAAAAACATCATGTTATTCATATACCAGAAATGTTTGAAGCTACTGACTGAATGAAAGGAGCTGGCATCTCACTCTCTTTGAATCTTCTTTATCATGCTAAGAGGAGCAGGAAAAAGCAAAAAATTTCAGAATTGCACCTTGCAATGCGGAGAAATTACTGTTTGTGCATTTACAATATTCATTGATTTTTGCCATTGAAAAACATCATGTTATTCATATACCAGAAATGTTTGAAGCTACTGACTGAATGAAAGGAGCTGGCATCTCACTCTCTTTGAATCTTCTTTATCATGCTAAGAGGAGCAGGAAAAAGCAAAAAATTTCAGAATTGCACCTTGCAATGCGGAGAAATTACTGTTTGTGCATTTACAATATTCATTGATTTTTGCCATTGAAAAACGTCCAGAAATGATTGAAGCTACTGACTGAATGAAAGGAGCTGGCATCTCACTCTCTTTGAATCTTGTTTATCATGCTAAGAGGAGCAGGAAAAAGCAAAAAATTTCAGAATTGCACCTTGCAATGCGGAGAAATTACTGTTTGTGCATTTACAATATTCATTGATTTTTGCCATTGAAAAACATCCAGAAATGATTGAAGCTACTGACTGAATGAAAGGAGCTGGCATCTCACTCTCTTTGAATCTTCTTTATCATGCTAAGAGGAGCAGGAAAAAGCAAAAAATTTCAGAATTGCACCTTGCAATGCGGAGAAATTACTGTTTGTGCATTTACAATATTCATTGATTTTTGCCATTGAAAAACATCATGTTATTCATATACCAGAAATGTTTGAAGCTACTGACTGAATGAAAGGAGCTGGCATCTCACTCTCTTTGAATCTTCTTTATCATGCGAAGAGGAGCAGGAAAAAGCAAAAAATTTCATAATTGCACCTTGCAATGCGGAGAAATTACTGTTTGTGCATTTACAATATTCATTGATTTTTGCCATTGAAAAACGTCCAGAAATGATTGAAGCTACTGACTGAATGAAAGGAGCTGGCATCTCACTCTCTTTGAATCATGTTTATCATGCTAAGAGGAGCAGGAAAAAGCAAAAAATTTCAGAATTGCACCTTGCAATGCGGAGAAATTACTGTTTGTGCATTTACAATATTCATTGATTTTTGCCATTGAAAAACGTCCAGAAATTATTGAAGCTACTGACTGAATGAAAGGAGCTGGCATCTCACTCTCTTTGAATCTTCTTTATCATGCTAAGAGGAGCAGGAAAAAGCAAAAAATTTCAGAATTGCACCTTGCAATGCGGAGAAATTACTGTTTGTGCATTTACAATATTCATTGATTTTTGCCATTGAAAAACATCATGTTATTCATATACCAGAAATGATTGAAGCTACTGACTGAATGAAAGGAGCTGGCATCTCACTCTCTTTGAATCTTCTTTATCATGCTAAGAGGAGCAGGAAAAAGTAAAAAATTTCAGAATTGCACTATGCAATGCGGAGAAATTACTGTTTGTGCATTTATAATATTCAATGATTTTTGCCATTGAAAAACGTCCAGAAATGATTGAAGCTACTGACTGAACGAAAGGAGCTGGCATCTCACTCTCTTTGAATCTTCTTTATCATGCTAAGAGGAGCAGGAAAAAGCAAAAAATTTCAGAATTGCACCTTGCAATGCGGAGAAATTACTGTTTGTGCATTTACAATATTCATTGATTTTTGCCATTGAAAAACATCATGTTATTCATATACCAGAAATGTTTGAAGCTACTGACTGAATGAAAGGAGCTGGCATCTCACTCTCTTTGAATCTTCTTTATCATGCTAAGAGGAGCAGGAAAAAGCAAAAAATTTCAGAATTGCAACTTGCAATGCGGAGAAATTACTGTTTGTGCATTTACAATATTCATTGATTTTTGCCATTGAAAAACGTCCAGAAATGATTGAAGCTACTGACTGAATGAAAGGAGCTGGCATCTCACTCTCTTTGAATCTTCTTTATCATGCTAAGAGGAGCAGGTAAAAGCAAAAAATTTCAGAATTGCACCTTGCAATGCGGAGAAATTACTGTTTGTGCATTTACAATATTCATTGATTTTTGCCATTGAAAAACGTCCAGAAATGTTTGAAGCTACTGACTGAATGAAAGGAGCTGGCATCTCACTCTCTTTGAATCTTGTTTATCATGCTAAGAGGAGCAGGAAAAAGCAAAAAATTTCAGAATTGCACCTTGCAATGCGGAGAAATTACTGTTTGTGCATTTGCAATATTCATTGATTTTTGCCATTGAAAAACGTCCAGAAATGATTGAAGCTACTGACTGAATGAAAGGAGCTGGCATCTCACTCTCTTTGAATCTTCTTTATCATGCTAAGAGGAGCAGGAAAAAGCAAAAAATTTCAGAATTGCACCTTGCAATGCGGAGAAATTACTGTTTGTGCATTTACAATATTCATTGATTTTTGCCATTGAAAAACATCATGTTATTCATATACCAGAAATGATTGAAGCTACTGACTGAATGAAAGGAGCTGGCATCTCACTCTCTTTGAATCTTCTTTATCATGCTAAGAGGAGCAGGAAAAAGCAAAAAATTTCAGAATTGCACCTTGCAATGCGGAGAAATTACTGTTTGTGCATTTACAATATTCATTGATTTTTGCCATTGAAAAACATCATGTTATTCATATACCAGAAATGTTTGAAGCTACTGACTGAATGAAAGGAGCTGGCATCTCACTCTCTTTGAATCTTCTTTATCATGCTAAGAGGAGCAGGAAAAAGCAAAAAATTTCACAATTGCACCTTGCAATGCGGAGAAATTACTGTTTGTGCATTTACAATATTCATTGATTTTTACCATTGAAAAACGTCCAGAAATGATTGAGGCTACTGACTGAACGAAAGGAGCTGGCATCTCACTCTCTTTGAATCTTCTTTAACATGCTAAGAGGAGCAGGAAAAAGCAAAAAATTTCAGAATTGCACCTTGCAATGCGGAGAAATTACTGTTTGTGCATTTACAATATTCATTGATTTTTGCCATTGAAAAACATCATGTTATTCATATACCAGAAATGTTTGAAGCTACTGACTGAATGAAAGGAGCTGGCATCTCACTCTCTTTGAATCTTCTTTATCATGCTAAGAGGAGCAGGAAAAAACAAAAAATTTCAGAATTGCACCTTGCAATGCGGAGAAATTACTGTTTGTGCATTTACAATATTCATTGATTTTTGCCATTGAAAAACATCATGTTATTCATATACCAGAAATGATTGAAGCTACTGACTGAATGAAAGGAGCTGGCATCTCACTCTCTTTGAATCTTCTTTATCATGCTAAGAGGAGCAGGAAAAAGTAAAAAATTTCAGAATTGCACCTTGCAATGCGGAGAAATTACTGTTTGTGCATTTACAATATTCAATGATTTTTGCCATTGAAAAAAGTCCAGAAATGATTGAAGCTACTGACTCAATGAAAGGAGCTGGCATCTCACTCTCTTTGAATCTTCTTTATCATGCTAAGAGGAGCAGGAAAAAGCAAAAAATTTCAGAATTGCACCTTGCAATGCGGAGAAATTACTGTTTGTGCATTTACAATATTCATTGATTTTTGCCATTGAAAAACATCATGTTATTCATATACCAGAAATGTTTGAAGCTACTGACTGAATGAAAGGAGCTGGCATCTCACTCTCTTTGAATCTTCTTTATCATGCTAAGAGGAGCAGGAAAAAGCAAAAAATTTCAGAATTGCACCTTGCAATGCGGAGAAATTACTGTTTGTGCATTTACAATATTCATTGATTTTTGCCATTGAAAAACATCATGTTATTCATATACCAGAAATGTTTGAAGCTACTGACTGAATGAAAGGAGCTGGCATCTCACTCTCTTTGAATCTTCTTTATCATGCTAAGAGAAGCAGGAAAAAGCAAAAAATTTCAGAATTGCACCTTGCAATGCGGAGAAATTACTGTTTGTGCATTTACAATATTCATTGATTTTTGCCATTGAAAAACGTCCAGAAATGATTGAAGCTACTGACTGAATGAAAGGAGCTGGCATCTCACTCTCTTTGAATCTTCTTTATCATGCTAAGAGGAGCAGGAAAAAGCAAAAAATTTCAGAATTGCACCTTACAATGCGGAGAAATTACAGTTTGTGCATTTACAATATTCATTGATTTTTGCCATTGAAAAACGTCCAGAAATGATTGAAGCTACTGACTGAATGAAAGGAGCTGGCATCTCACTCTCTTTGAATCTTCTTTATCATGCTAAGAGGAGCAGGAAAAAGCAAAAAATTTCAGAATTGCACCTTGCAATGCGGAGAAATTACTGTTTGTGCATTTACAATATTCATTGATTTTTGCCATTGAAAAACGTCCAGAAATGATTGAAGCTACTGACTGAATGAAAGGAGCTGGCATCTCACTCTCTTTGAATCTTCTTTATCATGCTAAGAGGAGCAGGAAAAAGCAAAAAATTTCAGAATTGCACCTTGCAATGCGGAGAAATTACTGTTTGTGCATTTACAATATTCATTGATTTTTGCCATTGAAAAACATCATGTTATTCATATACCAGAAATGTTTGAAGCTACTGACTGAATGAAAGGAGCTGGCATCTCACTCTCTTTGAATCTTCTTTATCATGCTAAGAGGAGCAGGAAAAAGCAAAAAATTTCAGAATTGCAACTTGCAATGCGGAGAAATTACTGTTTGTGCATTTACAATATTCATTGATTTTTGCCATTGAAAAACGTCCAGAAATGATTGAAGCTACTGACTGAATGAAAGGAGCTGGCATCTCACTCTCTTTGAATCTTCTTTATCATGCTAAGAGGAGCAGGTAAAAGCAAAAAATTTCAGAATTGCACCTTGCAATGCGGAGAAATTACTGTTTGTGCATTTACAATATTCATTGATTTTTGCCATTGAAAAACGTCCAGAAATGTTTGAAGCTACTGACTGAATGAAAGGAGCTGGCATCTCACTCTCTTTGAATCTTCTTTATCATGCTAAGAGGAGCAGGAAAAAGCAAAAAATTTCAGAATTGCACCTTGCAATGCGGAGAAATTACTGTTTGTGCATTTACAATATTCATTGATTTTTGCCATTGAAAAACATCATGTTATTCATATACCAGAAATGTTTGAAGCTACTGACTGAATGAAAGGAGCTGGCATCTCACTCTCTTTGAATCTTCTTTATCATGCGAAGAGGAGCAGGAAAAAGCAAAAAATTTCATAATTGCACCTTGCAATGCGGAGAAATTACTGTTTGTGCATTTACAATATTCATTGATTTTTGCCATTGAAAAACGTCCAGAAATGATTGAAGCTACTGACTGAATGAAAGGAGCTGGCATCTCACTCTCTTTGAATCATGTTTATCATGCTAAGAGGAGCAGGAAAAAGCAAAAAATTTCAGAATTGCACCTTGCAATGCGGAGAAATTACTGTTTGTGCATTTACAATATTCATTGATTTTTGCCATTGAAAAACGTCCAGAAATTATTGAAGCTACTGACTGAATGAAAGGAGCTGGCATCTCACTCTCTTTGAATCTTCTTTATCATGCTAAGAGGAGCAGGAAAAAGCAAAAAATTTCAGAATTGCACCTTGCAATGCGGAGAAATTACTGTTTGTGCATTTACAATATTCATTGATTTTTGCCATTGAAAAACATCATGTTATTCATATACCAGAAATGATTGAAGCTACTGACTGAATGAAAGGAGCTGGCATCTCACTCTCTTTGAATCTTCTTTATCATGCTAAGAGGAGCAGGAAAAAGTAAAAAATTTCAGAATTGCACTATGCAATGCGGAGAAATTACTGTTTGTGCATTTATAATATTCAATGATTTTTGCCATTGAAAAACGTCCAGAAATGATTGAAGCTACTGACTGAACGAAAGGAGCTGGCATCTCACTCTCTTTGAATCTTCTTTATCATGCTAAGAGGAGCAGGAAAAAGCAAAAAATTTCAGAATTGCACCTTGCAATGCGGAGAAATTACTGTTTGTGCATTTACAATATTCATTGATTTTTGCCATTGAAAAACATCATGTTATTCATATCAGAAATGTTTGAAGCTACTGACTGAATGAAAGGAGCTGGCATCTCACTCTCTTTGAATCTTCTTTATCATGCTAAGAGGAGCAGGAAAAAGCAAAAAATTTCAGAATTGCAACTTGCAATGCGGAGAAATTACTGTTTGTGCATTTACAATATTCATTGATTTTTGCCATTGAAAAACGTCCAGAAATGATTGAAGCTACTGACTGAATGAAAGGAGCTGGCATCTCACTCTCTTTGAATCTTCTTTATCATGCTAAGAGGAGCAGGTAAAAGCAAAAAATTTCAGAATTGCACCTTGCAATGCGGAGAAATTACTGTTTGTGCATTTACAATATTCATTGATTTTTGCCATTGAAAAACGTCCAGAAATGTTTGAAGCTACTGACTGAATGAAAGGAGCTGGCATCTCACTCTCTTTGAATCTTGTTTATCATGCTAAGAGGAGCAGGAAAAAGCAAAAAATTTCAGAATTGCACCTTGCAATGCGGAGAAATTACTGTTTGTGCATTTGCAATATTCATTGATTTTTGCCATTGAAAAACGTCCAGAAATGATTGAAGCTACTGACTGAATGAAAGGAGCTGGCATCTCACTCTCTTTGAATCTTCTTTATCATGCTAAGAGGAGCAGGAAAAAGCAAAAAATTTCAGAATTGCACCTTGCAATGCGGAGAAATTACTGTTTGTGCATTTACAATATTCATTGATTTTTGCCATTGAAAAACATCATGTTATTCATATACCAGAAATGATTGAAGCTACTGACTGAATGAAAGGAGCTGGCATCTCACTCTCTTTGAATCTTCTTTATCATGCTAAGAGGAGCAGGAAAAAGCAAAAAATTTCAGAATTGCACCTTGCAATGCGGAGAAATTACTGTTTGTGCATTTACAATATTCATTGATTTTTGCCATTGAAAAACATCATGTTATTCATATACCAGAAATGTTTGAAGCTACTGACTGAATGAAAGGAGCTGGCATCTCACTCTCTTTGAATCTTCTTTATCATGCTAAGAGGAGCAGGAAAAAGCAAAAAATTTCACAATTGCACCTTGCAATGCGGAGAAATTACTGTTTGTGCATTTACAATATTCATTGATTTTTACCATTGAAAAACGTCCAGAAATGATTGAGGCTACTGACTGAACGAAAGGAGCTGGCATCTCACTCTCTTTGAATCTTCTTTAACATGCTAAGAGGAGCAGGAAAAAGCAAAAAATTTCAGAATTGCACCTTGCAATGCGGAGAAATTACTGTTTGTGCATTTACAATATTCATTGATTTTTGCCATTGAAAAACATCATGTTATTCATATACCAGAAATGTTTGAAGCTACTGACTGAATGAAAGGAGCTGGCATCTCACTCTCTTTGAATCTTCTTTATCATGCTAAGAGGAGCAGGAAAAAACAAAAAATTTCAGAATTGCACCTTGCAATGCGGAGAAATTACTGTTTGTGCATTTACAATATTCATTGATTTTTGCCATTGAAAAACATCATGTTATTCATATACCAGAAATGATTGAAGCTACTGACTGAATGAAAGGAGCTGGCATCTCACTCTCTTTGAATCTTCTTTATCATGCTAAGAGGAGCAGGAAAAAGTAAAAAATTTCAGAATTGCACCTTGCAATGCGGAGAAATTACTGTTTGTGCATTTACAATATTCAATGATTTTTGCCATTGAAAAAAGTCCAGAAATGATTGAAGCTACTGACTCAATGAAAGGAGCTGGCATCTCACTCTCTTTGAATCTTCTTTATCATGCTAAGAGGAGCAGGAAAAAGCAAAAAATTTCAGAATTGCACCTTGCAATGCGGAGAAATTACTGTTTGTGCATTTACAATATTCATTGATTTTTGCCATTGAAAAACATCATGTTATTCATATACCAGAAATGTTTGAAGCTACTGACTGAATGAAAGGAGCTGGCATCTCACTCTCTTTAAATCTTCTTTATCATGCTAAGAGGAGCAGGAAAAAGCAAAAAATTTCAGAATTGCACCTTGCAATGCGGAGAAATTACTGTTTGTGCATTTACAATATTCATTGATTTTTGCCATTGAAAAACATCATGTTATTCATATACCAGAAATGTTTGAAGCTACTCACTGAATGAAAGGAGCTGGCATCTCACTCTCTTTGAATCTTCTTTATCATGCTAAGAGGAGCAGGAAAAAGCAAAAAATTTCAGAATTGCACCTTGCAATGCGGAGAAATTACTGATTGTGCATTTACAATATTCATTGATTTTTGCCATTGAAAAACGTCCAGAAATGATTGAAGCTACTGACTGAATGAAAGGAGCTGGCATCTCACTCTCTTTGAATCTTCTTTATCATGCTAAGAGGAGCAGGAAAAAGCAAAAAATTTCAGAATTGCACCTTGCAATGCGGAGAAATTACTGTTTGTGCATTTACAATATTCATTGATTTTTGCCATTGAAAAACATCATGTTATTCATATACCAGAAATGTTTGAAGCTACTGACTGAATGAAAGGAGCTGGCATCTCACTCTCTTTGAATCTTCTTTATCATGCTAAGAGGAGCAGGAAAAAGCAAAAAATTTCAGAATTGCAACTTGCAATGCGGAGAAATTACTGTTTGTGCATTTACAATATTCATTGATTTTTGCCATTGAAAAACGTCCAGAAATGATTGAAGCTACTGACTGAATGAAAGGAGCTGGCATCTCACTCTCTTTGAATCTTCTTTATCATGCTAAGAGGAGCAGGTAAAAGCAAAAAATTTCAGAATTGCACCTTGCAATGCGGAGAAATTACTGTTTGTGCATTTACAATATTCATTGATTTTTGCCATTGAAAAACGTCCAGAAATGTTTGAAGCTACTGACTGAATGAAAGGAGCTGGCATCTCACTCTCTTTGAATCTTGTTTATCATGCTAAGAGGAGCAGGAAAAAGCAAAAAATTTCAGAATTGCACCTTGCAATGCGGAGAAATTACTGTTTGTGCATTTGCAATATTCATTGATTTTTGCCATTGAAAAACGTCCAGAAATGATTGAAGCTACTGACTGAATGAAAGGAGCTGGCATCTCACTCTCTTTGAATCTTCTTTATCATGCTAAGAGGAGCAGGAAAAAGCAAAAAATTTCAGAATTGCACCTTGCAATGCGGAGAAATTACTGTTTGTGCATTTGCAATATTCATTGATTTTTGCCATTGAAAAATGTCCAGAAATGATTGAAGCTACTGACTGAATGAAAGGAGCTGGCATCTCACTCTCTTTGAATCTTCTTTATCATGCTAAGAGGAGCAGGAAAAAGCAAAAAATTTCAGAATTGCACCTTGCAATGCGGAGAAATTACTGTTTGTGCATTTACAATATTCATTGATTTTTGCCATTGAAAAACATCATGTTATTCATATACCAGAAATGATTGAAGCTACTGACTGAATGAAAGGAGCTGGCATCTCACTCTCTTTGAATCTTCTTTATCATGCTAAGAGGAGCAGGAAAAAGCAAAAAATTTCAGAATTGCACCTTGCAATGCGGAGAAATTACTGTTTGTGCATTTACAATATTCATTGATTTTTGCCATTGAAAAACATCATGTTATTCATATACCAGAAATGTTTGAAGCTACTGACTGAATGAAAGGAGCTGGCATCTCACTCTCTTTGAATCTTCTTTATCATGCTAAGAGGAGCAGGAAAAAGCAAAAAATTTCACAATTGCACCTTGCAATGCGGAGAAATTACTGTTTGTGCATTTACAATATTCATTGATTTTTACCATTGAAAAACGTCCAGAAATGATTGAGGCTACTGACTGAACGAAAGGAGCTGGCATCTCACTCTCTTTGAATCTTCTTTAACATGCTAAGAGGAGCAGGAAAAAGCAAAAAATTTCAGAATTGCACCTTGCAATGCGGAGAAATTACTGTTTGTGCATTTACAATATTCATTGATTTTTGCCATTGAAAAACATCATGTTATTCATATACCAGAAATGTTTGAAGCTACTGACTGAATGAAAGGAGCTGGCATCTCACTCTCTTTGAATCTTCTTTATCATGCTAAGAGGAGCAGGAAAAAACAAAAAATTTCAGAATTGCACCTTGCAATGCGGAGAAATTACTGTTTGTGCATTTACAATATTCATTGATTTTTGCCATTGAAAAACATCATGTTATTCATATACCAGAAATGATTGAAGCTACTGACTGAATGAAAGGAGCTGGCATCTCACTCTCTTTGAATCTTCTTTATCATGCTAAGAGGAGCAGGAAAAAGTAAAAAATTTCAGAATTGCACCTTGCAATGCGGAGAAATTACTGTTTGTGCATTTACAATATTCAATGATTTTTGCCATTGAAAAAAGTCCAGAAATGATTGAAGCTACTGACTCAATGAAAGGAGCTGGCATCTCACTCTCTTTGAATCTTCTTTATCATGCTAAGAGGAGCAGGAAAAAGCAAAAAATTTCAGAATTGCACCTTGCAATGCGGAGAAATTACTGTTTGTGCATTTACAATATTCATTGATTTTTGCCATTGAAAAACATCATGTTATTCATATACCAGAAATGTTTGAAGCTACTGACTGAATGAAAGGAGCTGGCATCTCACTCTCTTTGAATCTTCTTTATCATGCTAAGAGGAGCAGGAAAAAGCAAAAAATTTCAGAATTGCACCTTGCAATGCGGAGAAATTACTGTTTGTGCATTTACAATATTCATTGATTTTTGCCATTGAAAAACATCATGTTATTCATATACCAGAAATGTTTGAAGCTACTGACTGAATGAAAGGAGCTGGCATCTCACTCTCTTTGAATCTTCTTTATCATGCTAAGAGGAGCAGGAAAAAGCAAAAAATTTCAGAATTGCACCTTGCAATGCGGAGAAATTACTGTTTGTGCATTTACAATATTCATTGATTTTTGCCATTGAAAAACGTCCAGAAATGATTGAAGCTACTGACTGAATGAAAGGAGCTGGCATCTCACTCTCTTTGAATCTTCTTTATCATGCTAAGAGGAGCAGGAAAAAGCAAAAAATTTCAGAATTGCACCTTACAATGCGGAGAAATTACAGTTTGTGCATTTACAATATTCATTGATTTTTGCCATTGAAAAACGTCCAGAAATGATTGAAGCTACTGACTGAATGAAAGGAGCTGGCATCTCACTCTCTTTGAATCTTCTTTATCATGCTAAGAGGAGCAGGAAAAAGCAAAAAATTTCAGAATTGCACCTTGCAATGCGGAGAAATTACTGTTTGTGCATTTACAATATTCATTGATTTTTGCCATTGAAAAACGTCCAGAAATGATTGAAGCTACTGACTGAATGAAAGGAGCTGGCATCTCACTCTCTTTGAATCTTCTTTATCATGCTAAGAGGAGCAGGAAAAAGCAAAAAATTTCAGAATTGCACCTTGCAATGCGGAGAAATTACTGTTTGTGCATTTACAATATTCATTGATTTTTGCCATTGAAAAACATCATGTTATTCATATACCAGAAATGTTTGAAGCTACTGACTGAATGAAAGGAGCTGGCATCTCACTCTCTTTGAATCTTCTTTATCATGCTAAGAGGAGCAGGAAAAAGCAAAAAATTTCATAATTGCACCTTGCAATGCGGAGAAATTACTGTTTGTGCATTTACAATATTCATTGATTTTTGCCATTGAAAAACGTCCAGAAATGTTTGAAGCTACTGACTGAATGAAAGGAGCTGGCATCTCACTCTCTTTGAATCTTCTTTATCATGCTAAGAGGAGCAGGAAAAAGCAAAAAATTTCAGAATTGCACCTTGCAATGCGGAGAAATTACTGTTTGTGCATTTACAATATTCATTGATTTTTGCCATTGAAAAACATCATGTTATTCATATACCAGAAATGTTTGAAGCTACTGACTGAATGAAAGGAGCTGGCATCTCACTCTCTTTGAATCTTCTTTATCATGCGAAGAGGAGCAGGAAAAAGCAAAAAATTTCATAATTGCACCTTGCAATGCGGAGAAATTACTGTTTGTGCATTTACAATATTCATTGATTTTTGCCATTGAAAAACGTCCAGAAATGATTGAAGCTACTGACTGAATGAAAGGAGCTGGCATCTCACTCTCTTTGAATCATGTTTATCATGCTAAGAGGAGCAGGAAAAAGCAAAAAATTTCAGAATTGCACCTTGCATTGCGGAGAAATTACTGTTTGTGCATTTACAATATTCATTGATTTTTGCCATTGAAAAACGTCCAGAAATTATTGAAGCTACTGACTGAATGAAAGGAGCTGGCATCTCACTCTCTTTGAATCTTCTTTATCATGCTAAGAGGAGCAGGAAAAAGCAAAAAATTTCAGAATTGCACCTTGCAATGCGGAGAAATTACTGTTTGTGCATTTACAATATTCATTGATTTTTGCCATTGAAAAACATCATGTTATTCATATACCAGAAATGATTGAAGCTACTGACTGAATGAAAGGAGCTGGCATCTCACTCTCTTTGAATCTTCTTTATCATGCTAAGAGGAGCAGGAAAAAGTAAAAAATTTCAGAATTGCACTATGCAATGCGGAGAAATTACTGTTTGTGCATTTATAATATTCAATGATTTTTGCCATTGAAAAACGTCCAGAAATGATTGAAGCTACTGACTGAACGAAAGGAGCTGGCATCTCACTCTCTTTGAATCTTCTTTATCATGCTAAGAGGAGCAGGAAAAAGCAAAAAATTTCAGAATTGCACCTTGCAATGCGGAGAAATTACTGTTTGTGCATTTACAATATTCATTGATTTTTGCCATTGAAAAACATCATGTTATTCATATACCAGAAATGTTTGAAGCTACTGACTGAATGAAAGGAGCTGGCATCTCACTCTCTTTGAATCTTCTTTATCATGCTAAGAGGAGCAGGAAAAAGCAAAAAATTTCAGAATTGCAACTTGCAATGCGGAGAAATTACTGTTTGTGCATTTACAATATTCATTGATTTTTGCCATTGAAAAACGTCCAGAAATGATTGAAGCTACTGACTGAATGAAAGGAGCTGGCATCTCACTCTCTTTGAATCTTCTTTATCATGCTAAGAGGAGCAGGTAAAAGCAAAAAATTTCAGAATTGCACCTTGCAATGCGGAGAAATTACTGTTTGTGCATTTACAATATTCATTGATTTTTGCCATTGAAAAACGTCCAGAAATGTTTGAAGCTACTGACTGAATGAAAGGAGCTGGCATCTCACTCTCTTTGAATCTTGTTTATCATGCTAAGAGGAGCAGGAAAAAGCAAAAAATTTCAGAATTGCACCTTGCAATGCGGAGAAATTACTGTTTGTGCATTTGCAATATTCATTGATTTTTGCCATTGAAAAACGTCCAGAAATGATTGAAGCTACTGACTGAATGAAAGGAGCTGGCATCTCACTCTCTTTGAATCTTCTTTATCATGCTAAGAGGAGCAGGAAAAAGCAAAAAATTTCAGAATTGCACCTTGCAATGCGGAGAAATTACTGTTTGTGCATTTACAATATTCATTGATTTTTGCCATTGAAAAACATCATGTTATTCATATACCAGAAATGATTGAAGCTACTGACTGAATGAAAGGAGCTGGCATCTCACTCTCTTTGAATCTTCTTTATCATGCTAAGAGGAGCAGGAAAAAGCAAAAAATTTCAGAATTGCACCTTGCAATGCGGAGAAATTACTGTTTGTGCATTTACAATATTCATTGATTTTTGCCATTGAAAAACATCATGTTATTCATATACCAGAAATGTTTGAAGCTACTGACTGAATGAAAGGAGCTGGCATCTCACTCTCTTTGAATCTTCTTTATCATGCTAAGAGGAGCAGGAAAAAGCAAAAAATTTCACAATTGCACCTTGCAATGCGGAGAAATTACTGTTTGTGCATTTACAATATTCATTGATTTTTACCATTGAAAAACGTCCAGAAATGATTGAGGCTACTGACTGAACGAAAGGAGCTGGCATCTCACTCTCTTTGAATCTTCTTTAACATGCTAAGAGGAGCAGGAAAAAGCAAAAAATTTCAGAATTGCACCTTGCAATGCGGAGAAATTACTGTTTGTGCATTTACAATATTCATTGATTTTTGCCATTGAAAAACATCATGTTATTCATATACCAGAAATGTTTGAAGCTACTGACTGAATGAAAGGAGCTGGCATCTCACTCTCTTTGAATCTTCTTTATCATGCTAAGAGGAGCAGGAAAAAACAAAAAATTTCAGAATTGCACCTTGCAATGCGGAGAAATTACTGTTTGTGCATTTACAATATTCATTGATTTTTGCCATTGAAAAACATCATGTTATTCATATACCAGAAATGATTGAAGCTACTGACTGAATGAAAGGAGCTGGCATCTCACTCTCTTTGAATCTTCTTTATCATGCTAAGAGGAGCAGGAAAAAGTAAAAAATTTCAGAATTGCACCTTGCAATGCGGAGAAATTACTGTTTGTGCATTTACAATATTCAATGATTTTTGCCATTGAAAAAAGTCCAGAAATGATTGAAGCTACTGACTCAATGAAAGGAGCTGGCATCTCACTCTCTTTGAATCTTCTTTATCATGCTAAGAGGAGCAGGAAAAAGCAAAAAATTTCAGAATTGCACCTTGCAATGCGGAGAAATTACTGTTTGTGCATTTACAATATTCATTGATTTTTGCCATTGAAAAACATCATGTTATTCATATACCAGAAATGTTTGAAGCTACTGACTGAATGAAAGGAGCTGGCATCTCACTCTCTTTGAATCTTCTTTATCATGCTAAGAGGAGCAGGAAAAAGCAAAAAATTTCAGAATTGCACCTTGCAATGCGGAGAAATTACTGTTTGTGCATTTACAATATTCATTGATTTTTGCCATTGAAAAACATCATGTTATTCATATACCAGAAATGTTTGAAGCTACTGACTGAATGAAAGGAGCTGGCATCTCACTCTCTTTGAATCTTCTTTATCATGCTAAGAGGAGCAGGAAAAAGCAAAAAATTTCAGAATTGCACCTTGCAATGCGGAGAAATTACTGTTTGTGCATTTACAATATTCATTGATTTTTGCCATTGAAAAACGTCCAGAAATGATTGAAGCTACTGACTGAATGAAAGGAGCTGGCATCTCACTCTCTTTGAATCTTCTTTATCATGCTAAGAGGAGCAGGAAAAAGCAAAAAATTTCAGAATTGCACCTTACAATGCGGAGAAATTACAGTTTGTGCATTTACAATATTCATTGATTTTTGCCATTGAAAAACGTCCAGAAATGATTGAAGCTACTGACTGAATGAAAGGAGCTGGCATCTCACTCTCTTTGAATCTTCTTTATCATGCTAAGAGGAGCAGGAAAAAGCAAAAAATTTCAGAATTGCACCTTGCAATGCGGAGAAATTACTGTTTGTGCATTTACAATATTCATTGATTTTTGCCATTGAAAAACGTCCAGAAATGATTGAAGCTACTGACTGAATGAAAGGAGCTGGCATCTCACTCTCTTTGAATCTTCTTTATCATGCTAAGAGGAGCAGGAAAAAGCAAAAAATTTCAGAATTGCACCTTGCAATGCGGAGAAATTACTGTTTGTGCATTTACAATATTCATTGATTTTTGCCATTGAAAAACATCATGTTATTCATATACCAGAAATGTTTGAAGCTACTGACTGAATGAAAGGAGCTGGCATCTCACTCTCTTTGAATCTTCTTTATCATGCTAAGAGGAGCAGGAAAAAGCAAAAAATTTCAGAATTGCAACTTGCAATGCGGAGAAATTACTGTTTGTGCATTTACAATATTCATTGATTTTTGCCATTGAAAAACGTCCAGAAATGATTGAAGCTACTGACTGAATGAAAGGAGCTGGCATCTCACTCTCTTTGAATCTTCTTTATCATGCTAAGAGGAGCAGGTAAAAGCAAAAAATTTCAGAATTGCACCTTGCAATGCGGAGAAATTACTGTTTGTGCATTTACAATATTCATTGATTTTTGCCATTGAAAAACGTCCAGAAATGTTTGAAGCTACTGACTGAATGAAAGGAGCTGGCATCTCACTCTCTTTGAATCTTGTTTATCATGCTAAGAGGAGCAGGAAAAAGCAAAAAATTTCAGAATTGCACCTTGCAATGCGGAGAAATTACTGTTTGTGCATTTGCAATATTCATTGATTTTTGCCATTGAAAAACGTCCAGAAATGATTGAAGCTACTGACTGAATGAAAGGAGCTGGCATCTCACTCTCTTTGAATCTTCTTTATCATGCTAAGAGGAGCAGGAAAAAGCAAAAAATTTCAGAATTGCACCTTGCAATGCGGAGAAATTACTGTTTGTGCATTTGCAATATTCATTGATTTTTGCCATTGAAAAACGTCCAGAAATGATTGAAGCTACTGACTGAATGAAAGGAGCTGGCATCTCACTCTCTTTGAATCTTCTTTATCATGCTAAGAGGAGCAGGAAAAAGCAAAAAATTTCAGAATTGCACCTTGCAATGCGGAGAAATTACTGTTTGTGCATTTACAATATTCATTGATTTTTGCCATTGAAAAACATCATGTTATTCATATACCAGAAATGATTGAAGCTACTGACTGAATGAAAGGAGCTGGCATCTCACTCTCTTTGAATCTTCTTTATCATGCTAAGAGGAGCAGGAAAAAGCAAAAAATTTCAGAATTGCACCTTGCAATGCGGAGAAATTACTGTTTGTGCATTTACAATATTCATTGATTTTTGCCATTGAAAAACATCATGTTATTCATATACCAGAAATGTTTGAAGCTACTGACTGAATGAAAGGAGCTGGCATCTCACTCTCTTTGAATCTTCTTTATCATGCTAAGAGGAGCAGGAAAAAGCAAAAAATTTCACAATTGCACCTTGCAATGCGGAGAAATTACTGTTTGTGCATTTACAATATTCATTGATTTTTACCATTGAAAAACGTCCAGAAATGATTGAGGCTACTGACTGAACGAAAGGAGCTGGCATCTCACTCTCTTTGAATCTTCTTTAACATGCTAAGAGGAGCAGGAAAAAGCAAAAAATTTCAGAATTGCACCTTGCAATGCGGAGAAATTACTGTTTGTGCATTTACAATATTCATTGATTTTTGCCATTGAAAAACATCATGTTATTCATATACCAGAAATGTTTGAAGCTACTGACTGAATGAAAGGAGCTGGCATCTCACTCTCTTTGAATCTTCTTTATCATGCTAAGAGGAGCAGGAAAAAACAAAAAAATTCAGAATTGCACCTTGCAATGCGGAGAAATTACTGTTTGTGCATTTACAATATTCATTGATTTTTGCCATTGAAAAACATCATGTTATTCATATACCAGAAATGATTGAAGCTACTGACTGAATGAAAGGAGCTGGCATCTCACTCTCTTTGAATCTTCTTTATCATGCTAAGAGGAGCAGGAAAAAGTAAAAAATTTCAGAATTGCACCTTGCAATGCGGAGAAATTACTGTTTGTGCATTTACAATATTCAATGATTTTTGCCATTGAAAAAAGTCCAGAAATGATTGAAGCTACTGACTCAATGAAAGGAGCTGGCATCTCACTCTCTTTGAATCTTCTTTATCATGCTAAGAGGAGCAGGAAAAAGCAAAAAATTTCAGAATTGCACCTTGCAATGCGGAGAAATTACTGTTTGTGCATTTACAATATTCATTGATTTTTGCCATTGAAAAACATCATGTTATTCATATACCAGAAATGTTTGAAGCTACTGACTGAATGAAAGGAGCTGGCATCTCACTCTCTTTGAATCTTCTTTATCATGCTAAGAGGAGCAGGAAAAAGCAAAAAATTTCAGAATTGCACCTTGCAATGCGGAGAAATTACTGTTTGTGCATTTACAATATTCATTGATTTTTGCCATTGAAAAACATCATGTTTATTCATATACCAGAAATGTTTGAAGCTACTGACTGAATGAAAGGAGCTGGCATCTCACTCTCTTTGAATCTTCTTTATCATGCTAAGAGGAGCAGGAAAAAGCAAAAAATTTCAGAATTGCACCTTGCAATGCGGAGAAATTACTGTTTGTGCATTTACAATATTCATTGATTTTTGCCATTGAAAAACGTCCAGAAATGATTGAAGCTACTGACTGAATGAAAGGAGCTGGCATCTCACTCTCTTTGAATCTTCTTTATCATGCTAAGAGGAGCAGGAAAAAGCAAAAAATTTCAGAATTGCACCTTACAATGCGGAGAAATTACAGTTTGTGCATTTACAATATTCATTGATTTTTGCCATTGAAAAACGTCCAGAAATGATTGAAGCTACTGACTGAATGAAAGGAGCTGGCATCTCACTCTCTTTGAATCTTCTTTATCATGCTAAGAGGAGCAGGAAAAAGCAAAAAATTTCAGAATTGCACCTTGCAATGCGGAGAAATTACTGTTTGTGCATTTACAATATTCATTGATTTTTGCCATTGAAAAACGTCCAGAAATGATTGAAGCTACTGACTGAATGAAAGGAGCTGGCATCTCACTCTCTTTGAATCTTCTTTATCATGCTAAGAGGAGCAGGAAAAAGCAAAAAATTTCAGAATTGCACCTTGCAATGCGGAGAAATTACTGTTTGTGCATTTACAATATTCATTGATTTTTGCCATTGAAAAACATCATGTTATTCATATACCAGAAATGTTTGAAGCTACTGAATGAATGAAAGGAGCTGGCATCTCACTCTCTTTGAATCTTCTTTATCATGCTAAGAGGAGCAGGAAAAAGCAAAAAATTTCATAATTGCACCTTGCAATGCGGAGAAATTACTGTTTGTGCATTTACAATATTCATTGATTTTTGCCATTGAAAAACGTCCAGAAATGATTGAAGCTACTGACTGAATGAAAGGAGCTGGCATCTCACTCTCTTTGAATCATGTTTATCATGCTAAGAGGAGCAGGAAAAAGCAAAAAATTTCAGAATTGCACCTTGCAATGCGGAGAAATTACTGTTTGTGCATTTACAATATTCATTGATTTTTGCCATTGAAAAACGTCCAGAAATTATTGAAGCTACTGACTGAATGAAAGGAGCTGGCATCTCACTCTCTTTGAATCTTCTTTATCATGCTAAGAGGAGCAGGAAAAAGCAAAAAATTTCAGAATTGCACCTTGCAATGCGGAGAAATTACTGTTTGTGCATTTACAATATTCATTGATTTTTGCCATTGAAAAACATCATGTTATTCATATACCAGAAATGATTGAAGCTACTGACTGAATGAAAGGAGCTGGCATCTCACTCTCTTTGAATCTTCTTTATCATGCTAAGAGGAGCAGGAAAAAGTAAAAAATTTCAGAATTGCACTATGCAATGCGGAGAAATTACTGTTTGTGCATTTATAATATTCAATGATTTTTGCCATTGAAAAACGTCCAGAAATGATTGAAGCTACTGACTGAACGAAAGGAGCTGGCATCTCACTCTCTTTGAATCTTCTTTATCATGCTAAGAGGAGCAGGAAAAAGCAAAAAATTTCAGAATTGCACCTTGCAATGCGGAGAAATTACTGTTTGTGCATTTACAATATTCATTGATTTTTGCCATTGAAAAACATCATGTTATTCATATACCAGAAATGTTTGAAGCTACTGACTGAATGAAAGGAGCTGGCATCTCACTCTCTTTGAATCTTCTTTATCATGCTAAGAGGAGCAGGAAAAAGCAAAAAATTTCAGAATTGCAACTTGCAATGCGGAGAAATTACTGTTTGTGCATTTACAATATTCATTGATTTTTGCCATTGAAAAACGTCCAGAAATGATTGAAGCTACTGACTGAATGAAAGGAGCTGGCATCTCACTCTCTTTGAATCTTCTTTATCATACTAAGAGGAGCAGGTAAAAGCAAAAAATTTCAGAATTGCACCTTGCAATGCGGAGAAATTACTGTTTGTGCATTTACAATATTCATTGATTTTTGCCATTGAAAAACGTCCAGAAATGTTTGAAGCTACTGACTGAATGAAAGGAGCTGGCATCTCACTCTCTTTGAATCTTGTTTATCATGCTAAGAGGAGCAGGAAAAAGCAAAAAATTTCAGAATTGCACCTTGCAATGCGGAGAAATTACTGTTTGTGCATTTGCAATATTCATTGATTTTTGCCATTGAAAAACGTCCAGAAATGATTGAAGCTACTGACTGAATGAAAGGAGCTGGCATCTCACTCTCTTTGAATCTTCTTTATCATGCTAAGAGGAGCAGGAAAAAGCAAAAAATTTCAGAATTGCACCTTGCAATGCGGAGAAATTACTGTTTGTGCATTTACAATATTCATTGATTTTTGCCATTGAAAAACATCATGTTATTCATATACCAGAAATGATTGAAGCTACTGACTGAATGAAAGGAGCTGGCATCTCACTCTCTTTGAATCTTCTTTATCATGCTAAGAGGAGCAGGAAAAAGCAAAAAATTTCAGAATTGCACCTTGCAATGCGGAGAAATTACTGTTTGTGCATTTACAATATTCATTGATTTTTGCCATTGAAAAACATCATGTTATTCATATACCAGAAATGTTTGAAGCTACTGACTGAATGAAAGGAGCTGGCATCTCACTCTCTTTGAATCTTCTTTATCATGCTAAGAGGAGCAGGAAAAAGCAAAAAATTTCACAATTGCACCTTGCAATGCGGAGAAATTACTGTTTGTGCATTTACAATATTCATTGATTTTTACCATTGAAAAACGTCCAGAAATGATTGAGGCTACTGACTGAACGAAAGGAGCTGGCATCTCACTCTCTTTGAATCTTCTTTAACATGCTAAGAGGAGCAGGAAAAAGCAAAAAATTTCAGAATTGCACCTTGCAATGCGGAGAAATTACTGTTTGTGCATTTACAATATTCATTGATTTTTGCCATTGAAAAACATCATGTTATTCATATACCAGAAATGTTTGAAGCTACTGACTGAATGAAAGGAGCTGGCATCTCACTCTCTTTGAATCTTCTTTATCATGCTAAGAGGAGCAGGAAAAAACAAAAAATTTCAGAATTGCACCTTGCAATGCGGAGAAATTACTGTTTGTGCATTTACAATATTCATTGATTTTTGCCATTGAAAAACATCATGTTATTCATATACCAGAAATGATTGAAGCTACTGACTGAATGAAAGGAGCTGGCATCTCACTCTCTTTGAATCTTCTTTATCATGCTAAGAGGAGCAGGAAAAAGTAAAAAATTTCAGAATTGCACCTTGCAATGCGGAGAAATTACTGTTTGTGCATTTACAATATTCAATGATTTTTGCCATTGAAAAAAGTCCAGAAATGATTGAAGCTACTGACTCAATGAAAGGAGCTGGCATCTCACTCTCTTTGAATCTTCTTTATCATGCTAAGAGGAGCAGGAAAAAGCAAAAAATTTCAGAATTGCACCTTGCAATGCGGAGAAATTACTGTTTGTGCATTTACAATATTCATTGATTTTTGCCATTGAAAAACATCATGTTATTCATATACCAGAAATGTTTGAAGCTACTGACTGAATGAAAGGAGCTGGCATCTCACTCTCTTTGAATCTTCTTTATCATGCTAAGAGGAGCAGGAAAAAGCAAAAAATTTCAGAATTGCACCTTGCAATGCGGAGAAATTACTGTTTGTGCATTTACAATATTCATTGATTTTTGCCATTGAAAAACATCATGTTATTCATATACCAGAAATGTTTGAAGCTACTGACTGAATGAAAGGAGCTGGCATCTCACTCTCTTTGAATCTTCTTTATCATGCTAAGAGGAGCAGGAAAAAGCAAAAAATTTCAGAATTGCACCTTGCAATGCGGAGAAATTACTGTTTGTGCATTTACAATATTCATTGATTTTTGCCATTGAAAAACATCATGTTATTCATATACCAGAAATGATTGAAGCTACTGACTGAATGAAAGGAGCTGGCATCTCACTCTCTTTGAATCTTCTTTATCATGCTAAGAGGAGCAGGAAAAAGCAAAAAATTTCAGAATTGCACCTTGCAATGCGGAGAAATTACTGTTTGTGCATTTACAATATTCATTGATTTTTGCCATTGAAAAACATCATGTTATTCATATACCAGAAATGTTTGAAGCTACTGACTGAATGAAAGGAGCTGGCATCTCACTCTCTTTGAATCTTCTTTATCATGCTAAGAGGAGCAGGAAAAAGCAAAAAATTTCACAATTGCACCTTGCAATGCGGAGAAATTACTGTTTGTGCATTTACAATATTCATTGATTTTTACCATTGAAAAACGTCCAGAAATGATTGAGGCTACTGACTGAACGAAAGGAGCTGGCATCTCACTCTCTTTGAATCTTCTTTAACATGCTAAGAGGAGCAGGAAAAAGCAAAAAATTTCAGAATTGCACCTTGCAATGCGGAGAAATTACTGTTTGTGCATTTACAATATTCATTGATTTTTGCCATTGAAAAACATCATGTTATTCATATACCAGAAATGTTTGAAGCTACTGACTGAATGAAAGGAGCTGGCATCTCACTCTCTTTGAATCTTCTTTATCATGCTAAGAGGAGCAGGAAAAAACAAAAAATTTCAGAATTGCACCTTGCAATGCGGAGAAATTACTGTTTGTGCATTTACAATATTCATTGATTTTTGCCATTGAAAAACATCATGTTATTCATATACCAGAAATGATTGAAGCTACTGACTGAATGAAAGGAGCTGGCATCTCACTCTCTTTGAATCTTCTTTATCATGCTAAGAGGAGCAGGAAAAAGTAAAAAATTTCAGAATTGCACCTTGCAATGCGGAGAAATTACTGTTTGTGCATTTACAATATTCAATGATTTTTGCCATTGAAAAAAGTCCAGAAATGATTGAAGCTACTGACTCAATGAAAGGAGCTGGCATCTCACTCTCTTTGAATCTTCTTTATCATGCTAAGAGGAGCAGGAAAAAGCAAAAAATTTCAGAATTGCACCTTGCAATGCGGAGAAATTACTGTTTGTGCATTTACAATATTCATTGATTTTTGCCATTGAAAAACATCATGTTATTCATATACCAGAAATGTTTGAAGCTACTGACTGAATGAAAGGAGCTGGCATCTCACTCTCTTTGAATCTTCTTTATCATGCTAAGAGGAGCAGGAAAAAGCAAAAAATTTCAGAATTGCACCTTGCAATGCGGAGAAATTACTGTTTGTGCATTTACAATATTCATTGATTTTTGCCATTGAAAAACATCATGTTATTCATATACCAGAAATGTTTGAAGCTACTGACTGAATGAAAGGAGCTGGCATCTCACTCTCTTTGAATCTTCTTTATCATGCTAAGAGGAGCAGGAAAAAGCAAAAAATTTCAGAATTGCACCTTGCAATGCGGAGAAATTACTGTTTGTGCATTTACAATATTCATTGATTTTTGCCATTGAAAAACATCATGTTATTCATATACCAGAAATGTTTGAAGCTACTGACTGAATGAAAGGAGCTGGCATCTCACTCTCTTTGAATCTTCTTTATCATGCTAAGAGGAGCAGGAAAAAGCAAAAAATTTCAGAATTGCACCTTGCAATGCGGAGAAATTACTGTTTGTGCATTTACAATATTCATTGATTTTTGCCATTGAAAAACGTCCAGAAATGATTGAAGCTACTGACTGAATGAAAGGAGCTGGCATCTCACTCTCTTTGAATCTTCTTTATCATGCTAAGAGGAGCAGGAAAAAGCAAAAAATTTCAGAATTGCACCTTACAATGCGGAGAAATTACAGTTTGTGCATTTACAATATTCATTGATTTTTGCCATTGAAAAACGTCCAGAAATGATTGAAGCTACTGACTGAATGAAAGGAGCTGGCATCTCACTCTCTTTGAATCTTCTTTATCATGCTAAGAGGAGCAGGAAAAAGCAAAAAATTTCAGAATTGCACCTTGCTATGCGGAGAAATTACTGTTTGTGCATTTACAATATTCATTGATTTTTGCCATTGAAAAACGTCCAGAAATGATTGAAGCTACTGACTGAATGAAAGGAGCTGGCATCTCACTCTCTTTGAATCTTCTTTATCATGCTAAGAGGAGCAGGAAAAAGCAAAAAATTTCAGAATTGCACCTTGCAATGCGGAGAAATTACTGTTTGTGCATTTACAATATTCATTGATTTTTGCCATTGAAAAACGTCCAGAAATGATTGAAGCTACTGACTGAATGAAAGGAGCTGGCATCTCACTCTCTTTGAATCTTCTTTATCATGCTAAGAGGAGCAGGAAAAAGCAAAAAATTTCAGAATTGCACCTTGCAATGCGGAGAAATTACTGTTTGTGCATTTACAATATTCATTGATTTTTGCCATTGAAAAACATCATGTTATTCATATACCAGAAATGTTTGAAGCTACTGACTGAATGAAAGGAGCTGGCATCTCACTCTCTTTGAATCTTCTTTATCATGCTAAGAGGAGCAGGAAAAAGCAAAAAATTTCATAATTGCACCTTGCAATGCGGAGAAATTACTGTTTGTGCATTTACAATATTCATTGATTTTTGCCATTGAAAAACGTCCAGAAATGATTGAAGCTACTGACTGAATGAAAGGAGCTGGCATCTCACTCTCTTTGAATCATGTTTATCATGCTAAGAGGAGCAGGAAAAAGCAAAAAATTTCAGAATTGCACCTTGCAATGCGGAGAAATTACTGTTTGTGCATTTACAATATTCATTGATTTTTGCCATTGAAAAACGTCCAGAAATTATTGAAGCTACTGACTGAATGAAAGGAGCTGGCATCTCACTCTCTTTGAATCTTCTTTATCATGCTAAGAGGAGCAGGAAAAAGCAAAAAATTTCAGAATTGCACCTTGCAATGCGGAGAAATTACTGTTTGTGCATTTACAATATTCATTGATTTTTGCCATTGAAAAACATCATGTTATTCATATACTAGAAATGATTGAAGCTACTGACTGAATGAAAGGAGCTGGCATCTCACTCTCTTTGAATCTTCTTTATCATGCTAAGAGGAGCAGGAAAAAGTAAAAAATTTCAGAATTGCACTATGCAATGCGGAGAAATTACTGTTTGTGCATTTATAATATTCAATGATTTTTGCCATTGAAAAACGTCCAGAAATGATTGAAGCTACTGACTGAACGAAAGGAGCTGGCATCTCACTCTCTTTGAATCTTCTTTATCATGCTAAGAGGAGCAGGAAAAAGCAAAAAATTTCAGAATTGCACCTTGCAATGCGGAGAAATTACTGTTTGTGCATTTACAATATTCATTGATTTTTGCCATTGAAAAACATCATGTTATTCATATACCAGAAATGTTTGAAGCTACTGACTGAATGAAAGGAGCTGGCATCTCACTCTCTTTGAATCTTCTTTATCATGCTAAGAGGAGCAGGAAAAAGCAAAAAATTTCAGAATTGCAACTTGCAATGCGGAGAAATTACTGTTTGTGCATTTACAATATTCATTGATTTTTGCCATTGAAAAACGTCCAGAAATGATTGAAGCTACTGACTGAATGAAAGGAGCTGGCATCTCACTCTCTTTGAATCTTCTTTATCATACTAAGAGGAGCAGGTAAAAGCAAAAAATTTCAGAATTGCACCTTGCAATGCGGAGAAATTACTGTTTGTGCATTTACAATATTCATTGATTTTTGCCATTGAAAAACGTCCAGAAATGTTTGAAGCTACTGACTGAATGAAAGGAGCTGGCATCTCACTCTCTTTGAATCTTGTTTATCATGCTAAGAGGAGCAGGAAAAAGCAAAAAATTTCAGAATTGCACCTTGCAATGCGGAGAAATTACTGTTTGTGCATTTGCAATATTCATTGATTTTTGCCATTGAAAAACGTCCAGAAATGATTGAAGCTACTGACTGAATGAAAGGAGCTGGCATCTCACTCTCTTTGAATCTTCTTTATCATGCTAAGAGGAGCAGGAAAAAGCAAAAAATTTCAGAATTGCACCTTGCAATGCGGAGAAATTACTGTTTGTGCATTTACAATATTCATTGATTTTTGCCATTGAAAAACATCATGTTATTCATATACCAGAAATGATTGAAGCTACTGACTGAATGAAAGGAGCTGGCATCTCACTCTCTTTGAATCTTCTTTATCATGCTAAGAGGAGCAGGAAAAAGCAAAAAATTTCAGAATTGCACCTTGCAATGCGGAGAAATTACTGTTTGTGCATTTACAATATTCATTGATTTTTGCCATTGAAAAACATCATGTTATTCATATACCAGAAATGTTTGAAGCTACTGACTGAATGAAAGGAGCTGGCATCTCACTCTCTTTGAATCTTCTTTATCATGCTAAGAGGAGCAGGAAAAAGCAAAAAATTTCACAATTGCACCTTGCAATGCGGAGAAATTACTGTTTGTGCATTTACAATATTCATTGATTTTTACCATTGAAAAACGTCCAGAAATGATTGAGGCTACTGACTGAACGAAAGGAGCTGGCATCTCACTCTCTTTGAATCTTCTTTAACATGCTAAGAGGAGCAGGAAAAAGCAAAAAATTTCAGAATTGCACCTTGCAATGCGGAGAAATTACTGTTTGTGCATTTACAATATTCATTGATTTTTGCCATTGAAAAACATCATGTTATTCATATACCAGAAATGTTTGAAGCTACTGACTGAATGAAAGGAGCTGGCATCTCACTCTCTTTGAATCTTCTTTATCATGCTAAGAGGAGCAGGAAAAAACAAAAAATTTCAGAATTGCACCTTGCAATGCGGAGAAATTACTGTTTGTGCATTTACAATATTCATTGATTTTTGCCATTGAAAAACATCATGTTATTCATATACCAGAAATGATTGAAGCTACTGACTGAATGAAAGGAGCTGGCATCTCACTCTCTTTGAATCTTCTTTATCATGCTAAGAGGAGCAGGAAAAAGTAAAAAATTTCAGAATTGCACCTTGCAATGCGGAGAAATTACTGTTTGTGCATTTACAATATTCAATGATTTTTGCCATTGAAAAAAGTCCAGAAATGATTGAAGCTACTGACTCAATGAAAGGAGCTGGCATCTCACTCTCTTTGAATCTTCTTTATCATGCTAAGAGGAGCAGGAAAAAGCAAAAAATTTCAGAATTGCACCTTGCAATGCGGAGAAATTACTGTTTGTGCATTTACAATATTCATTGATTTTTGCCATTGAAAAACATCATGTTATTCATATACCAGAAATGTTTGAAGCTACTGACTGAATGAAAGGAGCTGGCATCTCACTCTCTTTGAATCTTCTTTATCATGCTAAGAGGAGCAGGAAAAAGCAAAAAATTTCAGAATTGCACCTTGCAATGCGGAGAAATTACTGTTTGTGCATTTACAATATTCATTGATTTTTGCCATTGAAAAACATCATGTTATTCATATACCAGAAATGTTTGAAGCTACTGACTGAATGAAAGGAGCTGGCATCTCACTCTCTTTGAATCTTCTTTATCATGCTAAGAGGAGCAGGAAAAAGCAAAAAATTTCAGAATTGCACCTTGCAATGCGGAGAAATTACTGTTTGTGCATTTACAATATTCATTGATTTTTGCCATTGAAAAACATCATGTTATTCATATACCAGAAATGTTTGAAGCTACTGACTGAATGAAAGGAGCTGGCATCTCACTCTCTTTGAATCTTCTTTATCATGCTAAGAGGAGCAGGAAAAAGCAAAAAATTTCAGAATTGCACCTTGCAATGCGGAGAAATTACTGTTTGTGCATTTACAATATTCATTGATTTTTGCCATTGAAAAACGTCCAGAAATGATTGAAGCTACTGACTGAATGAAAGGAGCTGGCATCTCACTCTCTTTGAATCTTCTTTATCATGCTAAGAGGAGCAGGAAAAAGCAAAAAATTTCAGAATTGCACCTTACAATGCGGAGAAATTACAGTTTGTGCATTTACAATATTCATTGATTTTTGCCATTGAAAAACGTCCAGAAATGATTGAAGCTACTGACTGAATGAAAGGAGCTGGCATCTCACTCTCTTTGAATCTTCTTTATCATGCTAAGAGGAGCAGGAAAAAGCAAAAAATTTCAGAATTGCACCTTGCAATGCGGAGAAATTACTGTTTGTGCATTTACAATATTCATTGATTTTTGCCATTGAAAAACGTCCAGAAATGATTGAAGCTACTGACTGAATGAAAGGAGCTGGCATCTCACTCTCTTTGAATCTTCTTTATCATGCTAAGAGGAGCAGGAAAAAGCAAAAAATTTCAGAATTGCACCTTGCAATGCGGAGAAATTACTGTTTGTGCATTTACAATATTCATTGATTTTTGCCATTGAAAAACATCATGTTATTCATATACCAGAAATGTTTGAAGCTACTGACTGAATGAAAGGAGCTGGCATCTCACTCTCTTTGAATCTTCTTTATCATGCTAAGAGGAGCAGGAAAAAGCAAAAAATTTCAGAATTGCACCTTGCAATGCGGAGAAATTACTGTTTGTGCAATTACAATATTCATTGATTTTTGCCATTGAAAAATGTCCAGAAATGATTGAAGCTACTGACTGAATGAAAGGAGCTGGCATCTCACTCTCTATGAATCTTCTTTATCATGCTAAGAGGAGCAGGAAAAGCAAAAAATTTCAGAATTGCACCTTGCAATGCGAAGAAATTACAGTTTGTGCATTTACAATATTCATTGACTTTTGCCATTGAAAAACATCCAGAAATGATTGAAGCTACTGACTGAATGAAAGGAGCTGGCATCTCACTCTCTTTGAATCTTCTTTATCATGCTAAGAGGAGCAGGAAAAAGCAAAAAATTTCAGAATTGCACCTTGCAATGCGGAGAAATTACTGTTTGTGCATTTACAATATTCATTGATTTTTGCCATTGAAAAACGTCCAGAAATGATTGAAGCTACTGACTGAATGAAAGGAGCTGGCATCTCACTCTCTTTGAATCTTCTTTATCATGCTAAGAGGAGCAGGAAAAAGCAAAAAATTTCAGAATTGCGCCTTGCAATGCGGAGAAATTACTGTTTGTGCATTTACAAAATTCATTGATTTTTGCCATTGAAAAACATCATGTTATTCATTTACCAGAAATGATTGAAGCTACTGACTGAATGAAAGGAGCTGGCATCTCACTCTCTTTGAATCTTCTTTATCATGCTAAGAGGAGCAGGAAAAAGCAAAACATTTCAGAATTGCACCTTGCAATGCGAAGAAATTACTGTTTGTGCATTTACAATATTCATTGATTTTTGCCATTGAAAAACGTCCAGAAATGATTGAAGCTACTGACTGAATGAAAGGAGCTGGCATCTCACTCTCTTTGAATCTTCTTTATCATGCTAAGAGGAGCAGGAAAAAGCCAAAAATTTCAGAATTGCACCTTGCAATGCGGAGAAATTACTGTTTGTGCATTTACAATATTCATTGATTTTTGCCATTGAAAAACGTCCAGAAATGATTGAAGCTACTGACTGAATGAAAGTAGCTGGCATCTCACTCTCTTTGAATCTTCTTTATCATGCTAAGAGGAGCAGGAAAAAGCAAAAAATTTCAGAATTGCACCTTGCAATGCGGAGAAATTACTGTTTGTGCATTTACAATATTCATTGATTTTTGCCATTGAAAAACATCATGTTATTCATATACCAGAAATGTTTGAAGCTACTGACTGAATGAAAGGAGCTGGCATCTCACTCTCTTTGAATCTTCTTTATCATGCTAAGAGGAGCAGGAAAAAGCAAAAAATTTCAGAATTGCACCTTGCAATGCGGAGAAATTACTGTTTGTGCATTTACAATATTCATTGATTTTTGCCATTGAAAAACGTCCAGAAATGATTGAAGCTACTGACTGAATGAAAGGAGCTGGCATCTCACTCTCTTTGAATCTTCTTTATCATGCTAAGAGGAGCAGGAAAAAGCAAAAAATTTCAGAATTGCACCTTACAATGCGGAGAAATTACAGTTTGTGCATTTACAATATTCATTGATTTTTGCCATTGAAAAACGTCCAGAAATGATTGAAGCTACTGACTGAATGAAAGGAGCTGGCATCTCACTCTCTTTGAATCTTCTTTATCAAGTTAAGAGGAGCAGGAAAAAGCAAAAAATTTCAGAATTGCACCTTGCAATGCGGAGAAATTACTCTTTGTGCATTTACAATATTCATTGATTTTTGCCATTGAAAAACATGTTATTCATATACCAGAAATGTTTGAAGCTACTGACTGAATGAAAGGAGCTGGAACCTCACTCTCTTTGAATCTTCTTTATCATGCTAAGAGGAGCAGGAAAAAGCAAAAAATTTCAGAATTGCACCTTGCAATGCGGAGAAATTACTGTTTGTACATTTACAATATTCATTGATTTTTGCCATTGAAAAACGTCCAGAAATGATTGAAGCTACTGACTGAATGAAAGGAGCTGGCATCTCACTCACTTTGAATCTTCTTTATCATGCTAAGAGGAGCAGGAAAAAGCAAAAAATTTCAGAATTGCACCTTGCAATGCGGAGAAATTACTGTTTGTGCATTTACAATATTCATTGATTTTTGCCATTGAAAAACGTCCAGAAATGATTGAAGCTACTGACTGAATGAAAGGAGCTGGCATCTCACTCTCTTTGAATCTTCTTTATCATGCTAAGAGGAGCAGGAAAAAGCAAACAATTTCAGAATTGCGCCTTGCAATGCGGAGAAATTACTGTTTGTGCATTTACAAAATTCATTGATTTTTGCCATTGAAAAACATCATGTTATTCATTTACCAGAAATGATTGAAGCTACTGACTGAATGAAAGGAGCTGGCATCTCACTCTCTTTGAATCTTCTTTATCATGCTAAGAGGAGCAGGAAAAAGCAAAAAATTTCAGAATTGCACCTTGCAATGCGGAGAAATTACTGTTTGTGCATTTACAATATTCATTGATTTTTGCCATTGAAAAACGTCCAGAAATGATTGAAGCTACTGACTGAATGAAAGGAGCTGGCATCTCACTCTCTTTGAATCTTCTTTATCATGCTAAGAGGAGCGGGAAAAAGCAAAAAATTTCAGAATTGCACCTTGCAATGCGGAGAAATTACTGTTTGTGCATTTACAATATTCATTGATTTTTACCATTGAAAAACGTCCAGAAATGATTGAAGCTACTGACTGAATGAAAGTAGCTGGCATCTCACTCTCTTTGAATCTTCTTTATCATGCTAAGAGGAGCAGGAAAAAGCAAAAAATTTCAGACTTGCACCTTGCAATGCGGAGAAATTACTGTTTGTGCATTTACAATATTCATTGATTTTTGCCATTGAAAAACATCATGTTATTCATATACCAGAAATGTTTGAAGCTACTGACTGAATGAAAGGAGCTGGCATCTCACTCTCTTTGAATCTTCTTTATCATGCTAAGAGGAGCAGGAAAAAGCAAAAAATTTCAGAATTGCACCTTGCAATGCGGAGAAATTACTGTTTGTGCATTTACAATATTCATTGATTTTTGCCATTGAAAAACATCATGTTATTCATATACCAGAAATGTTTGAAGCTACTGACTGAATGAAAGGAGCTGGCATCTCACTCTCTTTGAATCTTCTTTATCATGCTAAGAGGAGCAGGAAAAAGCAAAAAATTTCAGAATTGCACCTTGCAATGCGGAGAAATTACTGTTTGTGCATTTACAATATTCATTGATTTTTGCCATTGAAAAACGTCCAGAAATGATTGAAGCTACTGACTGAATGAAAGGAGCTGGCATCTCACTCTCTTTGAATCTTCTTTATCATGCTAAGAGGAGCAGGAAAAAGCAAAAAATTTCAGAATTGCACCTTACAATGCGGAGAAATTACAGTTTGTGCATTTACAATATTCATTGATTTTTGCCATTGAAAAACGTCCAGAAATGATTGAAGCTACTGACTGAATGAAAGGAGCTGGCATCTCACTCTCTTTGAATCTTCTTTATCATGCTAAGAGGAGCAGGAAAAAGCAAAAAATTTCAGAATTGCACCTTACAATGCGGAGAAATTACAGTTTGTGCATTTACAATATTCATTGATTTTTGCCATTGAAAAACGTCCAGAAATGATTGAAGCTACTGACTGAATGAAAGGAGCTGGCATCTCACTCTCTTTGAATCTTCTTTATCATGCTAAGAGGAGCAGGAAAAAGCAAAAAATTTCAGAATTGCACCTTGCAATGCGGAGAAATTACTGTTTGTGCATTTACAATATTCATTGATTTTTGCCATTGAAAAACATGTTATTCATATACCAGAAATGTTTTTAAGCTACTGACTGAATGAAAGGAGCTGGCACCTCACTCTCTTTGAATCTTCTTTATCATGCTAAGAGGAGCAGGATAAAGCAAAAAATTTCAGAATTGCACATTGCAATGCGGAGAAATTACTGTTTGTGCATTTACAATATTCATTGATTTTTGCCATTGAAAAACGTCCAGAAATGATTGAAGCTACTGACTGAATGAAAGGAGCTGGCATCTCACTCTCTTTGAATCTTCTTTATCATGCTAAGAGGAGCTGGAAAAAGCAAAAAATTTCAGAATTGCACCTTGCAATGCGGAGAAATTACTGTTTGTGCATTTACAATATTCATTAATTTTTGCCATTGAAAAACATCATGTTATTCATATACCAGAAATGTTTGAAGCTACTGACTGAATGAAAGGAGCTGGCATCTCACTCTCTTTGAATCTTCTTTATCATGCTAAGAGGAGCAGGAAAAAGCAAAAAATTTCAGAATTGCACCTTGCAATGCGGAGAAATTACAGTTTGTGCATTTACAATATTCATTGATTTTTGCCATTGAAAAACGTCCAGAAATGATTGAAGCTACTGACTGAATGAAAGGAGCTGGCATCTCACTCTCTTTGAATCTTCTTTATCATGCTAAGAGGAGCAGGAAAAAGCAAAAAATTTCAGAATTGCTCCTTGCAATGCGGAGAAATTACTGTTTGTGCATTTACAATATTCATTGATTTTTGCCATTGAAAAACATGTTATTCATATACCAGAAATGTTTGAAGCTACTGACTGAATGAAAGGAGCTGGCACCTCACTCTCTTTGAATCTTCTTTATCATGCTAAGAGGAGCAGGAAAAAGCAAAAAATTTCAGAATTGCACCTTGCAATGCGGAGAAATTACTGTTTGTGCATTTACAATATTCATTGATTTTTGCCATTGAAAAACGTCCAGAAATGATTGAAGCTACTGACTGAATGAAAGGAGCTGGCATCTCACTCTCTTTGAATCTTCTTTATCATGCTAAGAGGAGCAGGAAAAAGCAAAAAATTTCAGAATTGCACCTTGCAATGCGGAGAAATT
Organism: Phyllobates terribilis; assembly: GCF_046119375.1. Taxonomy (NCBI): domain Eukaryota; kingdom Metazoa; phylum Chordata; class Amphibia; order Anura; family Dendrobatidae; genus Phyllobates; species Phyllobates terribilis. The sequence continues at coordinate 294,113 of NW_027363407.1, read as the reverse complement.
ACTGTTTGTGCATTTACAATATTCATTGATTTTTGCCATTGAAAAACATCATGTTATTCATATACCAGAAATGATTGAAGCTACTGACTGAATGAAAGGAGCTGGCATCTCACTCTCTTTGAATCTTCTTTATCATGCTAAGAGGAGCAGGAAAATGTAAAAAATTTCAGAATTGCACCTTGCAATGCGGAGAAATTACTGTTTGTGCATTTACAATATTCAATGATTTTTGCCATTGAAAAACGTCCAGAAATGATTGAAGCTACTGACTGAACGAAAGGAGCTGGCATCTCACTCTCTTTGAATCTTCTTTATCATGCTAAGAGGAGCAGGAAAAAGCAAAAAATTTCAGAATTGCACCTTGCAATGCGGAGAAATTACTGTTTGTGCATTTACAATATTCATTGATTTTTGCCATTGAAAAACATCATGTTATTCATATACCAGAAATGTTTGAAGCTACTGACTGAATGAAAGGAGCTGGCATCTCACTCTCTTTGAATCTTCTTTATCATGCTAAGAGGAGCAGGAAAAAGCAAAAAATTTCAGAATTGCACCTTGCAATGCGGAGAAATTTCTGTTTGTGCATTTACAATATTCATTGATTTTTGCCATTGAAAAACGTCCAGAAATGATTGAAGCTACTGACTGAATGAAAGGAGCTGGCATCTCACTCTCTTTGAATCTTCTTTATCATGCTAAGGGGAGCAGGAAAAAGCAAAAAATTTCAGAATTGCACCTTGCAATGCGGAGAAATTACTGTTTGTGCATTTACAATATTCATTGATTTTTGCCATTGAAAAACGTCCAGAAATGATTGAAGCTACTGACTGAATGAAAGGAGCTGGCATCTCACTCTCTTTGAATCTTCTTTATCATGCTAAGAGGAGCAGGAAAAAGCAAAAAATTTCAGAATTGCACCTTACAATGCGGAGAAATTACAGTTTGTGCATTTACAATATTCATTGATTTTTGCCATTGAAAAACGTCCAGAAATGATTGAAGCTACTGACTGAATGAAAGGAGCTGGCATCTCACTCTCTTTGAATCTTCTTTATCATGCTAAGAGGAGCAGGAAAAAGCAAAAAATTTCAGAATTGCACCTTGCAATGCGGAGAAATTACTGTTTGTGCATTTACAATATTCATTGATTTTTGCCATTGAAAAACGTCCAGAAATGATTGAAGCTACTGACTGAATGAAAGGAGCTGGCATCTCACTCTCTTTGAATTTTCTTTATCATGCTAAGAGGAGCAGGAAAAAGCAAAAAATTTCAGAATTGCACCTTGCAATGTGGAGAAATTACAGTTTGTGCATTTACAATATTCATTGATTTTTGCCATTGAAAAACATGTTATTCATATACCAGAAATGTTTGAAGCTACTGACTGAATGAAAGGAGCTGGCACCTCACTCTCTTTGAATCTTCTTTATCATGCTAAGAGGAGCAGGAAAAAGCAAAAAATTTCAGAATTGCACCTTGCAATGCGGAGAAATTACTGTTTGTGCATTTACAATATTCATTGATTTTTGCCATTGAAAAACGTCCAGAAATGATTGAAGCTACTGACTGAAAAGAGCTGGCATCTCACTCTCTTTGAATCTTCTTTATCATGCTAAGAGGAGCAGGAAAAAGCAAAAAATTTCAGAATTGCTCCTTGCAATGCGGAGAAATTACTGTTTGTGCATTTACAATATTCATTGATTTTTGCCATTGAAAAACATGTTATTCATATACCAGAAATGTTTGAAGCTACTGACTGAATGAAAGGAGCTGGCACCTCACTCTCTTTGAATCTTCTTTATCATGCTAAGAGGAGCAGGATAAAGCAAAAATTTCAGAATTGCACCTTGCAATGCGGAGAAATTACTGTTTGTGCATTTACAATATTCATTGATTTTTGCCATTGAAAAACGTCCAGAAATGATTGAAGCTACTGACTGAATGAAAGGAGCTGGCATCTCACTCTCTTTGAATCTTCTTTATCATGCTAAGAGGAGCAGGAAAAAGCAAAAAATTTCAGAATTGCACCTTGCAATGCGGAGAAATTACTGTTTGTGCATTTACAATATTCATTGATTTTTGCCATTGAAAAACGTCCAGAAATGATTGAAGCTACTGACTGAATGAAAGGAGCTGGCATCTCACTCTCTTTGAATCTTCTTTATCATGCTAAGAGGAGCAGGAAAAAGCAAAAAATTTCAGAATTGCACCTTGCAATGCGGAGAAATAACTGTTTGTGCATTTACAATATTCATTGATTTTTGCCATTGAAAAACGTTATTCATATACCAGAAATGTTTGAAGCTACTGACTGAATGAAAGCAGCTGGCACCTCACTCTCTTTGAATCTTCTTTATCATGCTAAGAGGAGCAGGAATAAGCAAAAAATTTCAGAATTGCACCTTGCAATGCGGAAAAATTACTGTTTGTGCATTTACAATATTCATTGATTTTTGCCATTGAAAAACATCCAGAAATGATTGAAGCTACTGACTGAATGAAAGGAGCTGGCATCTCACTCTCTTTGAATCTTCTTTATCATGCTAAGAGGAGCAGGAAAAAGCAAAAAATTTCAGAATTGCACCTTGCAATGCGGAGAAATTACTGTTTGTGCATTTACAATATTCATTGATTTTTGCCATTGAAAAACGTCCAGAAATGATTGAAGCTACTGACTGATTGAAAGGAGCTGGCATCTCACTCTCTTTGAATCTTCTTTATCATGCTAAGAGGAGCAGGAAAAAGCAAAAAATTTCAGAATTGCGCCTTGCAATGCGGACAAATTACTGTTTGTGCATTTACAAAATTCATTGATTTTTGCCATTGAAAAAACATCATGTTATTCATTTACCAGAAATGATTGAAGCTACTGACTGAATGTAAGGAGCTGGCATCTCACTCTCTTTGAATCTTCTTTATCATGCTAAGAGGAGCAGGAAAAAGCAAAAAATTTCAGAATTGCACCTTGCAATGCGGAGAAATTACTGTTTGTGCATTTACAATATTCATTGATTTTTGCCATTGAAAAACGTCCAGAAATGATTGAAGCTACTGACTGAATGAAAGGAGCTGGCATCTCACTCTCTTTGAATCTTCTTTATCATGCTAAGAGGAGCAGGAAAAAGCAAAAAATTTCAGAATTGCACCTTGCAATGCGGAGAAATTACTGTTTGTGCATTTACAATATTCATTGATTTTTGCCTTTGAAAAACATCATGTTATTCATATACCAGAAATGTTTGAAGCTACTGATTGAATGAAAGGAGCTGGCATCTCACTCTCTTTGAATCTTCTTTATCATGCTAAGAGGAGCAGGAAACAGCAAAAAATTTCAGAATTGCACCTTGCAATGCGGAGAAATTACTGTTTGTGCATTTACAATATTCATTGATTTTTGCCATTGAAAAACGTCCAGAAATGATTGAAGCTACTGACTGAATGAAAAGAGCTGGCATCTCACTCTCTTTGAATCTTCTTTATCATGCTAAGAGGAGCAGGAAAAAGCAAAAAATTTCAGAATTGCACCTTGCAATGCGGAGAAATTACAGTTTGTGCATTTACAATATTCATTGATTTTTGCCATTGAAAAACGTCCAGAAATGATTGAAGCTACTGACTGAATGAAAGGAGCTGGCATCTCACTCTCTTTGAATCTTCTTTATCATGCTAAGAGGAGCAGGAAAAAGCAAAAAATTTCAGAATTGCTCCTTGCAATGCGGAGAAATTACTGTTTGTGCATTTACAATATTCATTGATTTTTGCCATTGAAAAACATGTTATTCATATACCAGAAATGTTTGAAGCTACTGACTGAATGAAAGGAGCTGGCATCTCACTCTCTTTGAATCTTCTTTATCATGCTAAGAGGAGCAGGAAAAAGCAAAAATTTCAGAATTGCACCTTGCAATGCGGAGAAATTACTGTTTGTGCATTTACAATATTCATTGATTTTTGCCATTGAAAACCGTCCAGAAATGATTGAAGCTACTGACTGAATGAAAGGAGCTGGCATCTCACTCTCTTTGAATCTTCTTTATCATGCTAAGAGGAGCAGGAAAAAGCAAAAAATTTCAGAATTGCACCTTGCAATGCGGAGAAATTACTGTTTGTGCATTTACAATATTCATTGATTTTTGCCATTGAAAAACGTCCAGAAATGATTGAAGCTACTGACTGAATGAAAGGAGCTGGCATCTCACTCTCTTTGAATCTTCTTTATCATGCTAAGAGGAGCAGGAAAAAGCAAAAAATTTCAGAATTGCACCTTGCAATGCGGAGAAATTACTGTTTGTGCATTTACAATATTCATTGATTTTTGCCATTGAAAAACGTCCAGAAATGATTGAAGCTACTGACTGAATGAAAGGAGCTGGCATCTCACTCTCTTTGAATCTTCTTTATCATGCTAAGAGGAGCAGGAAAAAGCAAAAAATTTCAGAATTGCACCTTGCAATGCGGAGAAATAACTGTTTGTGCATTTACAATATTCATTGATTTTTGCCATTGAAAAACGTTATTCATATACCAGAAATGTTTGAAGCTACTGACTGAATGAAAGGAGCTGGCACCTCACTCTCTTTCAATCTTCTTTATCATGCTAAGAGGAGCAGGAATAAGCAAAAAATTTCAGAATTGCACCTTGCAATGCGGAAAAATTACTGTTTGTGCATTTACAATATTCATTGATTTTTGCCATTGAAAAACGTCCAGAAATGATTGAAGCTACTGACTGAATGAAAGGAGCTGGCATCTCACTCTCTTTGAATCTTCTTTATCATGCTAAGAGGAGCAGGAAAAAGCAAAAAATTTCAGAATTGCACCTTGCAATGCGGAGAAATTACTGTTTGTGCATTTACAATATTCATTGATTTTTGCCATTGAAAAACGTCCAGAAATGATTGAAGCTACTGACTGATTGAAAGGAGCTGGCATCTCACTCTCTTTGAATCTTCTTTATCATGCTAAGAGGAGCAGGAAAAAGCAAAAAATTTCAGAATTGCGCCTTGCAATGCGGAGAAATTACTGTTTGTGCATTTACAAAATTCATTGATTTTTGCCATTGAAAAACATCATGTTATTCATTTACCAGAAATGATTGAAGCTACTGACTGAATGTAAGGAGCTGGCATCTCACTCTCTTTGAATCTTCTTTATCATGCTAAGAGAAGCAGGAAAAAGCAAAAAATTTCAGAATTGCACCTTGCAATGCGGAGAAATTACTGTTTGTGCATTTACAATATTCGTTGATTTTTGCCATTGAAAAACGTCCAGAAATGATTGAAGCTACTGACTGAATGAAAGGAGCTGGCATCTCACTCTCTTTGAATCTTCTTTATCATGCTAAGAGGAGCAGGAAAAAGCAAAAAATTTCAGAATTGCACCTTGCAATGCGGAGAAATTACTGTTTGTGCATTTACAATATTCATTGATTTTTGCCATTGAAAAACATCGTTATTCATATACCAGAAATGATTGAAGCTACTGACTGAATGAAAGGAGCTGGCATCTCACTCTCTTTGAATCTTCTTTATCATGCTAAGAGGAGCAGGAAAAAGTAAAAAATTTCAGAATTGCACCTTGCAATGCGGAGAAATTACTGTTTGTGCATTTACAATATTCAATGATTTTTGCCATTGAAAAACGTGCAGAAATGATTGCAGCTACTGACTGAATGAAAGGAGCTGGCATCTCACTCTCTTTGAATCTTCTTTATCATGCTAAGAGGAGCAGGAAAAAGCAAAAAATTTCAGAATTGCACCTTGCAATGCGGAGAAATTACAGTTTGTGCATTTACAATATTCATTGATTTTTGCCATTGAAAAACGTCCAGAAATGATTGAAGCTACTGACTGAATGAAAGGAGCTGGCATCTCACTCTCTTTGAATCTTCTTTATCATGCTAAGAGGAGCAGGAAAAAGCAAAAAATTTCAGAATTGCTCCTTGCAATGCGGAGAAATTACTGTTTGTGCATTTACAATATTCATTGATTTTTGCCATTGAAAAACATGTTATTCATATACCAGAAATGTTTGAAGCTACTGACTGAATGAAAGGAGCTGGCACCTCACTCTCTTTGAATCTTCTTTATCATGCTAAGAGGAGCAGGAAAAAGCAAAAATTTCAGAATTGCACCTTGCAATGCGGAGAAATTACTGTTTGTGCATTTACAATATTCATTGATTTTTGCCATTGAAAACCGTCCAGAAATGATTGAAGCTACTGACTGAATGAAAGGAGCTGGCATCTCACTCTCTTTGAATCTTCTTTATCATGCTAAGAGGAGCAGGAAAAAGCAAAAAATTTCAGAATTGCACCTTGCAATGCGGAGAAATTACTGTTTGTGCATTTACAATATTCATTGATTTTTGCCATTGAAAAACGTCCAGAAATGATTGAAGCTACTGACTGAATGAAAGGAGCTGGCATCTCACTCTCTTTGAATCTTCTTTATCATGCTAAGAGGAGCAGGAAAAAGCAAAAAATTTCAGAATTGCACCTTGCAATGAGGAGAAATTACTGTTTGTGCATTTACAATATTCATTGATTTTTGCCATTGAAAAACGTCCAGAAATGATTGAAGCTACTGACTGAATGAAAGGAGCTGGCATCTCACTCTCTTTGAATCTTCTTTATCATGCTAAGAGGAGCAGGAAAAAGCAAAAAATTTCAGAATTGCACCTTGCAATGCGGAGAAATAACTGTTTGTGCATTTACAATATTCATTGATTTTTGCCATTGAAAAACGTTATTCATATACCAGAAATGTTTGAAGCTACTGACTGAATGAAAGGAGCTGGCACCTCACTCTCTTTCAATCTTCTTTATCATGCTAAGAGGAGCAGGAATAAGCAAAAAATTTCAGAATTGCACCTTGCAATGCGGAAAAATTACTGTTTGTGCATTTACAATATTCATTGATTTTTGCCATTGAAAAACGTCCAGAAATGATTGAAGCTACTGACTGAATGAAAGGAGCTGGCATCTCACTCTCTTTGAATCTTCTTTATCATGCTAAGAGGAGCAGGAAAAAGCAAAAAATTTCAGAATTGCACCTTGCAATGCGGAGAAATTACTGTTTGTGCATTTACAATATTCATTGATTTTTGCCATTGAAAAACGTCCAGAAATGATTGAAGCTACTGACTGATTGAAAGGAGCTGGCATCTCACTCTCTTTGAATCTTCTTTATCATGCTAAGAGGAGCAGGAAAAAGCAAAAAATTTCAGAATTGCGCCTTGCAATGCGGAGAAATTACTGTTTGTGCATTTACAAAATTCATTGATTTTTGCCATTGAAAAACATCATGTTATTCATTTACCAGAAATGATTGAAGCTACTGACTGAATGTAAGGAGCTGGCATCTCACTCTCTTTGAATCTTCTTTATCATGCTAAGAGAAGCAGGAAAAAGCAAAAAATTTCAGAATTGCACCTTGCAATGCGGAGAAATTACTGTTTGTGCATTTACAATATTCGTTGATTTTTGCCATTGAAAAACGTCCAGAAATGATTGAAGCTACTGACTGAATGAAAGGAGCTGGCATCTCACTCTCTTTGAATCTTCTTTATCATGCTAAGAGGAGCAGGAAAAAGCAAAAAATTTCAGAATTGCACCTTGCAATGCGGAGAAATTACTGTTTGTGCATTTACAATATTCATTGATTTTTGCCATTGAAAAACATCATGTTATTCATATACCAGAAATGATTGAAGCTACTGACTGAATGAAAGGAGCTGGCATCTCACTCTCTTTGAATCTTCTTTATCATGCTAAGAGGAGCAGGAAAAAGTAAAAAATTTCAGAATTGCACCTTGCAATGCGGAGAAATTACTGTTTGTGCATTTACAATATTCAATGATTTTTGCCATTGAAAAACGTCCAGAAATGATTGAAGCTACTGACTGAACGAAAGGAGCTGGCGTCTCACTCTCTTTGAATCTTCTTTATCATGCTAAGAGGAGCAGGAAAAAGCAAAAAAATTCAGAATTGCACCTTGCAATGCGGAGAAATTACTGTTTGTGCATTTACAATATTCATTGATTTTTGCCATTGAAAAACATCATGTTATTCATATACCAGAAATGTTTGAAGCTACTGACTGAATGAAAGGAGCTGGCATCTCACTCTCTTTGAATCTTTTTTATCATGCTAAGAGGAGCAGGAAAAAGCAAAAAATTTCAGAATTGCACCTTGCAATGCGGAGAAATTACTGTTTGTGCATTTACAATATTCATTGATTTTTGCCATTGAAAAACGTCCAGAAATGATTGAAGCTACTGACTGAATGAAAGGAGCTGGCATCTCACTCTCTTTGAATCTTCTTTATCATGCTAAGAGGAGCAGGAAAAAGCAAAAAATTTCAGAATTGCACCTTGCAATGCGGAGAAATTACTGTTTGTGCATTTACAATATTCATTGATTTTTGCCATTGAAAAACGTCCAGAAATGATTGAAGCTACTGACTGAATGAAAGGAGCTGGCATCTCACTCTCTTTGAATCTTCTTTATCATGCTAAGAGGAGCAGGAAAAAGCAAAAAATTTCAGAATTGCACCTTGCAATGCGGAGAAATTACTGTTTGTGCATTTACAATATTCATTGATTTTTGCCATTGAAAAACATCATGTTATTCATATACCTGAAATGATTGAAGCTACTGACTGAATGAAAGGAGCTGGCATCTCACTCTCTTTGAATCTTCTTTATCATGCTAAGAGGAGCAGGAAAAAGCAAAAAATTTCAGAATTGCACCTTGCAATGCGGAGAAATTACTGTTTGTGCATTTACAATATTCATTGATTTTTGCCATTGAAAAACGTCCAGAAATGATTGAAGCTACTGACTGAATGAAAGGAGCTGGCATCTCACTCTCTTTGAATCTTCTTTATCATGCTAAGAGGAGCAGGAAAAAGCAAAAAATTTCAGAATTGCACCTTGCAATGCGGAGAAATTACTGTTTGTGCATTTACAATATTCATTGATTTTTGCCATTGAAAAACATCATGTTATTCATATACCAGAAATGATTGAAGCTACTGACTGAATGAAAGGAGCTGGCATCTCACTCTCTTTGAATCTTCTTTATCATGCTAAGAGGAGCAGGAAAAAGTAAAAAATTTCAGAATTGCACCTTGCAATGCGGAGAAATTACTGTTTGTGCATTTACAATATTCAATGATTTTTGCCATTGAAAAACGTCCAGAAATGATTGAAGCTACTGACTGAATGAAAGGAGCTGGCATCTCACTCTCTTTGATTCTTCTTTATCATGCTAAGAGGAGCAGGAAAAAGCAAAAAATTTCAGAATTGCACCTTGCAATGCGGAGAAATTACAGTTTGTGCATTTACAATATTCATTGATTTTTGCCATTGAAAAACGTCCAGAAATGATTGAAGCTACTGACTGAATGAAAGGAGCTGGCATCTCACTCTCTTTGAATCTTCTTTATCATGCTAAGAGGAGCAGGAAAAAGCAAAAAATTTCAGAATTGCTCCTTGCAATGCGGAGAAATTACTGTTTGTGCATTTACAATATTCATTGATTTTTGCCATTGAAAAACATGTTATTCATATACCAGAAATGTTTGAAGCTACTGACTGAATGAAAGGAGCTGGCACCTCACTCTCTTTGAATCTTCTTTATCATGCTAAGAGGAGCAGGAAAAAGCAAAAATTTCAGAATTGCACCTTGCAATGCGGAGAAATTACTGTTTGTGCATTTACAATATTCATTGATTTTTGCCATTGAAAACCGTCCAGAAATGATTGAAGCTACTGACTGAATGAAAGGAGCTGGCATCTCACTCTCTTTGAATCTTCTTTATCATGCTAAGAGGAGCAGGAAAAAGCAAAAAATTTCAGAATTGCACCTTGCAATGCGGAGAAATTACTGTTTGTGCATTTACAATATTCATTGATTTTTGCCATTGAAAAACGTCCAGAAATGATTGAAGCTACTGACTGAATGAAAGGAGCTGGCATCTCACTCTCTTTGAATCTTCTTTATCATGCTAAGAGGAGCAGGAAAAAGCAAAAAATTTCAGAATTGCACCTTGCAATGCGGAGAAATTACTGTTTGTGCATTTACAATATTCATTGATTTTTGCCATTGAAAAACGTCCAGAAATGATTGAAGCTACTGACTGAATGAAAGGAGCTGGCATCTCACTCTCTTTGAATCTTCTTTATCATGCTAAGAGGAGCAGGAAAAAGCAAAAAATTTCAGAATTGCACCTTGCAATGCGGAGAAATAACTGTTTGTGCATTTACAATATTCATTGATTTTTGCCATTGAAAAACGTTATTCATATACCAGAAATGTTTGAAGCTACTGACTGAATGAAAGGAGCTGGCACCTCACTCTCTTTCAATCTTCTTTATCATGCTAAGAGGAGCAGGAATAAGCAAAAAATTTCAGAATTGCACCTTGCAATGCGGAAAAATTACTGTTTGTGCATTTACAATATTCATTGATTTTTGCCATTGAAAAACGTCCAGAAATGATTGAAGCTACTGACTGAATGAAAGGAGCTGGCATCTCACTCTCTTTGAATCTTCTTTATCATGCTAAGAGGAGCAGGAAAAAGCAAAATATTTCAGAATTGCACCTTGCAATGCGGAGAAATTACTGTTTGTGCATTTACAATATTCATTGATTTTTGCCATTGAAAAACGTCCAGAAATGATTGAAGCTACTGACTGATTGAAAGGAGCTGGCATCTCACTCTCTTTGAATCTTCTTTATCATGCTAAGAGGAGCAGGAAAAAGCAAAAAATTTCAGAATTGCGCCTTGCAATGCGGAGAAATTACTGTTTGTGCATTTACAAAATTCATTGATTTTTGGCATTGAAAAACATCATGTTATTCATTTACCAGAAATGATTGAAGCTACTGACTGAATGTAAGGAGCTGGCATCTCACTCTCTTTGAATCTTCTTTATCATGCTAAGAGAAGCAGGAAAAAGCAAAAAATTTCAGAATTGCACCTTGCAATGCGGAGAAATTACTGTTTGTGCATTTACAATATTCGTTGATTTTTGCCATTGAAAAACGTCCAGAAATGATTGAAGCTACTGACTGAATGAAAGGAGCTGGCATCTCACTCTCTTTGAATCTTCTTTATCATGCTAAGAGGAGCAGGAAAAAGCAAAAAATTTCAGAATTGCACCTTGCAATGCGGAGAAATTACTGTTTGTGCATTTACAATATTCATTGATTTTTGCCATTGAAAAACATCATGTTATTCATATACCAGAAATGATTGAAGCTACTGACTGAATGAAAGGAGCTGGCATCTCACTCTCTTTGAATCTTCTTTATCATGCTAAGAGGAGCAGGAAAAAGTAAAAAATTTCAGAATTGCACCTTGCAATGCGGAGAAATTACTGTTTGTGCATTTACAATATTCAATGATTTTTGCCATTGAAAAACGTCCAGAAATGATTGAAGCTACTGACTGAACGAAAGGAGCTGGCGTCTCACTCTCTTTGAATCTTCTTTATCATGCTAAGAGGAGCAGGAAAAAGCAAAAAAATTCAGAATTGCACCTTGCAATGCGGAGAAATTACTGTTTGTGCATTTACAATATTCATTGATTTTTGCAATTGAAAAACGTCCAGAAATGATTGAAGCTACTGACTGAATGAAAGGAGCTGGCTTCTCACTCTCTTTGAATCTTCTTTATCATGCTAAGAGGAGCAGGAAAAAGCAAAAAATTTCAGAATTGCACCTTGCAATGCGGAGAAATTACTGTTTGTGCATTTACAATATTCATTGATTTTTGCCATTGAAAAACGTCCAGAAATGATTGAAGCTACTGACTGAATGAAAGGAGCTGGCATCTCACTCTCTTTGAATCTTGTTTATCATGCTAAGAGGAGCAGGAAAAAGCAAAAAATTTCAGAATTGCACCTTGCAATGCGGAGAAATTACTGTTTGTGCATTTAGAATGTTCATTGATTTTTGCCATTGAAAAACGTCCAGAAATGATTGAAGCTACTGACTGAATGAAAGGAGCTGGCATCTCACTCTCTTTGAATCTTCTTTATCATGCTAAGAGGAGCAGGAAAAAGCAAAAAATCTCAGAATTGCACCTTGCAATGCGGAGAAATTACTGTTTGTGCATTTGCAATATTCATTGATTTTTGCCATTGAAAAACATCATGTTATTCATATACCAGAAATGATTGAAGCTACTGACTGAATGAAAGGAGCTGGCATCTCACTCTCTTTGAATCTTCTTTATCATGCTAAGAGGAGCAGGAAAAAGTAAAAAATTTCAGAATTGCACCTTGCAATGCGGAGAAATTACTGTTTGTGCATTTACAATATTCAATGATTTTTGCCATTGAAAAACGTCCAGAAATGATTGAAGCTACTGACTGAATGAAAGGAGCTGGCATCTCACTCTCTTTGAATCTTCTTTATCATGCTAAGAGGAGCAGGATAAAGCAAAAAATTTCAGAATTGCACCTTGCAATGCGGAGAAATTACTGTTTGTGCATTTACAATATTCATTGATTTTTGCCATTGAAAAACATCATGTTATTCATATACCAGAAATGTTTGAAGCTACTGACTGAATGAAAGGAGCTGGCATCTCACTCTCCTTGAATCTTCTTTATCATGCTAAGAGGAGCAGGAAAAAGCAAAAAATTTCAGAATTGCACCTTGCAATGCGGAGAAATTACTGTTTGTGCATTTACAATATTCATTGATTTTTGCCATTGAAAAACATCATGTTATTCATATACCAGAAATGTTTGAAGCTACTGACTGAATGAAAGGAGCTGGCATCTCACTCTCTTTGAATCTTCTTTATCATGCTAAGAGGAGCAGGAAAAAGCAAAAAATTTCAGAATTGCACCTTGCAATGCGGAGAAATTACTGTTTGTGCATTTACAATATTCATTGATTTTTGCCATTGAAAAACATCACGTTATTCATATACCAGAAATGATTGAAGCTACTGACTGAATGAAAGGAGCTGGCAGCTCACTCTCTTTGAATCTTCTTTATCATGCTAAGAGGAGCAGGAAAAAGCAAAAAATTTCAGAGTTGCACCTTGCAATGCGGAGAAATTACTGTTTGTGCATTTACAATATTCATTGATTTTTGCAATTGAAAAACGTCCAGAAATGATTGAAGCTACTGACTGAATGAAAGGAGCTGGCATCTCACTCTCTTTGAATCTTCTTTATCATGCTAAGAGGAGCAGGAAAAAGCTAAAAATTTCAGAATTGCACCTTGCAATGCGGAGAAATTACTGTTTGTGCATTTACAATATTCATTGATTTTTGCCATTGAAAAACATCATGTTATTCATATAACAGGAATGTTTGAAGCTACTGACTGAATGAAAGGAGCTGGCATCTCACTCTCTTTGAATCTTCTTTATCATGCTAAGAGGAGCAGGAAAAAGCAAAAAATTTCAGAATTGCACCTTGCAATGCGGAGAAATTACTGTTTGTGCATTTACAATATTCATTGATTTTTGCCATTGAAAAACGTCCAGAAATGATTGAAGCTACTGACTGAATGAAAGGAGCTGGCATCTCACTCTCTTTTAATCTTGTTTATGATGCTAAGAGGAGCAGGAAAAAGCAAAAAATTTCAGAATTGCACCTTGCAATGCGGAGAAATTACTGTTTGTGCATTTACAATATTCATTGATTTTTGCCATTGAAAAACGTCCAGAAATGATTGAAGCTACTGACTGAATGAAAGGAGCTGGCATCTCACTCTCTTTGAATCTTCTTTATCATGCTAAGAGGAGCAGGAAAAAGCAAAAAATTTCAGAATTGCACCTTGCAATGCGGAGAAATTACTGTTTGTGCATTTACAATATTCATTGATTTTTGCCATTGAAAAACATCATGTTATTCATATACCAGAAATGATTGAAGCTACTGACTGAATGAAAGGAGCTGGCATCTCACTCTCTTTGAATCTTCTTTATCATGCTAAGAGGAGCAGGAAAAAGTAAAAAATTTCAGAATTGCACCTTGCAATGCGGAGAAATTACTGTTTGTGCATTTACAATATTCAATGATTTTTGCCATTGAAAAACGTCCAGAAATGATTGAAGCTACTGACTGAACGAAAGGAGCTGGCGTCTCACTCTCTTTGAATCTTCTTTATCATGCTAAGAGGAGCAGGAAAAAGCAAAAAAATTCAGAATTGCACCTTGCAATGCGGAGAAATTACTGTTTGTGCATTTACAATATTCATTGATTTTTGCAATTGAAAAACGTCCAGAAATGATTGAAGCTACTGACTGAATGAAAGGAGCTGGCTTCTCACTCTCTTTGAATCTTCTTTATCATGCTAAGAGGAGCAGGAAAAAGCAAAAAATTTCAGAATTGCACCTTGCAATGCGGAGAAATTACTGTTTGTGCATTTACAATATTCATTGATTTTTGCCATTGAAAAACGTCCAGAAATGATTGAAGCTACTGACTGAATGAAAGGAGCTGGCATCTCACTCTCTTTGAATCTTGTTTATCATGCTAAGAGGAGCAGGAAAAAGCAAAAAATTTCAGAATTGCACCTTGCAATGCGGAGAAATTACTGTTTGTGCATTTAGAATGTTCATTGATTTTTGCCATTGAAAAACGTCCAGAAATGATTGAAGCTACTGACTGAATGAAAGGAGCTGGCATCTCACTCTCTTTGAATCTTCTTTATCATGCTAAGAGGAGCAGGAAAAAGCAAAAAATCTCAGAATTGCACCTTGCAATGCGGAGAAATTACTGTTTGTGCATTTGCAATATTCATTGATTTTTGCCATTGAAAAACATCATGTTATTCATATACCAGAAATGATTGAAGCTACTGACTGAATGAAAGGAGCTGGCATCTCACTCTCTTTGAATCTTCTTTATCATGCTAAGAGGAGCAGGAAAAAGTAAAAAATTTCAGAATTGCACCTTGCAATGCGGAGAAATTACTGTTTGTGCATTTACAATATTCAATGATTTTTGCCATTGAAAAACGTCCAGAAATGATTGAAGCTACTGACTGAATGAAAGGAGCTGGCATCTCACTCTCTTTGAATCTTCTTTATCATGCTAAGAGGAGCAGGATAAAGCAAAAAATTTCAGAATTGCACCTTGCAATGCGGAGAAATTACTGTTTGTGCATTTACAATATTCATTGATTTTTGCCATTGAAAAACATCATGTTATTCATATACCAGAAATGTTTGAAGCTACTGACTGAATGAAAGGAGCTGGCATCTCACTCTCCTTGAATCTTCTTTATCATGCTAAGAGGAGCAGGAAAAAGCAAAAAATTTCAGAATTGCACCTTGCAATGCGGAGAAATTACTGTTTGTGCATTTACAATATTCATTGATTTTTGCCATTGAAAAACATCATGTTATTCATATACCAGAAATGTTTGAAGCTACTGACTGAATGAAAGAAGCTGGCATCTCACTCTCTTTGAATCTTCTTTATCATGCTAAGAGGAGCAGGAAAAAGCAAAAAATTTCAGAATTGCACCTTGCAATGCGGAGAAATTACTGTTTGTGCATTTACAATATTCATTGATTTTTGCCATTGAAAAACATCACGTTATTCATATACCAGAAATGATTGAAGCTACTGACTGAATGAAAGGAGCTGGCAGCTCACTCTCTTTGAATCTTCTTTATCATGCTAAGAGGAGCAGGAAAAAGCAAAAAATTTCAGAGTTGCACCTTGCAATGCGGAGAAATTACTGTTTGTGCATTTACAATATTCATTGATTTTTGCAATTGAAAAACGTCCAGAAATGATTGAAGCTACTGACTGAATGAAAGGAGCTGGCATCTCACTCTCTTTGAATCTTCTTTATCATGCTAAGAGGAGCAGGAAAAAGCTAAAAATTTCAGAATTGCACCTTGCAATGCGGAGAAATTACTGTTTGTGCATTTACAATATTCATTGATTTTTGCCATTGAAAAACATCATGTTATTCATATAACAGGAATGTTTGAAGCTACTGACTGAATGAAAGGAGCTGGCATCTCACTCTCTTTGAATCTTCTTTATCATGCTAAGAGGAGCAGGAAAAAGCAAAAAATTTCAGAATTGCACCTTGCAATGCGGAGAAATTACTGTTTGTGCATTTACAATATTCATTGATTTTTGCCATTGAAAAACGTCCAGAAATGATTGAAGCTACTGACTGAATGAAAGGAACTGGCATCTCACTCTCTTTTAATCTTGTTTATCATGCTAAGAGGAGCAGGAAAAAGCAAAAAATTTCAGAATTGCACCTTGCAATGCGGAGAAATTACTGTTTGTGCATTTACAATATTCATTGATTTTTGCCATTGAAAAACGTCCAGAAATGATTGAAGCTACTGACTGAATGAAAGGAGCTGGCATCTCACTCTCTTTGAATCTTCTTTATCATGCTAAGAGGAGCAGGAAAAAGCAAAAAATTTCAGAATTGCACCTTGCAATGTGGAGAAATTACTGTTTGTGCATTTACAATATTCATTGATTTTTGCCATTGAAAAACATCATGTTATTCATATACCAGAAATGATTGAAGCTACTGACTGAATGAAAGGAGCTGGCATCTCACTCTCTTTGAATCTTCTTTATCATGCTAAGAGGAGCAGGAAAAAGTAAAAAATTTCAGAATTGCACCTTGCAATGCGGAGAAATTACTGTTTGTGCATTTACAATAATCAATGATTTTTGCCATTGAAAAACGTCCAGAAATGATTGAAGCTACTGACTGAATGAAAGGAGCTGGCATCTCACTCTCTTTGAATCTTCTTTATCATGCTAAGAGGAGCAGGAAAAAGCAAAAAATTTCAGAATTGCACCTTGCAATGCGGAGAAATTACTGTTTGTGCATTTACAATATTCATTGATTTTTGCCATTGAAAAACATCATGTTATTCATATACCAGAAATGATTGAAGCTACTGACTGAATGAAAGGAGCTGGCATCTCACTCTCTTTGAATCTTCTTTATCATGCTAAGAGGAGCAGGAAAAAGTAAAAAATTTCAGAATTGCACCTTGCAATGCGGAGAAATTACTGTTTGTGCATTTACAATATTCAATGATTTTTGCCTTTGAAAAACGTCCAGAAATGATTGAAGCTACTGACTGAACGAAAGGAGCTGGCATCTCACTCTCTTTGAATCTTCTTTATCATGCTAAGAGGAGCAGGAAAAAGCAAAAAATTTCAGAATTGCACCTTGCAATGCGGAGAAATTACTGTTTGTGCATTTACAATATTCATTGATTTTTGCCATTGAAAAACATCATGTTATTCATATACCAGAAATGATTGATGCTACTGACTGAATGAAAGGAGCTGGCATCTCACTCTCTTTGAATCTTCTTTATCATGCTAAGAGGAGCAGGAAAAAGCAAAAAATTTCAGAATTGCACCTTGCAATGCGGAGAAATTACTGTTTGTGCATTTACAATATTCATTGATTTTTGCCATTGAAAAACATCATGTTATTCATATACCAGAAATGTTTGAAGCTACTGACTGAATGAAAGGAGCTGGCATCTCACTCTCTTTGAATCTTCTTTATCATGCTAAGAGGAGCAGGAAAAAGCAAAAAATTTCAGAATTGCACCTTGCAATGCGGAGAAATTACTGTTTGTGCATTTACAATATTCATTGATTTTTGCAATTGAAAAACGTCCAGAAATGATTGAAGCTACTGACTGAATGAAAGGAGCTGGCATCTCACTCTCTTTGAATCTTCTTTATCATGCTAAGAGGAGCAGGAAAAAGCAAAAAATTTCAGAATTGCACCTTGCAATGCGGAGAAATTACTGTTTGTGCATTTACAATATTCATTGATTTTTGCCATTGAAAAACATTATGTTATTCATATACCAGGAATGTTTGAAGCTACTGACTGAATGAAAGGAGCTGGCATCTCACTCTCTTTGAATCTTCTTTATCATGCTAAGAGGAGCAGGAAAAAGCAAAAAATTTCAGAATTGCTCCTTGCAATGCGGAGAAATTACTGTTTGTGCATTTACAATATTCATTGATTTTTGCCATTGAAAAACATGTTATTCATATACCAGAAATGTTTGAAGCTACTGACTGAATGAAAGGAGCTGGCACCTCACTCTCTTTGAATCTTCTTTATCATGCTAAGAGGAGCAGGAAAAAGCAAAAATTTCAGAATTGCACCTTGCAATGCGGAGAAATTACTGTTTGTGCATTTACAATATTCATTGATTTTTGCCATTGAAAACCGTCCAGAAATGATTGAAGCTACTGACTGAATGAAAGGAGCTGGCATCTCACTCTCTTTGAATCTTCTTTATCATGCTAAGAGGAGCAGGAAAAAGCAAAAAATTTCAGAATTGCACCTTGCAATGCGGAGAAATTACTGTTTGTGCATTTACAATATTCATTGATTTTTGCCATTGAAAAACGTCCAGAAATGATTGAAGCTACTGACTGAATGAAAGGAGCTGGCATCTCACTCTCTTTGAATCTTCTTTATCATGCTAAGAGGAGCAGGAAAAAGCAAAAAATTTCAGAATTGCACCTTGCAATGCGGAGAAATTACTGTTTGTGCATTTACAATATTCATTGATTTTTGCCATTGAAAAACGTCCAGAAATGATTGAAGCTACTGACTGAATGAAAGGAGCTGGCATCTCACTCTCTTTGAATCTTCTTTATCATGCTAAGAGGAGCAGGAAAAAGCAAAAAATTTCAGAATTGCACCTTGCAATGCGGAGAAATAACTGTTTGTGCATTTACAATATTCATTGATTTTTGCCATTGAAAAACGTTATTCATATACCAGAAATGTTTGAAGCTACTGACTGAATGAAAGGAGCTGGCACCTCACTCTCTTTCAATCTTCTTTATCATGCTAAGAGGAGCAGGAATAAGCAAAAAATTTCAGAATTGCACCTTGCAATGCGGAAAAATTACTGTTTGTGCATTTACAATATTCATTGATTTTTGCCATTGAAAAACGTCCAGAAATGATTGAAGCTACTGACTGAATGAAAGGAGCTGGCATCTCACTCTCTTTGAATCTTCTTTATCATGCTAAGAGGAGCAGGAAAAAGCAAAATATTTCAGAATTGCACCTTGCAATGCGGAGAAATTACTGTTTGTGCATTTACAATATTCATTGATTTTTGCCATTGAAAAACGTCCAGAAATGATTGAAGCTACTGACTGATTGAAAGGAGCTGGCATCTCACTCTCTTTGAATCTTTATCATGCTAAGAGGAGCAGGAAAAAGCAAAAAATTTCAGAATTGCGCCTTGCAATGCGGAGAAATTACTGTTTGTGCATTTACAAAATTCATTGATTTTTGCCATTGAAAAACATCATGTTATTCATTTACCAGAAATGATTGAAGCTACTGACTGAATGTAAGGAGCTGGCATCTCACTCTCTTTGAATCTTCTTTATCATGCTAAGAGAAGCAGGAAAAAGCAAAAAATTTCAGAATTGCACCTTGCAATGCGGAGAAATTACTGTTTGTGCATTTACAATATTCGTTGATTTTTGCCATTGAAAAACGTCCAGAAATGATTGAAGCTACTGACTGAATGAAAGGAGCTGGCATCTCACTCTCTTTGAATCTTCTTTATCATGCTAAGAGGAGCAGGAAAAAGCAAAAAATTTCAGAATTGCACCTTGCAATGCGGAGAAATTACTGTTTGTGCATTTACAATATTCATTGATTTTTGCCATTGAAAAACATCATGTTATTCATATACCAGAAATGATTGAAGCTACTGACTGAATGAAAGGAGCTGGCATCTCACTCTCTTTGAATCTTCTTTATCATGCTAAGAGGAGCAGGAAAAAGTAAAAAATTTCAGAATTGCACCTTGCAATGCGGAGAAATTACTGTTTGTGCATTTACAATATTCAATGATTTTTGCCATTGAAAAACGTCCAGAAATGATTGAAGCTACTGACTGAACGAAAGGAGCTGGCGTCTCACTCTCTTTGAATCTTCTTTATCATGCTAAGAGGAGCAGGAAAAAGCAAAAAAATTCAGAATTGCACCTTGCAATGCGGAGAAATTACTGTTTGTGCATTTACAATATTCATTGATTTTTGCCATTGAAAAACATCATGTTATTCATATACCAGAAATGTTTGAAGCTACTGACTGAATGAAAGGAGCTGGCATCTCACTCTCTTTTAATCTTTTTTATCATGCTAAGAGGAGCAGGAAAAAGCAAAAAATTTCAGAATTGCACCTTGCAATGCGGAGAAATTACTGTTTGTGCATTTACAATATTCATTGATTTTTGCCATTGAAAACCGTCCAGAAATGATTGAAGCTACTGACTGAATGAAAGGAGCTGGCATCTCACTCTCTTTGAATCTTCTTTATCATGCTAAGAGGAGCAGGAAAAAGCAAAAAATTTCAGAATTGCACCTTGCAATGCGGAGAAATTACTGTTTGTGCATTTACAATATTCATTGATTTTTGCCATTGAAAAACGTCCAGAAATGATTGAAGCTACTGACTGAATGAAAGGAGCTGGCATCTCACTCTCTTTGAATCTTCTTTATCATGCTAAGAGGAGCAGGAAAAAGCAAAAAATTTCAGAATTGCACCTTGCAATGCGGAGAAATTACTGTTTGTGCATTTACAATATTCATTGATTTTTGCCATTGAAAAACATCATGTTATTCATATACCAGAAATGATTGAAGCTACTGACTGAATGAAAGGAGCTGGCATCTCACTCTCTTTGAATCTTCTTTATCATGCTAAGAGGAGCAGGAAAAAGCAAAAAATTTCAGAATTGCACCTTGCAATGCGGAGAAATTACTGTTTGTGCATTTACAATATTCATTGATTTTTGCAATTGAAAAACGTCCAGAAATGATTGAAGCTACTGACTGAATGAAAGGAGCTGGCTTCTCACTCTCTTTGAATCTTCTTTATCATGCTAAGAGGAGCAGGAAAAAGCAAAAAATTTCAGAATTGCACCTTGCAATGCGGAGAAATTACTGTTTGTGCATTTACAATATTCATTGATTTTTGCCATTGAAAAACGTCCAGAAATGATTGAAGCTACTGACTGAATGAAAGGAGCTGGCATCTCACTCTCTTTGAATCTTGTTTATCATGCTAAGAGGAGCAGGAAAAAGCAAAAAATTTCAGAATTGCACCTTGCAATGCGGAGAAATTACTGTTTGTGCATTTAGAATGTTCATTGATTTTTGCCATTGAAAAACGTCCAGAAATGATTGAAGCTACTGACTGAATGAAAGGAGCTGGCATCTCACTCTCTTTGAATCTTCTTTATCATGCTAAGAGGAGCAGGAAAAAGCAAAAAATCTCAGAATTGCACCTTGCAATGCGGAGAAATTACTGTTTGTGCATTTGCAATATTCATTGATTTTTGCCATTGAAAAACATCATGTTATTCATATACCAGAAATGATTGAAGCTACTGACTGAATGAAAGGAGCTGGCATCTCACTCTCTTTGAATCTTCTTTATCATGCTAAGAGGAGCAGGAAAAAGTAAAAAATTTCAGAATTGCACCTTGCAATGCGGAGAAATTACTGTTTGTGCATTTACAATATTCAATGATTTTTGCCATTGAAAAACGTCCAGAAATGATTGAAGCTACTGACTGAATGAAAGGAGCTGGCATCTCACTCTCTTTGAATCTTCTTTATCATGCTAAGAGGAGCAGGATAATGCAAAAAATTTCAGAATTGCACCTTGCAATGCGGAGAAATTACTGTTTGTGCATTTACAATATTCATTGATTTTTGCCATTGAAAAACATCATGTTATTCATATACCAGAAATGTTTGAAGCTACTGACTGAATGAAAGGAGCTGGCATCTCACTCTCCTTGAATCTTCTTTATCATGCTAAGAGGAGCAGGAAAAAGCAAAAAATTTCAGAATTGCACCTTGCAATGCGGAGAAATTACTGTTTGTGCATTTACAATATTCATTGATTTTTGCCATTGAAAAACATCATGTTATTCATATACCAGAAATGTTTGAAGCTACTGACTGAATGAAAGGAGCTGGCATCTCACTCTCTTTGAATCTTCTTTATCATGCTAAGAGGAGCAGGAAAAAGCAAAAAATTTCAGAATTGCACCTTGCAATGCGGAGAAATTACTGTTTGTGCATTTACAATATTCATTGATTTTTGCCATTGAAAAACATCACGTTATTCATATACCAGAAATGATTGAAGCTACTGACTGAATGAAAGGAGCTGGCAGCTCACTCTCTTTGAATCTTCTTTATCATGCTAAGAGGAGCAGGAAAAAGCAAAAAATTTCAGAGTTGCACCTTGCAATGCGGAGAAATTACTGTTTGTGCATTTACAATATTCATTGATTTTTGCAATTGAAAAACGTCCAGAAATGATTGAAGCTACTGACTGAATGAAAGGAGCTGGCATCTCACTCTCTTTGAATCTTCTTTATCATGCTAAGAGGAGCAGGAAAAAGCTAAAAATTTCAGAATTGCACCTTGCAATGCGGAGAAATTACTGTTTGTGCATTTACAATATTCATTGATTTTTGCCATTGAAAAACATCATGTTATTCATATAACAGGAATGTTTGAAGCTACTGACTGAATGAAAGGAGCTGGCATCTCACTCTCTTTGAATCTTCTTTATCATGCTAAGAGGAGCAGGAAAAAGCAAAAAATTTCAGAATTGCACCTTGCAATGCGGAGAAATTACTGTTTGTGCATTTACAATATTCATTGATTTTTGCCATTGAAAAACGTCCAGAAATGATTGAAGCTACTGACTGAATGAAAGGAGCTGGCATCTCACTCTCTTTTAATCTTGTTTATCATGCTAAGAGGAGCAGGAAAAAGCAAAAAATTTCAGAATTGCACCTTGCAATGCGGAGAAATTACTGTTTGTGCATTTACAATATTCATTGATTTTTGCCATTGAAAAACGTCCAGAAATGATTGAAGCTACTGACTGAATGAAAGGAGCTGGCATCTCACTCTCTTTGAATCTTCTTTATCATGCTAAGAGGAGCAGGAAAAAGCAAAAAATTTCAGAATTGCACCTTGCAATGTGGAGAAATTACTGTTTGTGCATTTACAATATTCATTGATTTTTGCCATTGAAAAACATCATGTTATTCATATACCAGAAATGATTGAAGCTACTGACTGAATGAAAGGAGCTGGCATCTCACTCTCTTTGAATCTTCTTTATCATGCTAAGAGGAGCAGGAAAAAGTAAAAAATTTCAGAATTGCACCTTGCAATGCGGAGAAATTACTGTTTGTGCATTTACAATAATCAATGATTTTTGCCATTGAAAAACGTCCAGAAATGATTGAAGCTACTGACTGAATGAAAGGAGCTGGCATCTCACTCTCTTTGAATCTTCTTTATCATGCTAAGAGGAGCAGGAAAAAGCAAAAAATTTCAGAATTGCACCTTGCAATGCGGAGAAATTACTGTTTGTGCATTTACAATATTCATTGATTTTTGCCATTGAAAAACATCATGTTATTCATATACCAGAAATGATTGAAGCTACTGACTGAATGAAAGGAGCTGGCATCTCACTCTCTTTGAATCTTCTTTATCATGCTAAGAGGAGCAGGAAAAAGTAAAAAATTTCAGAATTGCACCTTGCAATGCGGAGAAATTACTGTTTGTGCATTTACAATATTCAATGATTTTTGCCTTTGAAAAACGTCCAGAAATGATTGAAGCTACTGACTGAACGAAAGGAGCTGGCATCTCACTCTCTTTGAATCTTCTTTATCATGCTAAGAGGAGAAGGAAAAAGCAAAAAATTTCAGAATTGCACCTTGCAATGCGGAGAAATTACTGTTTGTGCATTTACAATATTCATTGATTTTTGCCATTGAAAAACATCATGTTATTCATATACCAGAAATGATTGATGCTACTGACTGAATGAAAGGAGCTGGCATCTCACTCTCTTTGAATCTTCTTTATCATGCTAAGAGGAGCAGGAAAAAGCAAAAAATTTCAGAATTGCACCTTGCAATGCGGAGAAATTACTGTTTGTGCATTTACAATATTCATTGATTTTTGCCATTGAAAAACATCATGTTATTCATATACCAGAAATGTTTGAAGCTACTGACTGAATGAAAGGAGCTGGCATCTCACTCTCTTTGAATCTTCTTTATCATGCTAAGAGGAGCAGGAAAAAGCAAAAAATTTCAGAATTGCACCTTGCAATGCGGAGAAATTACTGTTTGTGCATTTACAATATTCATTGATTTTTGCAATTGAAAAACGTCCAGAAATGATTGAAGCTACTGACTGAATGAAAGGAGCTGGCATCTCACTCTCTTTGAATCTTCTTTATCATGCTAAGAGGAGCAGGAAAAAGCAAAAAATTTCAGAATTGCACCTTGCAATGCGGAGAAATTACTGTTTGTGCATTTACAATATTCATTGATTTTTGCCATTGAAAAACATTATGTTATTCATATACCAGGAATGTTTGAAGCTACTGACTGAATGAAAGGAGCTGGCATCTCACTCTCTTTGAATCTTCTTTATCATGCTAAGAGGAGCAGGAAAAAGTAAAAAATTTCAGAATTGCACCTTGCAATGCGGAGAAATTACTGTTTGTGCATTTACAATATTCATTGATTTTTGCCATTGAAAAACGTCCAGAAATGATTGAAGCTACTGACTGAATGAAAGGAGCTGGCATCTCACTCTCTTTGAATCTTGTTTATCATGCTAAGAGGAGCAGGAAAAAGCAAAAAATTTCAGAATTGCACCTTGCAATGCGAAGAAATTACTGTTTGTGCATTTACAATATTCATTGATGTTTGCCATTGAAAAACGTCCAGAAATGATTGAAGCTACTGACTGAATGAAAGGAGCTGGCATCTCACTTTCTTTGAATCTTCTTTATTATGCTAAGAGGAGCAGGAAAAAGCAAAAAATTTCAGAATTGCACCTTGCAATGCGGAGAAATTACTGTTTGTGCATTTACAATATTCATTGATTTTTGCCATTGAAAAACATCATGTTATTCATATACCAGAAATGATTGAAGCTACTGACTGAATGAAAGGAGCTGGCATCTCACTCTCTTTGAATCTTCTTTATCATGCTAAGAGGAGCAGGAAAAAGTAAAAAATTTCAGAATTGCACCTTGCAATGCGGAGAAATTACTGTTTGTGCATTTACAATATTCAATGATTTTTGCCATTGAAAAACGTCCAGAAATGATTGAAGCTACTGACTGAATGAAAGGAGCTGGCATCTCACTCTCTTTGAATCTTCTTTATCATGCTAAGAGGAGCAGGAAAAAGTAAAAAATTTCAGAATTGCACCTTGCAATGCGGAGAAATTACTGTTTGTGCATTTACAATATTCAATGATTTTTGCCTTTGAAAAACGTCCAGAAATGATTGAAGCTACTGACTGAACGAAAGGAGCTGGCATCTCACTCTCTTTGAATCTTCTTTATCATGCTAAGAGGAGCAGGAAAAAGCAAAAAATTTCAGAATTGCACCTTGCAATGCGGAGAAATTACTGTTTGTGCATTTACAATATTCATTGATTTTTGCCATTGAAAAACATCATGTTATTCATATACCAGAAATGTTTGAAGCTACTGACTGAATGAAAGGAGCTGGCATCTCACTCTCTTTGAATCTTCTTTATCATGCTAAGAGGAGCAGGAAAAAGCAAAAAATTTCAGAATTGCACCTTGCAATGCGGAGAAATTACTGTTTGTGCATTTACAATATTCATTGATTTTTGCAATTGAAAAACGTCCAGAAATGATTGAAGCTACTGACTGAATGAAAGGAGCTGGCATCTCACTCTCTTTGAATCTTCTTTATCATGCTAAGAGGAGCAGGAAAAAGCAAAAAATTTCAGAATTGCACCTTGCAATGCGGAGAAATTACTGTTTGTGCATTTACAATATTCATTGATTTTTGCCATTGAAAAACATTATGTTATTCATATACCAGGAATGTTTGAAGCTACTGACTGAATGAAAGGAGCTGGCATCTCACTCTCTTTGAATCTTCTTTATCATGCTAAGAGGAGCAGGAAAAAGTAAAAAATTTCAGAATTGCACCTTGCAATGCGGAGAAATTACTGTTTGTGCATTTACAATATTCATTGATTTTTGCCATTGAAAAACGTCCAGAAATGATTGAAGCTACTGACTGAATGAAAGGAGCTGGCATCTCACTCTCTTTGAATCTTGTTTATCATGCTAAGAGGAGCAGGAAAAAGCAAAAAATTTCAGAATTGCACCTTGCAATGCGAAGAAATTACTGTTTGTGCATTTACAATATTCATTGATGTTTGCCATTGAAAAACGTCCAGAAATGATTGAAGCTACTGACTGAATGAAAGGAGCTGGCATCTCACTTTCTTTGAATCTTCTTTATTATGCTAAGAGGAGCAGGAAAAAGCAAAAAATTTCAGAATTGCACCTTGCAATGCGGAGAAATTACTGTTTGTGCATTTACAATATTCATTGATTTTTGCCATTGAAAAACATCATGTTATTCATATACCAGAAATGATTGAAGCTACTGACTGAATGAAAGGAGCTGGCATCTCACTCTCTTTGAATCTTCTTTATCATGCTAAGAGGAGCAGGAAAAAGTAAAAAATTTCAGAATTGCACCTTGCAATGCGGAGAAATTACTGTTTGTGCATTTACAATATTCAATGATTTTTGCCATTGAAAAACGTCCAGAAATGATTGAAGCTACTGACTGAATGAAAGGAGCTGGCATCTCACTCTCTTTGAATCTTCTTTATCATGCTAAGAGGAGCAGGAAAAAGTAAAAAATTTCAGAATTGCACCTTGCAATGCGGAGAAATTACTGTTTGTGCATTTACAATATTCAATGATTTTTGCCTTTGAAAAACGTCCAGAAATGATTGAAGCTACTGACTGAACGAAAGGAGCTGGCATCTCACTCTCTTTGAATCTTCTTTATCATGCTAAGAGGAGCAGGAAAAAGCAAAAAATTTCAGAATTGCACCTTGCAATGCGGAGAAATTACTGTTTGTGCATTTACAATATTCATTGATTTTTGCCATTGAAAAACATCATGTTATTCATATACCAGAAATGTTTGAAGCTACTGACTGAATGAAAGGAGCTGGCATCTCACTCTCTTTGAATCTTCTTTATCATGCTAAGAGGAGCAGGAAAAAGCAAAAAATTTCAGAATTGCACCTTGCAATGCGGAGAAATTACTGTTTGTGCATTTACAATATTCATTGATTTTTGCCATTGAAAAACGTCCAGAAATGATTGAAGCTACTGACTGAATGAAAGGAGCTGGCATCTCACTCTGAATTTTCTTTATCATGCTAAGAGGAGCAGGAAAAAGCAAAAAATTTCAGAATTGCACCTTGCAATGCGGAGAAATTACTGTTTGTGCATTTACAATATTCATTGATTTTTGCCATTGAAAAACGTCCAGAAATGATTGAAGCTACTGACTGAATGAAAGGAGCTGGCATCTCACTCTCTTTGAATCTTCTTTATCATGCTAAGAGGAGCAGGAAAAAGCAAAAAATTTCAGAATTGCACCTTGCAATGCGGAGAAATTACTGTTTGTGCATTTACAATATTCATTGATTTTTGACATTGAAAAACATCATGTTATTCATATACCAGAAATGATTGAAGCTACTGACTGAATGAAAGGAGCTGGCATCTCACTCTCTTTGAATCTTCTTTATCATGCTAAGAGGAGCAGGAAAAAGTAAAAAATTTCAGAATTGCACCTTGCAATGCGGAGAAATTACTGTTTGTGCATTTACAATATTCAATGATTTTTGCCTTTGAAAAACGTCCAGAAATGATTGAAGCTACTGACTGAACGAAAGGAGCTGGCATCTCACTCTCTTTGAATCTTCTTTATCATGCTAAGAGGAGCAGGAAAAAGCAAAAAATTTCAGAATTGCACCTTGCAATGCGGAGAAATTACTGTTTGTGCATTTACAATATTCATTGATTTTTGCCATTGAAAAACATCATGTTATTCATATACCAGAAATGTTTGAAGCTACTGACTGAATGAAAGGAGCTGGCATCTCACTCTCTTTGAATCTTCTTTATCATGCTAAGAGGAGCAGGAAAAAGCAAAAAATTTCAGAATTGCACCTTGCAATGCGGAGAAATTGCTGTTTGTGCATTTACAATATTCATTGATTTTTGCCATTGAAAAACGTCCAGAAATGATTGAAGCTACTGACTGAATGAAAGCAGCTGGCATCTCACTCTGAATTTTCTTTATCATGCTAAGAGGAGCAGGAAAAAGCAAAAAATTTCAGAATTGCACCTTGCAATGCGGAGAAATTACTGTTTGTGCATTTACAATATTCATTGATTTTTGCCTTTGAAAAACGTCCAGAAATGATTGAAGCTACTGACTGAATGAAAGGAGCTGGCATCTCACTCTCTTTGAATCGTCTTTATCATGCTAAGAGGAGCAGGAAAAAGCAAAAAATTTCAGAATTGCACCTTGCAATGCGGAGAAATTACTGTTTGTGCATTTACAATATTCATTGATTTTTGCCATTGAAAAACATCATGTTATTCATATACCAGAAATGTTTGAAGCTACTGACTGAATGAAAGGAGCTGGCATCTCACTCTCTTTGAATCTTCTTTATCATGCTAAGAGGAGCAGGAAAAAGCAAAAAATTTCAGAATTGCACCTTGCAATGCGGAGAAATTACTGTTTGTGCATTTACAATATTCATTGATTTTTGCCATTGAAAAACATCATGTTATTCATATACCAGAAATGTTTGAAGCTACTGACTGAATGAAAGGAGCTGGCATCTCACTCTCTTTGAATCTTCTTTATCATGCTTGGATTAGCAGGAAAAAGCAAAAAATTTCAGAATTGCACCTTGCAATGTGGAGATATTACTGTTTGTGCATTTACAATATTCATTGATTTTTGCCATTGAAAAACATGTTTTTCATATACCAGAAATGTTTGAAGCTACTGACTGAATGAAAGGAGCTGGCATCTCACTCTCTTTGAATCTTCTTTATCATGCTAGGATTAGCAGGAAAAAGCAAAAAATTTCAGAATTGCACCTTGCAATGTGGAGATATTACTGTTTGTGCATTTACAATATTCATTGATTTTTGCCATTGAAAAACATGTTTTTCATATACCAGAAATGTTTGAAGCTACTGACTGAATGAAAGGAGCTGGCATCTCACTCTCTTTGAATCTTCTTTATCATGCTAGGATTAACAGGAAAAAGCAAAAAATTTCAGAATTGCACCTTGCAATGTGGAGATATTACTGTTTGTGCATTTACAATATTCATTGATTTTTGCCATTGAAAAACGTCCAGAAATGTTTGAAGCTACTGACTGAATGAAAGGAGCTGGCATCTCACTCTCTTTGAATCTTCTTTATCATGCTAGGATTAGCAGGAAAAAGCAAAAAATTTCAGAATTGCACCTTGCAATGTGGAGATATTGCTGTTTGTGCATTTACAATATTCATTGATTTTTGCCATTGAAAAACATGTTTTTCATATACAAGAAATGTTTGAAGCTACTGACTGAATGAAAGGAGCTGGCATCTCACTCTCTTTGAATCTTCTTTATCATGCTAGGATTAGCAGGAAAAAGCAAAAAATTTCAGAATTGCACCTTGCAATGTGGAGATATTACTGTTTGTGCATTTACAATATTCATTGATTTTTGCCATTGAAAAACGTCCAGAAATGTTTGAAGCTACTGACTGAATGAAAGGAGCTGGCATCTCACTCTCTTTGAATCTTCTTTATCATGCTAGGATTAGCAGGAAAAAGCAAAAAATTTCAGAATTGCACCTTGCAATGTGGAGATATTACTGTTTGTGCATTTACAATATTCATTGATTTTTGCCATTGAAAAACATGTTTTTCATATACCAGAAGTGTTTGAAGCTACTGACGGAATGAAAGGAGCTGGCATCTCACTCTCTTTGAATCTTCTTTATCATGCTAGGATTAGCAGGAAAAAGCAAAAAATTTCAGAATTGCACCTTGCAATGTGGAGATATTACTGTTTGTGCATTTACAATATTCATTGATTTTTGCCATTGAAAAACATGTTTTTCATATACCAGAAATGTTTGAAGCTACTGACTGAATGAAAGGAGCTGGCATCTCACTGTCTTTGAATCTTCTTTATCATGCTAGGATTAACAGGAAAAAGCAAAAAATTTCAGAATTGCACCTTGCAATGTGGAGATATTACTGTTTGTGCATTTACAATATTCATTGATTTTGCCATTGAAAAACGTCCAGAAATGTTTGAAGCTACTGACTGAATGAAAGGAGCTGGCATCTCACTCTCTTTAAATCTTCTTTATCATGCTAGGATTAGCAGGAAAAAGCAAAAAAATTTCAGAATTGCACCTTGCAATGTGGAGATATTACTGTTTGTGCATTTACAATATTCATTGATTTTTGCCATTGAAAAACATGTTTTTCATATATCAGAAATGTTTGAAGCTACTGACTGAATGAAAGGAGCTGGCATCTCACTCTCTTTGAATCTTCTTTATCATGCTAGGATAAGCAGGAAAAAGCAAAAAATTTCAGAATTGCACCTTGCAATGTGGAGATATTACTGTTTGTGCATTTACAATATTCATTGATTTTTGCCATTGAAAAACATGTTTTTCATATACCAGAAATGTTTGAAGCTACTGACTTGAATGAAAGGAGCTGGCATCTCACTCTCTTTGAATCTTCTTTATCATGCTAGGATTAACAGGAAAAAGCAAAAAATTTCAGAATTGCACCTTGCAATGTGGAGATATTACTGTTTGTGCATTTACAATATTCATTGATTTTTGCCATTGAAAAACGTCCAGAAATGTTTGAAGCTATTGACTGAATGAAAGGAGCTGGTATCTCACTCTCTTTGAATCTTCTTTATCATGCTAGGATTAGCAGGAAAAAGCAAAAAATTTCAGAATTGCACCTTGCAATGTGGAGATATTACTGTTTGTGCATTTACAATATTCATTGATTTTTGCCATTGAAAAACATGTTTTTCATATACAAGAAATGTTTGAAGCTACTGACTGAATGAAAGGAGCTGGCATCTCACTCTCTTTGAATCTTCTTTATCATGCTAGGATTAGCAGGAAAAAGCAAAAAATTTCAGAATTGCACCTTGCAATGTGGAGATATTACTGTTTGTGCATTTACAATATTCATTGATTTTTGCCATTGAAAAACGTCCAGAAATGTTTGAAGCTACTGACTGAATGAAATTAGCTGGCATCTCACTCTCTTTGAATCTTCTTTATCATGCTAGGATTAGCAGGAAAAAGCAAAAAATTTCAGAATTGCACCTTGCAATGTGGAGATATTACTGTTTGTGCATTTACAATATTCATTGATTTTGCCATTGAAAAACGTCCAGAAATGTTTGAAGCTACTGACTGAATGAAAGGAGCTGGCATCTCACTCTCTTTGAATCTTCTTTATCATGCTAGGATTAGCAGGAAAAAGCAAAAAATTTCAGAATTGCACCTTGCAATGTGGAGATATTACTGTTTGTGCATTTACAATATTCATTGATTTTTGCCATTGAAAAACATGTTTTTCATATACCAGAAATGTTTGAAGCTACTGACGGAATGAAAGGAGCTGGCATCTCACTCTCTTTGAATCTTCTTTATCATGCTAGGATTAGCAGGAAAAAGCAAAAAATTTCAGAATTGCACCTTGCAATGTGGAGATATTACTGTTTGTTCATTTACAATATTCATTGATTTTTGCCATTGAAAAACATGTTTTTCATATACCAGAAATGTTTGAAGCTACTGACTGAATGAAAGGAGCTGGCATCTCACTGTCTTTGAATCTTCTTTATCATGCTAGGATTAACAGGAAAAAGCAAAAAATTTCAGAATTGCACCTTGCAATGTGGAGATATTACTGTTTGTGCATTTACAATATTCATGGATTTTGCCATTGAAAAACGTCCAGAAATGTTTGAAGCTACTGACTGAATGAAAGGAGCTGGCATCTCACTCTCTTTGAATCTTCTTTATCATGCTAGGATAAGCAGGAAAAAGCAAAAAATTTCAGAATTGCACCTTGCAATGTGGAGATATTACTGTTTGTGCATTTACAATATTCATTGATTTTTGCCATTGAAAAACATGTTTTTCATATACCAGAAATGATTGAAGCTACTGACGGAATGAAAGGAGCTGGCATCTCACTCTCTTTGAATCTTCTTTATCATGCTAGGATTAGCAGGAAAAAGCAAAAAATTTCAGAATTGCACCTTGCAATGTGGAGATATTACTGTTTGTGCATTTACAATATTCATTGATTTTTGCCATTGAAAAACATGTTTTTCATATACCAGAAATGTTTGAAGCTACTGACTGAATGAAAGGAGCTGGCATCTCACTGTCTTTGAATCTTCTTTATCATGCTAGGATTAACAGGAAAAAGCAAAAAATTTCAGAATTGCACCTTGCAATGTGGAGATATTACTGTTTGTGCATTTACAATATTCATTAATTTTGCCATTGAAAAACGTCCAGAAATGTTTGAAGCTACTGACTGAATGAAAGGAGCTGGCATCTCACTCTCTTTGAATCTTCTTTATCATGCTAGGATTAGCAGGAAAAAGCAAAAAAATTTCAGAATTGCACCTTGCAATGTGGAGATATTACTGTTTGTGCATTTACAATATTCATTGATTTTTGCCATTGAAAAACATGTTTTTCATATACCAGAAATGTTTGAAGCTACTGACTGAATGAAAGGAGCTGGCATCTCACTCTCTTTGAATCTTCTTTATCATGCTAGGATAAGCAGGAAAAAGCAAAAAATTTCAGAATTGCACCTTGCAATGTGGAGATATTACTGTTTGTGCATTTACAATATTCATTGATTTTTGCCATTGAAAAACATGTTTTTCATATACCAGAAATGTTTGAAGCTACTGACTTGAATGAAAGGAGCTGGCATCTCACTCTCTTTGAATCTTCTTTATCATGCTAGGATTAACAGGAAAAAGCAAAAAATTTCAGAATTGCACCTTGCAATGTGGAGATATTACTGTTTGTGCATTTACAATATTCATTGATTTTTGCCATTGAAAAACGTCCAGAAATGTTTGAAGCTACTGACTGAATGAAAGGAGCTGGTATCTCACTCTCTTTGAATCTTCTTTATCATGCTAGGATTAGCAGGAAAAAGCAAAAAATTTCAGAATTGCACCTTGCAATGTGGAGATATTACTGTTTATGCATTTACAATATTCATTGATTTTTGCCATTGAAAAACATGTTTTTCATATACAAGAAATGTTTGAAGCTACTGACTGAATGAAAGGAGCTGGCATCTCACTCTCTTTGAATCTTCTTTATCATGCTAGGATTAGCAGGAAAAAGCAAAAAATTTCAGAATTGCACCTTGCAATGTGGAGATATTACTGTTTGTGCATTTACAATATTCATTGATTTTTGCCATTGAAAAACATCATGTTATTCATATACCAGAAATGATTGAAGCTACTGACTGAATGAAAGGAGCTGGCATCTCACTCTCTTTGAATCTTCTTTATCATGCTAAGAGGAGCAGGAAAAAGTAAAAAATTTCAGAA
This sequence comes from Phyllobates terribilis, assembly GCF_046119375.1. NCBI lineage: Eukaryota > Metazoa > Chordata > Amphibia > Anura > Dendrobatidae > Phyllobates > Phyllobates terribilis. The sequence goes on along the minus strand of NW_027363407.1, from coordinate 260,484 downwards.
TTGCACCTTGCAATGCGGAGAAATTACTGTTTGTGCATTTACAATATTCAATGATTTTTGCCATTGAAAAACGTCCAGAAATGATTGAAGCTACTGACTGAATGAAAGGAGCTGGCATCTCACTCTCTTTGAATCTTCTTTATCATGCTAAGAGGAGCAGGAAAAAGTAAAAAATTTCAGAATTGCACCTTGCAATGCGGAGAAATTACTGTTTGTGCATTTACAATATTCAATGATTTTTGCCTTTGAAAAACGTCCAGAAATGATTGAAGCTACTGACTGAACGAAAGGAGCTGGCATCTCACTCTCTTTGAATCTTCTTTATCATGCTAAGAGGAGCAGGAAAAAGCAAAAAATTTCAGAATTGCACCTTGCAATGCGGAGAAATTACTGTTTGTGCATTTACAATATTCATTGATTTTTGCCATTGAAAAACATCATGTTATTCATATACCAGAAATGTTTGAAGCTACTGACTGAATGAAAGGAGCTGGCATCTCACTCTCTTTGAATCTTCTTTATCATGCTAAGAGGAGCAGGAAAAAGCAAAAAATTTCAGAATTGCACCTTGCAATGCGGAGAAATTACTGTTTGTGCATTTACAATATTCATTGAATTTTGCCATTGAAAAACGTCCAGAAATGATTGAAGCTACTGACTGAATGAAAGGAGCTGGCATCTCACTCTGAATTTTCTTTATCATGCTAAGAGGAGCAGGAAAAAGCAAAAAATTTCAGAATTGCACTTTGCAATGCGGAGAAATTACTGTTTGTGCATTTACAATATTCATTGATTTTTGCCATTGAAAAACGTCCAGAAATGATTGAAGCTACTGACTGAATGAAAGGAGCTGGCATCTCACTCTCTTTGAATCTTCTTTATCATGCTAAGAGGAGCAGGAAAAAGCAAAAAATTTCAGAATTGCACCTTGCAATGCGGAGAAATTACTGTTTGTGCATTTACAATATTCATTGATTTTTGACATTGAAAAACATCATGTTATTCATATACCAGAAATGATTGAAGCTACTGACTGAATGAAAGGAGCTGGCATCTCACTCTCTTTGAATCTTCTTTATCATGCTAAGAGGAGCAGGAAAAAGTAAAAAATTTCAGAATTGCACCTTGCAATGCGGAGAAATTACTGTTTGTGCATTTACAATATTCAATGATTTTTGCCATTGAAAAACGTCCAGAAATGATTGAAGCTACTGACTGAATGAAAGGAGCTGGCATCTCACTCTCTTTGAATCTTCTTTATCATGCTAAGAGGAGCAGGAAAAAGCAAAAAACTTCAGAATTGCACCTTGCAATGCGGAGAAATTACTGTTTGTGCATTTACAATATTCATTGATTTTTGCCATTGAAAAACATCATGTTATTCATATACCAGAAATGATTGAAGCTACTGACTGAATAAAAGGAGCTGGCATCTCACTCTCTTTGAATCTTCTTTATCATGCTAAGAGGAGCAGGAAAAAGTAAAAAATTTCAGAATTGCACCTTGCAATGCGGAGAAATTACTGTTTGTGCATTTACAATATTCAATGATTTTTGCCTTTGAAAAACGTCCAGAAATGATTGAAGCTACTGACTGAACGAAAGGAGCTGGCATCTCACTCTCTTTGAATCTTCTTTATCATGCTAAGAGGAGCAGGAAAAAGCAAAAAATTTCAGAATTGCACCTTGCAATGCGGAGAAATTACTGTTTGTGCATTTACAATATTCATTGATTTTTGCCATTGAAAAACATCATGTTATTCATATACCAGAAATGTTTGAAGCTACTGACTGAATGAAAGGAGCTGGCATCTCACTCTCTTTGAATCTTCTTTATCATGCTAAGAGGAGCAGGAAAAAGCAAAAAATTTCAGAATTGCACCTTGCAATGCGGAGAAATTACTGTTTGTGCATTTACAATATTCATTGATTTTTGCCATTGAAAAACGTCCAGAAATGATTGAAGCTACTGACTGAATGAAAGCAGCTGGCATCTCACTCTGAATTTTCTTTATCATGCTAAGAGGAGCAGGAAAAAGCAAAAAATTTCAGAATTGCACCTTGCAATGCGGAGAAATTACTGTTTGTGCATTTACAATATTCATTGATTTTTGACATTGAAAAACATCCAGAAATGATTGAAGCTACTGACTGAATGAAAGGAGCTGGCATCTCACTCTCTTTGAATCGTCTTTATCATGCTAAGAGGAGCAGGAAAAAGCAAAAAATTTCAGAATTGCACCTTGCAATGCGGAGAAATTACTGTTTGTGCATTTACAATATTCATTGATTTTTGCCATTGAAAAACATCATGTTATTCATATACCAGAAATGTTTGAAGCTACTGACTGAATGAAAGGAGCTGGCATCTCACTCTCTTTGAATCTTCTTTATCATGCTAAGAGGAGCAGGAAAAAGCAAAAAATTTCAGAATTGCACCTTGCAATGCGGAGAAATTACTGTTTGTGCATTTACAATATTCATTGATTTTTGCCATTGAAAAACATCATGTTATTCATATACCAGAAATGTTTGAAGCTACTGACTGAATGAAAGGAGCTGGCATCTCACTCTCTTTGAATCTTCTTTATCATGCTTGGATTAGCAGGAAAAAGCAAAAAATTTCAGAATTGCACCTTGCAATGTGGAGATATTACTGTTTGTGCATTTACAATATTCATTGATTTTTGCCATTGAAAAACATGTTTTTCATATACCAGAAATGTTTGAAGCTACTGACTGAATGAAAGGAGCTGGCATCTCACTCTCTTTGAATCTTCTTTATCATGCTAGGATTAGCAGGAAAAAGCAAAAAATTTCAGAATTGCACCTTGCAATGTGGAGATATTACTGTTTGTGCAATTACAATATTCATTGATTTTTGCCATTGAAAAACATGTTTTTCATATACCAGAAATGTTTGAAGCTACTGACTGAATGAAAGGAGCTGGCATCTCACTCTCTTTGAATCTTCTTTATCATGCTAGGATTAACAGGAAAAAGCAAAAAATTTCAGAATTGCACCTTGCAATGTGGAGATATTACTGTTTGTGCATTTACAATATTCATTGATTTTTGCCATTGAAAAACGTCCAGAAATGTTTGAAGCTACTGACTGAATGAAAGGAGCTGGCATCTCACTCTCTTTGAATCTTCTTTATCATGCTAGGATTAGCAGGAAAAAGCAAAAAATTTCAGAATTGCACCTTGCAATGTGGAGATATTGCTGTTTGTGCATTTACAATATTCATTGATTTTTGCCATTGAAAAACATGTTTTTCATATACAAGAAATGTTTGAAGCTACTGACTGAATGAAAGGAGCTGGCATCTCACTCTCTTTGAATCTTCTTTATCATGCTAGGATTAGCAGGAAAAAGCAAAAAATTTCAGAATTGCACCTTGCAATGTGGAGATATTACTGTTTGTGCATTTACAATATTCATTGATTTTTGCCATTGAAAAACGTCCAGAAATGTTTGAAGCTACTGACTGAATGAAAGGAGCTGGCATCTCACTCTCTTTGAATCTTCTTTATCATGCTAGGATTAGCAGGAAAAAGCAAAAAATTTCAGAATTGCACCTTGCAATGTGGAGATATTACTGTTTGTGCATTTACAATATTCATTGATTTTTGCCATTGAAAAACATGTTTTTCATATACCAGAAATGTTTGAAGCTACTGACGGAATGAAAGGAGCTGGCATCTCACTCTCTTTGAATCTTCTTTATCATGCTAGGATTAGCAGGAAAAAGCAAAAAATTTCAGAATTGCACCTTGCAATGTGGAGATATTACTGTTTGTGCATTTACAATATTCATTGATTTTTGCCATTGAAAAACATGTTTTTCATATACCAGAAATGTTTGAAGCTACTGACTGAATGAAAGGAGCTGGCATCTCACTGTCTTTGAATCTTCTTTATCATGCTAGGATTAACAGGAAAAAGCAAAAAATTTCAGAATTGCACCTTGCAATGTGGAGATATTACTGTTTGTGCATTTACAATATTCATTGATTTTGCCATTGAAAAACGTCCAGAAATGTTTGAAGCTACTGACTGAATGAAAGGAGCTGGCATCTCACTCTCTTTAAATCTTCTTTATCATGCTAGGATTAGCAGGAAAAAGCAAAAAAATTTCAGAATTGCACCTTGCAATGTGGAGATATTACTGTTTGTGCATTTACAATATTCATTGATTTTTGCCATTGAAAAACATGTTTTTCATATATCAGAAATGTTTGAAGCTACTGACTGAATGAAAGGAGCTGGCATCTCACTCTCTTTGAATCTTCTTTATCATGCTAGGATAAGCAGGAAAAAGCAAAAAATTTCAGAATTGCACCTTGCAATGTGGAGATATTACTGTTTGTGCATTTACAATATTCATTGATTTTTGCCATTGAAAAACATGTTTTTCATATACCAGAAATGTTTGAAGCTACTGACTTGAATGAAAGGAGCTGGCATCTCACTCTCTTTGAATCTTCTTTATCATGCTAGGATTAACAGGAAAAAGCAAAAAAATTCAGAATTGCACCTTGCAATGTGGAGATATTACTGTTTGTGCATTTACAATATTCATTGATTTTTGCCATTGAAAAACGTCCAGAAATGTTTGAAGCTACTGACTGAATGAAAGGAGCTGGTATCTCACTCTCTTTGAATCTTCTTTATCATGCTAGGATTAGCAGGAAAAAGCAAAAAATTTCAGAATTGCACCTTGCAATGTGGAGATATTACTGTTTGTGCATTTACAATATTCATTGATTTTTGCCATTGAAAAACATGTTTTTCATATACCAGAAATGTTTGAAGCTACTGACTGAATGAAAGGAGCTGGCATCTCACTGTCTTTGAATCTTCTTTATCATGCTAGGATTAACAGGAAAAAGCAAAAAATTTCAGAATTGCACCTTGCAATGTGGAGATATTACTGTTTGTGCATTTACAATATTCATTGATTTTGCCATTGAAAAACGTCCAGAAATGTTTGAAGCTACTGACTGAATGAAAGGAGCTGGCATCTCACTCTCTTTGAATCTTCTTTATCATGCTAGGATTAGCAGGAAAAAGCAAAAAAATTTCAGAATTGCACCTTGCAATGTGGAGATATTACTGTTTGTGCATTTACAATATTCATTGATTTTTGCCATTGAAAAACATGTTTTTCATATACCAGAAATGTTTGAAGCTACTGACTGAATGAAAGGAGCTGGCATCTCACTCTCTTTGAATCTTCTTTATCATGCTAGGATAAGCAGGAAAAAGCAAAAAATTTCAGAATTGCACCTTGCAATGTGGAGATATTACTGTTTGTGCATTTACAATATTCATTGATTTTTGCCATTGAAAAACATGTTTTTCATATACCAGAAATGTTTGAAGCTACTGACTTGAATGAAAGGAGCTGGCATCTCACTCTCTTTGAATCTTCTTTATCATGCTAGGATTAACAGGAAAAAGCAAAAAATTTCAGAATTGCACCTTGCAATGTGGAGATATTACTGTTTGTGCATTTACAATATTCATTGATTTTTGCCATTGAAAAACGTCCAGAAATGTTTGAAGCTACTGACTGAATGAAAGGAGCTGGTATCTCACTCTCTTTGAATCTTCTTTATCATGCTAGGATTAGCAGGAAAAAGCAAAAAATTTCAGAATTGCACCTTGCAATGTGGAGATATTACTGTTTATGCATTTACAATATTTATTGATTTTTGCCATTGAAAAACATGTTTTTCATATACAAGAAATGTTTGAAGCTACTGACTGAATGAAAGGAGCTGGCATCTCACTCTTTTTGAATCTTCTTTATCATGCTAGGATTAGCAGGAAAAAGCAAAAAATTTCAGAATTGCACCTTGCAATGTGGAGATATTACTGTTTGTGCATTTACAATATTCATTGATTTTTGCCATTGAAAAACGTCCAGAAATGTTTGAAGCTACTGACTGAATGAAATTAGCTGGCATCTCACTCTCTTTGAATCTTCTTTATCATGCTAGGATTAGCAGGAAAAAGCAAAAAATTTCAGAATTGCACCTTGCAATGTGGAGATATTACTGTTTGTGCATTTACAATATTCATTTATTTTTGCCATTGAAAAACATGTTTTTCATATACCAGAAATGTTTGAAGCTACTGACTGAATGAAAGGAGCTGGTATCTCACTCTCTTTGAATCTTCTTTATCATGCTAGGATTAACAGGAAAAAGCAAAAAATTTCAGAATTGCACCTTGCAATGTGGAGATATTACTGTTTGTGCATTTACAATATTCATTGATTTTTGCCATTGAAAAACGTTCAGAAATGTTTGAAGCTACTGACTGAATGAAAGGAGCTGGCATCTCACTCTCTTTGAATCTTCTTTATCATGCTAGGATTAACAGGAAAAAGCTAAAAATTTCAGAATTGCACCTTGCAATGTGGAGATATTACTGTTTGTGCATTTACAATATTCATTGATTTTTGCCATTGAAAAACATGTTTTTCATATACCAGAAATGTTTGAAGCTACTGACTGAATGAAAGGAGCTGGCATCTCACTCTCTTTGAATCTTCTTTATCATGCTAGGATTAGCAGGAAAAAGCAAAAAATTTCAGAATTGCACCTTGCAATGTGGAGATATTACTGTTTGTGCATTTACAATATTCATTGATTTTTGCCATTGAAAAACATGTTTTTCATATACCAGAAATGTTTGAAGCTACTGACTGAATGAAAGGAGCTGGCATCTCACTCTCTTTGAATCTTCTTTATCATGCTAGGATTAGCAGGAAAAAGCAAAAAATTTCAGAATTGCACCTTGCAATGTGGAGATATTACTGTTTGTGCATTTACAATATTCATTGATTTTTGCCATTGAAAAACATGTTTTTCATATACCAGAAATGTTTGAAGCTACTGACTGAATGAAAGGAGCTGGCATCTCACTCTCTTTGAATCTTCTTTATCATGCTAGGATTAGCAGGAAAAAGCAAAAAATTTCAGAATTGCACCTTGCAATGTGGAGATATTACTTTTTGTGCATTTACAATATTCATTGATTTTTGCCATTGAAAAACATGTTTTTCATATACCAGAAATGTTTGAAGCTACTGACTGAATGAAAGGAGCTGGCATCTCACTCTCTTTGAATCTTCTTTATCATGCTAGGATTAACAGGAAAAAACAAAAAATTTCAGAATTGCACCTTGCAATGTGGAGATATTACTGTTTGTGCATTTACAATATTCATTGATTTTTGCCATTGAAAAACATGTTTTTCATATACCAGAAATGTTTGAAGCTACTGACTGAATGAAAGGAGCTGGCATCTCACTCTCTTTGAATCTTCTTTATCATGCTAGGATTAACAGGAAAAAGCAAAAAATTTCAGAATTGCACCTTGCAATGTGGAGATATTACTGTTTGTGCATTTACAATATTCATTGATTTTTGCCATTGAAAAACGTCCAGAAATGTTTGAAGCTACTGACTGAATGAAAGGAGCTGGCATCTCACTCTCTTTGAATCTTCTTTATCATGCTAGGATTAGCAGGAAAAAGCAAAAAATTTCAGAATTGCACCTTGCAATGTGGAGATATTACTGTTTGTGCATTTACAATATTCATTGATTTTTGCCATTGAAAAACGTCCAGAAATGTTTGAAGCTACTGACTGAATGAAAGGAGCTGGCATCTCACTCTCTTTGAATCTTCTTTATCATGCTAGGATTAGCAGGAAAAAGCAAAAAATTTCAGAATTGCACCTTGCAATGTGGAGATATTACTGTTTGTGCATTTACAATATTCATTGATTTTTGCCATTGAAAAACATGTTTTTCATATACCAGAAATGTTTGAAGCTACTGACTGAATGAAAGGAGCTGGCATCTCACTCTTTGAATCTTCTTTATCGTGCTAGGATTAGCAGGAAAAAGCAAAAAATTTCAGAATTGCACCTTGCAATGTGGAGATATTACTGTTTGTGCATTTACAATATTCATTTATTTTTGCCATTGAAAAACATGTTTTTCATATACCAGAAATGTTTGAAGCTACTGACTGAATGAAAGGAGCTGGCATCTCACTCTCTTTAAATCTTCTTTATCATGCTAGGATTAACAGGAAAAAGCAAAAAATTTCAGAATTGCACCTTGCAATGTGGAGATATTACTGTTTGTGCATTTACAATATTCATTGATTTTTGCCATTGAAAAACGTCCAGAAATGTTTGAAGCTACTGACTGAATGAAAGGAGCTGGCATCTCACTCTCTTTGAATCTTCTTTATCATGCTAGGATTAGCAGGAAAAAGCAAAAAATTTCAGAATTGCACCTTGCAATGCGGAGAAATTACTGTTTGTGCATTTACAATATTCATTGATTTTTGCCATTGAAAAACATCAATCATTTCTGGTATATGAATAACATGATATTTTTCAATGGCAAAAATCAATGAATTTTGTAAATGCACAAACAGTAATTTCTCCCCATTGCAAGGCGCAATTCTGAAATTTTTTGCTTTTTCCTGCTCCTCTTAGCATGATAAAGAAGATTCAAAGAGAGTGAGATGCCAGCTCCTTTCATTCAGTCAGTAGCTTCAATCATTTCTGGACATTTTTCAATGGCAAAAATCAATGAATATTGTAAATGCACAAACAGTAATTTCTCCGCATTGCAAGGTGCAATTCTGAAATTTTTTGCTTTTTCCTGCTCCTCTTAGCATGATAAAGAAGATTCAAAGAGAGTGAGATGCCAGCTCCTTTCATTCAGTCAGTAGCTTCAATCATTTCTGGACGTTTTTCAATGGCAAAAATCAATGAATATTGTAAATGCACAAACAGTAATTTCTCCGCATTGCAAGGTGCAATTCTGAAATTTTTTGCTTTTTCCTGCTCCTCTTAGCATGATAAAGAAGATTCAAAGAGAGTGAGATGCCAGCTCCTTTCATTCAGTCAGTACCTTCAATCATTTCTGGACGTTTTTCAATGGCAAAAATCAATGAATATTGTAAATGCACAAACAGTAATTTCTCCGCATTGCAAGGTGCAATTCTGAAATTTTTTGCTTTTTCCTGCTCCTCTTAGCATGATAAAGAAGATTCAAAGAGAGTGAGATGCCAGCTCCTTTCATTCAGTCAGTAGCTTCAATCATTTCTGGAAGCTTTTCAATGGCAAAAATCAATGAATATTGTAAATGCACAAACTGTAATTTCTCCGCATTGCAAGGTGCAATTCTGAAATTTTTTGCTTTTTCCTGCTCCTCTTAGCATGATAAAGAAGATTCAAAGAGAGTGAGATGCCAGCTCCTTTCATTCAGTCAGTAGCTTCAATCATTTCTGGTATATGAATAACATGATGTTTTTCAATAGCAAAAATCAATGAATATTGTAAATGCACAAACAGTAATTTCTCCGCATTGCAAGGTGCAATTCTGAAATTTTTTGCTTTTTCCTGCTCCTCTTAGCATGATAAAGAAGATTCAAAGAGAGTGAGATGCCAGCTCCTTTCATTCAGTCAGTAGCTTCAATCATTTCTGGACGTTTTTCAATGGCAAAAATCAATGAATATTGTAAATGCACAAACAGTAATTTCTCCGCATTGCAAGGTGCAATTCTGAATTTTTTTGCTTTTTCCTGCTCCTCTTAGCATGATAAAGAAGATTCAAAGAGAGTGAGATGCCAGCTCCTTTCATTCAGTCAGTAGCTTCAATCATTTCTGGACGTTTTTCAATGGCAAAAATCAATGAATATTGTAAATGCACAAACTATAATTTCTCCGCATTGCAAGGTGCAATTCTGAAATTTTTTGCTTTTTCCTGCTCCTCTTAGCATGATAAAGAAGATTCAAAGAGAGTGAGATGCCAGCTCCTTTCATTCAGTCAGTAGCTTCAATCATTTCTGGTATATGAATAACATGATGTTTTTCAATAGCAAAAATCAATGAATATTGTAAATGCACAAACAGTAATTTCTCCGCATTGCAAGGTGCAATTCTGAAATTTTTTGCTTTTTCCTGCTCCTCTTAGCATGATAAAGAAGATTCAAAGAGAGTGAGATGCCAGCTCCTTTCATTCAGTCAGTAGCTTCAATCATTTCTGGACGTTTTTCAATGGCAAAAATCAATGAATATTGTAAATGCACAAACAGTAATTTCTCCGCATTGCAAGGTGCAATTCTGAAATTTTTTGCTTTTTCCTGCTCCTCTTAGCATGATAAACAAGATTCAAAGAGAGTGAGATGCCAGCTCCTTTCATTCAGTCAGTAGCTTCAATCATTTCTGGACGTTTTTCAATGGCAAAAATCATTGAATATTGTAAATGCACAAACAGTAATTTCTCCGCATTGCAAGGTGCAATTCTGAAATTTTTTGCTTTTTCCTGCTCCTCTTAGCATGATAAAGAAGATTCAAAGAGAGTGAGATGCCAGCTCCTTTCATTCAGTCAGTAGCTTCAAACATTTCTGGTATATGAATAACATGATGTTTTTCAATGGCAAAAATCAATGAATATTGTAAATGCACAAACAGTAATTTCTCCGCATTGCAAGGTGCAATTCTGAAATTTTTTGCTTTTTCCTGCTCCTCTTAGCATGATAAAGAAGATTCAAAGAGAGTGAGATGCCAGCTCCTTTCGTTCAGTCAGTAGCTTCAATCATTTCTGGACGTTTTTCAATGGCAAAAATCATTGAATATTATAAATGCACAAACAGTAATTTCTCCGCATTGCAAGGTGCAATTCTGAAATTTTTTACTTTTTCCTGCTCCTCTTAGCATGATAAAGAAGATTCAAAGAGAGTGAGATGCCAGCTCCTTTCATTCAGTCAGTAGCTTCAATCATTTCTGGTATATGAATAACATGATGTTTTTCAATGGCAAAAATCAATGAATATTGTAAATGCACAAACAGTAATTTCTCCGCATTGCAAGGTGCAATTCTGAAATTTTTTGCTTTTTCCTGCTCCTCTTAGCATGATAAAGAAGATTCAAAGAGAGTGAGATGCCAGCTCCTTTCATTCAGTCAGTAGCTTCAATCATTTCTGGACGTTTTTCAATGGCAAAAATCAATGAATATTGTAAATGCACAAACAGTAATTTCTCCGCATTGCAAGGTGCAATTCTGAAATTTTTTGCTTTTTCCTGCTCCTCTTAGCATGATAAAGAAGATTCAAAGAGAGTGAGATGCCAGCTCCTTTCATTCAGTCAGTAGCTTCAATCATTTCTGGACGTTTTTCAATGGCAAAAATCATTGAATATTGTAAATGCACAAACAGTAATTTCTCCGCATTGCAAGGTGCAATTCTGAAATTTTTTACTTTTTCCTGCTCCTCTTAGCATGATAAAGAAGATTCAAAGAGAGTGAGATGCCAGCTCCTTTCATTCAGTCAGTAGCTTCAATCATTTCTGGTATATGAATAACATGATGTTTTTCAATCGCAAAAATCAATGAATATTGTAAATGCACAAACAGTAATTTCTCCGCATTGCAAGGTGCAATTCTGAAATGTTTTGCTTTTTCCTGCTCCTCTTAGCATGATAAAGAAGATTCAAAGAGAGTGAGATGCCAGCTCCTTTCATTCAGTCAGTAGCTTCAATCATTTCTGGACGTTTTTCAATGGCAAAAATCAATGAATATTGTAAATGCACAAACAGTAATTTCTCCGCATTGCAAGGTGCAATTCTGAAATTTTTTGCTTTTTCCTGCTCCTCTTAGCATGACAAAGAAGATTCAAAGAGAGTGAGATGCCAGATCCTTTCCTTCAGTCAGTAGCTTCAATCATTTCTGGTATATGAATAACATGATGTTTTTCAATGGCAAAAATCAATGAATTTTGTAAATGCACAAACAGTAATTTCTCCGCATTGCAAGGCGCAATTCTGAAATTTTTTGCTTTTTCCTGCTCCTCTTAGCATGATAAAGAAGATTCAAAGAGAGTGAGATGCCAGCTCCTTTCATTCAGTCAGTAGCTTCAATCATTTCTGGACATTTTTCAATGGCAAAAATCAATGAATATTGTAAATGCACAAACAGTAATTTCTCCGCATTGCAAGGTGCAATTCTGAAATTTTTTGCTTTTTCCTGCTCCTCTTAGCATGATAAAGAAGATTCAAAGAGAGTGAGATGCCAGCTCCTTTCATTCAGTCAGTAGCTTCAATCATTTCTGGACGTTTTTCAATGGCAAAAATCAATGAATATTGTAAATGCACAAACAGTAATTTCTCCGCATTGCAAGGTGCAATTCTGAAATTTTTTGCTTTTTCCTGCTCCTCTTAGCATGATAAAGAAGATTCAAAGAGAGTGAGATGCCAGCTCCTTTCATTCAGTCAGTAGCTTCAATCATTTCTGGACGTTTTTCAATGGCAAAAATCAATGAATATTGTAAATGCACAAACTGCAATTTCTCCGCATTGCAAGGTGCAATTCTGAAATTTTTTGCTTTTTCCTGCTCCTCTTAGCATGATAAAGAAGATTCAAAGAGAGTGAGATGCCAGCTCCTTTCATTCAGTCAGTAGCTTCAATCATTTCTGGTATATGAATAACATGATGTTTTTCAATGGCAAAAATCAATGAATATTGTAAATGCACAAACAGTAATTTCTCCGCATTGCAAGGTGCAATTCTGAAATTTTTTGCTTTTTCCTGCTCCTCTTAGCATGATAAAGAAGATTCAAAGAGAGTGAGATGCCAGCTCCTTTCATTCAGTCAGTAGCTTCAATCATTTCTGGACGTTTTTCAATGGCAAAAATCATTGAATATTGTAAATGCACAAACAGTAATTTCTCCGCATTGCAAGGTGCAATTCTGAAATTTTTTACTTTTTCCTGCTCCTCTTAGCATGATAAAGAAGATTCAAAGAGAGTGAGATGCCAGCTCCTTTCATTCAGTCAGTAGCTTCAATCATTTCTGGTATATGAATAACATGATGTTTTTCAATCGCAAAAATCAATGAATATTGTAAATGCACAAACAGTAATTTCTCCGCATTGCAAGGTGCAATTCTGAAATGTTTTGCTTTTTCCTGCTCCTCTTAGCATGATAAAGAAGATTCAAAGAGAGTGAGATGCCAGCTCCTTTCATTCAGTCAGTAGCTTCAATCATTTCTGGACGTTTTTCAATGGCAAAAATCAATGAATATTGTAAATGCACAAACAGTAATTTCTCCGCATTGCAAGGTGCAATTCTGAAATTTTTTGCTTTTTCCTGCTCCTCTTAGCATGACAAAGAAGATTCAAAGAGAGTGAGATGCCAGATCCTTTCCTTCAGTCAGTAGCTTCAATCATTTCTGGTATATGAATAACATGATGTTTTTCAATGGCAAAAATCAATGAATTTTGTAAATGCACAAACAGTAATTTCTCCGCATTGCAAGGCGCAATTCTGAAATTTTTTGCTTTTTCCTGCTCCTCTTAGCATGATAAAGAAGATTCAAAGAGAGTGAGATGCCAGCTCCTTTCATTCAGTCAGTAGCTTCAATCATTTCTGGACATTTTTCAATGGCAAAAATCAATGAATATTGTAAATGCACAAACAGTAATTTCTCCGCATTGCAAGGTGCAATTCTGAAATTTTTTGCTTTTTCCTGCTCCTCTTAGCATGATAAAGAAGATTCAAAGAGAGTGAGATGCCAGCTCCTTTCATTCAGTCAGTAGCTTCAATCATTTCTGGACGTTTTTCAATGGCAAAAATCAATGAATATTGTAAATGCACAAACAGTAATTTCTCCGCATTGCAAGGTGCAATTCTGAAATTTTTTGCTTTTTCCTGCTCCTCTTAGCATGATAAAGAAGATTCAAAGAGAGTGAGATGCCAGCTCCTTTCATTCAGTCAGTAGCTTCAATCATTTCTGGACGTTTTTCAATGGCAAAAATCATTGAATATTGTAAATGCACAAACAGTAATTTCTCCGCATTGCAAGGTGCAATTCTGAAATTTTTTACTTTTTCCTGCTCCTCTTAGCATGATAAAGAAGATTCAAAGAGAGTGAGATGCCAGCTCCTTTCATTCAGTCAGTAGCTTCAATCATTTCTGGTATATGAATAACATGATGTTTTTCAATCGCAAAAATCAATGAATATTGTAAATGCACAAACAGTAATTTCTCCGCATTGCAAGGTGCAATTCTGAAATGTTTTGCTTTTTCCTGCTCCTCTTAGCATGATAAAGAAGATTCAAAGAGAGTGAGATGCCAGCTCCTTTCATTCAGTCAGTAGCTTCAATCATTTCTGGACGTTTTTCAATGGCAAAAATCAATGAATATTGTAAATGCACAAACAGTAATTTCTCCGCATTGCAAGGTGCAATTCTGAAATTTTTTGCTTTTTCCTGCTCCTCTTAGCATGACAAAGAAGATTCAAAGAGAGTGAGATGCCAGCTCCTTTCATTCAGTCAGTAGCTTCAATCATTTCTGGACATTTTTCAATGGCAAAAATCAATGAATATTGTAAATGCACAAACAGTAATTTCTCCGCATTGCAAGGTGCAATTCTGAAATTTTTTGCTTTTTCCTGCTCCTCTTAGCATGATAAAGAAGATTCAAAGAGAGTGAGATGCCAGCTCCTTTCATTCAGTCAGTAGCTTCAATCATTTCTGGACGTTTTTCAATGGCAAAAATCAATGAATATTGTAAATGCACAAACAGTAATTTCTCCGCATTGCAAGGTGCAATTCTGAAATTTTTTGCTTTTTCCTGCTCCTCTTAGCATGATAAAGAAGATTCAAAGAGAGTGAGATGCCAGCTCCTTTCATTCAGTCAGTAGCTTCAATCATTTCTGGACGTTTTTCAATGGCAAAAATCATTGAATATTGTAAATGCACAAACAGTAATTTCTCCGCATTGCAAGGTGCAATTCTGAAATTTTTTACTTTTTCCTGCTCCTCTTAGCATGATAAAGAAGATTCAAAGAGAGTGAGATGCCAGCTCCTTTCATTCAGTCAGTAGCTTCAATCATTTCTGGTATATGAATAACATGATGTTTTTCAATCGCAAAAATCAATGAATATTGTAAATGCACAAACAGTAATTTCTCCGCATTGCAAGGTGCAATTCTGAAATGTTTTGCTTTTTCCTGCTCCTCTTAGCATGATAAAGAAGATTCAAAGAGAGTGAGATGCCAGCTCCTTTCATTCAGTCAGTAGCTTCAATCATTTCTGGACGTTTTTCAATGGCAAAAATCAATGAATATTGTAAATGCACAAACAGTAATTTCTCCGCATTGCAAGGTGCAATTCTGAAATTTTTTGCTTTTTCCTGCTCCTCTTAGCATGACAAAGAAGATTCAAAGAGAGTGAGATGCCAGATCCTTTCCTTCAGTCAGTAGCTTCAATCATTTCTGGTATATGAATAACATGATGTTTTTCAATGGCAAAAATCAATGAATTTTGTAAATGCACAAACAGTAATTTCTCCGCATTGCAAGGCGCAATTCTGAAATTTTTTGCTTTTTCCTGCTCCTCTTAGCATGATAAAGAAGATTCAAAGAGAGTGAGATGCCAGCTCCTTTCATTCAGTCAGTAGCTTCAATCATTTCTGGACATTTTTCAATGGCAAAAATCAATGAATATTGTAAATGCACAAACAGTAATTTCTCCGCATTGCAAGGTGCAATTCTGAAATTTTTTGCTTTTTCCTGCTCCTCTTAGCATGATAAAGAAGATTCAAAGAGAGTGAGATGCCAGCTCCTTTCATTCAGTCAGTAGCTTCAATCATTTCTGGACGTTTTTCAATGGCAAAAATCAATGAATATTGTAAATGCACAAACAGTAATTTCTCCGCATTGCAAGGTGCAATTCTGAAATTTTTTGCTTTTTCCTGCTCCTCTTAGCATGATAAAGAAGATTCAAAGAGAGTGAGATGCCAGCTCCTTTCATTCAGTCAGTAGCTACAATCATTTCTGGACGTTTTTCAATGGCAAAAATCAATGAATATTGTAAATGCACAAACTGCAATTTCTCCGCATTGCAAGGTGCAATTCTGAAATTTTTTGCTTTTTCCTGCTCCTCTTAGCATGATAAAGAAGATTCAAAGAGAGTGAGATGCCAGCTCCTTTCATTCAGTCAGTAGCTTCAATCATTTCTGGTATATGAATAACATGATGTTTTTCAATGGCAAAAATCAATGAATATTGTAAATGCACAAACAGTAATTTCTCCGCATTGCAAGGTGCAATTCTGAAATTTTTTGCTTTTTCCTGCTCCTCTTAGCATGATAAAGAAGATTCAAAGAGAGTGAGATGCCAGCTCCTTTCATTCAGTCAGTAGCTTCAATCATTTCTGGACGTTTTTCAATGGCAAAAATCAATGAATATTGTAAATGCACAAACTGCAATTTCTCCGCATTGCAAGGTGCAATTCTGAAATTTTTTGCTTTTTCCTGCTCCTCTTAGCATGATAAAGAAGATTCAAAGAGAGTGAGATGCCAGCTCCTTTCATTCAGTCAGTAGCTTCAATCATTTCTGGTATATGAATAACATGATGTTTTTCAATAGCAAAAATCAATGAATATTGTAAATGCACAAACAGTAATTTCTCCGCATTGCAAGGTGCAATTCTGAAATTTTTGGCTTTTTCCTGCTCCTCTTAGCATGATAAAGAAGATTCAAAGAGAGTGAGATGCCAGCTCCTTTCATTCAGTCAGTAGCTTCAATCATTTCTGGACGTTTTTCAATGGCAAAAATCAATGAATATTGTAAATGCACAAACAGTAATTTCTCCGCATTGCAAGGTGCAATTCTGAAATTTTTTGCTTTTTCCTGCTCCTCTTAGCATGATAAACAAGATTCAAAGAGAGTGAGATGCCAGCTCCTTTCATTCAGTCAGTAGCTTCAATCATTTCTGGACGTTTTTCAATGGCAAAAATCATTGAATATTGTAAATGCACAAACAGTAATTTCTCCGCATTGCAAGGTGCAATTCTGAAATTTTTTACTTTTTCCTGCTCCTCTTAGCATGATAAAGAAGATTCAAAGAGAATGAGATGCCAGCTCCTTTCATTCAGTCAGTAGCTTCAATCATTTCTGGTATATGAATAACATGATGTTTTTCAATCGCAAAAATCAATGAATATTGTAAATGCACAAACAGTAATTTCTCCGCATTGCAAGGAGCAATTCTGAAATTTTTTGCTTTTTCCTGCTCCTCTTAGCATGATAAAGAAGATTCAAAGAGAGTGAGATGCCAGCTCCTTTCATTCAGTCAGTAGCTTCAATCATTTCTGGACGTTTTTCAATGGCAAAAATCAATGAATATTGTAAATGCACAAACAGTAATTTCTCCGCATTGCAAGGTGCAATTCTGAAATTTTTTGCTTTTTCCTGCTCCTCTTAGCATGATAAAGAAGATTCAAAGAGAGTGAGATGCCAGCTCCTTTCCTTCAGTCAGTAGCTTCAATCATTTCTGGTATATGAATAACATGATGTTTTTCAATGGCAAAAATCAATGAATTTTGTAAATGCACAAACAGTAATTTCTCCGCATTGCAAGGCGCAATTCTGAAATTTTTTGCTTTTTCCTGCTCCTCTTAGCATGATAAAGAAGATTCAAAGAGAGTGAGATGCCAGCTCCTTTCATTCAGTCAGTAGCTTCAATCATTTCTGGACATTTTTCAATGGCAAAAATCAATGAATATTGTAAATGCACAAACAGTAATTTCTCCGCATTGCAAGGTGCAATTCTGAAATTTTTTGCTTTTTCCTGCTCCTCTTAGCATGATAAAGAAGATTCAAAGAGAGTGAGATGCCAGCTCCTTTCATTCAGTCAGTAGCTTCAATCATTTCTGGACGTTTTTCAATGGCAAAAATCAATGAATATTGTAAATGCACAAACAGTAATTTCTCCGCATTGCAAGGTGCAATTCTGAAATTTTTTGCTTTTTCCTGCTCCTCTTAGCATGATAAAGAAGATTCAAAGAGAGTGAGGTGCCAGCTCCTTTCATTCAGTCAGGAGCTTCAAACATTTCTGGTATATGAATAACATGTTTTTCAATGGCAAAAATCAATGAATATTGTAAATGCACAAACTGCAATTTCTCCGCATTGCAAGGTGCAATTCTGAAATTTTTTGCTTTTTCCTGCTCCTCTTAGCATGATAAAGAAGATTCAAAGAGAGTGAGATGCCAGCTCCTTTCATTCAGTCAGTAGCTTCAATCATTTCTGGTATATGAATAACATGATGTTTTTCAATGGCAAAAATCAATGAATATTGTAAATGCACAAACAGTAATTTCTCCGCATTGCAAGGTGCAATTCTGAAATTTTTTGCTTTTTCCTGCTCCTCTTAGCATGATAAAGAAGATTCAAAGAGAGTGAGATGCCAGCTCCTTTCATTCAGTCAGTAGCTTCAATCATTTCTGGACGTTTTTCAATGGCAAAAATCAATGAATATTGTAAATGCACAAACTGCAATTTCTCCGCATTGCAAGGTGCAATTCTGAAATTTTTTGCTTTTTCCTGCTCCTCTTAGCATGATAAAGAAGATTCAAAGAGAGTGAGATGCCAGCTCCTTTCATTCAGTCAGTAGCTTCAATCATTTCTGGTATATGAATAACATGATGTTTTTCAATAGCAAAAATCAATGAATATTGTAAATGCACAAACAGTAATTTCTCCGCATTGCAAGGTGCAATTCTGAAATTTTTGGCTTTTTCCTGCTCCTCTTAGCATGATAAAGAAGATTCAAAGAGAGTGAGATGCCAGCTCCTTTCATTCAGTCAGTAGCTTCAATCATTTCTGGACGTTTTTCAATGGCAAAAATCAATGAATATTGTAAATGCACAAACAGTAATTTCTCCGCATTGCAAGGTGCAATTCTGAAATTTTTTGCTTTTTCCTGCTCCTCTTAGCATGATAAACAAGATTCAAAGAGAGTGAGATGCCAGCTCCTTTCATTCAGTCAGTAGCTTCAATCATTTCTGGACGTTTTTCAATGGCAAAAATCATTGAATATTGTAAATGCACAAACAGTAATTTCTCCGCATTGCAAGGTGCAATTCTGAAATTTTTTACTTTTTCCTGCTCCTCTTAGCATGATAAAGAAGATTCAAAGAGAATGAGATGCCAGCTCCTTTCATTCAGTCAGTAGCTTCAATCATTTCTGGTATATGAATAACATGATGTTTTTCAATCGCAAAAATCAATGAATATTGTAAATGCACAAACAGTAATTTCTCCGCATTGCAAGGAGCAATTCTGAAATTTTTTGCTTTTTCCTGCTCCTCTTAGCATGATAAAGAAGATTCAAAGAGAGTGAGATGCCAGCTCCTTTCATTCAGTCAGTAGCTTCAATCATTTCTGGACGTTTTTCAATGGCAAAAATCAATGAATATTGTAAATGCACAAACAGTAATTTCTCCGCATTGCAAGGTGCAATTCTGAAATTTTTTGCTTTTTCCTGCTCCTCTTAGCATGATAAAGAAGATTCAAAGAGAGTGAGATGCCAGCTCCTTTCCTTCAGTCAGTAGCTTCAATCATTTCTGGTATATGAATAACATGATGTTTTTCAATGGCAAAAATCAATGAATTTTGTAAATGCACAAACAGTAATTTCTCCGCATTGCAAGGCGCAATTCTGAAATTTTTTGCTTTTTCCTGCTCCTCTTAGCATGATAAAGAAGATTCAAAGAGAGTGAGATGCCAGCTCCTTTCATTCAGTCAGTAGCTTCAATCATTTCTGGACATTTTTCAATGGCAAAAATCAATGAATATTGTAAATGCACAAACAGTAATTTCTCCGCATTGCAAGGTGCAATTCTGAAATTTTTTGCTTTTTCCTGCTCCTCTTAGCATGATAAAGAAGATTCAAAGAGAGTGAGATGCCAGCTCCTTTCATTCAGTCAGTAGCTTCAATCATTTCTGGACGTTTTTCAATGGCAAAAATCAATGAATATTGTAAATGCACAAACAGTAATTTCTCCGCATTGCAAGGTGCAATTCTGAAATTTTTTGCTTTTTCCTGCTCCTCTTAGCATGATAAAGAAGATTCAAAGAGAGTGATGTGCCAGCTCCTTTCATTCAGTCAGGAGCTTCAAACATTTCTGGTATATGAATAACATGTTTTTCAATGGCAAAAATCAATGAATATTGTAAATGCACAAACAGTAATTTCTCCGCATTGCAAGGTGCAATTCTGAAATTTTTTGCTTTTTCCTGCTCCTCTTAGCATGATAAAGAAGATTCAAAGAGAGTGAGATGCCAGCTCCTTTCATTCAGTCAGTAGCTTCAATCATTTCTGGACGTTTTTCAATGGCAAAAATCAATGAATATTGTAAATGCACAAACTGTAATTTCTCCGTATTGCAAGGTGCAATTCTGAAATTTTTTGCTTTTTCCTGCTCCTCTTAGCATGATAAAGAAGATTCAAAGAGAGTGAGATGCCAGCTCCTTTCATTCAGTCAGT
Source organism: Phyllobates terribilis (assembly GCF_046119375.1). Lineage (NCBI taxonomy): Eukaryota > Metazoa > Chordata > Amphibia > Anura > Dendrobatidae > Phyllobates > Phyllobates terribilis. The sequence goes on along the minus strand of NW_027363407.1, from coordinate 240,110 downwards.
AGCTTCAATCATTTCTGGACGTTTTTCAATGGCAAAAATCAACGAATATTGTAAATGCACAAACAGTAATTTCTCCGCATTGCAAGGTGCAATTCTGAAATTTTTTGCTTTTTCCTGCTCCTCTTAGCATGATAAAGAAGATTCAAAGAGAGTGAGATGCCAGCTCCTTTCATTCAGTCAGTAGCTTCAATCATTTCTGGACGTTTTTCAATGGCAAAAATCAATGAATATTGTAAATGCACAAACTGTAATTTCTCCGCATTGCAAGGTGCAATTCTGAAATTTTTTGCTTTTTCCTGCTCCTCTTAGCATGATAAAGAAGATTCAAAGAGAGTGAGATGCCAGCTCCATTCATTCAGTCAGTAGCTTCAATCATTTCTGGACGTTTTTCAATGGCAAAAATCAATGAATATTGTAAATGCACAAACAGTAATTTCTCCGCATTGCAAGGTGCAATTCTGAAATTTTTTGCTTTTTCCTGCTCCTCTTAGAATGATAAAGAAGATTCAAAGAGAGTGAGATGCCAGCTCCTTTCATTCAGTCAGTACCTTCAATCATTTCTGGACGTTTTTCAATGGCAAAAATCAATGAATATTGTAAATGCACAAACAGTAATTTCTCCGCATTGCAAGGTGCAATTCTGAAATTTTTTGCTTTTTCCTGCTCCTCTTAGCATGATAAAGAAGATTCAAAGAGAGTGAGATGCCAGTTCCTTTCATTCAGTCAGTAGCTTCAAACATTTCTGGTATATGAATAACATGATGTTTTTCAATGGCAAAAATCAATGAATATTGTAAATTCACAAACAGTAATTTCTCCGCATTGCAAGGTGCAATTCTGAAATTTTTTGCTTTTTCCTGCTCCTCTTAGCATGATAAAGAAGATTCAAAGAGAGTGAGATGCCAGCTCCTTTCATTCAGTCAGTAGCTTCAAACATTTCTGGTATATGAATAACATGATGTTTTTCAATGGCAAAAATCAATGAATATTGTAAATGCACAAACAGTAATTTCTCCGCATTGCAAGGTGCAAGTCTGAAATTTTTTGCTTTTTCCTGCTCCTCTTAGCATGATAAAGAAGATTCAAAGAGAGTGAGATGCCAGCTACTTTCATTCAGTCAGTAGCTTCAATCATTTCTGGACGTTTTTCAATGGTAAAAATCAATGAATATTGTAAATGCACAAACAGTAATTTCTCCACATTGCAAGGTGCAATTCTGAAATTTTTTGCTTTATCCTGCTCCTCTTAGCATGATAAAGAAGATTCAAAGAGATTGAGATGCCAGCTCCTTTCATTCAGTCAGTAGCTTCAAACATTTCTGGTATATGAATAACATGATGTTTTTCAATGGCAAAAATCAATGAATATTGTAAATGCACAAACAGTAATTTCTCCGCATTGCAAGGTGCAATTCTGAAATTTTTTGCTTTTTCCTGCTCCTCTTAGCATGATAAAGAAGATTCAAAGAGAGTGAGATGCCAGCTCCTTTCATTCAGTCAGTAGCTTCAAACATTTCTGGTATATGAATAACATGATGTTTTTCAATGGCAAAAATCAATGAATATTGTAAATGCACAAACAGTAATTTCTCCGGATTGCAAGGTGCAAGTCTGAAATTTTTTGCTTTTTCCTGCTCCTCTTAGCATGATAAAGAAGATTCAAAGAGAGTGAGATGCCAGCTACTTTCATTCAGTCAGTAGCTTCAATCATTTCTGGACGTTTTTCAATGGTAAAAATCAATGAATATTGTAAATGCACAAACAGTAATTTCTCCACATTGCAAGGTGCAATTCTGAAATTTTTTGCTTTTTCCTGCTCCTCTTAGCATGATAAAGAAGATTCAAAGAGAGTGAGATGCCAGCTCCTTTCATTCAGTCAGTAGCTTCAAACATTTCTGGTATATGAATAACATGATGTTTTTCAATGGCAAAAATCAATGAATATTGTAAATGCACAAACAGTAATTTCTCCGCATTGCAAGGTGCAATTCTGAAATTTTTTGCTTTTTCCTGCTCCTCTTAGCATGATAAAGAAGATTCAAAGAGAGTGAGATGCCAGCTCCTTTCATTCAGTCAGTAGCTTCAATCATTTCTGGATGTTTTTCAATGGCAAAAATCAATGAATATTGTAAATGCACAAACTGTAATTTCTCCGCATTGCAAGGTGCAATTCTGAAATTTTTTGCTTTTTCCTGCTCCTCTTAGCATGATAAAGAAGATTCAAAGAGAGTGAGATGCCAGCTCCTTTCATTCAGTCAGTAGCTTCAATCATTTCTGGACGTTTTTCAATGGCAAAAATCAATGAATATTGTAAATGCACAAACAGTAATTTCTCCGCATTGCAAGGTGCAATTCTGAAATTTTTTGCTTTTTCCTGCTCCTCTTAGCATGATAAAGAAGATTCAAAGAGAGTGAGATGCCAGCTCCTTTCATTCAGTCAGTACCTTCAATCATTTCTGGACGTTTTTCAATGGCAAAAATCAATGAATATTGTAAATGCACAAACAGTAATTTTTCCGCATTGCAAGGTGCAATTCTGAAATTTTTTGCTTTTTCCCGCTCCTCTTAGCATGATAAAGAAGATTCAAAGAGAGTGAGGTGCCAGCTCCTTTCATTCAGTCAGTAGCTTCAAACATTTCTGGTATATGAATAACATGTTTTTCAATGGCAAAAATCAATGAATATTGTAAATGCACAAACAGTAATTTCTCCGCATTGCAAGGTGCAATTCTGAAATTTTTTGCTTTTTCCTGCTCCTCTTAGCATGATAAAGAAGATTCAAAGAGAGTGAGATGCCAGCTCCTTTCATTCAGTCAGTAGCTTCAATCATTTCTGGACGTTTTTCAATGGCAAAAATCAATGAATATTGTAAATGCACAAACAGTAATTTCTCCGCATTGCAAGGTGCAATTCTGAAATTTTTTGCTTTTTCCTGCTCCTCTTAGCATGATAAAGAAGATTCAAAGAGAGTGAGATGCCAGCTCCTTTCATTCAGTCAGTAGCTTCAATCATTTCTGGACGTTTTTCAATGGCAAAAATCAATGAATATTGTAAATGCACAAACAGTAATTTCTCCGCATTGCAAGGTGCAATTCTGAAATTTTTTGCTTTTTCCTGCTCCTCTTAGCATGATAAAGAAGATTCAAAGAGAGTGAGATGCCAGCTCCTTTCATTCAGTCAGTAGCTTCAAACATTTCTGGTATATGAATAACATGATGTTTTTCAATGGCAAAAATCAATGAATATTGTAAATGCACAAACAGTAATTTCTCCGCATTGCAAGGTGCAAGTCTGAAATTTTTTGCTTTTTCCTGCTCCTCTTAGCATGATAAAGAAGATTCAAAGAGAGTGAGATGCCAGCTCCTTTCATTCAGTCAGTAGCTTCAATCATTTCTGGATGTTTTTCAATGGCAAAAATCAATGAATATTGTAAATGCACAAACTGTAATTTCTCCGCATTGCAAGGTGCAATTCTGAAATTTTTTGCTTTTTCCTGCTCCTCTTAGCATGATAAAGAAGATTCAAAGAGAGTGAGATGCCAGCTCCTTTCATTCAGTCAGTAGCTTCAATCATTTCTGGACGTTTTTCAATGGCAAAAATCAATGAATATTGTAAATGCACAAACAGTAATTTCTCCGCATTGCAAGGTGCAATTCTGAAATTTTTTGCTTTTTCCTGCTCCTCTTAGCATGATAAAGAAGATTCAAAGAGAGTGAGATGCCAGCTCCTTTCATTCAGTCAGTACCTTCAATCATTTCTGGACGTTTTTCAATGGCAAAAATCAATGAATATTGTAAATGCACAAACAGTAATTTTTCCGCATTGCAAGGTGCAATTCTGAAATTTTTTGCTTTTTCCCGCTCCTCTTAGCATGATAAAGAAGATTCAAAGAGAGTGAGGTGCCAGCTCCTTTCATTCAGTCAGTAGCTTCAAACATTTCTGGTATATGAATAACATGTTTTTCAATGGCAAAAATCAATGAATATTGTAAATGCACAAACAGTAATTTCTCCGCATTGCAAGGTGCAATTCTGAAATTTTTTGCTTTTTCCTGCTCCTCTTAGCATGATAAAGAAGATTCAAAGAGAGTGAGATGCCAGTTCCTTTCATTCAGTCAGTAGCTTCAAACATTTCTGGTATATGAATAACATGATGTTTTTCAATGGCAAAAATCAATGAATATTGTAAATTCACAAACAGTAATTTCTCCGCATTGCAAGGTGCAAGTCTGAAATTTTTTGCTTTTTCCTGCTCCTCTTAGCATGATAAAGAAGATTCAAAGAGAGTGAGATGCCAGCTCCTTTCATTCAGTCAGTAGCTTCAAACATTTCTGGTATATGAATAACATGATGTTTTTCAATGGCAAAAATCAATGAATATTGTAAATGCACAAACAGTAATTTCTCCGCATTGCAAGGTGCAATTCTGAAATTTTTTGCTTTTTCCTGCTCCTCTTAGCATGATAAAGAAGATTCAAAGAGAGTGAGATGCCAGTTCCTTTCATTCAGTCAGTAGCTTCAAACATTTCTGGTATATGAATAACATGATGTTTTTCAATGGCAAAAATCAATGAATATTGTAAATGCACAAACAGTAATTTCTCCGCATTGCAAGGTGCAAGTCTGAAATTTTTTGCTTTTTCCTGCTCCTCTTAGCATGATAAAGAAGATTCAAAGAGAGTGAGATGCCAGTTCCTTTCATTCAGTCAGTAGCTTCAAACATTTCTGGTATATGAATAACATGATGTTTTTCAATGGCAAAAATCAATGAATATTGTAAATTCACAAACAGTAATTTCTCCGCATTGCAAGGTGCAAGTCTGAAATTTTTTGCTTTTTCCTGCTCCTCTTAGCATGATAAAGAAGATTCAAAGAGAGTGAGATGCCAGCTCCTTTCATTCAGTCAGTAGCTTCAAACATTTCTGGTATATGAATAACATGATGTTTTTCAATGGCAAAAATCAATGAATATTGTAAATGCACAAACAGTAATTTCTCCGCATTGCAAGGTGCAATTCTGAAATTTTTTGCTTTTTCCTGCTCCTCTTAGCATGATAAAGAAGATTCAAAGAGAGTGAGATGCCAGTTCCTTTCATTCAGTCAGTAGCTTCAAACATTTCTGGTATATGAATAACATGATGTTTTTCAATGGCAAAAATCAATGAATATTGTAAATGCACAAACAGTAATTTCTCCGCATTGCAAGGTGCAAGTCTGAAATTTTTTGCTTTTTCCTGCTCCTCTTAGCATGATAAAGAAGATTCAAAGAGAGTGAGATGCCAGCTCCTTTCATTCAGTCAGTAGCTTCAAACATTTCTGGTATATGAATAACATGATGTTTTTCAATGGCAAAAATCAATGAATATTGTAAATGCACAAACAGTAATTTCTCCGCATTGCAAGGTGCAATTCTGAAATTTTTTGCTTTTTCCTGCTCCTCTTAGCATGATAAAGAAGATTCAAAGAGAGTGAGATGCCAGTTCCTTTCATTCAGTCAGTAGCTTCAAACATTTCTGGTATATGAATAACATGATGTTTTTCAATGGCAAAAATCAATGAATATTGTAAATGCACAAACAGTAATTTCTCCGCATTGCAAGGTGCAATTCTGAAATTTTTTGCTTTTTCCTGCTCCTCTTAGCATGATAAAGAAGATTCAAAGAGAGTGAGATGCCAGTTCCTTTCATTCAGTCAGTAGCTTCAAACATTTCTGGTATATGAATAACATGATGTTTTTCAATGGCAAAAATCAATGAATATTGTAAATGCACAAACAGTAATTTCTCCGCATTGCAAGGTGCAAGTCTGAAATTTTTTGCTTTTTCCTGCTCCTCTTAGCATGATAAAGAAGATTCAAAGAGAGTGAGATGCCAGCTCCTTTCATTCAGTCAGTAGCTTCAAACATTTCTGGTATATGAATAACATGATGTTTTTCAATGGCAAAAATCAATGAATATTGTAAATGCACAAACAGTAATTTCTCCGCATTGCAAGGTGCAATTCTGAAATTTTTTGCTTTTTCCTGCTCCTCTTAGCATGATAAAGAAGATTCAAAGAGAGTGAGATGCCAGTTCCTTTCATTCAGTCAGTAGCTTCAAACATTTCTGGTATATGAATAACATGATGTTTTTCAATGGCAAAAATCAATGAATATTGTAAATGCACAAACAGTAATTTCTCCGCATTGCAAGGTGCAAGTCTGAAATTTTTTGCTTTTTCCTGCTCCTCTTAGCATGATAAAGAAGATTCAAAGAGAGTGAGATGCCAGTTCCTTTCATTCAGTCAGTAGCTTCAAACATTTCTGGTATATGAATAACATGATGTTTTTCAATGGCAAAAATCAATGAATATTGTAAATTCACAAACAGTAATTTCTCCGCATTGCAAGGTGCAAGTCTGAAATTTTTTGCTTTTTCCTGCTCCTCTTAGCATGATAAAGAAGATTCAAAGAGAGTGAGATGCCAGCTCCTTTCATTCAGTCAGTAGCTTCAAACATTTCTGGTATATGAATAACATGATGTTTTTCAATGGCAAAAATCAATGAATATTGTAAATGCACAAACAGTAATTTCTCCGCATTGCAAGGTGCAATTCTGAAATTTTTTGCTTTTTCCTGCTCCTCTTAGCATGATAAAGAAGATTCAAAGAGAGTGAGATGCCAGTTCCTTTCATTCAGTCAGTAGCTTCAAACATTTCTGGTATATGAATAACATGATGTTTTTCAATGGCAAAAATCAATGAATATTGTAAATGCACAAACAGTAATTTCTCCGCATTGCAAGGTGCAAGTCTGAAATTTTTTGCTTTTTCCTGCTCCTCTTAGCATGATAAAGAAGATTCAAAGAGAGTGAGATGCCAGCTACTTTCATTCAGTCAGTAGCTTCAATCATTTCTGGACGTTTTTCAATGGTAAAAATCAATGAATATTGTAAATGCACAAACAGTAATTTCTCCACATTGCAAGGTGCAATTCTGAAATTTTTTGCTTTATCCTGCTCCTCTTAGCATGATAAAGAAGATTCAAAGAGATTGAGATGCCAGCTCCTTTCATTCAGTCAGTAGCTTCAAACATTTCTGGTATATGAATAACATGATGTTTTTCAATGGCAAAAATCAATGAATATTGTAAATGCACAAACAGTAATTTCTCCGCATTGCAAGGTGCAATTCTGAAATTTTTTGCTTTTTCCTGCTCCTCTTAGCATGATAAAGAAGATTCAAAGAGAGTGAGATGCCAGCTCCTTTCATTCAGTCAGTAGCTTCAAACATTTCTGGTATATGAATAACATGATGTTTTTCAATGGCAAAAATCAATGAATATTGTAAATGCACAAACAGTAATTTCTCCGGATTGCAAGGTGCAAGTCTGAAATTTTTTGCTTTTTCCTGCTCCTCTTAGCATGATAAAGAAGATTCAAAGAGAGTGAGATGCCAGCTACTTTCATTCAGTCAGTAGCTTCAATCATTTCTGGACGTTTTTCAATGGTAAAAATCAATGAATATTGTAAATGCACAAACAGTAATTTCTCCACATTGCAAGGTGCAATTCTGAAATTTTTTGCTTTTTCCTGCTCCTCTTAGCATGATAAAGAAGATTCAAAGAGAGTGAGATGCCAGCTCCTTTCATTCAGTCAGTAGCTTCAAACATTTCTGGTATATGAATAACATGATGTTTTTCAATGGCAAAAATCAATGAATATTGTAAATGCACAAACAGTAATTTCTCCGCATTGCAAGGTGCAATTCTGAAATTTTTTGCTTTTTCCTGCTCCTCTTAGCATGATAAAGAAGATTCAAAGAGAGTGAGATGCCAGCTCCTTTCATTCAGTCAGTAGCTTCAATCATTTCTGGATGTTTTTCAATGGCAAAAATCAATGAATATTGTAAATGCACAAACTGTAATTTCTCCGCATTGCAAGGTGCAATTCTGAAATTTTTTGCTTTTTCCTGCTCCTCTTAGCATGATAAAGAAGATTCAAAGAGAGTGAGATGCCAGCTCCTTTCATTCAGTCAGTAGCTTCAATCATTTCTGGACGTTTTTCAATGGCAAAAATCAATGAATATTGTAAATGCACAAACAGTAATTTCTCCGCATTGCAAGGTGCAATTCTGAAATTTTTTGCTTTTTCCTGCTCCTCTTAGCATGATAAAGAAGATTCAAAGAGAGTGAGATGCCAGCTCCTTTCATTCAGTCAGTACCTTCAATCATTTCTGGACGTTTTTCAATGGCAAAAATCAATGAATATTGTAAATGCACAAACAGTAATTTTTCCGCATTGCAAGGTGCAATTCTGAAATTTTTTGCTTTTTCCCGCTCCTCTTAGCATGATAAAGAAGATTCAAAGAGAGTGAGGTGCCAGCTCCTTTCATTCAGTCAGTAGCTTCAAACATTTCTGGTATATGAATAACATGTTTTTCAATGGCAAAAATCAATGAATATTGTAAATGCACAAACAGTAATTTCTCCGCATTGCAAGGTGCAATTCTGAAATTTTTTGCTTTTTCCTGCTCCTCTTAGCATGATAAAGAAGATTCAAAGAGAGTGAGATGCCAGCTCCTTTCATTCAGTCAGTAGCTTCAATCATTTCTGGACGTTTTTCAATGGCAAAAATCAATGAATATTGTAAATGCACAAACAGTAATTTCTCCGCATTGCAAGGTGCAATTCTGAAATTTTTTGCTTTTTCCTGCTCCTCTTAGCATGATAAAGAAGATTCAAAGAGAGTGAGATGCCAGCTCCTTTCATTCAGTCAGTAGCTTCAATCATTTCTGGACGTTTTTCAATGGCAAAAATCAATGAATATTGTAAATGCACAAACAGTAATTTCTCCGCATTGCAAGGTGCAATTCTGAAATTTTTTGCTTTTTCCTGCTCCTCTTAGCATGATAAAGAAGATTCAAAGAGAGTGAGATGCCAGCTCCTTTCATTCAGTCAGTAGCTTCAAACATTTCTGGTATATGAATAACATGATGTTTTTCAATGGCAAAAATCAATGAATATTGTAAATGCACAAACAGTAATTTCTCCGCATTGCAAGGTGCAAGTCTGAAATTTTTTGCTTTTTCCTGCTCCTCTTAGCATGATAAAGAAGATTCAAAGAGAGTGAGATGCCAGCTACTTTCATTCAGTCAGTAGCTTCAATCATTTCTGGACGTTTTTCAATGGTAAAAATCAATGTATATTGTAAATGCACAAACAGTAATTTCTCCACATTGCAAGGTGCAATTCTAAAATTTTTTGCTTTTTCCTGCTCCTCTTAGCATGATAAAGAAGATTCAAAGAGAGTGAGATGCCAGCTCCTTTCATTCAGTCAGTAGCTTCAAACATTTCTGGTATATGAATAACATGATGTTTTTCAATGGCAAAAATCAATGAATATTGTAAATGCACAAACAGTAATTTCTCCGCATTGCAAGGTGCAATTCTGAAATTTTTTGCTTTTTCCTGCTCCTCTTAGCATGATTCAAAGAGAGTGAGATGCCAGCTCCTTTCATTCAGTCAGTAGCTTCAATCATTTCTGGACATTTTTCAATGGCAAAAATCAATGAATATTGTAAATGCACAAACAGTAATTTCTCCGCATTGCAAGGTGCAATTCTGAAATTTTTTGCTTTTTCCTGCTCCTCTTAGCATGATTAAGAAGATTCAAAGAGAGTGAGATGTCAGCTCCTTTCATTCAGTCAGTAGCTTCAAACATTTCTGGTATATGAATAACATGATGTTTTTCAATGGCAAAAATCAATGAATATTGTAAATGCACAAACAGTAATTTCTCCGCATTGCAAGGTGCAATTCTGAAATTTTTTGCTTTTTCCTGCTCCTCTTAGCATGATAAAGAAGATTCAAAGAGAGTGAGATGCCAGCTCCTTTCATTCAGTCAGTAGCTTCAAACATTTCTGGTATATGAATAACATGATGTTTTTCAATGGCAAAAATCAATGAATATTGTAAATGCACAAATAGTAATTTCTCCGCATTGCAAGGTGCAAGTCTGAAATTTTTTGCTTTTTCCTGCTCCTCTTAGCATGATAAAGAAGATTCAAAGAGAGTGAGATGCCAGCTACTTTCATTCAGTCAGTAGCTTCAATCATTTCTGGACGTTTTTCAATGGTAAAAATCAATGAATATTGTAAATGCACAAACAGTAATGTCTCCACATTGCAAGGTGCAATTCTGAAATTTTTTGCTTTTTCCTGCTCCTCTTAGCATGATAAAGAAGATTCAAAGAGATTGAGATGCCAGCTCCTTTCATTCAGTCAGTAGCTTCAAACATTTCTTGTATATGAATAACATGATGTTTTTCAATGGCAAAAATCAATGAATATTGTAAATGCACAAACAGTAATTTCTCCGCATTGCAAGGTGCAATTCTGAAATTTTTTGCTTTTTCCTGCTCCTCTTAGCATGATAAAGAAGATTCAAAGAGAGTGAGATGCCAGCTCCTTTCATTCAGTCAGTAGCTTCAAACATTTCTGGTATATGAATAACATGATGTTTTTCAATGGCAAAAATCAATGAATATTGTAAATGCACAAACAGTAATTTCTCCGCATTGCAAGGTGCAAGTCTGAAATTTTTTGCTTTTTCCTGCTCCTCTTAGCATGATAAAGAAAATTCAAAGAGAGTGAGATGCCAGCTACTTTCATTCAGTCAGTAGCTTCAATCATTTCTGGACGTTTTTCAATGGTAAAAATCAATGAATATTGTAAATGCACAAACAGTAATTTCTCCACATTGCAAGGTGCAATTCTGAAATTTTTTGCTTTTTCCTGCTCCTCTTAGCATGATAAAGAAGATTCAAAGAGAGTGAGATGCCAGCTCCTTTCATTCAGTCAGTAGCTTCAAACATTTCTGGTATATAAATAACATGATGTTTTTCAATGGCAAAAATCAATGAATATTGTAAATGCACAAACAGTAATTTCTCCGCATTGCAAGGTGCAATTCTGAAATTTTTTGCTTTTTCCTGCTCCTCTTAGCATGATAAAGAAGATTCAAAGAGAGTGAGATGCCAGCTCCTTTCATTCAGTCAGTACCTTCAATCATTTCTGGACGTTTTTCAATGGCAAAAATCAATGAATATTGTAAATGCACAAACAGTAATTTTTCCGCATTGCAAGGTGCAATTCTGAAATTTTTTGCTTTTTCCCGCTCCTCTTAGCATGATAAAGAAGATTCAAAGAGAGTGAGGTGCCAGCTCCTTTCATTCAGTCAGTAGCTTCAAACATTTCTGGTATATGAATAACATGTTTTTCAATGGCAAAAATCAATGAATATTGTAAATGCACAAACAGTAATTTCTCCGCATTGCAAGGTGCAATTCTGAAATTTTTTGCTTTTTCCTGCTCCTCTTAGCATGATAAAGAAGATTCAAAGAGAGTGAGATGCCAGCTCCTTTCATTCAGTCAGTAGCTTCAATCATTTCTGGACGTTTTTCAATGGCAAAAATCAATGAATATTGTAAATGCACAAACAGTAATTTCTCCGCATTGCAAGGTGCAATTCTGAAATTTTTTGCTTTTTCCTGCTCCTCTTAGCATGATAAAGAAGATTCAAAGAGAGTGAGATGCCAGCTCCTTTCATTCAGTCAGTACCTTCAATCATTTCTGGACGTTTTTCAATGGCAAAAATCAATGAATATTGTAAATGCACAAACAGTAATTTTTCCGCATTGCAAGGTGCAATTCTGAAATTTTTTGCTTTTTCCCGCTCCTCTTAGCATGATAAAGAAGATTCAAAGAGAGTGAGGTGCCAGCTCCTTTCATTCAGTCAGTAGCTTCAAACATTTCTGGTATATGAATAACATGTTTTTCAATGGCAAAAATCAATGAATATTGTAAATGCACAAACAGTAATTTCTCCGCATTGCAAGGTGCAATTCTGAAATTTTTTGCTTTTTCCTGCTCCTCTTAGCATGATAAAGAAGATTCAAAGAGAGTGAGATGCCAGCTCCTTTCATTCAGTCAGTAGCTTCAATCATTTCTGGACGTTTTTCAATGGCAAAAATCAATGAATATTGTAAATGCACAAACAGTAATTTCTCCGCATTGCAAGGTGCAATTCTGAAATTTTTTGCTTTTTCCTGCTCCTCTTAGCATGATAAAGAAGATTCAAAGAGAGTGAGATGCCAGCTCCTTTCATTCAGTCAGTAGCTTCAATCATTTCTGGACGTTTTTCAATGGCAAAAATCAATGAATATTGTAAATGCACAAACAGTAATTTCTCCGCATTGCAAGGTGCAATTCTGAAATTTTTTGCTTTTTCCTGCTCCTCTTAGCATGATAAAGAAGATTCAAAGAGAGTGAGATGCCAGCTCCTTTCATTCAGTCAGTAGCTTCAAACATTTCTGGTATATGAATAACATGATGTTTTTCAATGGCAAAAATCAATGAATATTGTAAATGCACAAACAGTAATTTCTCCGCATTGCAAGGTGCAAGTCTGAAATTTTTTGCTTTTTCCTGCTCCTCTTAGCATGATAAAGAAGATTCAAAGAGAGTGAGATGCCAGCTACTTTCATTCAGTCAGTAGCTTCAATCATTTCTGGACGTTTTTCAATGGTAAAAATCAATGTATATTGTAAATGCACAAACAGTAATTTCTCCACATTGCAAGGTGCAATTCTAAAATTTTTTGCTTTTTCCTGCTCCTCTTAGCATGATAAAGAAGATTCAAAGAGAGTGAGATGCCAGCTCCTTTCATTCAGTCAGTAGCTTCAAACATTTCTGGTATATGAATAACATGATGTTTTTCAATGGCAAAAATCAATGAATATTGTAAATGCACAAACAGTAATTTCTCCGCATTGCAAGGTGCAATTCTGAAATTTTTTGCTTTTTCCTGCTCCTCTTAGCATGATTCAAAGAGAGTGAGATGCCAGCTCCTTTCATTCAGTCAGTAGCTTCAATCATTTCTGGACATTTTTCAATGGCAAAAATCAATGAATATTGTAAATGCACAAACAGTAATTTCTCCGCATTGCAAGGTGCAATTCTGAAATTTTTTGCTTTTTCCTGCTCCTCTTAGCATGATTAAGAAGATTCAAAGAGAGTGAGATGTCAGCTCCTTTCATTCAGTCAGTAGCTTCAAACATTTCTGGTATATGAATAACATGATGTTTTTCAATGGCAAAAATCAATGAATATTGTAAATGCACAAACAGTAATTTCTCCGCATTGCAAGGTGCAATTCTGAAATTTTTTGCTTTTTCCTGCTCCTCTTAGCATGATAAAGAAGATTCAAAGAGAGTGAGATGCCAGCTCCTTTCATTCAGTCAGTAGCTTCAAACATTTCTGGTATATGAATAACATGATGTTTTTCAATGGCAAAAATCAATGAATATTGTAAATGCACAAATAGTAATTTCTCCGCATTGCAAGGTGCAAGTCTGAAATTTTTTGCTTTTTCCTGCTCCTCTTAGCATGATAAAGAAGATTCAAAGAGAGTGAGATGCCAGCTACTTTCATTCAGTCAGTAGCTTCAATCATTTCTGGACGTTTTTCAATGGTAAAAATCAATGAATATTGTAAATGCACAAACAGTAATGTCTCCACATTGCAAGGTGCAATTCTGAAATTTTTTGCTTTTTCCTGCTCCTCTTAGCATGATAAAGAAGATTCAAAGAGATTGAGATGCCAGCTCCTTTCATTCAGTCAGTAGCTTCAAACATTTCTTGTATATGAATAACATGATGTTTTTCAATGGCAAAAATCAATGAATATTGTAAATGCACAAACAGTAATTTCTCCGCATTGCAAGGTGCAATTCTGAAATTTTTTGCTTTTTCCTGCTCCTCTTAGCATGATAAAGAAGATTCAAAGAGAGTGAGATGCCAGCTCCTTTCATTCAGTCAGTAGCTTCAAACATTTCTGGTATATGAATAACATGATGTTTTTCAATGGCAAAAATCAATGAATATTGTAAATGCACAAACAGTAATTTCTCCGCATTGCAAGGTGCAAGTCTGAAATTTTTTGCTTTTTCCTGCTCCTCTTAGCATGATAAAGAAAATTCAAAGAGAGTGAGATGCCAGCTACTTTCATTCAGTCAGTAGCTTCAATCATTTCTGGACGTTTTTCAATGGTAAAAATCAATGAATATTGTAAATGCACAAACAGTAATTTCTCCACATTGCAAGGTGCAATTCTGAAATTTTTTGCTTTTTCCTGCTCCTCTTAGCATGATAAAGAAGATTCAAAGAGAGTGAGATGCCAGCTCCTTTCATTCAGTCAGTAGCTTCAAACATTTCTGGTATATAAATAACATGATGTTTTTCAATGGCAAAAATCAATGAATATTGTAAATGCACAAACAGTAATTTCTCCGCATTGCAAGGTGCAATTCTGAAATTTTTTGCTTTTTCCTGTTCCTCTTAGCATGATAAAGAAGATTCAAAGAGAGTGAGATGCCAGCTCCTTTCATTCAGTCAGTAGCTTCAATCATTTCTGGACGTTTCTCAATGGCAAAAATCAATGAATATTGTAAATGCACAAACTGTAATTTCTCCGCATTGCAAGGTGCAATTCTGAAATTTTTTGCTTTTTCCTGCTCCTCTTAGCATGATAAAGAAGATTCAAAGAGAGTGAGATGCCAGCTCCTTTCATTCAGTCAGTAGCTTCAATCATTTCTGGACGTTTTTCAATGGCAAAAATCAATGAATATTGTAAATGCACAAACAGTAATTTCTCCGCATTGCAAGGTGCAATTCTGAAATTTTTTGCTTTTTCCTGCTCCTCTTAGCATGATAAAGAAGATTCAAAGAGAGTGAGATGCCAGCTCCTTTCATTCAGTCAGTACCTTCAATCATTTCTGGACGTTTTTCAATGGCAAAAATCAATGAATATTGTAAATGCACAAACAGTAATTTCTCCGCATTGCAAGGTGCAATTCTGAAATTTTTTGCTTTTTCCCGCTCCTCTTAGCATGATAAAGAAGATTCAAAGAGAGTGAGGTGCCAGCTCCTTTCATTCAGTCAGTAGCTTCAAACATTTCTGGTATATGAATTACATGTTTTTCAATGGCAAAAATCAATGAATATTGTAAATGCACAAACAGTAATTTCTCCGCATTGCAAGGTGCAATTCTGAAATGTTTTGCTTTTTCCTGCTCCTCTTAGCATGATAAAGAAGATTCAAAGAGAGTGAGATGCCAGCTCCTTTCATTCAGTCAGTAGCTTCAATCATTTCTGGACGTTTTTCAATGGCAAAAATCAATGAATATTGTAAATGCACAAACAGTAATTTCTCCGCATTGCAAGGTGCAATTCTGAAATTTTTTGCTTTTTCCTGCTCCTCTTAGCATGATAAAGAAGATTCAAAGAGAGTGAGATGCCAGCTCCTTTCATTCAGTCAGTAGCTTCAATCATTTCTGGACGTTTTTCAATGGCAAAAATCAATGAATATTGTAAATGCACAAAAAGTAATTTCTCCGCATTGCAAGGTGCAATTCTGAAATTTTTTGCTTTTTCCTGCTCCTCTTAGCATGATAAAGAAGATTCAAAGAGAGTGAGATGCCAGCTCCTTTCATTCAGTCAGTAGCTTCAAACATTTCTGGTATATGAATAACATGATGTTTTTCAATGGCAAAAATCAATGAATATTGTAAATGCACAAACAGTAATTTCTCCGCATTGCAAGGTGCAAGTCTGAAATTTTTTGCTTTTTCCTGCTCCTCTTAGCATGATAAAAAAGATTCAAAGAGAGTGAGATGGCAGCTACTTTCATTCAGTCAGTAGCTTCAATCATTTCTGGACGTTTTTCAATGGTAAAAATCAATGAATATTGTAAATGCACAAACAGTAATTTCTCCACATTGCAAGGTGCAATTCTGAAATTTTTTGCTTTTTCCTGCCCCTCTTAGCATGATAAAGAAGATTCAAAGAGAGTGAGATGCCAGCTCCTTTCATTCAGTCAGTAGCTTCAAACATTTCTGGTATATGAATAACATGATGTTTTTCAATGGCAAAAATCAATGAATATTGTAAATGCACAAACAGTAATTTCTCCGCATTGCAAGGTGCAATTCTGAAATTTCTTGCTTTTTCCTGCTCCTCTTAGCATGATAAAGAAGATTCAAAGAGAGTGAGATGCCAGCTCCTTTCATTCAGTCAGTAGCTTCAATCATTTCTGGTATATGAATAACATGATGTTTTTCAATGGCAAAAATCAATGAATATTGTAAATGCACAAACAGTAATTTCTCCGCATTGCAAGGTGCAATTCTGAAATTTTTTGCTTTTTCCTGCTCCTCTTAGCATGATAAAGAAGATTCAAAGAGAGTGAGATGCCAGCTCCTTTCATTCAGTCAGTAGCTTCAATCATTTCTGGACTTTTTTCAACGGCAAAAATCAATGAATATTGTAAATGCACAAACAGTAATTTCTCCGCATTGCAAGGTGCAATTCTGAAATTTTTTGCTTTTTCCTGCTCCTCTTAGCATGATAAAGAAGATTCAAAGAGAGTGAGATGCCAGCTCCTTTCATTCAGTCAGTAGCCTCAATCATTTCTGGACGTTTTTCAATGGCAAAAATCAATGAATATTGTAAATGCACAAACAGTAATTTCTCCGCATTGCAAGGTGCAATTCTGAAATTTTTTGCTTTTTCCTGCTCCTCTTAGCATGATAAAGAAGATTCAAAGAGAGTGAGATGCCAGCTCCTTTCATTCAGTCAGTAGCTTCAAACATTTCTGGTATATGAATAACATGATGTTTTTCAATGGCAAAAATCAATGAATTTTGTAAATGCACAAACAGCAATTTCTCCGCATTGCAAGGTGCAATTCTGAAATTTTTTGCTTTTTCCTGCTCCTCTTAGCATGATAAAGAAGATTCAAAGAGAGTGAGATGCCAGCTCCTTTCATTCAGTCAGTAGCTTCAATCATTTCTGGACGTTTTTCAATGGCAAAAATCAATGAATATTGTAAATGCACAAACAGTAATTTCTCCGCATCGCGAGGTGCAATTCTGAAATTTTTTGCTTTTTCCTGCTCCTCTTAGCATGATAAAGAAGATTCAAAGAGAGTGAGATGCCAGCTCCTTTCATTCAGTCAGTAGCTTCAATCATTTCTGGTATGTGAATAACATGATGTTTTTCAATGGCAAAAATCAATGAATATTGTAAATGCACAAACAGTAATTTCTCCGCATTGCAAGGTGCAATTCTGAAATGTTTTGCTTTTTCCTGCTCCTCTTAGCATGATAAAGAAGATTCAAAGAGAGTGAGATGCCAGCTCCTTTCATTCAGTCAGTAGCTTCAATCATTTCTGGTATATGAATAACATGATGTTTTTCAATGGCAAAAATCAATGAATATTGTAAATGCACAAACAGTAATTTATTCGCATTGCAAGGTGCAATTCTGAAATTTTTTGGTTTTTCCTGCTCCTCTTAGCATGATAAAGAAGATTCAAAGAGAGTGAGATGCCAGCTCCTTTCATTCAGTCAGTAGCTTCAAACATTTCTGGTATATGAATAACATGATGTTTTTCAATGCCAAAAATCAATGAATATTGTAAATGCACAAACAGTAATTTCTCCGCATTGCAAGGTGCAATTCTGAAATTTTTTGCCTTTTCCTGCTCCTCTTAGCATGATAAAGAAGATTCAAAGAGAGTGAGATGCCAGCTCCTTTCATTCAGTCAGTAGCTTCAATCATTTCTGGACGTTTTTCAATGGCAAAAATCAATGAATATTGTAAATGCACAAACAGTAATTTCTCCGCATTGCAAGGTGCAATTCTGAAATTTTTTGCTTTTTCCTGCTCCTCTTAGCATGATAAAGAAGATTCAAAGAGAGTGAGATTCCAGCTCCTTTCATTCAGTCAGTAGCTTCAAACATTTCTGGTATATGAATAACATGATGTTTTTCAATGGCAAAAATCAATGAATATTGTAAATGCACAAACAGTAATTTCTCCGCATTGCAAGGTGCAATTCTGAAATTTTTTGCTTTTTCCTGCTCCTCTTAGCATGATAAAGAAGATTCAAAGAGAGTGAGATGCCAGCTCCTTTCATTCAGTCAGTAGCTTCAATCATTTCTGGACGTTTTTCAATGGCAAAAATCAATGAATATTGTAAATGCACAAACAGTAATTTCTCCGCATTGCAAGGTGCAATTCTGAAATTTTTTGCTTTTTCCTGCTCCTCTTAGCATGATAAAGAAGATTCAAAGAGAGTGAGATGCCAGCTCCTTTCATTCAGTCAGTAGCTTCAATCATTTCTGGTATATGAATAACATGATGTTTTTCAATGGCAAAAATCAATGAATATTGTAAATGCACAAACAGTAATTTCTCCGCATTGCAAGGTGCAATTCTGAAATTTTTTGCTTTTTCCTGCTCCTCTTAGCATGATAAAGAAGATTCAAAGAGAGTGAGATGCCAGCTCCTTTCATTCAGTCAGTAGCTTCAATCATTTCTGGACGTTTTTCAATGGCAAAAATCAATGAATATTGTAAATGCACAAACAGTAATTTCTCCGCATTGCAAGGTGCAATTCTGAAATTTTTTGCTTTTTCCTGCTCCTCTTAGCATGATAAAGAAGATTCAAAGAGAGTGACATGCCAGCTCCTTTCATTCAGTCAGTAGCTTCAAACATTTCTGGTATATGAATAACATGATGTTTTTCAATGGCAAAAATCAATGAATATTGTAAATGCACAAACAGTAATTTCTCCGCATTGCAAGGTGCAATTCTGAAATTTTTTGCTTTTTCCTGCTCCTCTTAGCATGATAAAGAAGATTCAAAGAGAGTGAGATGTCAGCTCCTTTCATTCAGTCAGTAGCTTCAATCATTTCTGGACGTTTTTCAATGGCAAAAATCAATGAATATTGTAAATGCACAAACAGTAATTTCTCCGCATTGCAAGGTGCAATTCTGAAATTTTTTGCTTTTTCCTGCTCCTCTTAGCATGATAAAGAAGATTCAAAGAGAGTGAGATGCCAGCTCCTTTCATTCAGTCGGTAGGTTCAATCATTTCTGGACGTTTTTCAATGGCAAAAATCAATGAATATTGTAAATGCACAATCAGTAATTTCTCCGCATTGCAAGGTGCAATTCTGAAATTTTTTGCTTTTTCCTGCTCCTCTTAGCATGATAAAGAAGATTCAAAGAGAGTGAGATGCCAGCTCCTTTCATTCAGTCAGTAGCTTCAATCATTTCTGGACGTTTTTCAATGGCAAAAATCAATGAATATTGTAAATGCACAAACAGTAATTTCTCCGCATTGCAAGGTGCAATTCTGAAATTTTTTGCTTTTTCCTGCTCCTCTTAGCATGATAAAGAAGATTCAAAGAGAGTGAGATGCCAGCTCCTTTCATTCAGTCAGTAGCTTCAATCATTTCTGGACGTTTTTCAATGGCAAAAATCAATGTATATTGTAAATGCACAAACAGTAATTTCTCCGCATTGCAAGGTGCAATTCTGAAATTTTTTGCTTTTTCCTGCTCCTCTTAGCATGATAAAGAAGATTCAAAGAGAGTGAGATGCCAGCTCCTTTCATTCAGTCAGTAGCTTCAATCATTTCTGGACGTTTTTCAATGGCAAAAATCAATGTATATTGTAAATGCACAAACAGTAATTTCTCCGCATTGCAAGGTGCAATTCTGAAATTTTTTGCTTTTTCCTGCTCCTCTTAGCATGATAAAGAAGATTCAAAGAGAGTGAGATGCCAGCTCCTTTCATTCAGTCAGTAGCTTCAATCATTTCTGGACGTTTTTCAATGGCAAAAATCAATGAATATTGTAAATGCACAAACAGTAATTTCTCCGCATTGCAAGGTGCAATTCTGAAATTTTTTGCTTTTTCCTGCTCCTCTTAGCATGATAAAGAAGATTCAAAGAGAGTGAGATGCCAGCTCCTTTCATTCAGTCAGTAGCTTCAAACATTTCTGGTATATGAATAACATGATGTTTTTCAATGGCAAAAACCAATGAATTTTGTAAATGCACAAACAGCAATTTCTCCGCATTGCAAGGTGCAATTCTGAAATTTTTTGCTTTTTCCTGCTCCTCTTAGCATGATAAAGAAGATTCAAAGAGAGTGAGATGCCAGCTCCTTTCATTCAGTCAGTAGCTTCAATCATTTCTCGACGTTTTTCAATGGCAAAAATCAATGAATATTGTAAATGCACAAACAGTAATTTCTCCGCATTGCGAGGTGCAATTCTGAAATTTTTTGCTTTTTCCTGCTCCTCTTAGCATGATAAAGAACATTCAAAGAGAGTGAGATGCCAGCTCCTTTCATTCAGTCAGTAGCTTCAATCATTTCTGGTATATGAATAACATGATGTTTTTCAATGGCAAAAATCAATGAATATTGTAAATGCACAAACAGTAATTTCTCCGCATTGCAAGGTGCAATTCTGAAATTTTTTGCTTTTTCCTGCTCCTCTTAGCATGATAAAGAAGATTCAAAGAGAGTGAGATGCCAGCTCCTTTCATTCAGTCAGTAGCTTCAATCATTTCTGGTATATGAATAACATGATGTTTTTCAATGGCAAAAATCAATGAATATTGTAAATGCACAAACAGTAATTTATTCGCATTGCAAGGTGCAATTCTGAAATTTTTTGCTTTTTCCTGCTCCTCTTAGCATGATAAAGAAGATTCAAAGAGAGTGAGATGCCAGCTCCTTTCATTCAGTCAGTAGCTTCAAACATTTCTGGTATATGAATAACATGATGTTTTTCAATGGCAAAAATCAATGAATATTGTAAATGCACAAACAGTAATTTCTCCGCATTGCAAGGTGCAATTCTGAAATTTTTTGCCTTTTCCTGCTCCTCTTAGCATGATAAAGAAGATTCAAAGAGAGTGAGATGCCAGCTCCTTTCATTCAGTCAGTAGCTTCAATCATTTCTGGACGTTTTTCAATGGCAAAAATCAATGAATATTGTAAATGCACAAACAGTAATTTCTCCGCATTGCAAGGTGCAATTCTGAAATTTTTTGCTTTTTCCTGCTCCTCTTAGCATGATAAAGAAGATTCAAAGAGAGTGAGATGCCAGCTCCTTTCATTCAGTCAGTAGCTTCAAACATTTCTGGTATATGAATAACATGATGTTTTTCAATGGCAAAAATCAATGAATATTGTAAATGCACAAACAGTAATTTCTCCGCATTGCAAGGTGCAATTCTGAAATTTTTTGCTTTTTCCTGCTCCTCTTAGCATGATAAAGAAGATTCAAAGAGAGTGAGATGCCAGCTCCTTTCATTCAGTCAGTAGCTTCAATCATTTCTGGACGTTTTTCAATGGCAAAAATCAATGAATATTGTAAATGCACAAACAGTAATTTCTCCGCATTGCAAGGTGCAATTCTGAAATTTTTTGCTTTTTCCTGCTCCTCTTAGCATGATAAAGAAGATTCAAAGAGAGTGAGATGCCAGCTCCTTTCATTCAGTCAGTAGCTTCAATCATTTCTGGTATATGAATAACATGATGTTTTTCAATGGCAAAAATCAATGAATATTGTAAATGCACAAACAGTAATTTCTCCGCATTGCAAGGTGCAATTCTGAAATTTTTTGCTTTTTCCTGCTCCTCTTAGCATGATAAAGAAGATTCAAAGAGAGTGAGATGCCAGCTCCTTTCATTCAGTCAGTAGCTTCAATCATTTCTGGACGTTTTTCAATGGCAAAAATCAATGAATATTGTAAATGCACAAACAGTAATTTCTCCGCATTGCAAGGTGCAATTCTGAAATTTTTTGCTTTTTCCTGCTCCTTTTAGCATGATAAAGAAGATTCAAAGAGAGTGACATGCCAGCTCCTTTCATTCAGTCAGTAGCTTCAAACATTTCTGGTATATGAATAACATGATGTTTTTCAATGGCAAAAATCAATGAATATTGTAAATTCACAAACAGTAATTTCTCCGCATTGCAAGGAGCAATTCTGAAATTTTTTGCATTTTCCTGCTCCTCTTAGCATGATAAAGAAGATTCAAAGAGAGTGAGATGCCAGCTCCTTTCATTCAGTCAGTAGCTTCAATCATTTCTGGACGTTTTTCAATGGCAAAAATCAATGAATATTGTAAATGCACAAACAGTAATTTCTCCGCATTGCAAGGTGCAATTCTGAAATTTTTTGCTTTTTCCTGCTCCTCTTAGCATGATAAAGAAGATTCAAAGAGAGTGAGATGCCAGCTCCTTTCATTCAGTCAGTAGCTTCAAACATTTCTGGACGTTTTTCAATGGCAAAAATCAATGAATATTGTAAATGCACAAACAGTAATTTCTCCGCATTGCAAGGTGCAATTCTGAAATTTTTTGCTTTTTCCTGCTCCTCTTAGCATGATAAAGAAGATTCAAAGAGAGTGAGATGCCAGCTCCTTTCATTCAGTCAGTAGCTTCAATCATTTCTGGTATATGAATAACATGATGTTTAACAATGGCAAAAATCAATGAATATTGTAAATGCACAAACAGTAATTTCTCCGCATTGCAAGGTGCAATTCTGAAATTTTTTGCTTTTTCCTGCTCCTCTTAGCATGATAAAGAAGATTCAAAGAGAGTGAGATGCCAGCTCCTTTCATTCAGTCAGTAGCTTCAATCATTTCTGGATGTTTTTCAATGGCAAAAATCAATGAATATTGTAAATGCACAAACAGTAATTTCTCCGCATTGCAAGGTGCAATTCTGAAATTTTTTGCTTTTTCCTGCTCCTCTTAGCATGATAAAGAAGATTCAAAGAGAGTGAGATGCCAGCTCCTTTCATTCAGTCAGTAGCTTCAATCATTTCTGGACGTTTTTCAACGGCAAAAATCAATGAATATTGTAAATGCACAAACAGTAATTTCTCCGCATTGCAAGGTGCAATTCTGAAATTTTTTGCTTTTTCCTGCTCCTCTTAGCATGATAAAGAAGATTCAAAGAGAGTGAGATGCCAGCTCCTTTCATTCAGTCAGTAGCTTCAATCATTTCTGGACGTTTTTCAATGGCAAAAATCAATGAATATTGTAAATGCACAAACAGTAATTTCTCCGCATTGCAAGGTGCAATTCTGAAATTTTTTGCTTTTTCCTGCTCCTCTTAGCATGATAAAGAAGATTCAAACAGAGTGAGATGCCAGCTCCTTTCATTCAGTCAGTAGCTTCAATCATTTCTGGACGTTTTTCAATGGCAAAAATCAATGAATATTGTAAATGCACAAACAGTAATTTCTCCGTATTGCAAGGTGCAATTCTGAAATTTTTTGCTTTTTCCTGCTCCTCTTAGCATGATAAAGAAGATTCAAAGAGAGTGAGATGCCAGCTCCTTTCATTCAGTCAGTAGCTTCAATCATTTCTGGATGTTTTTCAATGGCAAAAATCAATGAATATTGTAAATGCACAAGCAGTAATTTCTCCGCATTGCAAGGTGCAATTCTGAAATTTTTTGCTTTTTCCTGCTCCTCTTAGCATGATAAAGAAGATTCAAAGAGACTGAGATGCCAGCTCCTTTCATTCAGTCAGTAGCTTCAATCATTTCTGGACGTTTTTCAATGGCAAAAATCAATGAATATTGTAAATGCACAAACAGTAATTTCTCCGCATTGCAAGGTGCAATTCTGAAATTTTTTACTTTTTCCTGCTCCTCTTACCATGAAAAAGAAGATTCAAAGAGAGTGAGATGCCAGCTCCTTTCATTCAGTCAGTAGCTTCAATCATTTCTGGTATATGAATAACATGATGTTTTTCAATGGCAAAAATCAATGAATATTGTAAATGCACAAACAGTAATTTCTCCGCATTGCAAGGTGCAATTCTGAAATTTTTTGCTTTTTCCTGCTCCTCTTAGCATGATAAAGAAGATTCAAAGAGAGTGAGATGCCAGCTCCTTTCATTCAGTCAGTAGCTTCAATCATTTCTGGACGTTTTTCAATGGCAAAAATCAATGAATATTGTAAATGCACAAACAGTAATTTCTCCGCATTGCAAGGTGCAATTCTGAAATTTTTTGCTTTTTCCTGCTCCTCTTAGCATGATAAAGAAGATTCAAAGAGAGTGAGATGCCAGCTCCTTTCATTCAGTCAGTAGCTTCAATCATTTCTGGTATATGAATAACATGATGTTTTTCAATGGCAAAAATCAATGAATATTGTAAATGCACAAACAGTAATTTCTCCGCATTGCAAGGTGCAATTCTGAAATTTTTTGCTTTTTCCTGCTCCTCTTAGCATGATAAAGAAGATTCAAAGAGAGTGAGATGCCAGCTCCTTTCATTCAGTCAGTAGCTTCAAACATTTCTGGACGTTTTTCAATGGCAAAAATCAATGAATATTGTAAATGCACAAACAGTAATTTCTCCGCATTGCAAGGTGCAATTCTGAAATTTTTTGCTTTTTCCTGCTCCTCTTAGCATGATAAAGAAGATTCAAAGAGAGTGAGATGCCAGCTCCTTTCATTCAGTCAGTAGCTTCAATCATTTCTGGTATATGAATAACATGATGTTTAACAATGGCAAAAATCAATGAATATTGTAAATGCACAAACAGTAATTTCTCCGCATTGCAAGGTGCAATTCTGAAATTTTTTGCTTTTTCCTGCTCCTCTTAGCATGATAAAGAAGATTCAAAGAGAGTGAGATGCCAGCTCCTTTCATTCAGTCAGTAGCTTCAATCATTTCTGGATGTTTTTCAATGGCAAAAATCAATGAATATTGTAAATGCACAAACAGTAATTTCTCCGCATTGCAAGGTGCAATTCTGAAATTTTTTGCTTTTTCCTGCTCCTCTTAGCATGATAAAGAAGATTCAAAGAGAGTGAGATGCCAGCTCCTTTCATTCAGTCAGTAGCTTCAATCATTTCTGGACGTTTTTCAACGGCAAAAATCAATGAATATTGTAAATGCACAAACAGTAATTTCTCCGCATTGCAAGGTGCAATTCTGAAATTTTTTGCTTTTTCCTGCTCCTCTTAGCATGATAAAGAAGATTCAAAGAGAGTGAGATGCCAGCTCCTTTCATTCAGTCAGTAGCTTCAATCATTTCTGGACGTTTTTCAATGGCAAAAATCAATGAATATTGTAAATGCACAAACAGTAATTTCTCCGCATTGCAAGGTGCAATTCTGAAATTTTTTGCTTTTTCCTGCTCCTCTTAGCATGATAAAGAAGATTCAAACAGAGTGAGATGCCAGCTCCTTTCATTCAGTCAGTAGCTTCAATCATTTCTGGACGTTTTTCAATGGCAAAAATCAATGAATATTGTAAATGCACAAACAGTAATTTCTCCGTATTGCAAGGTGCAATTCTGAAATTTTTTGCTTTTTCCTGCTCCTCTTAGCATGATAAAGAAGATTCAAAGAGAGTGAGATGCCAGCTCCTTTCATTCAGTCAGTAGCTTCAATCATTTCTGGATGTTTTTCAATGGCAAAAATCAATGAATATTGTAAATGCACAAGCAGTAATTTCTCCGCATTGCAAGGTGCAATTCTGAAATTTTTTGCTTTTTCCTGCTCCTCTTAGCATGATAAAGAAGATTCAAAGAGACTGAGATGCCAGCTCCTTTCATTCAGTCAGTAGCTTCAATCATTTCTGGACGTTTTTCAATGGCAAAAATCAATGAATATTGTAAATGCACAAACAGTAATTTCTCCGCATTGCAAGGTGCAATTCTGAAATTTTTTACTTTTTCCTGCTCCTCTTACCATGAAAAAGAAGATTCAAAGAGAGTGAGATGCCACCTCCTTTCATTCAGTCAGTAGCTTCAATCATTTCTGGTATATGAATAACATGATGTTTTTCAATGGCAAAAATCAATGAATATTGTAAATGCACAAACAGTAATTTCTCCGCATTGCAAGGTGCAATTCTGAAATTTTTTGCTTTTTCCTGCTCCTCTTAGCATGATAAAGAAGATTCAAAGAGAGTGAGATGCCAGCTCCTTTCATTCAGTCAGTAGCTTCAATCATTTCTGGACGTTTTTCAATGGCAAAAATCAATGAATATTGTAAATGCACAAACAGTAATTTCTCCGCATTGCAAGGTGCAATTCTGAAATTTTTTGCTTTTTCCTGCTCCTCTTAGCATGATAAAGAAGATTCAAAGAGAGTGAGATGCCAGCTCCTTTCATTCAGTCAGTAGCTTCAATCATTTCTGGTATATGAATAACATGATGTTTTTCAATGGCAAAAATCAATGAATATTGTAAATGCACAAACAGTAATTTCTCCGCATTGCAAGGTGCAATTCTGAAATTTTTTGCTTTTTCCTGCTCCTCTTAGCATGATAAAGAAGATTCAAAGAGAGTGAGATGCCAGCTCCTTTCATTCAGTCAGTAGCTTCAAACATTTCTGGACGTTTTTCAATGGCAAAAATCAATGAATATTGTAAATGCACAAACAGTAATTTCTCCGCATTGCAAGGTGCAATTCTGAAATTTTTTGCTTTTTCCTGCTCCTCTTAGCATGATAAAGAAGATTCAAAGAGAGTGAGATGCCAGCTCCTTTCATTCAGTCAGTAGCTTCAATCATTTCTGGTATATGAATAACATGATGTTTAACAATGGCAAAAATCAATGAATATTGTAAATGCACAAACAGTAATTTCTCCGCATTGCAAGGTGCAATTCTGAAATTTTTTGCTTTTTCCTGCTCCTCTTAGCATGATAAAGAAGATTCAAAGAGAGTGAGATGCCAGCTCCTTTCATTCAGTCAGTAGCTTCAATCATTTCTGGATGTTTTTCAATGGCAAAAATCAATGAATATTGTAAATGCACAAACAGTAATTTCTCCGCATTGCAAGGTGCAATTCTGAAATTTTTTGCTTTTTCCTGCTCCTCTTAGCATGATAAAGAAGATTCAAAGAGAGTGAGATGCCAGCTCCTTTCATTCAGTCAGTAGCTTCAATCATTTCTGGACGTTTTTCAACGGCAAAAATCAATGAATATTGTAAATGCACAAACAGTAATTTCTCCGCATTGCAAGGTGCAATTCTGAAATTTTTTGCTTTTTCCTGCTCCTCTTAGCATGATAAAGAAGATTCAAAGAGAGTGAGATGCCAGCTCCTTTCATTCAGTCAGTAGCTTCAATCATTTCTGGACGTTTTTCAATGGCAAAAATCAATGAATATTGTAAATGCACAAACAGTAATTTCTCCGCATTGCAAGGTGCAATTCTGAAATTTTTTGCTTTTTCCTGCTCCTCTTAGCATGATAAAGAAGATTCAAAGAGAGTGAGATGCCAGCTCCTTTCATTCAGTCAGTAGCTTCAATCATTTCTGGACGTTTTTCAATGGCAAAAATCAATGAATATTGTAAATGCACAAACAGTAATTTCTCCGTATTGCAAGGTGCAATTCTGAAATTTTTTGCTTTTTCCTGCTCCTCTTAGCATGATAAAGAAGATTCAAAGAGAGTGAGATGCCAGCTCCTTTCATTCAGTCAGTAGCTTCAATCATTTCTGGACGTTTTTCAATGGCAAAAATCAATGAATATTGTAAATGCACAAGCAGTAATTTCTCCGCATTGCAAGGTGCAATTCTGAAATTTTTTGCTTTTTCCTGCTCCTCTTAGCATGATAAAGAAGATTCAAAGAGACTGAGATGCCAGCTCCTTTCATTCAGTCAGTAGCTTCAATCATTTCTGGACGTTTTTCAATGGCAAAAATCAATGAATATTGTAAATGCACAAACAGTAATTTCTCCGCATTGCAAGGTGCAATTCTGAAATTTTTTACTTTTTCCTGCTCCTCTTAGCATGAAAAAGAAGATTCAAAGAGAGTGAGATGCCAGCTCCTTTCATTCAGTCAGTAGCTTCAATCATTTCTGGTATATGAATAACATGATGTTTTTCAATGGCAAAAATCAATGAATATTGTAAATGCACAAACAGTAATTTCTCCGCATTGCAAGGTGCAATTCTGAATTTTTTTGCTTTTTCCTGCTCCTCTTAGCATGATAAAGAAGATTCAAAGAGAGTGAGATGCCAGCTCCTTTCATTCAGTCAGTAGCTTCAATCATTTCTGGACGTTTTTCAATGGCAAAAATCAATGAATATTGTAAATGCACAAACAGTAATTTCTCCGCATTGCAAGGTGCACTTCTGAAATTTTTTGCTTTTTCCTGCTCCTCTTAGCATGATAAAGAAGATTCAAAGAGAGTGAGATGCCAGCTCCTTTCATTCAGTCAGTAGCTTCAATCATTTCTGGTATATGAATAACATGATGTTTTTCAATGGCAAAAATCAATGAATATTGTAAATGCACAAACAGTAATTTCTCCGCATTGCAAGGTGCAATTCTGAAATTTTTTGCTTTTTCCTGCTCCTCTTAGCATGATAAAGAAGATTCAAAGAGAGTGAGATGCCAGCTCCTTTCATTCAGTCAGTAGCTTCAATCATTTCTGGTATATGAATAACATGATGTTTTTCAATGGCAAAAATCAATGAATATTGTAAATGCACAAACAGTAATTTCTCCGCATTGCAAGGTGCAATTCTGAAATTTTTTGCCTTTTCCTGCTCCTCTTAGCATGATAAAGAAGATTCAAAGAGAGTGAGATGCCAGCTCCTTTCATTCAGTCAGTAGCTTCAATCATTTCTGGACGTTTTTCAATGGCAAAAATCAATGAATATTGTAAATGCACAAACAGTAGTTTCTCCGCATTGCAAGGTGCAATTCTGAAATTTTTTGCTTTTTCCTGCTCCTCTTAGCATGATAAAGAAGATTCAAAGAGAGTGAGATGCCAGCTCCTTTCATTCAGTCAGTAGCTTCAAACATTTCTGGTATATGAATAACATGATGTTTTTCAATGGCAAAAATCAATGAATATTGTAAATGCACAAACAGTAATTTCTCCGCATTGCAAGGTGCAATTCTGAAATTTTTTGCTTTTTCCTGCTCCTCTTAGCATGATAAAGAAGATTCAAAGAGAGTGAGATGCCAGCTCCTTTCATTCAGTCAGTAGCTTCAATCATTTCTGGACGTTTTTCAATGGCAAAAATCAATGAATATTGTAAATGCACAAACAGTAATTTCTCCGCATTGCAAGGTGCAATTCTGAAATTTTTTGCTTTTTCCTGCTCCTCTTAGCATGATAAAGAAGATTCAAAGAGAGTGAGATGCCAGCTCCTTTCATTCAGTCAGTAGCTTCAATCATTTCTGGACGTTTTTCAATGGCAAAAATCAATGAATATTGTAAATGCACAAACTGCAATTTCTCCGCATTGCAAGGTGCAATTCTGAAATTTTTTGCTTTTTCCTGCTCCTCTTAGCATGGTAAAGAAGATTCAAAGAGAGTGAGATGCCAGCTCCTTTCATTCAGTCAGTAGCTTCAATCATTTCTGGTATATGAATAACATGATGTTTTTCAATGGCAAAAATCAATGAATATTGTAAATGCACAAACAGTAATTTCTCCGCATTGCAAGGTGCAATTCTGAAATTTTTTGCTTTTTCCTGCTCCTCTTAGCATGATAAAGAAGATTCAAAGAGAGTGAGATGCCAGCTCCTTTCATTCAGTCAGTAGCTTCAATCATTTCTGGACGTTTTTCAATGGCAAAAATCATTGAATATTGTAAATGCACAAACAGTAATTTCTCCGCATTGCAAGGTGCAATTCTGAAATTTTTTACTTTTTCCTGCTCCTCTTAGCATGATAAAGAAGATTCAAAGAGAGTGAGATGCCAGCTCCTTTCATTCAGTCAGTAGCTTCAATCATTTCTGGTATATGAATAACATGATGTTTTTCAATCGCAAAAATCAATGAATATTGTAAATGCACAAACAGTAATTTCTCCGCATTGCAAGGTGCAATTCTGAAATGTTTTGCTTTTTCCTGCTCCTCTTAGCATGATAAAGAAGATTCAAAGAGAGTGAGATGCCAGCTCCTTTCATTCAGTCAGTAGCTTCAATCATTTCTGGACGTTTTTCAATGGCAAAAATCAATGAATATTGTAAATGCACAAACAGTAATTTCTCCGCATTGCAAGGTGCAATTCTGAAATTTTTTGCTTTTTCCTGCTCCTCTTAGCATGACAAAGAAGATTCAAAGAGAGTGAGATGCCAGATCCTTTCCTTCAGTCAGTAGCTTCAATCATTTCTGGTATATGAATAACATGATGTTTTTCAATGGCAAAAATCAATGAATTTTGTAAATGCACAAACAGTAATTTCTCCGCATTGCAAGGCGCAATTCTGAAATTTTTTGCTTTTTCCTGCTCCTCTTAGCATGATAAAGAAGATTCAAAGAGAGTGAGATGCCAGCTCCTTTCTTTCAGTCAGTAGCTTCAATCATTTCTGGACATTTTTCAATGGCAAAAATCAATGAATATTGTAAATGCACAAACAGTAATTTCTCCGCATTGCAAGGTGCAATTCTGAAATTTTTTGCTTTTTCCTGCTCCTCTTAGCATGATAAAGAAGATTCAAAGAGAGTGAGATGCCAGCTCCTTTCATTCAGTCAGTAGCTTCAATCATTTCTGGACGTTTTTCAATGGCAAAAATCAATGAATATTGTAAATGCACAAACAGTAATTTCTCCGCATTGCAAGGTGCAATTCTGAAATTTTTTGCTTTTTCCTGCTCCTCTTAGCATGATAAAGAAGATTCAAAGAGAGTGAGATGCCAGCTCCTTTCATTCAGTCAGTAGCTTCAATCATTTCTGGACGTTTTTCAATGGCAAAAATCATTGAATATTGTAAATGCACAAACAGTAATTTCTCCGCATTGCAAGGTGCAATTCTGAAATTTTTTACTTTTTCCTGCTCCTCTTAGCATGATAAAGAAGATTCAAAGAGAGTGAGATGCCAGCTCCTTTCATTCAGTCAGTAGCTTCAATCATTTCTGGTATATGAATAACATGATGTTTTTCAATCGCAAAAATCAATGAATATTGTAAATGCACAAACAGTAATTTCTCCGCATTGCAAGGTGCAATTCTGAAATGTTTTGCTTTTTCCTGCTCCTCTTAGCATGATAAAGAAGATTCAAAGAGAGTGAGATGCCAGCTCCTTTCATTCAGTCAGTAGCTTCAATCATTTCTGGACGTTTTTCAATGGCAAAAATCAATGAATATTGTAAATGCACAAACAGTAATTTCTCCGCATTGCAAGGTGCAATTCTGAAATTTTTTGCTTTTTCCTGCTCCTCTTAGCATGACAAAGAAGATTCAAAGAGAGTGAGATGCCAGATCCTTTCCTTCAGTCAGTAGCTTCAATCATTTCTGGTATATGAATAACATGATGTTTTTCAATGGCAAAAATCAATGAATTTTGTAAATGCACAAACAGTAATTTCTCCGCATTGCAAGGTGCAATTCTGAAATTTTTTGCTTTTTCCTGCTCCTCTTAGCATGATAAAGAAGATTCAAAGAGAGTGAGATGCCAGCTCCTTTCATTCAGTCAGTAGCTTCAATCATTTCTGGACATTTTTCAATGGCAAAAATCAATGAATATTGTAAATGCACAAACAGTAATTTCTCCGCATTGCAAGGTGCAATTCTGAAATTTTTTGCTTTTTCCTGCTCCTCTTAGCATGATAAAGAAGATTCAAAGAGAGTGAGATGCCAGCTCCTTTCATTCAGTCAGTAGCTTCAATCATTTCTGGACGTTTTTCAATGGCAAAAATCAATGAATATTGTAAATGCACAAACAGTAATTTCTCCGCATTGCAAGGTGCAATTCTGAAATTTTTTGCTTTTTCCTGCTCCTCTTAGCATGATAAAGAAGATTCAAAGAGAGTGAGATGCCAGCTCCTTTCATTCAGTCAGTAGCTTCAATCATTTCTGGACGTTTTTCAATGGCAAAAATCAATGAATATTGTAAATGCACAAACTGCAATTTCTCCGCATTGCAAGGTGCAATTCTGAAATTTTTTGCTTTTTCCTGCTCCTCTTAGCATGATAAAGAAGATTCAAAGAGAGTGAGATGCCAGCTCCTTTCATTCAGTCAGTAGCTTCAATCATTTCTGGACGTTTTTCAATGGCAAAAATCAATGAATATTGTAAATGCACAAACAGTAATTTCTCCGTATTGCAAGGTGCAATTCTGAAATTTTTTGCTTTTTCCTGCTCCTCTTAGCATGATAAAGAAGATTCAAAGAGAGTGAGATGCCAGCTCCTTTCATTCAGTCAGTAGCTTCAATCATTTCTGGACGTTTTTCAATGGCAAAAATCAATGAATATTGTAAATGCACAAGCAGTAATTTCTCCGCATTGCAAGGTGCAATTCTGAAATTTTTTGCTTTTTCCTGCTCCTCTTAGCATGATAAAGAAGATTCAAAGAGACTGAGATGCCAGCTCCTTTCATTCAGTCAGTAGCTTCAATCATTTCTGGACGTTTTTCAATGGCAAAAATCAATGAATATTGTAAATGCACAAACAGTAATTTCTCCGCATTGCAAGGTGCAATTCTGAAATTTTTTACTTTTTCCTGCTCCTCTTAGCATGAAAAAGAATATTCAAAGAGAGTGAGATGCCAGCTCCTTTCATTCAGTCAGTAGCTTCAATCATTTCTGGTATATGAATAACATGATGTTTTTCAATGGCAAAAATCAATGAATATTGTAAATGCACAAACAGTAATTTCTCCGCATTGCAAGGTGCAATTCTGAATTTTTTTGCTTTTTCCTGCTCCTCTTAGCATGATAAAGAAGATTCAAAGAGAGTGAGATGCCAGCTCCTTTCATTCAGTCAGTAGCTTCAATCATTTCTGGACGTTTTTCAATGGCAAAAATCAATGAATATTGTAAATGCACAAACAGTAATTTCTCCGCATTGCAAGGTGCACTTCTGAAATTTTTTGCTTTTTCCTGCTCCTCTTAGCATGATAAAGAAGATTCAAAGAGAGTGAGATGCCAGCTCCTTTCATTCAGTCAGTAGCTTCAATCATTTCTGGTATATGAATAACATGATGTTTTTCAATGGCAAAAATCAATGAATATTGTAAATGCACAAACAGTAATTTCTCCGCATTGCAAGGTGCAATTCTGAAATTTTTTGCTTTTTCCTGCTCCTCTTAGCATGATAAAGAAGATTCAAAGAGAGTGAGATGCCAGCTCCTTTCATTCAGTCAGTAGCTTCAATCATTTCTGGTATATGAATAACATGATGTTTTTCAATGGCAAAAATCAATGAATATTGTAAATGCACAAACAGTAATTTCTCCGCATTGCAAGGTGCAATTCTGAAATTTTTTGCCTTTTCCTGCTCCTCTTAGCATGATAAAGAAGATTCAAAGAGAGTGAGATGCCAGCTCCTTTCATTCAGTCAGTAGCTTCAATCATTTCTGGACGTTTTTCAATGGCAAAAATCAATGAATATTGTAAATGCACAAACAGTAATTTCTCCGCATTGCAAGGTGCAATTCTGAAATTTTTTGCTTTTTCCTGCTCCTCTTAGCATGATAAAGAAGATTCAAAGAGAGTGAGATGCCAGCTCCTTTCATTCAGTCAGTAGCTTCAAACATTTCTGGTATATGAATAACATGATGTTTTTCAATGGCAAAAATCAATGAATATTGTAAATGCACAAACAGTAATTTCTCCGCATTGCAAGGTGCAATTCTGAAATTTTTTGCTTTTTCCTGCTCCTCTTAGCATGATAAAGAAGATTCAAAGAGAGTGAGATGCCAGCTCCTTTCATTCAGTCAGTAGCTTCAATCATTTCTGGACGTTTTTCAATGGCAAAAATCAATGAATATTGTAAATGCACTAACAGTAATTTCTCCGCATTGCAAGGTGCAATTCTGAAATTTTTTGCTTTTTCCTGCTCCTCTTAGCATGATAAAGAAGATTCAAAGAGAGTGAGATGCCAGCTCCTTTCATTCAGTCAGTAGCTACAATCATTTCTGGACTTTTTTCAATGGCAAAAATCAATGAATATTGTAAATGCACAAACTGCAATTTCTCCGCATTGCAAGGTGCAATTCTGAAATTTTTTGCTTTTTCCTGCTCCTCTTAGCATGATAAAGAAGATTCAAAGAGAGTGAGATGCCAGCTCCTTTCATTCAGTCAGTAGCTTCAATCATTTCTGGTATATGAATAACATGATGTTTTTCAATGGCAAAAATCAATGAATATTGTAAATGCACAAACAGTAATTTCTCCGCATTGCAAGGTGCAATTCTGAAATTTTTTGCTTTTTCCTGCTCCTCTTAGCATGATAAAGAAGATTCAAAGAGAGTGAGATGCCAGCTCCTTTCATTCAGTCAGTAGCTTCAATCATTTCTGGACGTTTTTCAATGGCAAAAATCATTGAATATTGTAAATGCACAAACAGTAATTTCTCCGCATTGCAAGGTGCAATTCTGAAATTTTTTACTTTTTCCTGTTCCTCTTAGCATGATAAAGAAGATTCAAAGAGAGTGAGATGCCAGCTCCTTTCATTCAGTCAGTAGCTTCAATCATTTCTGGTATATGAATAACATGATGTTTTTCAATCGCAAAAATCAATGAATATTGTAAATGCACAAACAGTAATTTCTCCGCATTGCAAGGTGCAATTCTGAAATGTTTTGCTTTTTCCTGCTCCTCTTAGCATGATAAAGAAGATTCAAAGAGAGTGAGATGCCAGCTCCTTTCATTCAGTCAGTAGCTTCAATCATTTCTGGACGTTTTTCAATGGCAAAAATCAATGAATATTGTAAATGCACAAACAGTAATTTCTCCGCATTGCAAGGTGCAATTCTGACATTTTTTGCTTTTTCCTGCTCCTCTTAGCATGACAAAGAAGATTCAAAGAGAGTGAGATGCCAGATCCTTTCCTTCAGTCAGTAGCTTCAATCATTTCTGGTATATGAATAACATGATGTTTTTCAATGGCAAAAATCAATGAATTTTGTAAATGCACAAACAGTAATTTCTCCGCATTGCAAGGCGCAATTCTGAAATTTTTTGCTTTTTCCTGCTCCTCTTAGCATGATAAAGAAGATTCAAAGAGAGTGAGATGCCAGCTCCTTTCATTCAGTCAGTAGCTTCAATCATTTCTGGACATTTTTCAATGGCAAAAATCAATGAATATTGTAAATGCACAAACAGTAATTTCTCCGCATTGCAAGGTGCAATTCTGAAATTTTTTGCTTTTTCCTGCTCCTCTTAGCATGATAAAGAAGATTCAAAGAGAGTGAGATGCCAGCTCCTTTCATTCAGTCAGTAGCTTCAATCATTTCTGGACGTTTTTCAATGGCAAAAATCAATGAATATTGTAAATGCACAAACAGTAATTTCTCCACATTGCAAGGTGCAATTCTGAAATTTTTT
Source organism: Phyllobates terribilis (assembly GCF_046119375.1). Lineage (NCBI taxonomy): Eukaryota > Metazoa > Chordata > Amphibia > Anura > Dendrobatidae > Phyllobates > Phyllobates terribilis. The sequence continues at coordinate 204,943 of NW_027363407.1, read as the reverse complement.
GCTTTTTCCTGCTCCTCTTAGCATGATAAAGAAGATTCAAAGAGAGTGAGATGCCAGCTCCTTTCATTCAGTCAGTAGCTTCAATCATTTCTGGTATATGAATAACATGATGTTTTTCAATCGCAAAAATCAATGAATATTGTAAATGCACAAACAGTAATTTCTCCGCATTGCAAGGTGCAATTCTGAAATGTTTTGCTTTTTCCTGCTCCTCTTAGCATGATAAAGAAGATTCAAAGAGAGTGAGATGCCAGCTCCTTTCATTCAGTCAGTAGCTTCAATCATTTCTGGACGTTTTTCAATGGCAAAAATCAATGAATATTGTAAATGCACAAACAGTAATTTCTCCGCATTGCAAGGTGCAATTCTGAAATTTTTTGCTTTTTCCTGCTCCTCTTAGCATGACAAAGAAGATTCAAAGAGAGTGAGATGCCAGATCCTTTCCTTCAGTCAGTAGCTTCAATCATTTCTGGTATATGAATAACATGATGTTTTTCAATGGCAAAAATCAATGAATTTTGTAAATGCACAAACAGTAATTTCTCCGCATTGCAAGGCGCAATTCTGAAATTTTTTGCTTTTTCCTGCTCCTCTTAGCATGATAAAGAAGATTCAAAGAGAGTGAGATGCCAGCTCCTTTCATTCAGTCAGTAGCTTCAATCATTTCTGGACATTTTTCAATGGCAAAAATCAATGAATATTGTAAATGCACAAACAGTAATTTCTCCGCATTGCAAGGTGCAATTCTGAAATTTTTTGCTTTTTCCTGCTCCTCTTAGCATGATAAAGAAGATTCAAAGAGAGTGAGATGCCAGCTCCTTTCATTCAGTCAGTAGCTTCAATCATTTCTGGACGTTTTTCAATGGCAAAAATCAATGAATATTGTAAATGCACAAACAGTAATTTCTCCGCATTGCAAGGTGCAATTCTGAAATTTTTTGCTTTTTCCTGCTCCTCTTAGCATGATAAAGAAGATTCAAAGAGAGTGAGATGCCAGCTCCTTTCATTCAGTCAGTAGCTTCAATCATTTCTGGACGTTTTTCAATGGCAAAAATCAATGAATATTGTAAATGCACAAACTGAAATTTCTCCGCATTGCAAGGTGCAATTCTGAAATTTTTTGCTTTTTCCTGCTCCTCTTAGCATGATAAAGAAGATTCAAAGAGAGTGAGATGCCAGCTCCTTTCATTCAGTCAGTAGCTTCAATCATTTCTGGTATATGAATAACATGATGTTTTTCAATGGCAAAAATCAATGAATATTGTAAATGCACAAACAGTAATTTCTCCGCATTGCAAGGTGCAATTCTGAAATTTTTTGCTTTTTCCTGCTCCTCTTAGCATGATAAAGAAGATTCAAAGAGAGTGAGATGCCAGCTCCTTTCATTCAGTCAGTAGCTTCAATCATTTCTGGACGTTTTTCAATGGCAAAAATCAATGAATATTGTAAATGCACAAACTGCAATTTCTCCGCATTGCAAGGTGCAATTCTGAAATTTTTTGCTTTTTCCTGCTCCTCTTAGCATGATAAAGAAGATTCAAAGAGAGTGAGATGCCAGCTCCTTTCATTCAGTCAGTAGCTTCAATCATTTCTGGTATATGAATAACATGATGTTTTTCAATAGCAAAAATCAATGAATATTGTAAATGCACAAACAGTAATTTCTCCGCATTGCAAGGTGCAATTCTGAAATTTTTGGCTTTTTCCTGCTCCTCTTAGCATGATAAAGAAGATTCAAAGAGAGTGAGATGCCAGCTCCTTTCATTCAGTCAGTAGCTTCAATCATTTCTGGACGTTTTTCAATGGCAAAAATCAATGAATATTGTAAATGCACAAACAGTAATTTCTCCGCATTGCAAGGTGCAATTCTGAAATTTTTTGCTTTTTCCTGCTCCTCTTAGCATGATAAACAAGATTCAAAGAGAGTGAGATGCCAGCTCCTTTCATTCAGTCAGTAGCTTCAATCATTTCTGGACGTTTTTCAATGGCAAAAATCATTGAATATTGTAAATGCACAAACAGTAATTTCTCCGCATTGCAAGGTGCAATTCTGAAATTTTTTACTTTTTCCTGCTCCTCTTAGCATGATAAAGAAGATTCAAAGAGAATGAGATGCCAGCTCCTTTCATTCAGTCAGTAGCTTCAATCATTTCTGGTATAGGAATAACATGATGTTTTTCAATCGCAAAAATCAATGAATATTGTAAATGCACAAACAGTAATTTCTCCGCATTGCAAGGAGCAATTCTGAAATTTTTTGCTTTTTCCTGCTCCTCTTAGCATGATAAAGAAGATTCAAAGAGAGTGAGATGCCAGCTCCTTTCATTCAGTCAGTAGCTTCAATCATTTCTGGACGTTTTTCAATGGCAAAAATCAATGAATATTGTAAATGCACAAACAGTAATTTCTCCGCATTGCAAGGTGCAATTCTGAAATTTTTTGCTTTTTCCTGCTCCTCTTAGCATGATAAAGAAGATTCAAAGAGAGTGAGATGCCAGCTCCTTTCCTTCAGTCAGTAGCTTCAATCATTTCTGGTATATGAATAACATGATGTTTTTCAATGGCAAAAATCAATGAATTTTGTAAATGCACAAACAGTAATTTCTCCGCATTGCAAGGCGCAATTCTGAAATTTTTTGCTTTTTCCTGCTCCTCTTAGCATGATAAAGAAGATTCAAAGAGAGTGAGATGCCAGCTCCTTTCATTCAGTCAGTAGCTTCAATCATTTCTGGACATTTTTCAATGGCAAAAATCAATGAATATTGTAAATGCACAAACAGTAATTTCTCCGCATTGCAAGGTGCAATTCTGAAATTTTTTGCTTTTTCCTGCTCCTCTTAGCATGATAAAGAAGATTCAAAGAGAGTGAGATGCCAGCTCCTTTCATTCAGTCAGTAGCTTCAATCATTTCTGGACGTTTTTCAATGGCAAAAATCAATGAATATTGTAAATGCACAAACAGTAATTTCTCCGCATTGCAAGGTGCAATTCTGAAATTTTTTGCTTTTTCCTGCTCCTCTTAGCATGATAAAGAAGATTCAAAGAGAGTGAGGTGCCAGCTCCTTTCATTCAGTCAGGAGCTTCAAACATTTCTGGTATATGAATAACATGTTTTTCAATGGCAAAAATCAATGAATATTGTAAATGCACAAACAGTAATTTCTCCGCATTGCAAGGTGCAATTCTGAAATTTTTTGCTTTTTCCTGCTCCTCTTAGCATGATAAAGAAGATTCAAAGAGAGTGAGATGCCAGCTCCTTTCATTCAGTCAGTAGCTTCAATCATTTCTGGACGTTTTTCAATGGCAAAAATCAATGAATATTGTAAATGCACAAACTGTAATTTCTCCGCATTGCAAGGTGCAATTCTGAAATTTTTTGCTTTTTCCTGCTCCTCTTAGCATGATAAAGAAGATTCAAAGAGAGTGAGATGCCAGCTCCTTTCATTCAGTCAGTAGCTTCAATCATTTCTGGACGTTTTTCAATGGCAAAAATCAACGAATATTGTAAATGCACAAACAGTAATTTCTCCGCATTGCAAGGTGCAATTCTGAAATTTTTTGCTTTTTCCTGCTCCTCTTAGCATGATAAAGAAGATTCAAAGAGAGTGAGATGCCAGCTCCTTTCATTCAGTCAGTAGCTTCAATCATTTCTGGACGTTTTTCAATGGCAAAAATCAATGAATATTGTAAATGCACAAACTGTAATTTCTCCGCATTGCAAGGTGCAATTCTGAAATTTTTTGCTTTTTCCTGCTCCTCTTAGCATGATAAAGAAGACTCAAAGAGAGTGAGATGCCAGCTCCATTCATTGAGTCAGTAGCTTCAATCATTTCTGGACGTTTTTCAATGGCAAAAATCAATGAATATTGTAAATGCACAAACAGTAATTTCTCCGCATTGCAAGGTGCAATTCTGAAATTTTTTGCTTTTTCCTGCTCCTCTTAGAATGATAAAGAAGATTCAAAGAGAGTGAGATGCCAGCTCCTTTCATTCAGTCAGTACCTTCAATCATTTCTGGACGTTTTTCAATGGCAAAAATCAATGAATATTGTAAATGCACAAACAGTAATTTCTCCGCATTGCAAGGTGCAAGTCTGAAATTTTTTGCTTTTTCCTGCTCCTCTTAGAATGATAAAGAAGATTCAAAGAGAGTGAGATGCCAGCTCCTTTCATTCAGTCAGTACCTTCAATCATTTCTGGACGTTTTTCAATGGCAAAAATCAATGAATATTGTAAATGCACAAACAGTAATTTCTCCGCTTTGCAAGGTGCAAGTCTGAAATTTTTTGCTTTTTCCTGCTCCTCTTAGCATGATAAAGAAGATTCAAAGAGAGTGAGATGCCAGCTCCTTTCATTCAGTCAGTAGCTTCAAACATTTCTGGTATATGAATAACATGATGTTTTTCAATGGCAAAAATCAATGAATATTGTAAATGCACAAACAGTAATTTCTCCGCATTGCAAGGTGCAAGTCTGAAATTTTTTGCTTTTTCCTGCTCCTCTTAGCATGATAAAGAAGATTCAAAGAGAGTGAGATGCCAGCTACTTTCATTCAGTCAGTAGCTTCAATCATTTCTGGACGTTTTTCAATGGTAAAAATCAATGAATATTGTAAATGCACAAACAGTAATTTCTCCACATTGCAAGGTGCAATTCTGAAATTTTTTGCTTTATCCTGCTCCTCTTAGCATGATAAAGAAGATTCAAAGAGATTGAGATGCCAGCTCCTTTCATTCAGTCAGTAGCTTCAAACATTTCTGGTATATGAATAACATGATGTTTTTCAATGGCAAAAATCAATGAATATTGTAAATGCACAAACAGTAATTTCTCCGCATTGCAAGGTGCAATTCTGAAATTTTTTGCTTTTTCCTGCTCCTCTTAGCATGATAAAGAAGATTCAAAGAGAGTGAGATGCCAGCTCCTTTCATTCAGTCAGTAGCTTCAAACATTTCTGGTATATGAATAACATGATGTTTTTCAATGGCAAAAATCAATGAATATTGTAAATGCACAAACAGTAATTTCTCCGCATTGCAAGGTGCAAGTCTGAAATTTTTTGCTTTTTCCTGCTCCTCTTAGCATGATAAAGAAGATTCAAAGAGAGTGAGATGCCAGCTACTTTCATTCAGTCAGTAGCTTCAATCATTTCTGGACGTTATTCAATGGTAAAAATCAATGAATATTGTAAATGCACAAACAGTAATTTCTCCACATTGCAAGGTGCAATTCTGAAATTTTTTGCTTTTTCCTGCTCCTCTTAGCATGATAAAGAAGATTCAAAGAGAGTGAGATGCCAGCTCCTTTCATTCAGTCAGTAGCTTCAAACATTTCTGGTATATGAATAACATGATGTTTTTCAATGGCAAAAATCAATGAATATTGTAAATGCACAAACAGTAATTTCTCCGCATTGCAAGGTGCAATTCTGAAATTTTTTGCTTTTTCCTGCTCCTCTTAGCATGATAAAGAAGATTCAAAGAGAGTGAGATGCCAGCTCCTTTCATTCAGTCAGTAGCTTCAATCATTTCTGGATGTTTTTCAATGGCAAAAATCAATGAATATTGTAAATGCACAAACTGTAATTTCTCCGCATTGCAAGGTGCAATTCTGAAATTTTTTGCTTTTTCCTGCTCCTCTTAGCATGATAAAGAAGATTCAAAGAGAGTGAGATGCCAGCTCCTTTCATTCAGTCAGTAGCTTCAATCATTTCTGGACGTTTTTCAATGGCAAAAATCAATGAATATTGTAAATGCACAAACAGTAATTTCTCCGCATTGCAAGGTGCAATTCTGAAATTTTTTGCTTTTTCCTGCTCCTCTTAGCATGATAAAGAAGATTCAAAGAGAGTGAGATGCCAGCTCCTTTCATTCAGTCAGTACCTTCAATCATTTCTGGACGTTTTTCAATGGCAAAAATCAATGAATATTGTAAATGCACAAACAGTAATTTTTCCGCATTGCAAGGTGCAATTCTGAAATTTTTTGCTTTTTCCCGCTCCTCTTAGCATGATAAAGAAGATTCAAAGAGAGTGAGGTGCCAGCTCCTTTCATTCAGTCAGTAGCTTCAAACATTTCTGGTATATGAATAACATGTTTTTCAATGGCAAAAATCAATGAATATTGTAAATGCACAAACAGTAATTTCTCCGCATTGCAAGGTGCAATTCTGAAATTTTTTGCTTTTTCCTGCTCCTCTTAGCATGATAAAGAAGATTCAAAGAGAGTGAGATGCCAGCTCCTTTCATTCAGTCAGTAGCTTCAATCATTTCTGGACGTTTTTCAATGGCAAAAATCAATGAATATTGTAAATGCACAAACAGTAATTTCTCCGCATTGCAAGGTGCAATTCTGAAATTTTTTGCTTTTTCCTGCTCCTCTTAGCATGATAAAGAAGATTCAAAGAGAGTGAGATGCCAGCTCCTTTCATTCAGTCAGTAGCTTCAATCATTTCTGGACGTTTTTCAATGGCAAAAATCAATGAATATTGTAAATGCACAAACAGTAATTTCTCCGCATTGCAAGGTGCAATTCTGAAATTTTTTTGCTTTTTCCTGCTCCTCTTAGCATGATAAAGAAGATTCAAAGAGAGTGAGATGCCAGCTCCTTTCATTCAGTCAGTAGCTTCAAACATTTCTGGTATATGAATAACATGATGTTTATCAATGGCAAAAATCAATGAATATTGTAAATGCACAAACAGTAATTTCTCCGCATTGCAAGGTGCAAGTCTGAAATTTTTTGCTTTTTCCTGCTCCTCTTAGCATGATAAAGAAGATTCAAAGAGAGTGAGATGCCAGCTACTTTCATTCAGTCAGTAGCTTCAATCATTTCTGGACGTTTTTCAATGGTAAAAATCAATGAATATTGTAAATGCACAAACAGTAATTTCTCCACATTGCAAGGTGCAATTCTAAAATTTTTTGCTTTTTCCTGCTCCTCTTAGCATGATAAAGAAGATTCAAAGAGAGTGAGATGCCAGCTCCTTTCATTCAGTCAGTAGCTTCAAACATTTCTGGTATATGAATAACATGATGTTTTTCAATGGCAAAAATCAATGAATATTGTAAATGCACAAACAGTAATTTCTCCGCATTGCAAGGTGCAATTCTGAAATTTTTTGCTTTTTCCTGCTCCTCTTAGCATGATTCAAAGAGAGTGAGATGCCAGCTCCTTTCATTCAGTCAGTAGCTTCAATCATTTCTGGACATTTTTCAATGGCAAAAATCAATGAATATTGTAAATGCACAAACAGTAATTTCTCCGCATTGCAAGGTGCAATTCTGAAATTTTTTGCTTTTTCCTGCTCCTCTTAGAATGATAAAGAAGATTCAAAGAGAGTGAGATGCCAGCTCCTTTCATTCAGTCAGTACCTTCAATCATTTCTGGACGTTTTTCAATGGCAAAAATCAATGAATATTGTAAATGCACAAACAGTAATTTCTCCGCATTGCAAGGTGCAAGTCTGAAATTTTTTGCTTTTTCCTGCTCCTCTTAGAATGATAAAGAAGATTCAAAGAGAGTGAGATGCCAGCTCCTTTCATTCAGTCAGTACCTTCAATCATTTCTGGACGTTTTTCAATGGCAAAAATCAATGAATATTGTAAATGCACAAACAGTAATTTCTCCGCTTTGCAAGGTGCAAGTCTGAAATTTTTTGCTTTTTCCTGCTCCTCTTAGCATGATAAAGAAGATTCAAAGAGAGTGAGATGCCAGCTCCTTTCATTCAGTCAGTAGCTTCAAACATTTCTGGTATATGAATAACATGATGTTTTTCAATGGCAAAAATCAATGAATATTGTAAATGCACAAACAGTAATTTCTCCGCATTGCAAGGTGCAAGTCTGAAATTTTTTGCTTTTTCCTGCTCCACTTAGCATGATAAAGAAGATTCAAAGAGAGTGAGATGCCAGCTACTTTCATTCAGTCAGTAGCTTCAATCATTTCTGGACGTTTTTCAATGGTAAAAATCAATGAATATTGTAAATGCACAAACAGTAATTTCTCCACATTGCAAGGTGCAATTCTGAAATTTTTTGCTTTATCCTGCTCCTCTTAGCATGATAAAGAAGATTCAAAGAGATTGAGATGCCAGCTCCTTTCATTCAGTCAGTAGCTTCAAACATTTCTGGTATATGAATAACATGATGTTTTTCAATGGCAAAAATCAATGAATATTGTAAATGCACAAACAGTAATTTCTCCGCATTGCAAGGTGCAATTCTGAAATTTTTTGCTTTTTCCTGCTCCTCTTAGCATGATAAAGAAGATTCAAAGAGAGTGAGATGCCAGCTCCTTTCATTCAGTCAGTAGCTTCAAACATTTCTGGTATATGAATAACATGATGTTTTTCAATGGCAAAAATCAATGAATATTGTAAATGCACAAACAGTAATTTCTCCGCATTGCAAGGTGCAAGTCTGAAATTTTTTGCTTTTTCCTGCTCCTCTTAGCATGATAAAGAAGATTCAAAGAGAGTGAGATGCCAGCTACTTTCATTCAGTCAGTAGCTTCAATCATTTCTGGACGTTATTCAATGGTAAAAATCAATGAATATTGTAAATGCACAAACAGTAATTTCTCCACATTGCAAGGTGCAATTCTGAAATTTTTTGCTTTTTCCTGCTCCTCTTAGCATGATAAAGAAGATTCAAAGAGAGTGAGATGCCAGCTCCTTTCATTCAGTCAGTAGCTTCAAACATTTCTGGTATATGAATAACATGATGTTTTTCAATGGCAAAAATCAATGAATATTGTAAATGCACAAACAGTAATTTCTCCGCATTGCAAGGTGCAATTCTGAAATTTTTTGCTTTTTCCTGCTCCTCTTAGCATGATAAAGAAGATTCAAAGAGAGTGAGATGCCAGCTCCTTTCATTCAGTCAGTAGCTTCAATCATTTCTGGATGTTTTTCAATGGCAAAAATCAATGAATATTGTAAATGCACAAACTGTAATTTCTCCGCATTGCAAGGTGCAATTCTGAAATTTTTTGCTTTTTCCTGCTCCTCTTAGCATGATAAAGAAGATTCAAAGAGAGTGAGATGCCAGCTCCTTTCATTCAGTCAGTAGCTTCAATCATTTCTGGACGTTTTTCAATGGCAAAAATCAATGAATATTGTAAATGCACAAACAGTAATTTCTCCGCATTGCAAGGTGCAATTCTGAAATTTTTTGCTTTTTCCTGCTCCTCTTAGCATGATAAAGAAGATTCAAAGAGAGTGAGATGCCAGCTCCTTTCATTCAGTCAGTACCTTCAATCATTTCTGGACGTTTTTCAATGGCAAAAATCAATGAATATTGTAAATGCACAAACAGTAATTTTTCCGCATTGCAAGGTGCAATTCTGAAATTTTTTGCTTTTTCCCGCTCCTCTTAGCATGATAAAGAAGATTCAAAGAGAGTGAGGTGCCAGCTCCTTTCATTCAGTCAGTAGCTTCAAACATTTCTGGTATATGAATAACATGTTTTTCAATGGCAAAAATCAATGAATATTGTAAATGCACAAACAGTAATTTCTCCGCATTGCAAGGTGCAATTCTGAAATTTTTTGCTTTTTCCTGCTCCTCTTAGCATGATAAAGAAGATTCAAAGAGAGTGAGATGCCAGCTCCTTTCATTCAGTCAGTAGCTTCAATCATTTCTGGACGTTTTTCAATGGCAAAAATCAATGAATATTGTAAATGCACAAACAGTAATTTCTCCGCATTGCAAGGTGCAATTCTGAAATTTTTTGCTTTTTCCTGCTCCTCTTAGCATGATAAAGAAGATTCAAAGAGAGTGAGATGCCAGCTCCTTTCATTCAGTCAGTAGCTTCAATCATTTCTGGACGTTTTTCAATGGCAAAAATCAATGAATATTGTAAATGCACAAACAGTAATTTCTCCGCATTGCAAGGTGCAATTCTGAAATTTTTTGCTTTTTCCTGCTCCTCTTAGCATGATAAAGAAGATTCAAAGAGAGTGAGATGCCAGCTCCTTTCATTCAGTCAGTAGCTTCAAACATTTCTGGTATATGAATAACATGATGTTTATCAATGGCAAAAATCAATGAATATTGTAAATGCACAAACAGTAATTTCTCCGCATTGCAAGGTGCAAGTCTGAAATTTTTTGCTTTTTCCTGCTCCTCTTAGCATGATAAAGAAGATTCAAAGAGAGTGAGATGCCAGCTACTTTCATTCAGTCAGTAGCTTCAATCATTTCTGGACGTTTTTCAATGGTAAAAATCAATGAATATTGTAAATGCACAAACAGTAATTTCTCCACATTGCAAGGTGCAATTCTAAAATTTTTTGCTTTTTCCTGCTCCTCTTAGCATGATAAAGAAGATTCAAAGAGAGTGAGATGCCAGCTCCTTTCATTCAGTCAGTAGCTTCAAACATTTCTGGTATATGAATAACATGATGTTTTTCAATGGCAAAAATCAATGAATATTGTAAATGCACAAACAGTAATTTCTCCGCATTGCAAGGTGCAATTCTGAAATTTTTTGCTTTTTCCTGCTCCTCTTAGCATGATTCAAAGAGAGTGAGATGCCAGCTCCTTTCATTCAGTCAGTAGCTTCAATCATTTCTGGACATTTTTCAATGGCAAAAATCAATGAATATTGTAAATGCACAAACAGTAATTTCTCCGCATTGCAAGGTGCAATTCTGAAATTTTTTGCTTTTTCCTGCTCCTCTTAGCATGATAAAGAAGATTCAAAGAGAGTGAGATGTCAGCTCCTTTCATTCAGTCAGTAGCTTCAAACATTTCTGGTATATGAATAACATGATGTTTTTCAATGGCAAAAATCAATGAATATTGTAAATGCACAAACAGTAATTTCTCCGCATTGCAAGGTGCAATTCTGAAATTTTTTGCTTTTTCCTGCTCCTCTTAGCATGATAAAGAAGATTCAAAGAGAGTGAGATGCCAGCTCCTTTCATTCAGTCAGTAGCTTCAAACATTTCTGGTATATGAATAACATGATGTTTTTCAATGGCAAAAATCAATGAATATTGTAAATGCACAAATAGTAATTTCTCCGCATTGCAAGGTGCAAGTCTGAAATTTTTTGCTTTTTCCTGCTCCTCTTAGCATGATAAAGAAGATTCAAAGAGAGTGAGATGCCAGCTACTTTCATTCAGTCAGTAGCTTCAATCATTTCTGGACGTTTTTCAATGGCAAAAATCAATGAATATTGTAAATGCACAAACAGTAATTTCTCCGTATTGCAAGGTGCAATTCTGAAATTTTTTGCTTTTTCCTGCTCCTCTTAGCATGATAAAGAAGATTCAAAGAGAGTGAGATGCCAGCTCCTTTCATTCAGTCAGTAGCTTCAAACATTTCTGGTATATGAATAACATGATGTTTATCAATGGCAAAAATCAATGAATATTGTAAATGCACAAACAGTAATTTCTCCGCATTGCAAGGTGCAAGTCTGAAATTTTTTGCTTTTTCCTGCTCCTCTTAGCATGATAAAGAAGATTCAAAGAGAGTGAGATGCCAGCTACTTTCATTCAGTCAGTAGCTTCAATCATTTCTGGACGTTTTTCAATGGTAAAAATCAATGAATATTGTAAATGCACAAACAGTAATTTCTCCACATTGCAAGGTGCAATTCTAAAATTTTTTGCTTTTTCCTGCTCCTCTTAGCATGATAAAGAAGATTCAAAGAGAGTGAGATGCCAGCTCCTTTCATTCAGTCAGTAGCTTCAAACATTTCTGGTATATGAATAACATGATGTTTTTCAATGGCAAAAATCAATGAATATTGTAAATGCACAAACAGTAATTTCTCCGCATTGCAAGGTGCAATTCTGAAATTTTTTGCTTTTTCCTGCTCCTCTTAGCATGATAAAGAAGATTCAAAGAGAGTGAGATGTCAGCTCCTTTCATTCAGTCAGTAGCTTCAAACATTTCTGGTATATGAATAACATTATGTTTTTCAATGGCAAAAATCAATGAATATTGTAAATGCACAAACAGTAATTTCTCCGCATTGCAAGGTGCAATTCTGAAATTTTTTGCTTTTTCCTGCTCCTCTTAGCATGATAAAGAAGATTCAAAGAGAGTGAGATGCCAGCTCCTTTCATTCAGTCAGTAGCTTCAAACATTTCTGGTATATGAATAACATGATGTTTTTCAATGGCAAAAATCAATGAATATTGTAAATGCACAAATAGTAATTTCTCCGCATTGCAAGGTGCAAGTCTGAAATTTTTTGCTTTTTCCTGCTCCTCTTAGCATGATAAAGAAGATTCAAAGAGAGTGAGATGCCAGCTACTTTCATTCAGTCAGTAGCTTCAATCATTTCTGGACATTTTTCAATGGTAAAAATCAATGAATATTGTAAATGCACAAACAGTAATTTCTCCACATTGCAAGGTGCAATTCTGAAATTTTTTGCTTTTTCCTGCTCCTCTTAGCATGATAAAGAAGATTCAAAGAGATTGAGATGCCAGCTCCTTTCATTCAGTCAGTAGCTTCAAACATTTCTTGTATATGAATAACATGATGTTTTTCAATGGCAAAAATCAATGAATATTGTAAATGCACAAACAGTAATTTCTCCGCATTGCAAGGTGCAATTCTGAAATTTTTTGCTTTTTCCTGCTCCTCTTAGCATGATAAAGAAGATTCAAAGAGAGTGAGATGCCAGCTCCTTTCATTCAGTCAGTAGCTTCAAACATTTCTGGTATATGAATAACATGATGTTTATCAATGGCAAAAATCAATGAATATTGTAAATGCACAAACAGTAATTTCTCCGCATTGCAAGGTGCAAGTCTGAAATTTTTTGCTTTTTCCTGCTCCTCTTAGCATGATAAAGAAGATTCAAAGAGAGTGAGATGCCAGCTACTTTCATTCAGTCAGTAGCTTCAATCATTTCTGGACGTTTTTCAATGGTAAAAATCAATGAATATTGTAAATGCACAAACAGTAATTTCTCCACATTGCAAGGTGCAATTCTAAAATTTTTTGCTTTTTCCTGCTCCTCTTAGCATGATAAAGAAGATTCAAAGAGAGTGAGATGCCAGCTCCTTTCATTCAGTCAGTAGCTTCAAACATTTCTGGTATATGAATAACATGATGTTTTTCAATGGCAAAAATCAATGAATATTGTAAATGCACAAACAGTAATTTCTCCGCATTGCAAGGTGCAATTCTGAAATTTTTTGCTTTTTCCTGCTCCTCTTAGCATGATTCAAAGAGAGTGAGATGCCAGCTCCTTTCATTCAGTCAGTAGCTTCAATCATTTCTGGACATTTTTCAATGGCAAAAATCAATGAATATTGTAAATGCACAAACAGTAATTTCTCCGCATTGCAAGGTGCAATTCTGAAATTTTTTGCTTTTTCCTGCTCCTCTTAGCATGATAAAGAAGATTCAAAGAGAGTGAGATGTCAGCTCCTTTCATTCAGTCAGTAGCTTCAAACATTTCTGGTATATGAATAACATGATGTTTTTCAATGGCAAAAATCAATGAATATTGTAAATGCACAAACAGTAATTTCTCCGCATTGCAAGGTGCAATTCTGAAATTTTTTGCTTTTTCCTGCTCCTCTTAGCATGATAAAGAAGATTCAAAGAGAGTGAGATGCCAGCTCCTTTCATTCAGTCAGTAGCTTCAAACATTTCTGGTATATGAATAACATGATGTTTTTCAATGGCAAAAATCAATGAATATTGTAAATGCACAAATAGTAATTTCTCCGCATTGCAAGGTGCAAGTCTGAAATTTTTTGCTTTTTCCTGCTCCTCTTAGCATGATAAAGAAGATTCAAAGAGAGTGAGATGCCAGCTACTTTCATTCAGTCAGTAGCTTCAATCATTTCTGGACGTTTTTCAATGGCAAAAATCAATGAATATTGTAAATGCACAAACAGTAATTTCTCCGTATTGCAAGGTGCAATTCTGAAATTTTTTGCTTTTTCCTGCTCCTCTTAGCATGATAAAGAAGATTCAAAGAGAGTGAGATGCCAGCTCCTTTCATTCAGTCAGTAGCTTCAAACATTTCTGGTATTTGAATAACATGATGTTTATCAATGGCAAAAATCAATGAATATTGTAAATGCACAAACAGTAATTTCTCCGCATTGCAAGGTGCAAGTCTGAAATTTTTTGCTTTTTCCTGCTCCTCTTAGCATGATAAAGAAGATTCAAAGAGAGTGAGATGCCAGCTACTTTCATTCAGTCAGTAGCTTCAATCATTTCTGGACGTTTTTCAATGGTAAAAATCAATGAATATTGTAAATGCACAAACAGTAATTTCTCCACATTGCAAGGTGCAATTCTAAAATTTTTTGCTTTTTCCTGCTCCTCTTAGCATGATAAAGAAGATTCAAAGAGAGTGAGATGCCAGCTCCTTTCATTCAGTCAGTAGCTTCAAACATTTCTGGTATATGAATAACATGATGTTTTTCAATGGCAAAAATCAATGAATATTGTAAATGCACAAACAGTAATTTCTCCGCATTGCAAGGTGCAATTCTGAAATTTTTTGCTTTTTCCTGCTCCTCTTAGCATGATTCAAAGAGAGTGAGATGCCAGCTCCTTTCATTCAGTCAGTAGCTTCAATCATTTCTGGACATTTTTCAATGGCAAAAATCAATGAATATTGTAAATGCACAAACAGTAATTTCTCCGCATTGCAAGGTGCAATTCTGAAATTTTTTGCTTTTTCCTGCTCCTCTTAGCATGATAAAGAAGATTAAAAGAGAGTGAGATGTCAGCTCCTTTCATTCAGTCAGTAGCTTCAAACATTTCTGGTATATGAATAACATGATGTTTTTCAATGGCAAAAATCAATGAATATTGTAAATGCACAAACAGTAATTTCTCCGCATTGCAAGGTGCAATTCTGAAATTTTTTGCTTTTTCCTGCTCCTCTTAGCATGATAAAGAAGATTCAAAGAGAGTGAGATGCCAGCTCCTTTCATTCAGTCAGTAGCTTCAAACATTTCTGGTATATGAATAACATGATGTTTTTCAATGGCAAAAATCAATGAATATTGTAAATGCACAAATAGTAATTTCTCCGCATTGCAAGGTGCAAGTCTGAAATTTTTTGCTTTTTCCTGCTCCTCTTAGCATGATAAAGAAGATTCAAAGAGAGTGAGATGCCAGCTACTTTCATTCAGTCAGTAGCTTCAATCATTTCTGGACATTTTTCAATGGTAAAAATCAATGAATATTGTAAATGCACAAACAGTAATTTCTCCACATTGCAAGGTGCAATTCTGAAATTTTTTGCTTTTTCCTGCTCCTCTTAGCATGATAAAGAAGATTCAAAGAGATTGAGATGCCAGCTCCTTTCATTCAGTCAGTAGCTTCAAACATTTCTTGTATATGAATAACATGATGTTTTTCAATGGCAAAAATCAATGAATATTGTAAATGCACAAACAGTAATTTCTCCGCATTGCAAGGTGCAATTCTGAAATTTTTTGCTTTTTCCTGCTCCTCTTAGCATGATAAAGAAGATTCAAAGAGAGTGAGATGCCAGCTCCTTTCATTCAGTCAGTAGCTTCAAACATTTCTGGTATATGAATAACATGATGTTTTTCAATGGCAAAAATCAATGAATATTGTAAATGCACAAACAGTAATTTCTCCGCATTGCAAGGTGCAAGTCTGAAATTTTTTGCTTTTTCCTGCTCCTCTTAGCATGATAAAGAAAATTCAAAGAGAGTGAGATGCCAGCTACTTTCATTCAGTCAGTAGCTTCAATCATTTCTGGACGTTTTTCAATGGTAAAAATCAATGAATATTGTAAATGCACAAACAGTAATTTCTCCACATTGCAAGGTGCAATTCTGAAATTTTTTGCTTTTTCCTGCTCCTCTTAGCATGATAAAGAAGATTCAAAGAGAGTGAGATGCCAGCTCCTTTCATTCAGTCAGTAGCTTCAAACATTTCTGGTATATAAATAACATGATGTTTTTCAATGGCAAAAATCAATGAATATTGTAAATGCACAAACAGTAATTTCTCCGCATTGCAAGGTGCAATTCTGAAATTTTTTGCTTTTTCCTGCTCCTCTTAGCATGATAAAGAAGATTCAAAGAGAGTGAGATGCCAGCTCCTTTCATTCAGTCAGTAGCTTCAAACATTTCTGGTATATGAATAACATGATGTTTTTCAATGGCAAAAATCAATGAATATTGTAAATGCACAAACAGTAATTTCTCCGCATTGCAAGGTGCAATTCTGAAATTTCTTGCTTTTTCCTGCTCCTCTTAGCATGATAAAGAAGATTCAAAGAGAGTGAGATGCCAGCTCCTTTCATTCAGTCAGTAGCTTCAATCATTTCTGGTATATGAATAACATGATGTTTTTCAATGGCAAAAATCAATGAATATTGTAAATGCACAAACAGTAATTTCTCCGCATTGCAAGGTGCAATTCTGAAATTTTTTGCTTTTTCCTGCTCCTCTTAGCATGATAAAGAAGATTCAAAGAGAGTGAGATGCCAGCTCCTTTCATTCAGTCAGTAGCTTCAATCATTTCTGGACTTTTTTCAACGGCAAAAATCAATGAATATTGTAAATGCACAAACAGTAATTTCTCCGCATTGCAAGGTGCAATTCTGAAATTTTTTGCTTTTTCCTGCTCCTCTTAGCATGATAAAGAAGATTCAAAGAGAGTGAGATGCCAGCTCCTTTCATTCAGTCAGTAGCTTCAATCATTTCTGGACGTTTTTCAATGGCAAAAATCAATGTATATTGTAAATGCACAAACAGTAATTTCTCCGCATTGCAAGGTGCAATTCTGAAATTTTTTGCTTTTTCCTGCTCCTCTTAGCATGATAAAGAAGATTCAAAGAGAGTGAGATGCCAGCTCCTTTCATTCAGTCAGTAGCTTCAAACATTTCTGGTATATGAATAACATGATGTTTTTCAATGGCAAAAATCAATGAATTTTGTAAATGCACAAACAGCAATTTCTCCGCATTGCAAGGTGCAATTCTGAAATTTTTTGCTTTTTCCTGCTCCTCTTAGCATGATAAAGAAGATTCAAAGAGAGTGAGATGCCAGCTCCTTTCATTCAGTCAGTAGCTTCAATCATTTCTGGACGTTTTTCAATGGCAAAAATCAATGAATATTGTAAATGCACAAACAGTAATTTCTCCGCATTGCGAGGTGCAATTCTGAAATTTTTTGCTTTTTCCTGCTCCTCTTAGCATGATAAAGAAGATTCAAAGAGAGTGAGATGCCAGCTCCTTTCATTCAGTCAGTAGCTTCAATCATTTCTGGTATGTGAATAACATGATGTTTTTCAATGGCAAAAATCAATGAATATTGTAAATGCACAAACAGTAATTTCTCCGCATTGCAAGGTGCAATTCTGAAATGTTTTGCTTTTTCCTGCTCCTCTTAGCATGATAAAGAAGATTCAAAGAGAGTGAGATGCCAGCTCCTTTCATTCAGTCAGTAGCTTCAATCATTTCTGGTATATGAATAACATGATGTTTTTCAATGGCAAAAATCAATGAATATTGTAAATGCACAAACAGTAATTTATTCGCATTGCAAGGTGCAATTCTGAAATTTTTTGGTTTTTCCTGCTCCTCTTAGCATGATAAAGAAGATTCAAAGAGAGTGAGATGCCAGCTCCTTTCATTCAGTCAGTAGCTTCAAACATTTCTGGTATATGAATAACATGATGTTTTTCAATGGCAAAAATCAATGAATATTGTAAATGCACAAACAGTAATTTCTCCGCATTGCAAGGTTCAATTCTGAAATTTTTTGCCTTTTCCTGCTCCTCTTAGCATGATAAAGAAGATTCAAAGAGAGTGAGATGCCAGCTCCTTTCATTCAGTCAGTAGCTTCAATCATTTCTGGACGTTTTTCAATGGCAAAAATCAATGAATATTGTAAATGCACAAACAGTAATTTCTCTGCATTGCAAGGTGCAATTCTGAAATTTTTTGCTTATTCCTGCTCCTCTTAGCATGATAAAGAAGATTCAAAGAGAGTGAGATTCCAGCTCCTTTCATTCAGTCAGTAGCTTCAAACATTTCTGGTATATGAATAACATGATGTTTTTCAATGGCAAAAATCAATGAATATTGTAAATGCACAAACAGTAATTTCTCCGCATTGCAAGGTGCAATTCTGAAATTTTTTGCTTTTTCCTGCTCCTCTTAGCATGATAAAGAAGATTCAAAGAGAGTGAGATGCCAGCTCCTTTCATTCAGTCAGTAGCTTCAATCATTTCTGGACGTTTTTCAATGGCAAAAATCAATGAATATTGTAAATGCACAAACAGTAATTTCTCCGCATTGCAAGGTGCAATTCTGAAATTTTTTGCTTTTTTCTGCTCCTCTTAGCATGATAAAGAAGATTCAAAGAGAGTGAGATGCCAGCTCCTTTCATTCAGTCAGTAGCTTCAATCATTTCTGGTATATGAATAACATGATGTTTTTCAATGGCAAAAATCAATGAATATTGTAAATGCACAAACAGTAATTTCTCCGCATTGCAAGGTGCAATTCTGAAATTTTTTGCTTTTTCCTGCTCCTCTTAGCATGATAAAGAAGATTCAAAGAGAGTGAGATGCCAGCTCCTTTCATTCAGTCAGTAGCTTCAATCATTTCTGGACGTTTTTCAATGGCAAAAATCAATGAATATTGTAAATGCACAAACAGTAATTTCTCCGCATTGCAAGGTGCAATTCTGAAATTTTTTGCTTTTTCCTGCTCCTCTTAGCATGATAAAGAAGATTCAAAGAGAGTGACATGCCAGCTCCTTTCATTCAGTCAGTAGCTTCAAACATTTCTGGTATATGAATAACATGATGTTTTTCAATGGCAAAAATCAATGAATATTGTAAATGCACAAACAGTAATTTCTCCGCATTGCAAGGTGCAATTCTGAAATTTTTTGCTTTTTCCTGCTCCTCTTAGCATGATAAAGAAGATTCAAAGAGAGTGAGATGCCAGCTCCTTTCATTCAGTCAGTAGCTTCAATCATTTCTGGACGTTTTTCAATGGCAAAAATCAATGAATATTGTAAATGCACAAACAGTAATTTCTCCGCATTGCAAGGTGCAATTCTGAAATTTTTTGCTTTTTCCTGCTCCTCTTAGCATGATAAAGAAGATTCAAAGAGAGTGAGATGCCAGCTCCTTTCATTCAGTCGGTAGGTTCAATCATTTCTGGACGTTTTTCAATGGCAAAAATCAATGAATATTGTAAATGCACAAACAGTAATTTCTCCGCATTGCAAGGTGCAATTCTGAAATTTTTTGCTTTTTCCTGCTCCTCTTAGCATGATAAAGAAGATTCAAAGAGAGTGAGATGCCAGCTCCTTTCATTCAGTCAGTAGCTTCAATCATTTCTGGACGTTTTTCAATGGCAAAAATCAATGAATATTGTAAATGCACAAACAGTAATTTCTGCGCATTGCAAGGTGCAATTCTGAAATTTTTTGCTTTTTCCTGCTCCTCTTAGCATGATAAAGAAGATTCAAAGAGAGTGAGATGCCAGCTCCTTTCATTCAGTCAGTAGCTTCAAACATTTCTGGTATATGAATAACATGATGTTTTTCAATGGCAAAAATCAATGAATTTTGTAAATGCACAAACAGCAATTTCTCCGCATTGCAAGGTGCAATTCTGAAATTTTTTGCTTTTTCCTGCTCCTCTTAGCATGATAAAGAAGATTCAAAGAGAGTGAGATGCCAGCTCCTTTCATTCAGTCAGTAGCTTCAATCATTTCTGGACGTTTTTCAATGGCAAAAATCAATGAATATTGTAAATGCACAAACAGTAATTTCTCCGCATTGCGAGGTGCAATTCTGAAATTTTTTGCTTTTTCCTGCTCCTCTTAGCATGATAAAGAAGATTCAAAGAGAGTGAGATGCCAGCTCCTTTCATTCAGTCAGTAGCTTCAATCATTTCTGGTATGTGAATAACATGATGTTTTTCAATGGCAAAAATCAATGAATATTGTAAATGCACAAACAGTAATTTCTCCGCATTGCAAGGTGCAATTCTGAAATGTTTTGCTTTTTCCTGCTCCTCTTAGCATGATAAAGAAGATTCAAAGAGAGTGACATGCCAGCTCCTTTCATTCAGTCAGTAGCTTCAAACATTTCTGGTATATGAATAACATGATGTTTTTCAATGGCAAAAATCAATGAATATTGTAAATGCACAAACAGTAATTTCTCCGCATTGCAAGGTGCAATTCTGAAATTTTTTGCTTTTTCCTGCTCCTCTTAGCATGATAAAGAAGATTCAAAGAGAGTGAGATGCCAGCTCCTTTCATTCAGTCAGTAGCTTCAATCATTTCTGGACGTTTTTCAATGGCAAAAATCAATGAATATTGTAAATGCACAAACAGTAATTTCTCCGCATTGCAAGGTGCAATTCTGAAATTTTTTGCTTTTTCCTGCTCCTCTTAGCATGATAAAGAAGATTCAAAGAGAGTGAGATGCCAGCTCCTTTCATTCACTCAGTAGCTTCAATCATTTTTGGTATATGAATAACATGATGTTTTTCAATGGCAAAAATCAATGAATATTGTAAATGCACAAACAGTAATTTCTCCGCATTGCAAGGTGCAATTCTGAAATTTTTTGCTTTTTCCTGCTCCTCTTAGCATGATAAAGAAGATTCAAAGAGAGTGAGATGCCAGCTCCTTTCATTCAGTCAGTAGCTTCAATCATTTCTGGACGTTTTTCAACGGCAAAAATCAATGAATATTGTAAATGCACAAACAGTAATTTCTCCGCATTGCAAGGTGCAATTCTGAAATTTTTTGCTTTTTCCTGCTCCTCTTAGCATGATAAAGAAGATTCAAAGAGAGTGAGATGCCAGCTCCTTTCATTCAGTCGGTAGGTTCAATCATTTCTGGACGTTTTTCAATGGCAAAAATCAATGAATATTGTAAATGCACAAACAGTAATTTCTCCGCATTGCAAGGTGCAATTCTGAAATTTTTTGCTTTTTCCTGCTCCTCTTAGCATGATAAAGAAGATTCAAAGAGAGTGAGATGCCAGCTCCTTTCATTCAGTCAGTAGCTTCAATCATTTCTGGACGTTTTTCAATGGCAAAAATCAATGAATATTGTAAATGCACAAACAGTAATTTCTCCGCATTGCAAGGTGCAATTCTGAAATTTTTTGCTTTTTCCTGCTCCTCTTAGCATGATAAAGAAGATTCAAAGAGAGTGAGATGCCAGCTCCTTTCATTCAGTCAGTAGCTTCAAACATTTCTGGTATATGAATAACATGATGTTTTTCAATGGCAAAAATCAATGAATTTTGTAAATGCACAAACAGCAATTTCTCCGCATTGCAAGGTGCAATTCTGAAATTTTTTGCTTTTTCCTGCTCCTCTTAGCATGTTAAAGAAGATTCAAAGAGAGTGAGATGCCAGCTCCTTTCATTCAGTCAGTAGCTTCAATCATTTCTGGACGTTTTTCAATGGCAAAAATCAATGAATATTGTAAATGCACAAACAGTAATTTCTCCGCATTGCGAGGTGCAATTCTGAAATTTTTTGCTTTTTCCTGCTCCTCTTAGCATGATAAAGAAGATTCAAAGAGAGTGAGATGCCAGCTCCTTTCATTCAGTCAGTAGCTTCAATCATTTCTGGACTTTTTTCAACGGCAAAAATCAATGAATATTGTAAATGCACAAACAGTAATTTCTCCGCATTGCAAGGTGCAATTCTGAAATTTTTTGCTTTTTCCTGCTCCTCTTAGCATGATAAAGAAGATTCAAAGAGAGTGAGATGCCAGCTCCTTTCATTCAGTCAGTAGCTTCAATCATTTCTGGACGTTTTTCAATGGCAAAAATCAATGTATATTGTAAATGCACAAACAGTAATTTCTCCGCATTGCAAGGTGCAATTCTGAAATTTTTTGCTTTTTCCTGCTCCTCTTAGCATGATAAAGAAGATTCAAAGAGAGTGAGATGCCAGCTCCTTTCATTCAGTCAGTAGCTTCAATCATTTCTGGACGTTTTTCAATGGCAAAAATCAATGAATATTGTAAATGCACAAACAGTAATTTCTCCGCATTGCAAGGTGCAATTCTGAAATTTTTTGCTTTTTCCTGCTCCTCTTAGCATGATAAAGAAGATTCAAAGAGAGTGAGATGCCAGCTCCTTTCATTCAGTCAGTAGCTTCAAACATTTCTGGTATATGAATAACATGATGTTTTTCAATGGCAAAAATCAATGAATTTTGTAAATGCACAAACAGCAATTTCTCCGCATTGCAAGGTGCAATTCTGAAATTTTTTGCTTTTTCCTGCTCCTCTTAGCATGATAAAGAAGATTCAAAGAGAGTGAGATGCCAGCTCCTTTCATTCAGTCAGTAGCTTCAATCATTTCTGGACGTTTTTCAATGGCAAAAATCAATGAATATTGTAAATGCACAAACAGTAATTTCTCCGCATTGCGAGGTGCAATTCTGAAATTTTTTGCTTTTTCCTGCTCCTCTTAGCATGATAAAGAAGATTCAAAGAGAGTGAGATGCCAGCTCCTTTCATTCAGTCAGTAGCTTCAATCATTTCTGGTATGTGAATAACATGATGTTTTTCAATGGCAAAAATCAATGAATATTGTAAATGCACAAACAGTTATTTCTCCGCATTGCAAGGTGCAATTCTGAAATGTTTTGCTTTTTCCTGCTCCTCTTAGCATGATAAAGAAGATTCAAAGAGAGTGAGATGCCAGCTCCTTTCATTCAGTCAGTAGCTTCAATCATTTCTGGTATATGAATAACATGATGTTTTTCAATGGCAAAAATCAATGAATATTGTAAATGCACAAACAGTAATTTATTCGCATTGCAAGGTGCAATTCTGAAATTTTTTAGTTTTTCCTGCTCCTCTTAGCATGATAAAGAAGATTCAAAGAGAGTGAGATGCCAGCTCCTTTCATTCAGTCAGTAGCTTCAAACATTTCTGGTATATGAATAACATGATGTTTTTCAATGGCAAAAATCAATGAATATTGTAAATGCACAAACAGTAATTTCTCCGCATTGCAAGGTTCAATTCTGAAATTTTTTGCCTTTTCCTGCTCCTCTTAGCATGATAAAGAAGATTCAAAGAGAGTGAGATGCCAGCTCCTTTCATTCAGTCAGTAGCTTCAATCATTTCTGGACGTTTTTCAATGGCAAAAATCAATGAATATTGTAAATGCACAAACAGTAATTTCTCCGCATTGCAAGGTGCAATTCTGAAATTTTTTGCTTTTTCCTGCTCCTCTTAGCATGATAAAGAAGATTCAAAGAGAGTGAGATTCCAGCTCCTTTCATTCAGTCAGTAGCTTCAAACATTTCTGGTATATGAATAACATGATGTTTTTCAATGGCAAAAATCAATGAATATTGTAAATGCACAAACAGTAATTTCTCCGCATTGCAAGGTGCAATTCTGAAATTTTTTGCTTTTTCCTGCTCCTCTTAGCATGATAAAGAAGATTCAAAGAGAGTGAGATGCCAGCTCCTTTCATTCAGTCAGTAGCTTCAATCATTTCTGGACGTTTTTCAATGGCAAAAATCAATGAATATTGTAAATGCACAAACAGTAATTTCTCCGCATTGCAAGGTGCAATTCTGAAATTTTTTGCTTTTTCCTGCTCCTCTTAGCATGATAAAGAAGATTCAAAGAGAGTGAGATGCCAGCTCCTTTCATTCAGTCAGTAGCTTCAATCATTTCTGGTATATGAATAACATGATGTTTTTCAATGGCAAAAATCAATGAATATTGTAAATGCACAAACAGTAATTTCTCCGCATTGCAAGGTGCAATTCTGAAATTTTTTGCTTTTTCCTGCTCCTCTTAGCATGATAAAGAAGATTCAAAGAGAGTGAGATGCCAGCTCCTTTCATTCAGTCAGTAGCTTCAATCATTTCTGGACGTTTTTCAATGGCAAAAATCAATGAATATTGTAAATGCACAAACAGTAATTTCTCCGCATTGCAAGGTGCAATTCTGAAATTTTTTGCTTTTTCCTGCTCCTCTTAGCATGATAAAGAAGATTCAAAGAGAGTGACATG
This sequence comes from Phyllobates terribilis, assembly GCF_046119375.1. Classification (NCBI taxonomy): domain Eukaryota; kingdom Metazoa; phylum Chordata; class Amphibia; order Anura; family Dendrobatidae; genus Phyllobates; species Phyllobates terribilis. The sequence continues at coordinate 180,935 of NW_027363407.1, read as the reverse complement.
CCAGCTCCTTTCATTCAGTCAGTAGCTTCAAACATTTCTGGTATATGAATAACATGATGTTTTTCAATGGCAAAAATCAATGAATATTGTAAATGCACAAACAGTAATTTCTCCGCATTGCAAGGTGCAATTCTGAAATTTTTTGCTTTTTCCTGCTCCTCTTAGCATGATAAAGAAGATTCAAAGAGAGTGAGATGCCAGCTCCTTTCATTCAGTCAGTAGCTTCAATCATTTCTGGACGTTTTTCAATGGCAAAAATCAATGAATATTGTAAATGCACAAACAGTAATTTCTCCGCATTGCAAGGTGCAATTCTGAAATTTTTTGCTTTTTCCTGCTCCTCTTAGCATGATAAAGAAGATTCAAAGAGAGTGAGATGCCAGCTCCTTTCATTCACTCAGTAGCTTCAATCATTTTTGGTATATGAATAACATGATGTTTTTCAATGGCAAAAATCAATGAATATTGTAAATGCACAAACAGTAATTTCTCCGCATTGCAAGGTGCAATTCTGAAATTTTTTGCTTTTTCCTGCTCCTCTTAGCATGATAAAGAAGATTCAAAGAGAGTGAGATGCCAGCTCCTTTCATTCAGTCAGTAGCTTCAATCATTTCTGGACGTTTTTCAACGGCAAAAATCAATGAATATTGTAAATGCACAAACAGTAATTTCTCCGCATTGCAAGGTGCAATTCTGAAATTTTTTGCTTTTTCCTGCTCCTCTTAGCATGATAAAGAAGATTCAAAGAGAGTGAGATGCCAGCTCCTTTCATTCAGTCGGTAGGTTCAATCATTTCTGGACGTTTTTCAATGGCAAAAATCAATGAATATTGTAAATGCACAAACAGTAATTTCTCCGCATTGCAAGGTGCAATTCTGAAATTTTTTGCTTTTTCCTGCTCCTCTTAGCATGATAAAGAAGATTCAAAGAGAGTGAGATGCCAGCTCCTTTCATTCAGTCAGTAGCTTCAATCATTTCTGGACGTTTTTCAATGGCAAAAATCAATGAATATTGTAAATGCACAAACAGTAATTTCTGCGCATTGCAAGGTGCAATTCTGAAATTTTTTGCTTTTTCCTGCTCCTCTTAGCATGATAAAGAAGATTCAAAGAGAGTGAGATGCCAGCTCCTTTCATTCAGTCAGTAGCTTCAAACATTTCTGGTATATGAATAACATGATGTTTTTCAATGGCAAAAATCAATGAATTTTGTAAATGCACAAACAGCAATTTCTCCGCATTGCAAGGTGCAATTCTGAAATTTTTTGCTTTTTCCTGCTCCTCTTAGCATGATAAAGAAGATTCAAAGAGAGTGAGATGCCAGCTCCTTTCATTCAGTCAGTAGCTTCAATCATTTCTGGACGTTTTTCAATGGCAAAAATCAATGAATATTGTAAATGCACAAACAGTAATTTCTCCGCATTGCGAGGTGCAATTCTGAAATTTTTTGCTTTTTCCTGCTCCTCTTAGCATGATAAAGAAGATTCAAAGAGAGTGAGATGCCAGCTCCTTTCATTCAGTCAGTAGCTTCAATCATTTCTGGTATGTGAATAACATGATGTTTTTCAATGGCAAAAATCAATGAATATTGTAAATGCACAAACAGTAATTTCTCCGCATTGCAAGGTGCAATTCTGAAATGTTTTGCTTTTTCCTGCTCCTCTTAGCATGATAAAGAAGATTCAAAGAGAGTGACATGCCAGCTCCTTTCATTCAGTCAGTAGCTTCAAACATTTCTGGTATATGAATAACATGATGTTTTTCAATGGCAAAAATCAATGAATATTGTAAATGCACAAACAGTAATTTCTCCGCATTGCAAGGTGCAATTCTGAAATTTTTTGCTTTTTCCTGCTCCTCTTAGCATGATAAAGAAGATTCAAAGAGAGTGAGATGCCAGCTCCTTTCATTCAGTCAGTAGCTTCAATCATTTCTGGACGTTTTTCAATGGCAAAAATCAATGAATATTGTAAATGCACAAACAGTAATTTCTCCGCATTGCAAGGTGCAATTCTGAAATTTTTTGCTTTTTCCTGCTCCTCTTAGCATGATAAAGAAGATTCAAAGAGAGTGAGATGCCAGCTCCTTTCATTCACTCAGTAGCTTCAATCATTTTTGGTATATGAATAACATGATGTTTTTCAATGGCAAAAATCAATGAATATTGTAAATGCACAAACAGTAATTTCTCCGCATTGCAAGGTGCAATTCTGAAATTTTTTGCTTTTTCCTGCTCCTCTTAGCATGATAAAGAAGATTCAAAGAGAGTGAGATGCCAGCTCCTTTCATTCAGTCAGTAGCTTCAATCATTTCTGGACGTTTTTCAACGGCAAAAATCAATGAATATTGTAAATGCACAAACAGTAATTTCTCCGCATTGCAAGGTGCAATTCTGAAATTTTTTGCTTTTTCCTGCTCCTCTTAGCATGATAAAGAAGATTCAAAGAGAGTGAGATGCCAGCTCCTTTCATTCAGTCGGTAGGTTCAATCATTTCTGGACGTTTTTCAATGGCAAAAATCAATGAATATTGTAAATGCACAAACAGTAATTTCTCCGCATTGCAAGGTGCAATTCTGAAATTTTTTGCTTTTTCCTGCTCCTCTTAGCATGATAAAGAAGATTCAAAGAGAGTGAGATGCCAGCTCCTTTCATTCAGTCAGTAGCTTCAATCATTTCTGGACGTTTTTCAATGGCAAAAATCAATGAATATTGTAAATGCACAAACAGTAATTTCTCCGCATTGCAAGGTGCAATTCTGAAATTTTTTGCTTTTTCCTGCTCCTCTTAGCATGATAAAGAAGATTCAAAGAGAGTGAGATGCCAGCTCCTTTCATTCAGTCAGTAGCTTCAAACATTTCTGGTATATGAATAACATGATGTTTTTCAATGGCAAAAATCAATGAATTTTGTAAATGCACAAACAGCAATTTCTCCGCATTGCAAGGTGCAATTCTGAAATTTTTTGCTTTTTCCTGCTCCTCTTAGCATGATAAAGAAGATTCAAAGAGAGTGAGATGCCAGCTCCTTTCATTCAGTCAGTAGCTTCAATCATTTCTGGACGTTTTTCAATGGCAAAAATCAATGAATATTGTAAATGCACAAACAGTAATTTCTCCGCATTGCGAGGTGCAATTCTGAAATTTTTTGCTTTTTCCTGCTCCTCTTAGCATGATAAAGAAGATTCAAAGAGAGTGAGATGCCAGCTCCTTTCATTCAGTCAGTAGCTTCAATCATTTCTGGTATGTGAATAACATGATGTTTTTCAATGGCAAAAATCAATGAATATTGTAAATGCACAAACAGTAATTTCTACGCATTGCAAGGTGCAATTCTGAAATGTTTTGCTTTTTCCTGCTCCTCTTAGCATGATAAAGAAGATTCAAAGAGAGTGAGATGCCAGCTCCTTTCATTCAGTCAGTAGCTTCAATCATTTCTGGTATATGAATAACATGATGTTTTTCAATGGCAAAAATCAATGAATATTGTAAATGCACAAACAGTAATTTATTCGCATTGCAAGGTGCAATTCTGAAATTTTTTGGTTTTTCCTGCTCCTCTTAGCATGATAAAGAAGATTCAAAGAGAGTGAGATGCCAGCTCCTTTCATTCAGTCAGTAGCTTCAAACATTTCTGGTATATGAATAACATGATGTTTTTCAATGGCAAAAATCAATGAATATTGTAAATGCACAAACAGTAATTTTTCCGCATTGCAAGGTGCAATTCTGAAATTTTTTGCCTTTTCCTGCTCCTCTTAGCATGATAAAGAAGATTCAAAGAGACTGAGATGCCAGCTCCTTTCATTCAGTCAGTAGCTTCAATCATTTCTGGACGTTTTTCAATGGCAAAAATCAATGAATATTGTAAATGCACAAACAGTAATTTCTCCGCATTGCAAGGTGCAATTCTGAAATTTTTTGCTTTTTCCTGCTCCTCTTAGCATGATAAAGAAGATTCAAAGAGAGTGAGATGCCAGCTCCTTTCATTCAGTCAGTAGCTTCAATCATTTCTGGTATATGAATAACATGATGTTTTTCAATGGCAAAAATCAATGAATATTGTAAATGCACAAACAGTAATTTCTCCGCATTGCGAGGTGCAATTCTGAAATTTTTTGCTTTTTCCTGCTCCTCTTAGCATGATAAAGAAGATTCAAAGAGAGTGAGATGCCAGCTCCTTTCATTCAGTCAGTAGCTTCAATCATTTCTGGTATGTGAATAACATGATGTTTTTCAATGGCAAAAATCAATGAATATTGTAAATGCACAAACAGTAATTTCTCCGCATTGCAAGGTGCAATTCTGAAATGTTTTGCTTTTTCCTGCTCCTCTTAGCATGATAAAGAAGATTCAAAGAGAGTGACATGCCAGCTCCTTTCATTCAGTCAGTAGCTTCAAACATTTCTGGTATATGAATAACATGATGTTTTTCAATGGCAAAAATCAATGAATATTGTAAATGCACAAACAGTAATTTCTCCGCATTGCAAGGTGCAATTCTGAAATTTTTTGCTTTTTCCTGCTCCTCTTAGCATGATAAAGAAGATTCAAAGAGAGTGAGATGCCAGCTCCTTTCATTCAGTCAGTAGCTTCAATCATTTCTGGACGTTTTTCAATGGCAAAAATCAATGAATATTGTAAATGCACAAACAGTAATTTCTCCGCATTGCAAGGTGCAATTCTGAAATTTTTTGCTTTTTCCTGCTCCTCTTAGCATGATAAAGAAGATTCAAAGAGAGTGAGATGCCAGCTCCTTTCATTCACTCAGTAGCTTCAATCATTTTTGGTATATGAATAACATGATGTTTTTCAATGGCAAAAATCAATGAATATTGTAAATGCACAAACAGTAATTTCTCCGCATTGCAAGGTGCAATTCTGAAATTTTTTGCTTTTTCCTGCTCCTCTTAGCATGATAAAGAAGATTCAAAGAGAGTGAGATGCCAGCTCCTTTCATTCAGTCAGTAGCTTCAATCATTTCTGGACGTTTTTCAACGGCAAAAATCAATGAATATTGTAAATGCACAAACAGTAATTTCTCCGCATTGCAAGGTGCAATTCTGAAATTTTTTGCTTTTTCCTGCTCCTCTTAGCATGATAAAGAAGATTCAAAGAGAGTGAGATGCCAGCTCCTTTCATTCAGTCGGTAGGTTCAATCATTTCTGGACGTTTTTCAATGGCAAAAATCAATGAATATTGTAAATGCACAAACAGTAATTTCTCCGCATTGCAAGGTGCAATTCTGAAATTTTTTGCTTTTTCCTGCTCCTCTTAGCATGATAAAGAAGATTCAAAGAGAGTGAGATGCCAGCTTCTTTCATTCAGTCAGTAGCTTCAATCATTTCTGGACGTTTTTCAATGGCAAAAATCAATGAATATTGTAAATGCACAAACAGTAATTTCTCCGCATTGCAAGGTGCAATTCTGAAATTTTTTGCTTTTTCCTGCTCCTCTTAGCATGATAAAGAAGATTCAAAGAGAGTGAGATGCCAGCTCCTTTCATTCAGTCAGTAGCTTCAAACATTTCTGGTATATGAATAACATGATGTTTTTCAATGGCAAAAATCAATGAATTTTGTAAATGCACAAACAGCAATTTCTCCGCATTGCAAGGTGCAATTCTGAAATTTTTTGCTTTTTCCTGCTCCTCTTAGCATGATAAAGAAGATTCAAAGAGAGTGAGATGCCAGCTCCTTTCATTCAGTCAGTAGCTTCAATCATTTCTGGACGTTTTTCAATGGCAAAAATCAATGAATATTGTAAATGCACAAACAGTAATTTCTCCGCATTGCGAGGTGCAATTCTGAAATTTTTTGCTTTTTCCTGCTCCTCTTAGCATGATAAAGAAGATTCAAAGAGAGTGAGATGCCAGCTCCTTTCATTCAGTCAGTAGCTTCAATCATTTCTGGTATGTGAATAACATGATGTTTTTCAATGGCAAAAATCAATGAATATTGTAAATGCACAAACAGTAATTTCTCCGCATTGCAAGGTGCAATTCTGAAATGTTTTGCTTTTTCCTGCTCCTCTTAGCATGATAAAGAAGATTCAAAGAGAGTGAGATGCCAGCTCCTTTCATTCAGTCAGTAGCTTCAATCATTTCTGGTATATGAATAACATGATGTTTTTCAATGGCAAAAATCAATGAATATTGTAAATGCACAAACAGTAATTTATTCGCATTGCAAGGTGCAATTCTGAAATTTTTTGGTTTTTCCTGCTCCTCTTAGCATGATAAAGAAGATTCAAAGAGAGTGAGATGCCAGCTCCTTTCATTCAGTCAGTAGCTTCAAACATTTCTGGTATATGAATAACATGATGTTTTTCAATGGCAAAAATCAATGAATATTGTAAATGCACAAACAGTAATTTCTCCGCATTGCAAGGTGCAATTCTGAAATTTTTTGCCTTTTCCTGCTCCTCTTAGCATGATAAAGAAGATTCAAAGAGAGTGAGATGCCAGCTCCTTTCATTCAGTCAGTAGCTTCAATCATTTCTGGATGTTTTTCAATGGCAAAAATCAATGAATATTGTAAATGCACAAACAGTAATTTCTCCGCATTGCAAGGTGCAATTCTGAAATTTTTTGCTTTTTCCTGCTCCTCTTAGCATGATAAAGAAGATTCAAAGAGAGTGAGATGCCAGCTCCTTTCATTCAGTCAGTAGCTTCAATCATTTCTGGTATATGAATAACATGATGTTTTTCAATGGCAAAAATCAATGAATATTGTAAATGCACAAACAGTAATTTCTCCGCATTGCAAGGTGCAATTCTGAAATTTTTTGCTTTTTCCTGCTCCTCTTAGCATGATAAAGAAGATTCAAAGAGAGTGAGATGCCAGCTCCTTTCATTCAGTCAGTAGCTTCAATCATTTCTGGACGTTTTTCAATGGCAAAAATCAATGAATATTGTAAATGCACAAACAGTAATTTCTCCGCATTGCAAGGTGCAATTCTGAAATTTTTTGCTTTTTCCTGCTCCTCTTAGCATGATAAAGAAGATTCAAAGAGAGTGACATGCCAGCTCCTTTCATTCAGTCAGTAGCTTCAAACATTTCTGGTATATGAATAACATGATGTTTTTCAATGGCAAAAATCAATGAATATTGTAAATGCACAAACAGTAATTTCTCCGCATTGCAAGGTGCAATTTTGAAATTTTTTGCTTTTTCCTGCTCCTCTTAGCATGATAAAGAAGATTCAAAGAGAGTGAGATGCCAGCTCCTTTCATTCAGTCAGTAGCTTCAATCATTTCTGGACGTTTTTCAATGGCAAAAATCAATGAATATTGTAAATGCACAAACAGTAATTTCTCCGCATTGCAAGGTGCAATTCTGAAATTTTTTGCTTTTTCCTGCTCCTCTTAGCATGATAAAGAAGATTCAAAGAGAGTGAGATGCCAGCTCCTTTCATTCACTCAGTAGCTTCAATCATTTTTGGTATATGAATAACATGATGTTTTTCAATGGCAAAAATCAATGAATATTGTAAATGCACCAACAGTAATTTCTCCGCATTGCAAGGTGCAATTCTGAAATTTTTTGCTTTTTCCTGCTCCTCTTAGCATGATAAAGAAGATTCAAAGAGAGTGAGATGCCAGCTCCTTTCATTCAGTCAGTAGCTTCAATCATTTCTGGACGTTTTTCAACGGCAAAAATCAATGAATATTGTAAATGCACAAACAGTAATTTCTCCGCATTGCAAGGTGCAATTCTGAAATTTTTTGCTTTTTCCTGCTCCTCTTAGCATGATAAAGAAGATTCAAAGAGAGTGAGATGCCAGCTCCTTTCATTCAGTCGGTAAGTTCAATCATTTCTGGACGTTTTTCAATGGCAAAAATCAATGAATATTGTAAATGCACAAACAGTAATTTCTCCGCATTGCAAGGTGCAATTCTGAAATTTTTTGCTTTTTCCTGCTCCTCTTAGCATGATAAAGAAGATTCAAAGAGAGTGAGATGCCAGCTCCTTTCATTCAGTCAGTAGCTTCAATCCTTTCTGGACGTTTTTCAATGGCAAAAATCAATGAATATTGTAAATGCACAAACAGTAATTTCTCCGCATTGCAAGGTGCAATTCTGAAATTTTTTGCTTTTTCCTGCTCCTCTTAGCATGATAAAGAAGATTCAAAGAGAGTGAGATGCCAGCTCCTTTCATTCAGTCAGTAGCTTCAATCATTTCTGGACGTTTTTCAATGGCAAAAATCAATGTATATTGTAAATGCACAAACAGTAATTTCTCCGCATTGCAAGGTGCAATTCTGAAATTTTTTGCTTTTTCCTGCTCCTCTTAGCATGATAAAGAAGATTCAAAGAGAGTGAGATGCCAGCTCCTTTCATTCAGTCAGTAGCTTCAATCATTTCTGGACGTTTTTCAATGGCAAAAATCAATGTATATTGTAAATGCACAAACAGTAATTTCTCCGCATTGCAAGGTGCAATTCTGAAATTTTTTGCTTTTTCCTGCTCCTCTTAGCATGATAAAGAAGATTCAAAGAGAGTGAGATGCCAGCTCCTTTCATTCAGTCAGTAGCTTCAATCATTTCTGGACGTTTTTCAATGGCAAAAATCAATGAATATTGTAAATGCACAAACAGTAATTTCTCCGCATTGCAAGGTGCAATTCTGAAATTTTTTGCTTTTTCCTGCTCCTCTTAGCATGATAAAGAAGATTCAAAGAGAGTGAGATGCCAGCTCCTTTCATTCAGTCAGTAGCTTCAAACATTTCTGGTATATGAATAACATGATGTTTTTCAATGGCAAAAATCAATGAATTTTGTAAATGCACAAACAGCAATTTCTCCGCATTGCAAGGTGCAATTCTGAAATTTTTTGCTTTTTCCTGCTCCTCTTAGCATGATAAAGAAGATTCAAAGAGAGTGAGATGCCAGCTCCTTTCATTCAGTCAGTAGCTTCAATCATTTCTGGACGTTTTTCAATGGCAAAAATCAATGAATATTGTAAATGCACAAACAGTAATTTCTCCGCATTGCGAGGTGCAATTCTGAAATTTTTTGCTTTTTCCTGCTCCTCTTAGCATGATAAAGAAGATTCAAAGAGAGTGAGATGCCAGCTCCTTTCATTCAGTCAGTAGCTTCAATCATTTCTGGTATATGAATAACATGATGTTTTTCAATGGCAAAAATCAATGAATATTGTAAATGCACAAACAGTAATTTCTCCGCATTGCAAGGTGCAATTCTGAAATTTTTTGCTTTTTCCTGCTCCTCTTAGCATGATAAAGAAGATTCAAAGAGAGTGAGATGCCAGCTCCTTTCATTCAGTCAGTAGCTTCAATCATTTCTGGTATATGAATAACATGATGTTTTTCAATGGCAAAAATCAATGAATATTGTAAATGCACAAACAGTAATTTATTCGCATTGCAAGGTGCAATTCTGAAATTTTTTGCTTTTTCCTGCTCCTCTTAGCATGATAAAGAAGATTCAAAGAGAGTGAGATGCCAGCTCCTTTCATTCAGTCAGTAGCTTCAAACATTTCTGGTATATGAATAACATGATGTTTTTCAATGGCAAAAATCAATGAATATTGTAAATGCACAAACAGTAATTTCTCCGCATTGCAAGGTGCAATTCTGAAATTTTTTGCCTTTTCCTGCTCCTCTTAGCATGATAAAGAAGATTCAAAGAGAGTGAGATGCCAGCTCCTTTCATTCAGTCAGTAGCTTCAATCATTTCTGGACGTTTTTCAATGGCAAAAATCAATGAATATTGTAAATGCACAAACAGTAATTTCTCCGCATTGCAAGGTGCAATTCTGAAATTTTTTGCTTTTTCCTGCTCCTCTTAGCATGATAAAGAAGATTCAAAGAGAGTGAGATGCCAGCTCCTTTCATTCAGTCGGTAGGTTCAATCATTTCTGGACGTTTTTCAATGGCAAAAATCAATGAATATTGTAAATGCACAAACAGTAATTTCTCCGCATTGCAAGGTGCAATTCTGAAATTTTTTGCTTTTTCCTGCTCCTCTTAGCATGATAAAGAAGATTCAAAGAGAGTGAGATGCCAGCTCCTTTCATTCAGTCAGTAGCTTCAATCATTTCTGGACGTTTTTCAATGGCAAAAATCAATGAATATTGTAAATGCACAAACAGTAATTTCTCCGCATTGCAAGGTGCAATTCTGAAATTTTTTGCTTTTTCCTGCTCCTCTTAGCATGATAAAGAAGATTCAAAGAGAGTGAGATGCCAGCTCCTTTCATTCAGTCAGTAGCTTCAATCATTTCTGGACGTTTTTCAATGGCAAAAATCAATGAATATTGTAAATGCACAAACAGTAATTTCTCCGCATTGCAAGGTGCAATTCTGAAATTTTTTGCTTTTTCCTGCTCCTCTTAGCATGATAAAGAAGATTCAAAGAGAGTGAGATGCCAGCTCCTTTCATTCAGTCAGTAGCTTCAAACATTTCTGGTATATGAATAACATGATGTTTTTCAATGGCAAAAATCAATGAATTTTGTAAATGCACAAACAGCAATTTCTCCGCATTGCAAGGTGCAATTCTGAAATTTTTTGCTTTTTCCTGCTCCTCTTAGCATGATAAAGAAGATTCAAAGAGAGTGAGATGCCAGCTCCTTTCATTCAGTCAGTAGCTTCAATCATTTCTGGACGTTTTTCAATGGCAAAAATCCATGAATATTGTAAATGCACAAACAGTAATTTCTCCGCATTGCGAGGTGCAATTCTGAAATTTTTTGCTTTTTCCTGCTCCTCTTAGCATGATAAAGAAGATTCAAAGAGAGTGAGATGCCAGCTCCTTTCATTCAGTCAGTAGCTTCAATCATTTCTGGTATGTGAATAACATGATGTTTTTCAATGGCAAAAATCAATGAATATTGTAAATGCACAAACAGTAATTTCTCCGCATTGCAAGGTGCAATTCTGAAATGTTTTGCTTTTTCCTGCTCCTCTTAGCATGATAAAGAAGATTCAAAGAGAGTGAGATGCCAGCTCCTTTCATTCAGTCAGTAGCTTCAATCATTTCTGGTATATGAATAACATGATGTTTTTCAATGGCAAAAATCAATGAATATTGTAAATGCACAAACAGTAATTTATTCGCATTGCAAGGTGCAATTCTGAAATTTTTTGGTTTTTCCTGCTCCTCTTAGCATGATAAAGAAGATTCAAAGAGAGTGAGATGCCAGCTCCTTTCATTCAGTCAGTAGCTTCAAACATTTCTGGTATATGAATAACATGATGTTTTTCAATGGCAAAAATCAATGAATATTGTAAATGCACAAACAGTAATTTCTCCGCATTGCAAGGTGCAATTCTGAAATTTTTTGCCTTTTCCTGCTCCTCTTAGCATGATAAAGAAGATTCAAAGAGAGTGAGATGCCAGCTCCTTTCATTCAGTCAGTAGCTTCAATCATTTCTGGACGTTTTTCAATGGCAAAAATCAATGAATATTGTAAATGCACAAACAGTAATTTCTCCGCATTGCAAGGTGCAATTCTGAAATTTTTTGCTTTTTCCTGCTCCTCTTAGCATGATAAAGAAGATTCAAAGAGAGTGAGATGCCAGCTCCTTTCATTCAGTCAGTAGCTTCAATCATTTCTGGTATATGAATAACATGATGTTTTTCAATGGCAAAAATCAATGAATATTGTAAATGCACAAACAGTAATTTCTCCGCATTGCAAGGTGCAATTCTGAAATTTTTTGCTTTTTCCTGCTCCTCTTAGCATGATAAAGAAGATTCAAAGAGAGTGAGATGCCAGCTCCTTTCATTCAGTCAGTAGCTTCAATCATTTCTGGACGTTTTTCAATGGCAAAAATCAATGAATATTGTAAATGCACAAACAGTAATTTCTCCGCATTGCAAGGTGCAATTCTGAAATTTTTTGCTTTTTCCTGCTCCTCTTAGCATGATAAAGAAGATTCAAAGAGAGTGACATGCCAGCTCCTTTCATTCAGTCAGTAGCTTCAAACATTTCTGGTATATGAATAACATGATGTTTTTCAATGGCAAAAATCAATGAATATTGTAAATGCACAAACAGTAATTTCTCCGCATTGCAAGGTGCAATTTTGAAATTTTTTGCTTTTTCCTGCTCCTCTTAGCATGATAAAGAAGATTCAAAGAGAGTGAGATGCCAGCTCCTTTCATTCAGTCAGTAGCTTCAATCATTTCTGGACGTTTTTCAATGGCAAAAATCAATGAATATTGTAAATGCACAAACAGTAATTTCTCCGCATTGCAAGGTGCAATTCTGAAATTTTTTGCTTTTTCCTGCTCCTCTTAGCATGATAAAGAAGATTCAAAGAGAGTGAGATGCCAGCTCCTTTCATTCACTCAGTAGCTTCAATCATTTTTGGTATATGAATAACATGATGTTTTTCAATGGCAAAAATCAATGAATATTGTAAATGCACCAACAGTAATTTCTCCGCATTGCAAGGTGCAATTCTGAAATTTTTTGCTTTTTCCTGCTCCTCTTAGCATGATAAAGAAAATTCAAAGAGAGTGAGATGCCAGCTCCTTTCATTCAGTCAGTAGCTTCAATCATTTCTGGACGTTTTTCAACGGCAAAAATCAATGAATATTGTAAATGCACAAACAGTAATTTCTCCGCATTGCAAGGTGCAATTCTGAAATTTTTTGCTTTTTCCTGCTCCTCTTAGCATGATAAAGAAGATTCAAAGAGAGTGAGATGCCAGCTCCTTTCATTCAGTCGGTAAGTTCAATCATTTCTGGACGTTTTTCAATGGCAAAAATCAATGAATATTGTAAATGCACAAACAGTAATTTCTCCGCATTGCAAGGTGCAATTCTGAAATTTTTTGCTTTTTCCTGCTCCTCTTAGCATGATAAAGAAGATTCAAAGAGAGTGAGATGCCAGCTCCTTTCATTCAGTCAGTAGCTTCAATCATTTCTGGACGTTTTTCAATGGCAAAAATCAATGAATATTGTAAATGCACAAACAGTAATTTCTCCGCATTGCAAGGTGCAATTCTGAAATTTTTTGCTTTTTCCTGCTCCTCTTAGCATGATAAAGAAGATTCAAAGAGAGTGAGATGCCAGCTCCTTTCATTCAGTCAGTAGCTTCAATCATTTCTGGACGTTTTTCAATGGCAAAAATCAATGTATATTGTAAATGCACAAACAGTAATTTCTCCGCATTGCAAGGTGCAATTCTGAAATTTTTTGCTTTTTCCTGCTCCTCTTAGCATGATAAAGAAGATTCAAAGAGAGTGAGATGCCAGCTCCTTTCATTCAGTCAGTAGCTTCAATCATTTCTGGACGTTTTTCAATGGCAAAAATCAATGTATATTGTAAATGCACAAACAGTAATTTCTCCGCATTGCAAGGTGCAATTCTGAAATTTTTTGCTTTTTCCTGCTCCTCTTAGCATGATAAAGAAGATTCAAAGAGAGTGAGATGCCAGCTCCTTTCATTCAGTCAGTAGCTTCAATCATTTCTGGACGTTTTTCAATGGCAAAAATCAATGAATATTGTAAATGCACAAACAGTAATTTCTCCGCATTGCAAGGTGCAATTCTGAAATTTTTTGCTTTTTCCTGCTCCTCTTAGCATGATAAAGAAGATTCAAAGAGAGTGAGATGCCAGCTCCTTTCATTCAGTCAGTAGCTTCAAACATTTCTGGTATATGAATAACATGATGTTTTTCAATGGCAAAAATCAATGAATTTTGTAAATGCACAAACAGCAATTTCTCCGCATTGCAAGGTGCAATTCTGAAATTTTTTGCTTTTTCCTGCTCCTCTTAGCATGATAAAGAAGATTCAAAGAGAGTGAGATGCCAGCTCCTTTCATTCAGTCAGTAGCTTCAATCATTTCTGGACGTTTTTCAATGGCAAAAATCAATGAATATTGTAAATGCACAAACAGTAATTTCTCCGCATTGCGAGGTGCAATTCTGAAATTTTTTGCTTTTTCCTGCTCCTCTTAGCATGATAAAGAAGATTCAAAGAGAGTGAGATGCCAGCTCCTTTCATTCAGTCAGTAGCTTCAATCATTTCTGGTATATGAATAACATGATGTTTTTCAATGGCAAAAATCAATGAATATTGTAAATGCACAAACAGTAATTTCTCCGCATTGCAAGGTGCAATTCTGAAATTTTTTGCTTTTTCCTGCTCCTCTTAGCATGATAAAGAAGATTCAAAGAGAGTGAGATGCCAGCTCCTTTCATTCAGTCAGTAGCTTCAAACATTTCTGGTATATGAATAACATGATGTTTTTCAATGGCAAAAATCAATGAATATTGTAAATGCACAAACAGTAATTTCTCCGCATTGCAAGGTGCAATTCTGAAATTTTTTGCCTTTTCCTGCTCCTCTTAGCATGATAAAGAAGATTCAAAGAGAGTGAGATGCCAGCTCCTTTCATTCAGTCAGTAGCTTCAATCATTTCTGGATGTTTTTCAATGGCAAAAATCAATGAATATTGTAAATGCACAAACAGTAATTTCTCCGCATTGCAAGGTGCAATTCTGAAATTTTTTGCTTTTTCCTGCTCCTCTTAGCATGATAAAGAAGATTCAAAGAGAGTGAGATGCCAGCTCCTTTCATTCAGTCAGTAGCTTCAAACATTTCTGGTATATGAATAACATGATGTTTTTCAATGGCAAAAATCAATGAATATTGTAAATGCACAAACAGTAATTTCTCCGCATTGCAAGGTGCAATTCTGAAATTTTTTGCTTTTTCCTGCTCCTCTTAGCATGATAAAGAAGATTCAAAGAGAGTGAGATGCCAGCTCCTTTCATTCAGTCAGTAGCTTCAATCATTTCTGGACGTTTTTCAATGGCAAAAATCAATGAATATTGTAAATGCACAAACAGTAATTTCTCCGCATTGCAAGGTGCAATTCTGAAATTTTTTGCTTTTTCCTGCTCCTCTTAGCATGATAAAGAAGATTCAAAGAGAGTGAGATGCCAGCTCCTTTCATTCAGTCAGTAGCTTCAATCATTTCTGGTATATGAATAACATGATGTTTTTCAATGGCAAAAATCAATGAATATTGTAAATGCACAAACAGTAATTTCTCCGCATTGCAAGGTGCAATTCTGAAATTTTTTGCTTTTTCCTGCTCCTCTTAGCATGATAAAGAAGATTCAAAGAGAGTGAGATGCCAGCTCCTTTCATTCAGTCAGTAGCTTCAATCATTTCTGGACGTTTTTCAATGGCAAAAATCAATGAATATTGTAAATGCACAAACAGTAATTTCTCCGCATTGCAAGGTGCAATTCTGAAATTTTTTGCTTTTTCCTGCTCCTTTTAGCATGATAAAGAAGATTCAAAGAGAGTGACATGCCAGCTCCTTTCATTCAGTCAGTAGCTTCAAACATTTCTGGTATATGAATAACATGATGTTTTTCAATGGCAAAAATCAATGAATATTGTAAATGCACAAACAGTAATTTCTCCGCATTGCAAGGTGCAATTCTGAAATTTTTTGCTTTTTCCTGCTCCTCTTAGCATGATAAAGAAGATTCAAAGAGAGTGAGATGCCAGCTCCTTTCATTCAGTCAGTAGCTTCAAACATTTCTGGACGTTTTTCAATGGCAAAAATCAATGAATATTGTAAATGCACAAACAGTAATTTCTCCGCATTGCAAGGTGCAATTCTGAAATTTTTTGCTTTTTCCTGCTCCTCAGCATGATAAAGAAGATTCAAAGAGACTGAGATGCCAGCTCCTTTCATTCAGTCAGTAGCTTCAATCATTTCTGGTATATGAATAACATGATGTTTAACAATGGCAAAAATCAATGAATATTGTAAATGCACAAACAGTAATTTCTCCGCATTGCAAGGTGCAATTCTGAAATTTTTTGCTTTTTCCTGCTCCTCTTAGCATGATAAAGAAGATTCAAAGAGAGTGAGTTGCCAGCTCCTTTCATTCAGTCAGTAGCTTCAATCATTTCTGGACGTTTTTCAACGGCAAAAATCAATGAATATTGTAAATGCACAAACAGTAATTTCTCCGCATTGCAAGGTGCAATTCTGAAATTTTTTGCTTTTTCCTGCTCCTCTTAGCATGATAAAGAAGATTCAAAGAGAGTGAGATGCCAGCTCCTTTCATTCAGTCAGTAGCTTCAATCATTTCTGGACGTTTTTCAATGGCAAAAATCAATGAATATTGTAAATGCACAAACAGTAATTTCTCCGCATTGCAAGGTGCAATTCTGAAATTTTTTGCTTTTTCCTGCTCCTCTTAGCATGATAAAGAAGATTCAAACAGAGTGAGATGCCAGCTCCTTTCATTCAGTCAGTAGCTTCAATCATTTCTGGACGTTTTTCAATGGCAAAAATCAATGAATATTGTAAATGCACAAACAGTAATTTCTCCGTATTGCAAGGTGCAATTCTGAAATTTTTTGCTTTTTCCTGCTCCTCTTAGCATGATAAAGAAGATTCAAAGAGAGTGAGATGCCAGCTCCTTTCATTCAGTCAGTAGCTTCAATCATTTCTGGATGTTTTTCAATGGCAAAAATCAATGAATATTGTAAATGCACAAACAGTAATTTCTCCGCATTGCAAGGTGCAATTCTGAAATTTTTTGCTTTTTCCTGCTCCTCTTAGCATGATAAAGAAGATTCAAAGAGAGTGAGATGCCAGCTCCTTTCATTCAGTCAGTAGCTTCAATCATTTCTGGACGTTTTTCAACGGCAAAAATCAATGAATATTGTAAATGCACAAACAGTAATTTCTCCGCATTGCAAGGTGCAATTCTGAAATTTTTTGCTTTTTCCTGCTCCTCTTAGCATGATAAAGAAGATTCAAAGAGAGTGAGATGCCAGCTCCTTTCATTCAGTCAGTAGCTTCAATCATTTCTGGACGTTTTTCAATGGCAAAAATCAATGAATATTGTAAATGCACAAACAGTAATTTCTCCGCATTGCAAGGTGCAATTCTGAAATTTTTTGCTTTTTCCTGCTCCTCTTAGCATGATAAAGAAGATTCAAACAGAGTGAGATGCCAGCTCCTTTCATTCAGTCAGTAGCTTCAATCATTTCTGGACGTTTTTCAATGGCAAAAATCAATGAATATTGTAAATGCACAAACAGTAATTTCTCCGTATTGCAAGGTGCAATTCTGAAATTTTTTGCTTTTTCCTGCTCCTCTTAGCATGATAAAGAAGATTCAAAGAGAGTGAGATGCCAGCTCCTTTCATTCAGTCAGTAGCTTCAATCATTTCTGGACGTTTTTCAATGGCAAAAATCAATGAATATTGTAAATGCACAAGCAGTAATTTCTCCGCATTGCAAGGTGCAATTCTGAAATTTTTTGCTTTTTCCTGCTCCTCTTAGCATGATAAAGAAGATTCAAAGAGACTGAGATGCCAGCTCCTTTCATTCAGTCAGTAGCTTCAATCATTTCTGGACGTTTTTCAATGGCAAAAATCAATGAATATTGTAAATGCACAAACAGTAATTTCTCCGCATTGCAAGGTGCAATTCTGAAATTTTTTACTTTTTCCTGCTCCTCTTAGCATGATAAAGAAGATTCAAAGAGAGTGAGATGCCAGCTCCTTTCATTCAGTCAGTAGCTTCAATCATTTCTGGTATATGAATAACATGATGTTTTTCAATGGCAAAAATCAATGAATATTGTAAATGCACAAACAGTAATTTCTCCGCATTGCAAGGTGCAATTCTGAAATTTTTTGCTTTTTCCTGCTCCTCTTAGCATGATAAAGAAGATTCAAAGAGAGTGAGATGCCAGCTCCTTTCATTCAGTCAGTAGCTTCAATCATTTCTGGACGTTTTTCAATGGCAAAAATCAATGAATATTGTAAATGCACAAACAGTAATTTCTCCGCATTGCAAGGTGCAATTCTGAAATTTTTTGCTTTTTCCTGCTCCTCTTAGCATGATAAAGAAGATTCAAAGAGAGTGAGATGCCAGCTCCTTTCATTCAGTCAGTAGCTTCAATCATTTCTGGTATATGAATAACATGATGTTTTTCAATGGCAAAAATCAATGAATATTGTAAATGCACAAACAGTAATTTCTCCGCATTGCAAGGTGCAATTCTGAAATTTTTTGCTTTTTCCTGCTCCTCTTAGCATGATAAAGAAGATTCAAAGAGAGTGAGATGCCAGCTCCTTTCATTCAGTCAGTAGCTTCAAACATTTCTGGACGTTTTTCAATGGCAAAAATCAATGAATATTGTAAATGCACAAACAGTAATTTCTCCGCATTGCAAGGTGCAATTCTGAAATTTTTTGCTTTTTCCTGCTCCTCTTAGCATGATAAAGAAGATTCAAAGAGAGTGAGATGCCAGCTCCTTTCATTCAGTCAGTAGCTTCAATCATTTCTGGTATATGAATAACATGATGTTTAACAATGGCAAAAATCAATGAATATTGTAAATGCACAAACAGTAATTTCTCCGCATTGCAAGGTGCAATTCTGAAATTTTTTGCTTTTTCCTGCTCCTCTTAGCATGATAAAGAAGATTCAAAGAGAGTGAGATGCCAGCTCCTTTCATTCAGTCAGTAGCTTCAATCATTTCTGGATGTTTTTCAATGGCAAAAATCAATGAATATTGTAAATGCACAAACAGTAATTTCTCCGCATTGCAAGGTGCAATTCTGAAATTTTTTGCTTTTTCCTGCTCCTCTTAGCATGATAAAGAAGATTCAAAGAGAGTGAGATGCCAGCTCCTTTCA
Source organism: Phyllobates terribilis (assembly GCF_046119375.1). Classification (NCBI taxonomy): domain Eukaryota; kingdom Metazoa; phylum Chordata; class Amphibia; order Anura; family Dendrobatidae; genus Phyllobates; species Phyllobates terribilis. The sequence continues at coordinate 162,276 of NW_027363407.1, read as the reverse complement.
TTCAGTCAGTAGCTTCAATCATTTCTGGACGTTTTTCAACGGCAAAAATCAATGAATATTGTAAATGCACAAACAGTAATTTCTCCGCATTGCAAGGTGCAATTCTGAAATTTTTTGCTTTTTCCTGCTCCTCTTAGCATGATAAAGAAGATTCAAAGAGAGTGAGATGCCAGCTCCTTTCATTCAGTCAGTAGCTTCAATCATTTCTGGTATATGAATAACATGATGTTTAACAATGGCAAAAATCAATGAATATTGTAAATGCACAAACAGTAATTTCTCCGCATTGCAAGGTGCAATTCTGAAATTTTTTGCTTTTTCCTGCTCCTCTTAGCATGATAAAGAAGATTCAAAGAGAGTGAGATGCCAGCTCCTTTCATTCAGTCAGTAGCTTCAATCATTTCTGGATGTTTTTCAATGGCAAAAATCAATGAATATTGTAAATGCACAAACAGTAATTTCTCCGCATTGCAAGGTGCAATTCTGAAATTTTTTGCTTTTTCCTGCTCCTCTTAGCATGATAAAGAAGATTCAAAGAGAGTGAGATGCCAGCTCCTTTCATTCAGTCAGTAGCTTCAATCATTTCTGGACGTTTTTCAACGGCAAAAATCAATGAATATTGTAAATGCACAAACAGTAATTTCTCCGCATTGCAAGGTGCAATTCTGAAATTTTTTGCTTTTTCCTGCTCCTCTTAGCATGATAAAGAAGATTCAAAGAGAGTGAGATGCCAGCTCCTTTCATTCAGTCAGTAGCTTCAATCATTTCTGGACGTTTTTCAATGGCAAAAATCAATGAATATTGTAAATGCACAAACAGTAATTTCTCCGCATTGCAAGGTGCAATTCTGAAATTTTTTGCCTTTTCCTGCTCCTCTTAGCATGATAAAGAAGATTCAAAGAGAGTGAGATGCCAGCTCCTTTCATTCAGTCAGTAGCTTCAATCATTTCTGGACGTTTTTCAATGGCAAAAATCAATGAATATTGTAAATGCACAAACAGTAATTTCTCCGCATTGCAAGGTGCAATTCTGAAATTTTTTGCTTTTTCCTGCTCCTCTTAGCATGATAAAGAAGATTCAAAGAGAGTGAGATGCCAGCTCCTTTCATTCAGTCAGTAGCTTCAATCATTTCTGGACGTTTTTCAATGGCAAAAATCAATGAATATTGTAAATGCACAAGCAGTAATTTCTCCGCATTGCAAGGTGCAATTCTGAAATTTTTTGCTTTTTCCTGCTCCTCTTAGCATGATAAAGAAGATTCAAAGAGACTGAGATGCCAGCTCCTTTCATTCAGTCAGTAGCTTCAATCATTTCTGGACGTTTTTCAATGGCAAAAATCAATGAATATTGTAAATGCACAAACAGTAATTTCTCCGCATTGCAAGGTGCAATTCTGAAATTTTTTACTTTTTCCTGCTCCTCTTAGCATGAAAAAGAAGATTCAAAGAGAGTGAGATGCCAGCTCCTTTCATTCAGTCAGTAGCTTCAATCATTTCTGGTATATGAATAACATGATGTTTTTCAATGGCAAAAATCAATGAATATTGTAAATGCACAAACAGTAATTTCTCCGCATTGCAAGGTGCAATTCTGAATTTTTTTGCTTTTTCCTGCTCCTCTTAGCATGATAAAGAAGATTCAAAGAGAGTGAGATGCCAGCTCCTTTCATTCAGTCAGTAGCTTCAATCATTTCTGGACGTTTTTCAATGGCAAAAATCAATGAATATTGTAAATGCACAAACAGTAATTTCTCCGCATTGCAAGGTGCAATTCTGAAATTTTTTGCTTTTTCCTGCTCCTCTTAGCATGATAAAGAAGATTCAAAGAGAGTGAGATGCCAGCTCCTTTCATTCAGTCAGTAGCTTCAATCATTTCTGGTATATGAATAACATGATGTTTTTCAATGGCAAAAATCAATGAATATTGTAAATGCACAAACAGTAATTTCTCCGCATTGCAAGGTGCAATTCTGAAATTTTTTGCTTTTTCCTGCTCCTCTTAGCATGATAAAGAAGATTCAAAGAGAGTGAGATGCCAGCTCCTTTCATTCAGTCAGTAGCTTCAATCATTTCTGGTATATGAATAACATGATGTTTTTCAATGGCAAAAATCAATGAATATTGTAAATGCACAAACAGTAATTTCTCCGCATTGCAAGGTGCAATTCTGAAATTTTTTGCCTTTTCCTGCTCCTCTTAGCATGATAAAGAAGATTCAAAGAGAGTGAGATGCCAGCTCCTTTCATTCAGTCAGTAGCTTCAATCATTTCTGGACGTTTTTCAATGGCAAAAATCAATGAATATTGTAAATGCACAAACAGTAATTTCTCCGCATTGCAAGGTGCAATTCTGAAATTTTTTGCTTTTTCCTGCTCCTCTTAGCATGATAAAGAAGATTCAAAGAGAGTGAGATGCCAGCTCCTTTCATTCAGTCAGTAGCTTCAAACATTTCTGGTATATGAATAACATGATGTTTTTCAATGGCAAAAATCAATGAATATTGTAAATGCACAAACAGTAATTTCTCCGCATTGCAAGGTGCAATTCTGAAATTTTTTGCTTTTTCCTGCTCCTCTTAGCATGATAAAGAAGATTCAAAGAGAGTGAGATGCCAGCTCCTTTCATTCAGTCAGTAGCTTCAATCATTTCTGGACGTTTTTCAATGGCAAAAATCAATGAATATTGTAAATGCACAAACAGTAATTTCTCCGCATTGCAAGGTGCAATTCTGAAATTTTTTGCTTTTTCCTGCTCCTCTTAGCATGATAAAGAAGATTCAAAGAGAGTGAGATGCCAGCTCCTTTCATTCAGTCAGTAGCTTCAATCATTTCTGGTATATGAATAACATGATGTTTTTCAATGGCAAAAATAAATGAATATTGTAAATGCACAAACAGTAATTTCTCCGCATTGCAAGGTGCAATTCTGAAATTTTTTGCTTTTTCCTGCTCCTCTTAGCATGATAAAGAAGATTCAAAGAGAGTGAGATGCCAGCTCCTTTCATTCAGTCAGTAGCTCCAATCATTTCTGGTATATGAATAACATGATGTTTTTCAATGGCAAAAATCAATGAATATTGTAAATGCACAAACAGTAATTTCTCCGCATTGCAAGGTGCAATTCTGAAATTTTTTGCCTTTTCCTGCTCCTCTTAGCATGATAAAGAAGATTCAAAGAGAGTGAGATGCCAGCTCCTTTCATTCAGTCAGTAGCTTCAATCATTTCTGGACGTTTTTCAATGGCAAAAATCAATGAATATTGTAAATGCACAAACAGTAATTTCTCCGCATTGCAAGGTGCAATTCTGAAATTTTTTGCTTTTTCCTGCTCCTCTTAGCATGATAAAGAAGATTCAAAGAGAGTGAGATGCCAGCTCCTTTCATTCAGTCAGTAGCTTCAATCATTTCTGGTATATGAATAACATGATGTTTTTCAATGGCAAAAATAAATGAATATTGTAAATGCACAAACAGTAATTTCTCCGCATTGCAAGGTGCAATTCTGAAAATTTTTGCTTTTTCCTGCTCCTCTTAGCATGATAAAGAAGATTCAAAGAGAGTGAGATGCCAGCTCCTTTCATTCAGTCAGTAGCTTCAATCATTTCTGGTATATGAATAACATGATGTTTTTCAATGGCAAAAATCAATGAATATTGTAAATGCACAAACAGTAATTTCTCCGCATTGCAAGGTGCAATTCTGAAATTTTTTGCCTTTTCCTGCTCCTCTTAGCATGATAAAGAAGATTCAAAGAGAGTGAGATGCCAGCTCCTTTCATTCAGTCAGTAGCTTCAATCATTTCTGGATGTTTTTCAATGGCAAAAATCAATGAATATTGTAAATGCACAAACAGTAATTTCTCCGCATTGCAAGGTGCAATTCTGAAATTTTTTGCTTTTTCCTGCTCCTCTTAGCATGATAAAGAAGATTCAAAGAGAGTGAGATGCCAGCTCCTTTCATTCAGTCAGTAGCTTCAATCATTTCTGGACGTTTTTCAATGGCAAAAATCAATGAATATTGTAAATGCACAAACAGTAATTTCTCCGCATTGCAAGGTGCAATTCTGAAATTTTTTGCTTTTTTCTGCTCCTCTTAGCATGATAAAGAAGATTCAAAGAGAGTGAGATGCCAGCTCCTTTCATTCAGTCAGTAGCTTCAATCATTTCTGGTATATGAATAACATGATGTTTTTCAATGGCAAAAATCAATGAATATTGGAAATGCACAAACAGTAATTTCTCCGCATTGCAAGGTGCAATTCTGAAATTTTTTGCTTTCTCCTGCTCCTCTTAGCATGATAAAGAAGATTCAAAGAGAGTGAGATGCCAGCTCCTTTCATTCAGTCAGTAGCTTCAATCATTTCTGGACGTTTTTCAATGGCAAAAATCAATGAATATTGTAAATGCACAAACAGTAATTTCTCCGCATTGCAAGGTGCAATTCTGAAATTTTTTGCTTTTTCCTGCTCCTCTTAGCATGATAAAGAAGATTCAAAGAGAGTGAGATGCCAGCTCCTTTCATTCAGTCAGTAGCTTCAATCATTTCTGGTATATGAATAACATGATGTTTTTCAATGGCAAAAATCAATGAATATTGTAAATGCACAAACAGTAATTTCTCCGCATTGCAAGGTGCAATTCTGAAATTTTTTGCTTTTTCCTGCTCCTCTTAGCATGATAAAGAAGATTCAAAGAGAGTGAGATGCCAGCTCCTTTAATTCAGTCAGTAGCTTCAATCATTTCTGGACGTTTTTCAATGGCAAAAATCAATGAATATTGTAAATGCACAAACAGTAATTTCTCCGCATTGCAAGGTGCAATTCTGAAATTTTTTGCTTTTTCCTGCTCCTCTTAGCATGATAAAGAAGATTCAAAGAGAGTGAGATGCCAGCTCCTTTCATTCAGTCAGTAGCTTCAAACATTTCTGGAATATGAATAACATGATGTTTTTCAATGGCAAAAATCAATGAATATTGTAAATGCACAAACAGTAATTTCTCCGCATTGCAAGGTGCAATTCTGAAATTTTTTGCTTTTTCCTGCTCCTCTTAGCATGATAAAGAAGATTCAAAGAGAGTGAGATGCCAGCTCCTTTCATTCAGTCAGTAGCTTCAATCATTTCTGGACGTTTTTCAATGGCAAAAATCAATGAATATTGTAAATGCACAAACAGTAATTTCTCCGCATTGCAAGGTGCAATTCTGAAATTTTTTGCTTTTTCCTGCTCCTCTTAGCATGATAAAGAAGATTCAAAGAGAATGAGATGCCAGCTCCTTTCATTCAGTCAGTAGCTTCAATCATTTCTGGACGTTTTTCAACGGCAAAAATCAATGAATATTGTAAATGCACAAACAGTAATTTCTCCGCATTGCAAGGTGCAATTCTGAAATTTTTTGCTTTTTCCTGCTCCTCTTAGCATGATAAAGAAGATTCAAAGAGAGTGAGATGCCAGCTCCTTTCATTCAGTCAGTAGCTTCAATCATTTCTGGACGTTTTTCAATAGCAAAAATCAATGAATATTGTAAATGCACAAACAGTAATTTCTCCGCATTGCAAGGTGCAATTCTGAAATTTTTTCCTTTTTCCTGCTCCTCTTAGCATGATAAAGAAGATTCAAAGAGAGTGAGATGCCAGCTCCTTTAATTCAGTCAGTAGCTTCAATCATTTCTGGACGTTTTTCAATGGCAAAAATCAATGAATATTGTAAATGCACAAACAGTAATTTCTCCGCATTGCAAGGTGCAATTCTGAAATTTTTTGCTTTTTCCTGCTCCTCTTAGCATGATAAAGAAGATTCAAAGAGAGTGAGATGCCAGCTCCTTTCATTCAGTCAGTAGCTTCAAACATTTCTGGAATATGAATAACATGATGTTTTTCAATGGCAAAAATCAATGAATATTGTAAATGCACAAACAGTAATTTCTCCGCATTGCAAGGTGCAATTCTGAAATTTTTTGCTTTTTCCTGCTCCTCTTAGCATGATAAAGAAGATTCAAAGAGAGTGAGATGCCAGCTCCTTTCATTCAGTCAGTAGCTTCAATCATTTCTGGACGTTTTTCAATGGCAAAAATCAATGAATATTGTAAATGCACAAACAGTAATTTCTCCGCATTGCAAGGTGCAATTCTGAAATTTTTTGCTTTTTCCTGCTCCTCTTAGCATGATAAAGAAGATTCAAAGAGAATGAGATGCCAGCTCCTTTCATTCAGTCAGTAGCTTCAATCATTTCTGGACGTTTTTCAACGGCAAAAATCAATGAATATTGTAAATGCACAAACAGTAATTTCTCCGCATTGCAAGGTGCAATTCTGAAATTTTTTGCTTTTTCCTGCTCCTCTTAGCATGATAAAGAAGATTCAAAGAGAGTGAGATGCCAGCTCCTTTCATTCAGTCAGTAGCTTCAATCATTTCTGGACGTTTTTCAATAGCAAAAATCAATGAATATTGTAAATGCACAAACAGTAATTTCTCCGCATTGCAAGGTGCAATTCTGAAATTTTTTGCTTTTTCCTGCTCCTCTTAGCATGATAAAGAAGATTCAAAGAGAGTGAGATGCCAGCTCCTTTCATTCAGTCAGTAGCTTTAATCATTTCTGGACGTTTTTCAATGGCAAAAATCAATGAATATTGTAAATGCACAAGCAGTAATTTCTCCGCATTGCAAGGTGCAATTCTGAAATTTTTTGCTTTTTCCTGCTCCTCTTAGCATGATAAAGAAGATTCAAAGAGAGTGAGATGCCAGCTCCTTTCATTCAGTCAGTAGCTTCAATCATTTCTGGACGTTTTTCAATGGCAAAAATCAATGAATATTGTAAATGCACAAACAGTAATTTCTCCGCATTGCAAGGTGCAATTCTGAAATGTTTTGCTTTTTCCTGCTCCTCTTAGCATGAAAAAGAAGATTCAAAGAGCGTGAGATGCCAGCTCCTTTCATTCAGTCAGTAGCTTCAATCATTTCTGGTATATGAATAACATGATGTTTTTCAATGGCAAAAATCAATGAATATTGTAAATGCACAAACAGTAATTTCTCCGCATTGCAAGGTGCAATTCTGAATTTTTTTGCTTTTTCCTGCTCCTCTTAGCATGATAAAGAAGATTCAAAGAGAGTGAGATGCCAGCTCCTTTCATTCAGTCAGTAGCTTCAATCATTTCTGGACGTTTTTCAATGGCAAAAATCAATGAATATTGTAAATGCACAAACAGTAATTTCTCCGCATTGCAAGGTGCAATTCTGAAATTTTTTGCTTTTTCCTGCTCCTCTTAGCATGATAAAGAAGATTCAAAGAGAGTGAGATGCCAGCTCCTTTCAGTCAGTAGCTTCAATCATTTCTGGACATTTTTCAATGGCAAAAATCAATGAATATTGTAAATGCACAAACAGTAATTTCTCCGCATTGCAAGGTGCAATTCTGAAATTTTTTGCTTTTTCCTGCTCCTCTTAGCATGATAAAGAAGATTCAAATAGAGTGAGATGCCAGCTCCTTTCATTCAGTCAGTAGCTTCAAACATTTCTGGTATATGAATAACATGATGTTTTTCAATGGCAAAAATCAATGAATATTGTAAATGCACAAACAGTAATTTCTCCGCATTGCAAGGTGCAATTCTGAAATGTTTTGCTTTTTCCTGCTCCTCTTAGCATGAAAAAGAAGATTCAAAGAGCGTGAGATGCCAGCTCCTTTCATTCAGTCAGTAGCTTCAATCATTTCTGGTATATGAATAACATGATGTTTTTCAATGGCAAAAATCAATGAATATTGTAAATGCACAAACAGTAATTTCTCCGCATTGCAAGGTGCAATTCTGAATTTTTTTGCTTTTTCCTGCTCCTCTTAGCATGATAAAGAAGATTCAAAGAGAGTGAGATGCCAGCTCCTTTCATTCAGTCAGTAGCTTCAATCATTTCTGGACGTTTTTCAATGGCAAAAATCAATGAATATTGTAAATGCACAAACAGTAATTTCTCCGCATTGCAAGGTGCAATTCTGAAATTTTTTGCTTTTTCCTGCTCCTCTTAGCATGATAAAGAAGATTCAAAGAGAGTGAGATGCCAGCTCCTTTCATTCAGTCAGTAGCTTCAAACATTTCTGGTATATGAATAACATGATGTTTTTCAATGGCAAAAATCAATGAATATTGTAAATGCACAAACAGTAATTTCTTCGCATTGCAAGGTGCAATTCTGAAATTTTTTGCTTTTTCCTGCTCCTCTTAGCATGATAAAGAAGATTCAAAGAGAGTGAGATGCCAGCTCCTTTCATTCAGTCAGTAGCTTCAAACATTTCTGGTATATGAATAACATGATGTTTTTCAATGGCAAAAATCAATGAATATTGTAAATGCACAAACAGTAATTTCTCCGCATTGCAAGGTGCAATTCTGAAATTTTTTGCTTTTTCCTGCTCCTCTTAGCATGATAAAGAAGATTCAAAGAGAGTGAGATGCCAGCTCCTTTCATTCAGTCAGTAGCTTCAATCATTTCTGGACGTTTTTCAATGGCAAAAATCATTGAATATTGTAAATGCACAAACAGTAATTTCTCCGCATTGCAAGGTGCAATTCTGAAATTTTTTGCTTTTTCCTGCTCCTCTTAGCATGATAAAGAAGATTCAAAGAGAGTGAGATGCCAGCTCCTTTCATTCAGTCAGTAGCTTCAATCATTTCTGGACGTTTTTCAATGGCAAAAATCAATGAATATTGTAAATGCACAAACAGTAATTTCTCCGCATTGAAGGTGCAATTCTGAAATTTTTTGCTTTTTCCTGCTCCTCTTAGCATGATAAAGAAGATTCAAAGAGAGTGAGATGCCAGCTCCTTTCATTCAGTCAGTAGCTTCAAACATTTCTGGTATATGAATAACATGATGTTTTTCAATGGCAAAAATCAATGAATATTGTAAATGCACAAACAGTAATTTCTCCGCATTGCAAGGTGCAATTCTGAAATTTTTTGCTTTTTCCTGCTCCTCTTAGCATGATAAAGAAGATTCAAAGAGAGTGAGATGAGAGCTCCTTTCATTCAGTCAGTAGCTTCAATCATTTCTGGACGTTTTTCAATGGCAAAAATCAATGAATATTGTAAATGCACAAACAGTAATTTCTCCGCATTGCAAGGTGCAATTCTGAAATGTTTTGCTTTTTCCTGCTCCTCTTAGCATGATAAAGAAGATTCAAAGAGAGTGAGATGCCAGCTCCTTTCATTCAGTCAGTAGCTTCAATCATTTCTGGACGTTTTTCAATGGCAAAAATCAATGAATATTGTAAATGCACAAACAGTAATTTCTCCGCATTGCAAGGTGCAATTCTGAAATTTTTTGCTTTTTCCTGCTCCTCTTAGCATGATAAAGAAGATTCAAAGAGAGTGAGATGCCAGCTCCTTTCATTCAGTCAGTAGCTTCAATCATTTCTGGTATATGAATAACATGATGTTTTTCAATGGCAAAAATCAATGAATATTGTAAATGCACAAACAGTAATTTCTCCGCATTGCAAGGTGCAATTCTGAAATTTTTTGCTTTTTCCTGCTCCTCTTAGCATGATAAAGAAGATTCAAAGAGAGTGAGATGCCAGCTCCTTTCATTCAGTCAGTAGCTTCAATCATTTCTGGACGTTTTTCAATGGCAAAAATCAATGAATATTGTAAATGCACAAACAGTAATTTCTCCGCATTGCAAGGTGCAATTCTGAAATTTTTTGCTTTTTCCTGCTCCTCTTAGCATGGTAAAGAAGACTCAAAGAGAGTGAGATGCCAGCTCCTTTCATTCAGTCAGTAGCTTCAATCATTTCTGGACGTTTTTCAACGGCAAAAATCAATGAATATTGTAGATGCACAAACAGTAATTTCTCCGCATTGCAAGGTGCAATTCTGAAATTTTTTGCTTTTTCCTGCTCCTCTTAGCATGATAAAGAAGATTCAAAGAGACTGAGATGCCAGCTCCTTTCATTCAGTCAGTAGCTTCAATCATTTCTGGACGTTTTTCAATGGCAAAAATCAATGAATATTGTAAATGCACAAACAGTAATTTCTCCGCATTGCAAGGTGCAATTCTGAAATTTTTTGCTTTTTCCTGCTCCTCTTAGCATGATAAAGAAGATTCAAAGAGAGTGAGATGCCAGCTCCTTTCATTCAGTCAGTAGCTTCAATCATTTCTGGACGTTTTTCAAAGGCAAAAATCAATGAATATTGTAAATGCACAAACAGTAATTTCTCCGCATTGCAAGGTGCAATTCTGAAATTTTTTGCTTTTTCCTGCTCCTCTTAGCATGATAAAGAAGATTCAAAGAGAGTGAGATGCCAGCTACTTTCATTCAGTCAGTAGCATCAAACATTTCTGGTATATGAATAACATGATGTTTTTCAATGGCAAAAATCAATGAATATTGTAAATGCACAAACAGTAATTTCTTCGCATTGCAAGGTGCAATTCTGAAATTTTTTGCTTTTTCCTGCTCCTCTTAGCATGATAAAGAAGATTCAAAGAGAGTGAGATGCCAGCTCCTTTCATTCAGTCAGTAGCTTCAAACATTTCTGGTATATGAATAACATGATGTTTTTCAATGGCGGCAAAAATCAATGAATATTGTAAATGCACAAACAGTAATTTCTCCGCATTGCAAGGTGCAATTCTGAAATTTTTTGCTTTTTCCTGCTCCTCTTAGCATGATAAAGAAGATTCAAAGAGAGTGAGATGCCAGCTCCTTTCATTCAGTCAGTAGCTTCAATCATTTCTGGACGTTTTTCAATGGCAAAAATCAATGAATATTGTAAATGCACAAACAGTAATTTCTCCGCATTGCAAGGTGCAATTCTGAAATTTTTTGCTTTTTCCTGCTCCTCTTAGCATGATAAAGAAGATTCAAAGAGAGTGAGATGCCAGCTCCTTTCATTCAGTCAGTAGCTTCAATCATTTCTGGACGTTTTTCAATGGCAAAAATCAATGAATATTGTAAATGCACAAACAGTAATTTCTCCGCATTGCAAGGTGCAATTCTGAATTTTTTTGCTTTTTCCTGCTCCTCTTAGTATGATAAAGAAGATTCAAAGAGAGTGAGATGCCAGCTCCTTTCATTCAGTCAGTAGCTTCAAACATTTCTGGTATATGAATAACATGATGTTTTTCAATGGCAAAAATCAATGAATATTGTAAATGCACAAACAGTAATTTCTCCGCATTGCAAGGTGCAATTCTGAAATTTTTTGCTTTTTCCTGCTCCTCTTAGCATGATAAAGAAGATTCAAAGAGAGTGAGATGCCAGCTCCTTTCATTCAGTCAGTAGCTTCAATCATTTCTGGACGTTTTTCAAAGGCAAAAATAAATGAATATTGTAAATGCACAAACAGTAATTTCTCCGCATTGCAAGGTGCAATTCTGAAATTTTTTGCTTTTTCCTGCTCCTCTTAGTATGATAAAGAAGATTCAAAGAGAGTGAGATGCCAGCTCCTTTCATTCAGTCAGTAGCTTCAAACATTTCTGGTATATGAATAACATGATGTTTTTCAATGGCAAAAATCAATGAATATTGTAAATGCACAAACAGTAATTTCTCCGCATTGCAAGGTGCAATTCTGAAATTTTTTGCTTTTTCCTGCTCCTCTTAGCATGATAAAGAAGATTCAAAGAGAGTGAGATGCCAGCTCCTTTCATTCAGTCAGTAGCTTCAATCATTTCTGGTATATGAATAACATGATGTTTTTCAATGGCAAAAATTAATGAATATTGTAAATGCACAAACAGTAATTTCTCCGTATTGCAAGGTGCAATTCTGAAATTTTTTGCTTTTTCCTGCTCCTCTTAGCATGATAAAGAAGATTCAAAGAGAGTGAGATGCCAGCTCCTTTCATTCAGTCAGTAGCTTCAATCATTTCTGGACGTTTTTCAATGGCAAAAATCAATGAATATTGTAAATGCACAAACAGTAATTTCTCCGCATTGAAGGTGCAATTCTGAAATTTTTTGCTTTTTCCTGCTCCTCTTAGCATGATAAAGAAGATTCAAAGAGAGTGAGATGCCAGCTCCTTTCATTCAGTCAGTAGCTTCAAACATTTCTGGTATATGAATAACATGATGTTTTTCAATGGCAAAAATCAATGAATATTGTAAATGCACAAACAGTAATTTCTCCGCATTGCAAGGTGCAATTCTGAAATTTTTTGCTTTTTCCTGCTCCTCTTAGCATGATAAAGAAGATTCAAAGAGAGTGAGATGAGAGCTCCTTTCATTCAGTCAGTAGCTTCAATCATTTCTGGACGTTTTTCAATGGCAAAAATCAATGAATATTGTAAATGCACAAACAGTAATTTCTCCGCATTGCAAGGTGCAATTCTGAAATTTTTTGCTTTTTCCTGCTCCTCTTAGCATGATAAAGAAGATTCAAAGAGAGTGAGATGCCAGCTCCTTTCATTCAGTCAGTACTTCAATCATTTCTGGACGTTTTTCAATGGCAAAAATCAATGAATATTGTAAATGCACAAACAGTAATTTCTCCGCATTGCAAGGTGCAATTCTGAAATTTTTTGCTTTTTCCTGCTCCTCTTAGCATGATAAAGAAGATTCAAAGAGAGTGAGATGCCAGCTCCTTTCATTCAGTCAGTAGCTTCAATCATTTCTGGTATATGAATAACATGATGTTTTTCAATGGCAAAAATCAATGAATATTGTAAATGCACAAACAGTAATTTCTCCGCATTGCAAGGTGCAATTCTGAAATTTTTTGCTTTTTCCTGCTCCTCTTAGCATGATAAAGAAGATTCAAAGAGAGTGAGATGCCAGCTCCTTTCATTCAGTCAGTAGCTTCAATCATTTCTGGACGTTTTTCAATGGCAAAAATCAATGAATATTGTAAATGCACAAACAGTAATTTCTCCGCATTGCAAGGTGCAATTCTGAAATTTTTTGCTTTTTCCTGCTCCTCTTAGCATGGTAAAGAAGACTCAAAGAGAGTGAGATGCCAGCTCCTTTCATTCAGTCAGTAGCTTCAATCATTTCTGGACGTTTTTCAACGGCAAAAATCAATGAATATTGTAGATGCACAAACAGTAATTTCTCCGCATTGCAAGGTGCAATTCTGAAATTTTTTGCTTTTTCCTGCTCCTCTTAGCATGATAAAGAAGATTCAAAGAGACTGAGATGCCAGCTCCTTTCATTCAGTCAGTAGCTTCAATCATTTCTGGACGTTTTTCAATGGCAAAAATCAATGAATATTGTAAATGCACAAACAGTAATTTCTCCGCATTGCAAGGTGCAATTCTGAAATTTTTTGCTTTTTCCTGCTCCTCTTAGCATGATAAAGAAGATTCAAAGAGAGTGAGATGCCAGCTCCTTTCATTCAGTCAGTAGCTTCAATCATTTCTGGATGTTTTTCAATGGCAAAAATCAATGAATATTGTAAATGCACAAACAGTAATTTCTCCGCATTGCAAGGTGCAATTCTGAAATTTTTTGCTTTTTCCTGCTCCTCTTAGCATGATAAAGAAGATTCAAAGAGAGTGAGATGCCAGCTCCTTTCAGTCAGTAGCTTCAATCATTTCTGGACATTTTTCAATGGCAAAAATCAATGAATATTGTAAATGCACAAACAGTAATTTCTCCGCATTGCAAGGTGCAATTCTGAAATTTTTTGCTTTTTCCTGCTCCTCTTAGCATGATAAAGAAGATTCAAATAGAGTGAGATGCCAGCTCCTTTCATTCAGTCAGTAGCTTCAAACATTTCTGGTATATGAATAACATGATGTTTTTCAATGGCAAAAATCAATGAATATTGTAAATGCACAAACAGTAATTTCTCCGCATTGCAAGGTGCAATTCTGAATTTTTTTGCTTTTTCCTGCTCCTCTTAGCATGATAAAGAAGATTCAAAGAGAGTGAGATGCCAGCTCCTTTCATTCAGTCAGTAGCTTCAATCATTTCTGGACGTTTTTCAATGGCAAAAATCAATGAATATTGTAAATGCACAAACAGTAATTTCTCCGCATTGCAAGGTGCAATTCTGAAATTTTTTGCTTTTTCCTGCTCCTCTTAGCATGATAAAGAAGATTCAAAGAGAGTGAGATGCCAGCTCCTTTCATTCAGTCAGTAGCTTCAAACATTTCTGGTATATGAATAACATGATGTTTTTCAATGGCAAAAATCAATGAATATTGTAAATGCACAAACAGTAATTTCTTCGCATTGCAAGGTGCAATTCTGAAATTTTTTGCTTTTTCCTGCTCCTCTTAGCATGATAAAGAAGATTCAAAGAGAGTGAGATGCCAGCTCCTTTCATTCAGTCAGTAGCTTCAAACATTTCTGGTATATGAATAACATGATGTTTTTCAATGGCAAAAATCAATGAATATTGTAAATGCACAAACAGTAATTTCTCCGCATTGCAAGGTGCAATTCTGAAATTTTTTGCTTTTTCCTGCTCCTCTTAGCATGATAAAGAAGATTCAAAGAGAGTGAGATGCCAGCTCCTTTCATTCAGTCAGTAGCTTCAATCATTTCTGGACGTTTTTCAATGGCAAAAATCAATGAATATTGTAAATGCACAAACAGTAATTTCTCCGCATTGCAAGGTGCAATTCTGAAATTTTTTGCTTTTTCCTGCTCCTCTTAGCATGATAAAGAAGATTCAAAGAGAGTGAGATGCCAGCTCCTTTCATTCAGTCAGTAGCTTCAATCATTTCTGGACGTTTTTCAATGGCAAAAATCAATGAATATTGTAAATGCACAAACAGTAATTTCTCCGCATTGAAGGTGCAATTCTGAAATTTTTTGCTTTTTCCTGCTCCTCTTAGCATGATAAAGAAGATTCAAAGAGAGTGAGATGCCAGCTCCTTTCATTCAGTCAGTAGCTTCAAACATTTCTGGTATATGAATAACATGATGTTTTTCAATGGCAAAAATCAATGAATATTGTAAATGCACAAACAGTAATTTCTCCGCATTGCAAGGTGCAATTCTGAAATTTTTTGCTTTTTCCTGCTCCTCTTAGCATGATAAAGAAGATTCAAAGAGAGTGAGATGCCAGCTCCTTTCATTCAGTCAGTAGCTTCAATCATTTCTGGACGTTTTTCAATGGCAAAAATCAATGAATATTGTAAATGCACAAACAGTAATTTCTCCGCATTGCAAGGTGCAATTCTGAAATTTTTTGCTTTTTCCTGCTCCTCTTAGCATGATAAAGAAGATTCAAAGAGAGTGAGATGCCAGCTCCTTTCATTCAGTCAGTAGCTTCAATCATTTCTGGACGTTTTTCAATGGCAAAAATCAATGAATATTGTAAATGCACAAACAGTAATTTCTCCGCATTGCAAGGTGCAATTCTGAAATTTTTTGCTTTTTCCTGCTCCTCTTAGCATGATAAAGAAGATTCAAAGAGAGTGAGATGCCAGCTCCTTTCATTCAGTCAGTAGCTTCAATCATTTCTGGACGTTTTTCAATGGCAAAAATCAATGAATATTGTAAATGCACAAACAGTAATTTCTCCGCATTGCAAGGTGCAATTCTGAATTTTTTTGCTTTTTCCTGCTCCTCTTAGTATGATAAAGAAGATTCAAAGAGAGTGAGATGCCAGCTCCTTTCATTCAGTCAGTAGCTTCAAACATTTCTGGTATATGAATAACATGATGTTTTTCAATGGCAAAAATCAATGAATATTGTAAATGCACAAACAGTAATTTCTCCGCATTGCAAGGTGCAATTCTGAAATTTTTTGCTTTTTCCTGCTCCTCTTAGCATGATAAAGAAGATTCAAAGAGAGTGAGATGCCAGCTCCTTTCATTCAGTCAGTAGCTTCAATCATTTCTGGACGTTTTTCAAAGGCAAAAATAAATGAATATTGTAAATGCACAAACAGTAATTTCTCCGCATTGCAAGGTGCAATTCTGAAATTTTTTGCTTTTTCCTGCTCCTCTTAGTATGATAAAGAAGATTCAAAGAGAGTGAGATGCCAGCTCCTTTCATTCAGTCAGTAGCTTCAAACATTTCTGGTATATGAATAACATGATGTTTTTCAATGGCAAAAATCAATGAATATTGTAAATGCACAAACAGTAATTTCTCCGCATTGCAAGGTGCAATTCTGAAATTTTTTGCTTTTTCCTGCTCCTCTTAGCATGATAAAGAAGATTCAAAGAGAGTGAGATGCCAGCTCCTTTCATTCAGTCAGTAGCTTCAATCATTTCTGGTATATGAATAACATGATGTTTTTCAATGGCAAAAATTAATGAATATTGTAAATGCACAAACAGTAATTTCTCCGCATTGCAAGGTGCAATTCTGAAATTTTTTGCTTTTTCCTGCTCCTCTTAGCATGATAAAGAAGATTCAAAGAGAGTGAGATGCCAGCTCCTTTCATTCAGTCAGTAGCTTCAATCATTTCTGGACGTTTTTCAATGGCAAAAATCAATGAATATTGTAAATGCACAAACAGTAATTTCTCCGCATTGAAGGTGCAATTCTGAAATTTTTTGCTTTTTCCTGCTCCTCTTAGCATGATAAAGAAGATTCAAAGAGAGTGAGATGCCAGCTCCTTTCATTCAGTCAGTAGCTTCAAACATTTCTGGTATATGAATAACATGATGTTTTTCAATGGCAAAAATCAATGAATATTGTAAATGCACAAACAGTAATTTCTCCGCATTGCAAGGTGCAATTCTGAAATTTTTTGCTTTTTCCTGCTCCTCTTAGCATGATAAAGAAGATTCAAAGAGAGTGAGATGAGAGCTCCTTTCATTCAGTCAGTAGCTTCAATCATTTCTGGACGTTTTTCAATGGCAAAAATCAATGAATATTGTAAATGCACAAACAGTAATTTCTCCGCATTGCAAGGTGCAATTCTGAAATTTTTTGCTTTTTCCTGCTCCTCTTAGCATGATAAAGAAGATTCAAAGAGAGTGAGATGCCAGCTCCTTTCATTCAGTCAGTAGCTTCAATCATTTCTGGACGTTTTTCAATGGCAAAAATCAATGAATATTGTAAATGCACAAACAGTAATTTCTCCGCATTGCAAGGTGCAATTCTGAAATTTTTTGCTTTTTCCTGCTCCTCTTAGCATGATAAAGAAGATTCAAAGAGAGTGAGATGCCAGCTCCTTTCATTCAGTCAGTAGCTTCAATCATTTCTGGTATATGAATAACATGATGTTTTTCAATGGCAAAAATCAATGAATATTGTAAATGCACAAACAGTAATTTCTCCGCATTGCAAGGTGCAATTCTGAAATTTTTTGCTTTTTCCTGCTCCTCTTAGCATGATAAAGAAGATTCAAAGAGAGTGAGATGCCAGCTCCTTTCATTCAGTCAGTAGCTTCAATCATTTCTGGACGTTTTTCAATGGCAAAAATCAATGAATATTGTAAATGCACAAACAGTAATTTCTCCGCATTGCAAGGTGCAATTCTGAAATTTTTTGCTTTTTCCTGCTCCTCTTAGCATGGTAAAGAAGACTCAAAGAGAGTGAGATGCCAGCTCCTTTCATTCAGTCAGTAGCTTCAATCATTTCTGGACGTTTTTCAACGGCAAAAATCAATGAATATTGTAGATGCACAAACAGTAATTTCTCCGCATTGCAAGGTGCAATTCTGAAATTTTTTGCTTTTTCCTGCTCCTCTTAGCATGATAAAGAAGATTCAAAGAGACTGAGATGCCAGCTCCTTTCATTCAGTCAGTAGCTTCAATCATTTCTGGACGTTTTTCAATGGCAAAAATCAATGAATATTGTAAATGCACAAACAGTAATTTCTCCGCATTGCAAGGTGCAATTCTGAAATTTTTTGCTTTTTCCTGCTCCTCTTAGCATGATAAAGAAGATTCAAAGAGAGTGAGATGCCAGCTCCTTTCATTCAGTCAGTAGCTTCAATCATTTCTGGATGTTTTTCAATGGCAAAAATCAATGAATATTGTAAATGCACAAACAGTAATTTCTCCGCATTGCAAGGTGCAATTCTGAAATTTTTTGCTTTTTCCTGCTCCTCTTAGCATGATAAAGAAGATTCAAAGAGCGTGAGATGCCAGCTCCTTTCATTCAGTCAGTAGCTTCAATCATTTCTGGACGTTTTTCAATGGCAAAAATCAATGAATATTGTAAATGCACAAACAGTAATTTCTCCGCATTGAAGGTGCAATTCTGAAATTTTTTGCTTTTTCCTGCTCCTCTTAGTATGATAAAGAAGATTCAAAGAGAGTGAGATGCCAGCTCCTTTCATTCAGTCAGTAGCTTCAAACATTTCTGGTATATGAATAACATGATGTTTTTCAATGGCAAAAATCAATGAATATTGTAAATGCACAAACAGTAATTTCTCCGCATTGCAAGGTGCAATTCTGAAATTTTTTGCTTTTTCCTGCTCCTCTTAGCATGATAAAGAAGATTCAAAGAGAGTGAGATGCCAGCTCCTTTCATTCAGTCAGTAGCTTCAATCATTTCTGGACGTTTTTCAAAGGCAAAAATAAATGAATATTGTAAATGCACAAACAGTAATTTCTCCGCATTGCAAGGTGCAATTCTGAAATTTTTTGCTTTTTCCTGCTCCTCTTAGTATGATAAAGAAGATTCAAAGAGAGTGAGATGCCAGCTCCTTTCATTCAGTCAGTAGCTTCAAACATTTCTGGTATATGAATAACATGATGTTTTTCAATGGCAAAAATCAATGAATATTGTAAATGCACAAACAGTAATTTCTCCGCATTGCAAGGTGCAATTCTGAAATTTTTTGCTTTTTCCTGCTCCTCTTAGCATGATAAAGAAGATTCAAAGAGAGTGAGATGCCAGCTCCTTTCATTCAGTCAGTAGCTTCAATCATTTCTGGTATATGAATAACATGATGTTTTTCAATGGCAAAAATTAATGAATATTGTAAATGCACAAACAGTAATTTCTCCGCATTGCAAGGTGCAATTCTGAAATTTTTTGCTTTTTCCTGCTCCTCTTAGCATGATAAAGAAGATTCAAAGAGAGTGAGATGCCAGCTCCTTTCATTCAGTCAGTAGCTTCAATCATTTCTGGACGTTTTTCAATGGCAAAAATCAATGAATATTGTAAATGCACAAACAGTAATTTCTCCGCATTGAAGGTGCAATTCTGAAATTTTTTGCTTTTTCCTGCTCCTCTTAGCATGATAAAGAAGATTCAAAGAGAGTGAGATGCCAGCTCCTTTCATTCAGTCAGTAGCTTCAATCATTTCTGGTATATGAATAACATGATGTTTTTCAATGGCAAAAATTAATGAATATTGTAAATGCACAAACAGTAATTTCTCCGCATTGCAAGGTGCAATTCTGAAATTTTTTGCTTTTTCCTGCTCCTCTTAGCATGATAAAGAAGATTCAAAGAGAGTGAGATGCCAGCTCCTTTCATTCAGTCAGTAGCTTCAATCATTTCTGGTATATGAATAACATGATGTTTTTCAATGGCAAAAATTAATGAATATTGTAAATGCACAAACAGTAATTTCTCCGCATTGCAAGGTGCAATTCTGAAATTTTTTGCTTTTTCCTGCTCCTCTTAGCATGATAAAGAAGATTCAAAGAGAGTGAGATGCCAGCTCCTTTCATTCAGTCAGTAGCTTCAATCATTTCTGGACGTTTTTCAATGGCAAAAATCAATGAATATTGTAAATGCACAAACAGTAATTTCTCCGCATTGAAGGTGCAATTCTGAAATTTTTTGCTTTTTCCTGCTCCTCTTAGCATGATAAAGAAGATTCAAAGAGAGTGAGATGCCAGCTCCTTTCATTCAGTCAGTAGCTTCAATCATTTCTGGTATATGAATAACATGATGTTTTTCAATGGCAAAAATTAATGAATATTGTAAATGCACAAACAGTAATTTCTCCGCATTGCAAGGTGCAATTCTGAAATTTTTTGCTTTTTCCTGCTCCTCTTAGCATGATAAAGAAGATTCAAAGAGAGTGAGATGCCAGCTCCTTTCATTCAGTCAGTAGCTTCAATCATTTCTGGACGTTTTTCAATGGCAAAAATCAATGAATATTGTAAATGCACAAACAGTAATTTCTCCGCATTGAAGGTGCAATTCTGAAATTTTTTGCTTTTTCCTGCTCCTCTTAGCATGATAAAGAAGATTCAAAGAGAGTGAGATGCCAGCTCCTTTCATTCAGTCAGTAGCTTCAATCATTTCTGGACGTTTTTCAATGGCAAAAATCAATGAATATTGTAAATGCACAAACAGTAATTTCTCCGCATTGAAGGTGCAATTCTGAAATTTTTTGCTTTTTCCTGCTCCTCTTAGTATGATAAAGAAGATTCAAAGAGAGTGAGATGCCAGCTCCTTTCATTCAGTCAGTAGCTTCAAACATTTCTGGTATATGAATAACATGATGTTTTTCAATGGCAAAAATCAATGAATATTGTAAATGCACAAACAGTAATTTCTCCGCATTGCAAGGTGCAATTCTGAAATTTTTTGCTTTTTCCTGCTCCTCTTAGCATGATAAAGAAGATTCAAAGAGAGTGAGATGCCAGCTCCTTTCATTCAGTCAGTTGCTTCAATCATTTCTGGACGTTTTTCAAAGGCAAAAATAAATGAATATTGTAAATGCACAAACAGTAATTTCTCCGCATTGCAAGGTGCAATTCTGAAATTTTTTGCTTTTTCCTGCTCCTCTTAGTATGATAAAGAAGATTCAAAGAGAGTGAGATGCCAGCTCCTTTCATTCAGTCAGTAGCTTCAAACATTTCTGGTATATGAATAACATGATGTTTTTCAATGGCAAAAATCAATGAATATTGTAAATGCACAAACAGTAATTTCTCCGCATTGCAAGGTGCAATTCTGAAATTTTTTGCTTTTTCCTGCTCCTCTTAGCATGATAAAGAAGATTCAAAGAGAGTGAGATGCCAGCTCCTTTCATTCAGTCAGTAGCTTCAATCATTTCTGGTATATGAATAACATGATGTTTTTCAATGGCAAAAATTAATGAATATTGTAAATGCACAAACAGTAATTTCTCCGCATTGCAAGGTGCAATTCTGAAATTTTTTGCTTTTTCCTGCTCCTCTTAGCATGATAAAGAAGATTCAAAGAGAGTGAGATGCCAGCTCCTTTCATTCAGTCAGTAGCTTCAAACATTTCTGGTATATGAATAACATGATGTTTTTCAATGGCAAAAATCAATGAATATTGTAAATGCACAAACAGTAATTTCTCCGCATTGCAAGGTGCAATTCTGAAATTTTTTGCTTTTTCCTGCTCCTCTTAGCATGATAAAGAAGATTCAAAGAGAGTGAGATGAGAGCTCCTTTCATTCAGTCAGTAGCTTCAATCATTTCTGGACGTTTTTCAATGGCAAAAATCAATGAATATTGTAAATGCACAAACAGTAATTTCTCCGCATTGCAAGGTGCAATTCTGAAATTTTTTGCTTTTTCCTGCTCCTCTTAGCATGATAAAGAAGATTCAAAGAGAGTGAGATGCCAGCTCCTTTCATTCAGTCAGTAGCTTCAATCATTTCTGGACGTTTTTCAATGGCAAAAATCAATGAATATTGTAAATGCACAAACAGTAATTTCTCCGCATTGCAAGGTGCAATTCTGAAATTTTTTGCTTTTTCCTGCTCCTCTTAGCATGATAAAGAAGATTCAAAGAGAGTGAGATGCCAGCTCCTTTCATTCAGTCAGTAGCTTCAATCATTTCTGGTATATGAATAACATGATGTTTTTCAATGGCAAAAATCAATGAATATTGTAAATGCACAAACAGTAATTTCTCCGCATTGCAAGGTGCAATTCTGAAATTTTTTGCTTTTTCCTGCTCCTCTTAGCATGATAAAGAAGATTCAAAGAGAGTGAGATGCCAGCTCCTTTCATTCAGTCAGTAGCTTCAATCATTTCTGGACGTTTTTCAATGGCAAAAATCAATGAATATTGTAAATGCACAAACAGTAATTTCTCCGCATTGCAAGGTGCAATTCTGAAATTTTTTGCTTTTTCCTGCTCCTCTTAGCATGGTAAAGAAGACTCAAAGAGAGTGAGATGCCAGCTCCTTTCATTCAGTCAGTAGCTTCAATCATTTCTGGACGTTTTTCAACGGCAAAAATCAATGAATATTGTAGATGCACAAACAGTAATTTCTCCGCATTGCAAGGTGCAATTCTGAAATTTTTTGCTTTTTCCTGCTCCTCTTAGCATGATAAAGAAGATTCAAAGAGACTGAGATGCCAGCTCCTTTCATTCAGTCAGTAGCTTCAATCATTTCTGGACGTTTTTCAATGGCAAAAATCAATGAATATTGTAAATGCACAAACAGTAATTTCTCCGCATTGCAAGGTGCAATTCTGAAATTTTTTGCTTTTTCCTGCTCCTCTTAGCATGATAAAGAAGATTCAAAGAGAGTGAGATGCCAGCTCCTTTCATTCAGTCAGTAGCTTCAATCATTTCTGGATGTTTTTCAATGGCAAAAATCAATGAATATTGTAAATGCACAAACAGTAATTTCTCCGCATTGCAAGGTGCAATTCTGAAATTTTTTGCTTTTTCCTGCTCCTCTTAGCATGATAAAGAAGATTCAAAGAGAGTGAGATGCCAGCTCCTTTCATTCAGTCAGTAGCTTCAATCATTTCTGGACGTTTTTCAATGGCAAAAATCAATGAATATTGTAAATGCACAAACAGTAATTTCTCCGCATTGCAAGGTGCAATTCTGAAATTTTTTGCTTTTTCCTGCTCCTCTTAGCATGATAAAGAAGATTCAAAGAGAGTGAGATGCCAGCTCCTTTCATTCAGTCAGTAGCATCAAACATTTCTGGTATATGAATAACATGATGTTTTTCAATGGCAAAAATCAATGAATATTGTAAATGCACAAACAGTAATTTCTTCCCATTGCAAGGTGCAATTCTGAAATTTTTTGCTTTTTCCTGCTCCTCTTAGCATGATAAAGAAGATTCAAAGAGAGTGAGATGCCAGCTCCTTTCATTCAGTCAGTAGCTTCAAACATTTCTGGTATATGAATAACATGATGTTTTTCATTGGCGGCAAAAATCAATGAATATTGTAAATGCACAAACAGTAATTTCTCCGCATTGCAAGGTGCAATTCTGAAATTTTTTGCTTTTTCCTGCTCCTCTTAGCATGATAAAGAAGATTCAAAGAGAGTGAGATGCCAGCTCCTTTCATTCAGTCAGTAGCTTCAATCATTTCTGGACGTTTTTCAATGGCAAAAATCAATGAATATTGTAAATGCACAAACAGTAATTTCTCCGCATTGCAAGGTGCAATTCTGAAATTTTTTGCTTTTTCCTGCTCCTCTTAGCATGATAAAGAAGATTCAAAGAGAGTGAGATGCCAGCTCCTTTCATTCAGTCAGTAGCTTCAATCATTTCTGGACGTTTTTCAATGGCAAAAATCAATGAATATTGTAAATGCACAAACAGTAATTTCTCCGCATTGCAAGGTGCAATTCTGAAATTTTTTGCTTTTTCCTGCTCCTCTTAGTATGATAAAGAAGATTCAAAGAGAGTGAGATGCCAGCTCCTTTCATTCAGTCAGTAGCTTCAAACATTTCTGGTATATGAATAACATGATGTTTTTCAATGGCAAAAATTAATGAATATTGTAAATGCACAAACAGTAATTTCTCCGCATTACAAGGTGCAATTCTGAAATTTTTTGCTTTTTCCTGCTCCTCTTAGCATGATAAAGAAGATTCAAAGAGAGTGAGATGCCAGCTCCTTTCATTCAGTCAGTAGCTTCAATCATTTCTGGACGTTTTTCAATGGCAAAAATCAATGAATATTGTAAATGCACAAACAGTAATTTCTCCGCATTGAAGGTGCAATTCTGAAATTTTTTGCTTTTTCCTGCTCCTCTTAGTATGATAAAGAAGATTCAAAGAGAGTGAGATGCCAGCTCCTTTCATTCAGTCAGTAGCTTCAAACATTTCTGGTATATGAATAACATGATGTTTTTCAATGGCAAAAATCAATGAATATTGTAAATGCACAAACAGTAATTTCTCCGCATTGCAAGGTGCAATTCTGAAATTTTTTGCTTTTTCCTGCTCCTCTTAGCATGATAAAGAAGATTCAAAGAGAGTGAGATGCCAGCTCCTTTCATTCAGTCAGTAGCTTCAATCATTTCTGGACGTTTTTCAATGGCAAAAATCAATGAATATTGTAAATGCACAAACAGTAATTTCTCCGCATTGCAAGGTGCAATTCTGAAATTTTTTGCTTTTTCCTGCTCCTCTTAGTATGATAAAGAAGATTCAAAGAGAGTGAGATGCCAGCTCCTTTCATTCAGTCAGTAGCTTCAAACATTTCTGGTATATGAATAACATGATGTTTTTCAATGGCAAAAATCAATGAATATTGTAAATGCACAAACAGTAATTTCTCCGCATTGCAAGGTGCAATTCTGAAATTTTTTGCTTTTTCCTGCTCCTCTTAGCATGATAAAGAAGATTCAAAGAGAGTGAGATGCCAGCTCCTTTCATTCAGTCAGTAGCTTCAATCATTTCTGGACGTTTTTCAATGGCAAAAATCAATGAATATTGTAAATGCACAAACAGTAATTTCTCCGCATTGCAAGGTGCAATTCTGAAATTTTTTGCTTTTTCCTGCTCCTCTTAGTATGATAAAGAAGATTCAAAGAGAGTGAGATGCCAGCTCCTTTCATTCAGTCAGTAGCTTCAAACATTTCTGGTATATGAATAACATGATGTTTTTCAATGGCAAAAATCTATGAATATTGTAAATGCACAAACAGTAATTTCTCCGCATTGCAAGGTGCAATTCTGAAATTTTTTGCTTTTTCCTGCTCCTCTTAGCATGATAAAGAAGATTCAAAGAGAGTGAGATGCCAGCTCCTTTCATTCAGTCAGTAGCTTCAATCATTTCTGGACGTTTTTCAATGGCAAAAATCAATGAATATTGTAAATGCACAAACAGTAATTTCTCCGCATTGCAAGGTGCAATTCTGAAATTTTTTGCTTTTTCCTGCTCCTCTTAGCATGATAAAGAAGATTCAAAGAGAGTGAGATGCCAGCTCCTTTCATTCAGTCAGTAGCTTCAATCATTTCTGGTATATGAATAACATGATGTTTTTCAATGGCAAAAATCAATGAATATTGTAAATGCACAAACAGTAATTTCTCCGCATTGCAAGGTGCAATTCTGAAATTTTTTGCTTTTTCCTGCTCCTCTTAGCATGATAAAGAAGATTCAAAGAGAGTGAGATGCCAGCTCCTTTCATTCAGTCAGTAGCTTCAATCATTTCTGGACGTTTTTCAATGGCAAAAATCAATGAATATTGTAAATGCACAAACAGTAATTTCTCCGCATTGCAAGGTGCAATTCTGAAATTTTTTGCTTTTTCCTGCTCCTCTTAGCATGGTAAAGAAGACTCAAAGAGAGTGAGATGCCAGCTCCTTTCATTCAGTCAGTAGCTTCAATCATTTCTGGACGTTTTTCAACGGCAAAAATCAATGAATATTGTAGATGCACAAACAGTAATTTCTCCGCATTGCAAGGTGCAATTCTGAAATTTTTTGCTTTTTCCTGCTCCTCTTAGCATGATAAAGAAGATTCAAAGAGACTGAGATGCCAGCTCTTTTCATTCAGTCAGTAGCTTCAATCATTTCTGGACGTTTTTCAATGGCAAAAATCAATGAATATTGTAAATGCACAAACAGTAATTTCTCCGCATTGCAAGGTGCAATTCTGAAATTTTTTGCTTTTTCCTGCTCCTCTTAGCATGATAAAGAAGATTCAAAGAGAGTGAGATGCCAGCTCCTTTCATTCAGTCAGTAGCTTCAATCATTTATGGATGTTTTTCAATGGCAAAAATCAATGAATATTGTAAATGCACAAACAGTAATTTCTCCGCATTGCAAGGTGCAATTCTGAAATTTTTTGCTTTTTCCTGCTCCTCTTAGCATGATAAAGAAGATTCAAAGAGAGTGAGATGCCAGCTCCTTTCATTCAGTCAGTAGCTTCAATCATTTCTGGACGTTTTTCAATGGCAAAAATCAATGAATATTGTAAATGCACAAACAGTAATTTCTCCGCATTGCAAGGTGCAATTCTGAAATTTTTTGCTTTTTCCTGCTCCTCTTAGCATGATAAAGAAGATTCAAAGAGAGTGAGATGCCAGCTCCTTTCATTCAGTCAGTAGCATCAAACATTTCTGGTATATGAATAACATGATGTTTTTCAATGGCAAAAATCAATGAATATTGTAAATGCACAAACAGTAATTTCTTCGCATTGCAAGGTGCAATTCTGAAATTTTTTGCTTTTTCCTGCTCCTCTTAGCATGATAAAGAAGATTCAAAGAGAGTGAGATGCCAGCTCCTTTCATTCAGTCAGTAGCTTCAAACATTTCTGGTATATGAATAACATGATGTTTTTCAATGGCGGCAAAAATCAATGAATATTGTAAATGCACAAACAGTAATTTCTCCGCATTGCAAGGTGCAATTCTGAAATTTTTTGCTTTTTCCTGCTCCTCTTAGCATGATAAAGAAGATTCAAAGAGAGTGAGATGCCAGCTCCTTTCATTCAGTCAGTAGCTTCAATCATTTCTGGACGTTTTTCAATGGCAAAAATCAATGAATATTGTAAATGCACAAACAGTAATTTCTCCGCATTGCAAGGTGCAATTCTGAAATTTTTTGCTTTTTCCTGCTCCTCTTAGCATGATAAAGAAGATTCAAAGAGAGTGAGATGCCAGCTCCTTTCATTCAGTCAGTAGCTTCAATCATTTCTGGACGTTTTTCAATGGCAAAAATCAATGAATATTGTAAATGCACAAACAGTAATTTCTCCGCATTGCAAGGTGCAATTCTGAAATTTTTTGCTTTTTCCTGCTCCTCTTAGTATGATAAAGAAGATTCAAAGAGAGTGAGATGCCAGCTCCTTTCATTCAGTCAGTAGCTTCAAACATTTCTGGTATATGAATAACATGATGTTTTTCAATGGCAAAAATCAATGAATATTGTAAATGCACAAACAGTAATTTCTCCGCATTGCAAGGTGCAATTCTGAAATTTTTTGCTTTTTCCTGCTCCTCTTAGCATGATAAAGAAGATTCAAAGAGAGTGAGATGCCAGCTCCTTTCATTCAGTCAGTAGCTTCAATCATTTCTGGTATATGAATAACATGATGTTTTTCAATGGCAAAAATTAATGAATATTGTAAATGCACAAACAGTAATTTCTCCGCATTGCAAGGTGCAATTCTGAAATTTTTTGCTTTTTCCTGCTCCTCTTAGCATGATAAAGAATATTCAAAGAGAGTGAGATGCCAGCTCCTTTCATTCAGTCAGTAGCTTCAATCATTTCTGGACGTTTTTCAATGGCAAAAATCAATGAATATTGTAAATGCACAAACAGTAATTTCTCCGCATTGAAGGTGCAATTCTGAAATTTTTTGCTTTTTCCTGCTCCTCTTAGCATGATAAAGAAGATTCAAAGAGAGTGAGATGCCAGCTCCTTTCATTCAGTCAGTAGCTTCAAACATTTCTGGTATATGAAAAACATGTTTTTCAATGGCAAAAATCAATGAATATTGTAAATGCACAAACAGTAATATCTCCACATTGCACGGTGCAATTCTGAAATTTTTAGCTTTTTCCTGTTAATCCTAGCATGATAAAGAAGATTCAAAGAGAGTGAGATGCCAGCTCCTTTCATTCAGTCAGTAGCTTCAAACATTTCTGGTATATGAAAAACATGTTTTTCAATGGCAAAAATCAATGAATATTGTAAATGCACAAACAGTAATATCTCCACATTGCAAGGTGCAATTCTGAAATTTTTTGCTTTTTCCTGCTAATCCTAGCATGATAAAGAAGATTCAAAGAGAGTGAGATGCCAGCTCCTTTCATTCAGTCAGTAGCTTCAAACATTTCTGGTATATGAAAAACATGTTTTTCAATGGCAAAAATCAATGAATATTGTAAATGCACAAACAGTAATATCTCCACATTGCAAGGTGCAATTCTGAAATTTTTTGCTTTTTCCTGTTAATCCTAGCATGATAAAGAAGATTCAAAGAGAGTGAGATGCCAGCTCCTTTCATTCAGTCAGTAGCTTCAAACATTTCTGGTATATGAAAAACATGTTTTTCAATGGCAAAAATCAATGAATATTGTAAATGCACAAACAGTAATATCTCCACATTGCAAGGTGCAATTCTGAAATTTTTTGCTTTTTCCTGCTAATCCTAGCATGATAAAGAAGATTCAAAGAGAGTGAGATGCCAGCTCCTTTCATTCAGTCAGTAGCTTCAAACATTTCTGGTATATGAAAAACATGTTTTTCAATGGCAAAAATCAATGAATATTGTAAATGCACAAACAGTAATATCTCCACATTGCACGGTGCAATTCTGAAATTTTTAGCTTTTTCCTGTTAATCCTAGCATGATAAAGAAGATTCAAAGAGAGTGAGATGCCAGCTCCTTTCATTCAGTCAGTAGCTTCAAACATTTCTGGTATATGAATAACATGATGTTTTTCAATGGCGGCAAAAATCAATGAATATTGTAAATGCACAAACAGTAATTTCTCCGCATTGCAAGGTGCAATTCTGAAATTTTTTGCTTTTTCCTGCTCCTCTTAGCATGATAAAGAAGATTCAAAGAGAGTGAGATGCCAGCTCCTTTCATTCAGTCAGTAGCTTCAATCATTTCTGGACGTTTTTCAATGGCAAAAATCAATGAATATTGTAAATGCACAAACAGTAATTTCTCCGCATTGCAAGGTGCAATTCTGAAATTTTTTGCTTTTTCCTGCTCCTCTTAGCATGATAAAGAAGATTCAAAGAGAGTGAGATGCCAGCTCCTTTCATTCAGTCAGTAGCTTCAATCATTTCTGGACGTTTTTCAATGGCAAAAATCAATGAATATTGTAAATGCACAAACAGTAATTTCTCCGCATTGCAAGGTGCAATTCTGAAATTTTTTGCTTTTTCCTGCTCCTCTTAGTATGATAAAGAAGATTCAAAGAGAGTGAGATGCCAGCTCCTTTCATTCAGTCAGTAGCTTCAAACATTTCTGGTATATCAATAACATGATGTTTTTCAATGGCAAAAATCAATGAATATTGTAAATGCACAAACAGTAATTTCTCCGCATTGCAAGGTGCAATTCTGAAATTTTTTGCTTTTTCCTGCTCCTCTTAGCATGATAAAGAAGATTCAAAGAGAGTGAGATGCCAGCTCCTTTCATTCAGTCAGTAGCTTCAATCATTTCTGGTATATGAATAACATGATGTTTTTCAATGGCAAAAATTAATGAATATTGTAAATGCACAAACAGTAATTTCTCCGCATTGCAAGGTGCAATTCTGAAATTTTTTGCTTTTTCCTGCTCCTCTTAGCATGATAAAGAAGATTCAAAGAGAGTGAGATGCCAGCTCCTTTCATTCAGTCAGTAGCTTCAATCATTTCTGGACGTTTTTCAATGGCAAAAATCAATGAATATTGTAAATGCACAAACAGTAATTTCTCCGCATTGAAGGTGCAATTCTGAAATTTTTTGCTTTTTCCTGCTCCTCTTAGCATGATAAAGAAGATTCAAAGAGAGTGAGATGCCAGCTCCTTTCATTCAGTCAGTAGCTTCAAACATTTCTGGTATATGAAAAACATGTTTTTCAATGGCAAAAATCAATGAATATTGTAAATGCACAAACAGTAATATCTCCACATTGCACGGTGCAATTCTGAAATTTTTAGCTTTTTCCTGTTAATCCTAGCATGATAAAGAAGATTCAAAGAGAGTGAGATGCCAGCTCCTTTCATTCAGTCAGTAGCTTCAAACATTTCTGGTATATGAAAAACATGTTTTTCAATGGCAAAAATCAATGAATATTGTAAATGCACAAACAGTAATATCTCCACATTGCAAGGTGCAATTCTGAAATTTTTTGCTTTTTCCTGTTAATCCTAGCATGATAAAGAAGATTCAAAGAGAGTGAGATGCCAGCTCCTTTCATTCAGTCAGTAGCTTCAAACATTTCTGGTATATGAAAAACATGTTTTTCAATGGCAAAAATCAATGAATATTGTAAATGCACAAACAGTAATATCTCCACATTGCAAGGTGCAATTCTGAAATTTTTTGCTTTTTCCTGCTAATCCTAGCATGATAAAGAAGATTCAAAGAGAGTGAGATGCCAGCTCCTTTCATTCAGTCAGTAGCTTCAAACATTTCTGGTATATGAAAAACATGTTTTTCAATGGCAAAAATCAATGAATATTGTAAATGCACAAACAGTAATATCTCCACATTGCACGGTGCAATTCTGAAATTTTTAGCTTTTTCCTGTTAATCCTAGCATGATAAAGAAGATTCAAAGAGAGTGAGATGCCAGCTCCTTTCATTCAGTCAGTAGCTTCAAACATTTCTGGTATATGAAAAACATGTTTTTCAATGGCAAAAATCAATGAATATTGTAAATGCACAAACAGTAATATCTCCACATTGCAAGGTGCAATTCTGAAATTTTTTGCTTTTTCCTGTTAATCCTAGCATGATAAAGAAGATTCAAAGAGAGTGAGATGCCAGCTCCTTTCATTCAGTCAGTAGCTTCAAACATTTCTGGTATATGAAAAACATGTTTTTCAATGGCAAAAATCAATGAATATTGTAAATGCACAAACAGTAATATCTCCACATTGCAAGGTGCAATTCTGAAATTTTTTGCTTTTTCCTGCTAATCCTAGCATGATAAAGAAGATTCAAAGAGAGTGAGATGCCAGCTCCTTTCATTCAGTCAGTAGCTTCAATCATTTCTGGTATATGAATAACATGATGTTTTTCAATGGCAAAAATCAATGAATATTGTAAATGCACAAACAGTAATTTATTCGCATTGCAAGGTGCAATTCTGAAATTTTTTGGTTTTTCCTGCTCCTCTTAGCATGATAAAGAAGATTCAAAGAGAGTGAGATGCCAGCTCCTTTCATTCAGTCAGTAGCTTCAAACATTTCTGGTATATGAATAACATGATGTTTTTCAATGCCAAAAATCAATGAATATTGTAAATGCACAAACAGTAATTTCTCCGCATTGCAAGGTGCAATTCTGAAATTTTTTGCCTTTTCCTGCTCCTCTTAGCATGATAAAGAAGATTCAAAGAGAGTGAGATGCCAGCTCCTTTCATTCAGTCAGTAGCTTCAATCATTTCTGGACGTTTTTCAATGGCAAAAATCAATGAATATTGTAAA
This sequence comes from Phyllobates terribilis, assembly GCF_046119375.1. Taxonomy (NCBI): domain Eukaryota; kingdom Metazoa; phylum Chordata; class Amphibia; order Anura; family Dendrobatidae; genus Phyllobates; species Phyllobates terribilis. The sequence goes on along the minus strand of NW_027363407.1, from coordinate 131,113 downwards.
TGCACAAACAGTAATTTCTCCGCATTGCAAGGTGCAATTCTGAAATTTTTTGCTTTTTCCTGCTCCTCTTAGCATGATAAAGAAGATTCAAAGAGAGTGAGATTCCAGCTCCTTTCATTCAGTCAGTAGCTTCAAACATTTCTGGTATATGAATAACATGATGTTTTTCAATGGCAAAAATCAATGAATATTGTAAATGCACAAACAGTAATTTCTCCGCATTGCAAGGTGCAATTCTGAAATTTTTTGCTTTTTCCTGCTCCTCTTAGCATGATAAAGAAGATTCAAAGAGAGTGAGATGCCAGCTCCTTTCATTCAGTCAGTAGCTTCAATCATTTCTGGACGTTTTTCAATGGCAAAAATCAATGAATATTGTAAATGCACAAACAGTAATTTCTCCGCATTGCAAGGTGCAATTCTGAAATTTTTTGCTTTTTCCTGCTCCTCTTAGCATGATAAAGAAGATTCAAAGAGAGTGAGATGCCAGCTCCTTTCATTCAGTCAGTAGCTTCAATCATTTCTGGTATATGAATAACATGATGTTTTTCAATGGCAAAAATCAATGAATATTGTAAATGCACAAACAGTAATTTCTCCGCATTGCAAGGTGCAATTCTGAAATTTTTTGCTTTTTCCTGCTCCTCTTAGCATGATAAAGAAGATTCAAAGAGAGTGAGATGCCAGCTCCTTTCATTCAGTCAGTAGCTTCAATCATTTCTGGACGTTTTTCAATGGCAAAAATCAATGAATATTGTAAATGCTCAAACAGTAATTTCTCCGCATTGCAAGGTGCAATTCTGAAATTTTTTGCTTTTTCCTGCTCCTCTTAGCATGATAAAGAAGATTCAAAGAGAGTGACATGCCAGCTCCTTTCATTCAGTCAGTAGCTTCAAACATTTCTGGTATATGAATAACATGATGTTTTTCAATGGCAAAAATCAATGAATATTGTAAATGCACAAACAGTAATTTCTCCGCATTGCAAGGTGCAATTCTGAAATTTTTTGCTTTTTCCTGCTCCTCTTAGCATGATAAAGAAGATTCAAAGAGAGTGAGATGTCAGCTCCTTTCATTCAGTCAGTAGCTTCAATCATTTCTGGACGTTTTTCAATGGCAAAAATCAATGAATATTGTAAATGCACAAACAGTAATTTCTCCGCATTGCAAGGTGCAATTCTGAAATTTTTTGCTTTTTCCTGCTCCTCTTAGCATGATAAAGAAGATTCAAAGAGAGTGAGATGCCAGCTCCTTTCATTCAGTCGGTAGGTTCAATCATTTCTGGACGTTTTTCAATGGCAAAAATCAATGAATATTGTAAATGCACAATCAGTAATTTCTCCGCATTGCAAGGTGCAATTCTGAAATTTTTTGCTTTTTCCTGCTCCTCTTAGCATGATAAAGAAGATTCAAAGAGAGTGAGATGCCAGCTCCTTTCATTCAGTCAGTAGCTTCAATCATTTCTGGACGTTTTTCAATGGCAAAAATCAATGAATATTGTAAATGCACAAACAGTAATTTCTCCGCATTGCAAGGTGCAATTCTGAAATTTTTTGCTTTTTCCTGCTCCTCTTAGCATGATAAAGAAGATTCAAAGAGAGTGAGATGCCAGCTCCTTTCATTCAGTCAGTAGCTTCAATCATTTCTGGACGTTTTTCAATGGCAAAAATCAATGTATATTGTAAATGCACAAACAGTAATTTCTCCGCATTGCAAGGTGCAATTCTGAAATTTTTTGCTTTTTCCTGCTCCTCTTAGCATGATAAAGAAGATTCAAAGAGAGTGAGATGCCAGCTCCTTTCATTCAGTCAGTAGCTTCAATCATTTCGGACGTTTTTCAATGGCAAAAATCAATGTATATTGTAAATGCACAAACAGTAATTTCTCCGCATTGCAAGGTGCAATTCTGAAATTTTTTGCTTTTTCCTGCTCCTCTTAGCATGATAAAGAAGATTCAAAGAGAGTGAGATGCCAGCTCCTTTCATTCAGTCAGTAGCTTCAATCATTTCTGGACGTTTTTCAATGGCAAAAATCAATGAATATTGTAAATGCACAAACAGTAATTTCTCCGCATTGCAAGGTGCAATTCTGAAATTTTTTGCTTTTTCCTGCTCCTCTTAGCATGATAAAGAAGATTCAAAGAGAGTGAGATGCCAGCTCCTTTCATTCAGTCAGTAGCTTCAAACATTTCTGGTATATGAATAACATGATGTTTTTCAATGGCAAAAACCAATGAATTTTGTAAATGCACAAACAGCAATTTCTCCGCATTGCAAGGTGCAATTCTGAAATTTTTTGCTTTTTCCTGCTCCTCTTAGCATGATAAAGAAGATTCAAAGAGAGTGAGATGCCAGCTCCTTTCATTCAGTCAGTAGCTTCAATCATTTCTCGACGTTTTTCAATGGCAAAAATCAATGAATATTGTAAATGCACAAACAGTAATTTCTCCGCATTGCGAGGTGCAATTCTGAAATTTTTTGCTTTTTCCTGCTCCTCTTAGCATGATAAAGAACATTCAAAGAGAGTGAGATGCCAGCTCCTTTCATTCAGTCAGTAGCTTCAATCATTTCTGGTATATGAATAACATGATGTTTTTCAATGGCAAAAATCAATGAATATTGTAAATGCACAAACAGTAATTTCTCCGCATTGCAAGGTGCAATTCTGAAATTTTTTGCTTTTTCCTGCTCCTCTTAGCATGATAAAGAAGATTCAAAGAGAGTGAGATGCCAGCTCCTTTCATTCAGTCAGTAGCTTCAATCATTTCTGGTATATGAATAACATGATGTTTTTCAATGGCAAAAATCAATGAATATTGTAAATGCACAAACAGTAATTTATTCGCATTGCAAGGTGCAATTCTGAAATTTTTTGCTTTTTCCTGCTCCTCTTAGCATGATAAAGAAGATTCAAAGAGAGTGAGATGCCAGCTCCTTTCATTCAGTCAGTAGCTTCAAACATTTCTGGTATATGAATAACATGATGTTTTTCAATGGCAAAAATCAATGAATATTGTAAATGCACAAACAGTAATTTCTCCGCATTGCAAGGTGCAATTCTGAAATTTTTTGCCTTTTCCTGCTCCTCTTAGCATGATAAAGAAGATTCAAAGAGAGTGAGATGCCAGCTCCTTTCATTCAGTCAGTAGCTTCAATCATTTCTGGACGTTTTTCAATGGCAAAAATCAATGAATATTGTAAATGCACAAACAGTAATTTCTCCGCATTGCAAGGTGCAATTCTGAAATTTTTTGCTTTTTCCTGCTCCTCTTAGCATGATAAAGAAGATTCAAAGAGAGTGAGATGCCAGCTCCTTTCATTCAGTCAGTAGCTTCAATCATTTCTGGTATATGAATAACATGATGTTTTTCAATGGCAAAAATCAATGAATATTGTAAATGCACAAACAGTAATTTCTCCGCATTGCAAGGTGCAATTCTGAAATTTTTTGCTTTTTCCTGCTCCTCTTAGCATGATAAAGATTCAAAGAGAGTGAGATGCCAGCTCCTTTCATTCAGTCAGTAGCTTCAATCATTTCTGGACGTTTTTCAATGGCAAAAATCAATGAATATTGTAAATGCACAAACAGTAATTTCTCCGCATTGCAAGGTGCAATTCTGAAATTTTTTGCTTTTTCCTGCTCCTTTTAGCATGATAAAGAAGATTCAAAGAGAGTGACATGCCAGCTCCTTTCATTCAGTCAGTAGCTTCAAACATTTCTGGTATATGAATAACATGATGTTTTTCAATGGCAAAAATCAATGAATATTGTAAATTCACAAACAGTAATTTCTCCGCATTGCAAGGAGCAATTCTGAAATTTTTTGCATTTTCCTGCTCCTCTTAGCATGATAAAGAAGATTCAAAGAGAGTGAGATGCCAGCTCCTTTCATTCAGTCAGTAGCTTCAATCATTTCTGGACGTTTTTCAATGGCAAAAATCAATGAATATTGTAAATGCACAAACAGTAATTTCTCCGCATTGCAAGGTGCAATTCTGAAATTTTTTGCTTTTTCCTGCTCCTCTTAGCATGATAAAGAAGATTCAAAGAGAGTGAGATGCCAGCTCCTTTCATTCAGTCAGTAGCTTCAAACATTTCTGGACGTTTTTCAATGGCAAAAATCAATGAATATTGTAAATGCACAAACAGTAATTTCTCCGCATTGCAAGGTGCAATTCTGAAATTTTTTGCTTTTTCCTGCTCCTCTTAGCATGATAAAGAAGATTCAAAGAGAGTGAGATGCCAGCTCCTTTCATTCAGTCAGTAGCTTCAATCATTTCTGGTATATGAATAACATGATGTTTAACAATGGCAAAAATCAATGAATATTGTAAATGCACAAACAGTAATTTCTCCGCATTGCAAGGTGCAATTCTGAAATTTTTTGCTTTTTCCTGCTCCTCTTAGCATGATAAAGAAGATTCAAAGAGAGTGAGATGCCAGCTCCTTTCATTCAGTCAGTAGCTTCAATCATTTCTGGATGTTTTTCAATGGCAAAAATCAATGAATATTGTAAATGCACAAACAGTAATTTCTCCGCATTACAAGGTGCAATTCTGAAATTTTTTGCTTTTTCCTGCTCCTCTTAGCATGATAAAGAAGATTCAAAGAGAGTGAGATGCCAGCTCCTTTCATTCAGTCAGTAGCTTCAATCATTTCTGGACGTTTTTCAACGGCAAAAATCAATGAATATTGTAAATGCACAAACAGTAATTTCTCCGCATTGCAAGGTGCAATTCTGAAATTTTTTGCTTTTTCCTGCTCCTCTTAGCATGATAAAGAAGATTCAAAGAGAGTGAGATGCCAGCTCCTTTCATTCAGTCAGTAGCTTCAATCATTTCTGGACGTTTTTCAATGGCAAAAATCAATGAATATTGTAAATGCACAAACAGTAATTTCTCCGCATTGCAAGGTGCAATTCTGAAATTTTTTGCTTTTTCCTGCTCCTCTTAGCATGATAAAGAAGATTCAAACAGAGTGAGATGCCAGCTCCTTTCATTCAGTCAGTAGCTTCAATCATTTCTGGACGTTTTTCAATGGCAAAAATCAATGAATATTGTAAATGCACAAACAGTAATTTCTCCGTATTGCAAGGTGCAATTCTGAAATTTTTTGCTTTTTCCTGCTCCTCTTAGCATGATAAAGAAGATTCAAAGAGAGTGAGATGCCAGCTCCTTTCATTCAGTCAGTAGCTTCAATCATTTCTGGACGTTTTTCAATGGCAAAAATCAATGAATATTGTAAATGCACAAACAGTAATTTCTCCGCATTGCAAGGTGCAATTCTGAAATTTTTTGCTTTTTCCTGCTCCTCTTAGCATGATAAAGAAGATTCAAAGAGAGTGAGATGCCAGCTCCTTTCATTCAGTCAGTAGCTTCAATCATTTCTGGACGTTTTTCAATGGCAAAAATCAATGAATATTGTAAATGCACAAACAGTAATTTCTCCGCATTGCAAGGTGCAATTCTGAAATTTTTTGCTTTTTCCTGCTCCTCTTAGCATGATAAAGAAGATTCAAAGAGAGTGAGATGCCAGCTCCTTTCATTCAGTCAGTAGCTTCAATCATTTCTGGTATATGAATAACATGATGTTTTTCAATGGCAAAAATCAATGAATATTGTAAATGCACAAACAGTAATTTCTCCGCATTGCAAGGTGCAATTCTGAAATTTTTTGCTTTTTCCTGCTCCTCTTAGCATGATAAAGAAGATTCAAAGAGAGTGAGATGCCAGCTCCTTTCATTCAGTCAGTAGCTTCAAACATTTCTGGACGTTTTTCAATGGCAAAAATCAATGAATATTGTAAATGCACAAACAGTAATTTCTCCGCATTGCAAGGTGCAATTCTGAAATTTTTTGCTTTTTCCTGCTCCTCTTAGCATGATAAAGAAGATTCAAAGAGAGTGAGATGCCAGCTCCTTTCATTCAGTCAGTAGCTTCAATCATTTCTGGTATATGAATAACATGATGTTTAACAATGGCAAAAATCAATGAATATTGTAAATGCACAAACAGTAATTTCTCCGCATTGCAAGGTGCAATTCTGAAATTTTTTGCTTTTTCCTGCTCCTCTTAGCATGATAAAGAAGATTCAAAGAGAGTGAGATGCCAGCTCCTTTCATTCAGTCAGTAGCTTCAATCATTTCTGGATGTTTTTCAATGGCAAAAATCAATGAATATTGTAAATGCACAAACAGTAATTTCTCCGCATTGCAAGGTGCAATTCTGAAATTTTTTGCTTTTTCCTGCTCCTCTTAGCATGATAAAGAAGATTCAAAGAGAGTGAGATGCCAGCTCCTTTCATTCAGTCAGTAGCTTCAATCATTTCTGGACGTTTTTCAACGGCAAAATCAATGAATATTGTAAATGCACAAACAGTAATTTCTCCGCATTGCAAGGTGCAATTCTGAAATTTTTTGCTTTTTCCTGCTCCTCTTAGCATGATAAAGAAGATTCAAAGAGAGTGAGATGCCAGCTCCTTTCATTCAGTCAGTAGCTTCAATCATTTCTGGACGTTTTTCAATGGCAAAAATCAATGAATATTGTAAATGCACAAACAGTAATTTCTCCGCATTGCAAGGTGCAATTCTGAAATTTTTTGCTTTTTCCTGCTCCTCTTAGCATGATAAAGAAGATTCAAAGAGAGTGAGATGCCAGCTCCTTTCATTCAGTCAGTAGCTTCAATCATTTCTGGACGTTTTTCAATGGCAAAAATCAATGAATATTGTAAATGCACAAACAGTAATTTCTCCGTATTGCAAGGTGCAATTCTGAAATTTTTTGCTTTTTCCTGCTCCTCTTAGCATGATTAAGAAGATTCAAAGAGAGTGAGATGCCAGCTCCTTTCATTCAGTCAGTAGCTTCAATCATTTCTGGACGTTTTTCAATGGCAAAAATCAATGAATATTGTAAATGCACAAGCAGTAATTTCTCCGCATTGCAAGGTGCAATTCTGAAATTTTTTGCTTTTTCCTGCTCCTCTTAGCATGATAAAGAAGATTCAAAGAGACTGAGATGCCAGCTCCTTTCATTCAGTCAGTAGCTTCAATCATTTCTGGACGTTTTTCAATGGCAAAAATCAATGAATATTGTAAATGCACAAACAGTAATTTCTCCGCATTGCAAGGTGCAATTCTGAAATTTTTTACTTTTTCCTGCTCCTCTTAGCATGAAAAAGAAGATTCAAAGAGAGTGAGATGCCAGCTCCTTTCATTCAGTCAGTAGCTTCAATCATTTCTGGTATATGAATAACATGATGTTTTTCAATGGCAAAAATCAATGAATATTGTAAATGCACAAACAGTAATTTCTCCGCATTGCAAGGTGCAATTCTGAATTTTTTTGCTTTTTCCTGCTCCTCTTAGCATGATAAAGAAGATTCAAAGAGAGTGAGATGCCAGCTCCTTTCATTCAGTCAGTAGCTTCAATCATTTCTGGACGTTTTTCAATGGCAAAAATCAATGAATATTGTAAATGCACAAACAGTAATTTCTCCGCATTGCAAGGTGCACTTCTGAAATTTTTTGCTTTTTCCTGCTCCTCTTAGCATGATAAAGAAGATTCAAAGAGAGTGAGATGCCAGCTCCTTTCATTCAGTCAGTAGCTTCAATCATTTCTGGTATATGAATAACATGATGTTTTTCAATGGCAAAAATCAATGAATATTGTAAATGCACAAACAGTAATTTCTCCGCATTGCAAGGTGCAATTCTGAAATTTTTTGCTTTTTCCTGCTCCTCTTAGCATGATAAAGAAGATTCAAAGAGAGTGAGATGCCAGCTCCTTTCATTCAGTCAGTAGCTTCAATCATTTCTGGTATATGAATAACATGATGTTTTTCAATGGCAAAAATCAATGAATATTGTAAATGCACAAACAGTAATTTCTCCGCATTGCAAGGTGCAATTCTGAAATTTTTTGCCTTTTCCTGCTCCTCTTAGCATGATAAAGAAGATTCAAAGAGAGTGAGATGCCAGCTCCTTTCATTCAGTCAGTAGCTTCAATCATTTCTGGACGTTTTTCAATGGCAAAAATCAATGAATATTGTAAATGCACAAACAGTAGTTTCTCCGCATTGCAAGGTGCAATTCTGAAATTTTTTGCTTTTGCCTGCTCCTCTTAGCATGATAAAGAAGATTCAAAGAGAGTGAGATGCCAGCTCCTTTCATTCAGTCAGTAGCTTCAAACATTTCTGGTATATGAATAACATGATGTTTTTCAATGGCAAAAATCAATGAATATTGTAAATGCACAAACAGTAATTTCTCCGCATTGCAAGGTGCAATTCTGAAATTTTTTGCTTTTTCCTGCTCCTCTTAGCATGATAAAGAAGATTCAAAGAGAGTGAGATGCCAGCTCCTTTCATTCAGTCAGTAGCTTCAATCATTTCTGGACGTTTTTCAATGGCAAAAATCAATGAATATTGTAAATGCACAAACAGTAATTTCTCCGCATTGCAAGGTGCAATTCTGAAATTTTTTGCTTTTTCCTGCTCCTCTTAGCATGATAAAGAAGATTCAAAGAGAGTGAGATGCCAGCTCCTTTCATTCAGTCAGTAGCTTCAATCATTTCTGGACGTTTTTCAATGGCAAAAATCAATGAATATTGTAAATGCACAAACTGCAATTTCTCCGCATTGCAAGGTGCAATTCTGAAATTTTTTGCTTTTTCCTGCTCCTCTTAGCATGGTAAAGAAGATTCAAAGAGAGTGAGATGCCAGCTCCTTTCATTCAGTCAGTAGCTTCAATCATTTCTGGTATATGAATAACATGATGTTTTTCAATGGCAAAAATCAATGAATATTGTAAATGCACAAACAGTAATTTCTCCGCATTGCAAGGTGCAATTCTGAAATTTTTTGCTTTTTCCTGCTCCTCTTAGCATGATAAAGAAGATTCAAAGAGAGTGAGATGCCAGCTCCTTTCATTCAGTCAGTAGCTTCAATCATTTCTGGACGTTTTTCAATGGCAAAAATCATTGAATATTGTAAATGCACAAACAGTAATTTCTCCGCATTGCAAGGTGCAATTCTGAAATTTTTTACTTTTTCCTGCTCCTCTTAGCATGATAAAGAAGATTCAAAGAGAGTGAGATGCCAGCTCCTTTCATTCAGTCAGTAGCTTCAATCATTTCTGGTATATGAATAACATGATGTTTTTCAATCGCAAAAATCAATGAATATTGTAAATGCACAAACAGTAATTTCTCCGCATTGTAAGGTGCAATTCTGAAATGTTTTGCTTTTTCCTGCTCCTCTTAGCATGATAAAGAAGATTCAAAGAGAGTGAGATGCCAGCTCCTTTCATTCAGTCAGTAGCTTCAATCATTTCTGGACGTTTTTCAATGGCAAAAATCAATGAATATTGTAAATGCACAAACAGTAATTTCTCCGCATTGCAAGGTGCAATTCTGAAATTTTTTGCTTTTTCCTGCTCCTCTTAGCATGACAAAGAAGATTCAAAGAGAGTGAGATGCCAGATCCTTTCCTTCAGTCAGTAGCTTCAATCATTTCTGGTATATGAATAACATGATGTTTTTCAATGGCAAAAATCAATGAATTTTGTAAATGCACAAACAGTAATTTCTCCGCATTGCAAGGCGCAATTCTGAAATTTTTTGCTTTTTCCTGCTCCTCTTAGCATGATAAAGAAGATTCAAAGAGAGTGAGATGCCAGCTCCTTTCTTTCAGTCAGTAGCTTCAATCATTTCTGGACATTTTTCAATGGCAAAAATCAATGAATATTGTAAATGCACAAACAGTAATTTCTCCGCATTGCAAGGTGCAATTCTGAAATTTTTTGCTTTTTCCTGCTCCTCTTAGCATGATAAAGAAGATTCAAAGAGAGTGAGATGCCAGCTCCTTTCATTCAGTCAGTAGCTTCAATCATTTCTGGACGTTTTTCAATGGCAAAAATCAATGAATATTGTAAATGCACAAACAGTAATTTCTCCGCATTGCAAGGTGCAATTCTGAAATTTTTTGCTTTTTCCTGCTCCTCTTAGCATGATAAAGAAGATTCAAAGAGAGTGAGATGCCAGCTCCTTTCATTCAGTCAGTAGCTTCAATCATTTCTGGACGTTTTTCAATGGCAAAAATCATTGAATATTGTAAATGCACAAACAGTAATTTCTCCGCATTGCAAGGTGCAATTCTGAAATTTTTTACTTTTTCCTGCTCCTCTTAGCATGATAAAGAAGATTCAAAGAGAGTGAGATGCCAGCTCCTTTCATTCAGTCAGTAGCTTCAATCATTTCTGGTATATGAATAACATGATGTTTTTCAATCGCAAAAATCAATGAATATTGTAAATGCACAAACAGTAATTTCTCCGCATTGCAAGGTGCAATTCTGAAATGTTTTGCTTTTTCCTGCTCCTCTTAGCATGATAAAGAAGATTCAAAGAGAGTGAGATGCCAGCTCCTTTCATTCAGTCAGTAGCTTCAATCATTTCTGGACGTTTTTCAATGGCAAAAATCAATGAATATTGTAAATGCACAAACAGTAATTTCTCCGCATTGCAAGGTGCAATTCTGAAATTTTTTGCTTTTTCCTGCTCCTCTTAGCATGACAAAGAAGATTCAAAGAGAGTGAGATGCCAGATCCTTTCCTTCAGTCAGTAGCTTCAATCATTTCTGGTATATGAATAACATGATGTTTTTCAATGGCAAAAATCAATGAATTTTGTAAATGCACAAACAGTAATTTCTCCGCATTGCAAGGTGCAATTCTGAAATTTTTTGCTTTTTCCTGCTCCTCTTAGCATGATAAAGAAGATTCAAAGAGAGTGAGATGCCAGCTCCTTTCATTCAGTCAGTAGCTTCAATCATTTCTGGACATTTTTCAATGGCAAAAATCAATGAATATTGTAAATGCACAAACAGTAATTTCTCCGCATTGCAAGGTGCAATTCTGAAATTTTTTGCTTTTTCCTGCTCCTCTTAGCATGATAAAGAAGATTCAAAGAGAGTGAGATGCCAGCTCCTTTCATTCAGTCAGTAGCTTCAATCATTTCTGGACGTTTTTCAATGGCAAAAATCAATGAATATTGTAAATGCACAAACAGTAATTTCTCCGCATTGCAAGGTGCAATTCTGAAATTTTTTGCTTTTTCCTGCTCCTCTTAGCATGATAAAGAAGATTCAAAGAGAGTGAGATGCCAGCTCCTTTCATTCAGTCAGTAGCTTCAATCATTTCTGGACGTTTTTCAATGGCAAAAATCAATGAATATTGTAAATGCACAAACTGCAATTTCTCCGCATTGCAAGGTGCAATTCTGAAATTTTTTGCTTTTTCCTGCTCCTCTTAGCATGATAAAGAAGATTCAAAGAGAGTGAGATGCCAGCTCCTTTCATTCAGTCAGTAGCTTCAATCATTTCTGGTATATGAATAACATGATGTTTTTCAATGGCAAAAATCAATGAATATTGTAAATGCACAAACAGTAATTTCTCCGCATTGCAAGGTGCAATTCTGAATTTTTTTGCTTTTTCCTGCTCCTCTTAGCATGATAAAGAAGATTCAAAGAGAGTGAGATGCCAGCTCCTTTCATTCAGTCAGTAGCTTCAATCATTTCTGGACGTTTTTCAATGGCAAAAATCAATGAATATTGTAAATGCACAAACAGTAATTTCTCCGCATTGCAAGGTGCACTTCTGAAATTTTTTGCTTTTTCCTGCTCCTCTTAGCATGATAAAGAAGATTCAAAGAGAGTGAGATGCCAGCTCCTTTCATTCAGTCAGTAGCTTCAATCATTTCTGGTATATGAATAACATGATGTTTTTCAATGGCAAAAATCAATGAATATTGTAAATGCACAAACAGTAATTTCTCCGCATTGCAAGGTGCAATTCTGAAATTTTTTGCTTTTTCCTGCTCCTCTTAGCATGATAAAGAAGATTCAAAGAGAGTGAGATGCCAGCTCCTTTCATTCAGTCAGTAGCTTCAATCATTTCTGGTATATGAATAACATGATGTTTTTCAATGGCAAAAATCAATGAATATTGTAAATGCACAAACAGTAATTTCTCCGCATTGCAAGGTGCAATTCTGAAATTTTTTGCCTTTTCCTGCTCCTCTTAGCATGATAAAGAAGATTCAAAGAGAGTGAGATGCCAGCTCCTTTCATTCAGTCAGTAGCTTCAATCATTTCTGGACCTTTTTCAATGGCAAAAATCAATGAATATTGTAAATGCACAAACAGTAATTTCTCCGCATTGCAAGGTGCAATTCTGAAATTTTTTGCTTTTTCCTGCTCCTCTTAGCATGATAAAGAAGATTCAAAGAGAGTGAGATGCCAGCTCCTTTCATTCAGTCAGTAGCTTCAAACATTTCTGGTATATGAATAACATGATGTTTTTCAATGGCAAAAATCAATGAATATTGTAAATGCACAAACAGTAATTTCTCCGCATTGCAAGGTGCAATTCTGAAATTTTTTGCTTTTTCCTGCTCCTCTTAGCATGATAAAGAAGATTCAAAGAGAGTGAGATGCCAGCTCCTTTCATTCAGTCAGTAGCTTCAATCATTTCTGGACGTTTTTCAATGGCAAAAATCAATGAATATTGTAAATGCACAAACAGTAATTTCTCCGCATTGCAAGGTGCAATTCTGAAATTTTTTGCTTTTTCCTGCTCCTCTTAGCATGATAAAGAAGATTCAAAGAGAGTGAGATGCCAGCTCCTTTCATTCAGTCAGTAGCTTCAATCATTTCTGGACGTTTTTCAATGGCAAAAATCAATGAATATTGTAAATGCACAAACAGTAATTTCTCCGCATTGCAAGGTGCAATTCTGAAATTTTTTGCTTTTTCCTGCTCCTCTTAGCATGATAAAGAAGATTCAAAGAGAGTGAGATGCCAGCTCCTTTCATTCAGTCAGTAGCTTCAATCATTTCTGGTATATGAATAACATGATGTTTTTCAATCGCAAAAATCAATGAATATTGTAAATGCACAAACAGTAATTTCTCCGCATTGCAAGGTGCAATTCTGAAATGTTTTGCTTTTTCCTGCTCCTCTTAGCATGATAAAGAAGATTCAAAGAGAGTGAGATGCCAGCTCCTTTCATTCAGTCAGTAGCTTCAATCATTTCTGGACGTTTTTCAATGGCAAAAATCAATGAATATTGTAAATGCACAAACAGTAATTTCTCCGCATTGCAAGGTGCAATTCTGAAATTTTTTGCTTTTTCCTGCTCCTCTTAGCATGACAAAGAAGATTCAAAGAGAGTGAGATGCCAGATCCTTTCCTTCAGTCAGTAGCTTCAATCATTTCTGGTATATGAATAACATGATGTTTTTCAATGGCAAAAATCAATGAATTTTGTAAATGCACAAACAGTAATTTCTCCGCATTGCAAGGCGCAATTCTGAAATTTTTTGCTTTTTCCTGCTCCTCTTAGCATGATAAAGAAGATTCAAAGAGAGTGAGATGCCAGCTCCTTTCATTCAGTCAGTAGCTTCAATCATTTCTGGACATTTTTCAATGGAAAAATCAATGAATATTGTAAATGCACAAACAGTAATTTCTCCGCATTGCAAGGTGCAATTCTGAAATTTTTTGCTTTTTCCTGCTCCTCTTAGCATGATAAAGAAGATTCAAAGAGAGTGAGATGCCAGCTCCTTTCATTCAGTCAGTAGCTTCAATCATTTCTGGACGTTTTTCAATGGCAAAAATCAATGAATATTGTAAATGCACAAACAGTAATTTCTCCGCATTGCAAGGTGCAATTCTGAAATTTTTTGCTTTTTCCTGCTCCTCTTAGCATGATAAAGAAGATTCAAAGAGAGTGAGATGCCAGCTCCTTTCATTCAGTCAGTAGCTTCAATCATTTCTGGACGTTTTTCAATGGCAAAAATCAATGAATATTGTAAATGCACAAACTGAAATTTCTCCGCATTGCAAGGTGCAATTCTGAAATTTTTTGCTTTTTCCTGCTCCTCTTAGCATGATAAAGAAGATTCAAAGAGAGTGAGATGCCAGCTCCTTTCATTCAGTCAGTAGCTTCAATCATTTCTGGTATATGAATAACATGATGTTTTTCAATGGCAAAAATCAATGAATATTGTAAATGCACAAACAGTAATTTCTCCGCATTGCAAGGTGCAATTCTGAAATTTTTTGCTTTTTCCTGCTCCTCTTAGCATGACAAAGAAGATTCAAAGAGAGTGAGATGCCAGATCCTTTCCTTCAGTCAGTAGCTTCAATCATTTCTGGTATATGAATAACATGATGTTTTTCAATGGCAAAAATCAATGAATTTTGTAAATGCACAAACAGTAATTTCTCCGCATTGCAAGGCGCAATTCTGAAATTTTTTGCTTTTTCCTGCTCCTCTTAGCATGATAAAGAAGATTCAAAGAGAGTGAGATGCCAGCTCCTTTCATTCAGTCAGTAGCTTCAATCATTTCTGGACATTTTTCAATGGCAAAAATCAATGAATATTGTAAATGCACAAACAGTAATTTCTCCGCATTGCAAGGTGCAATTCTGAAATTTTTTGCTTTTTCCTGCTCCTCTTAGCATGATAAAGAAGATTCAAAGAGAGTGAGATGCCAGCTCCTTTCATTCAGTCAGTAGCTTCAATCATTTCTGGACGTTTTTCAATGGCAAAAATCAATGAATATTGTAAATGCACAAACAGTAATTTCTCCGCATTGCAAGGTGCAATTCTGAAATTTTTTTGCTTTTTCCTGCTCCTCTTAGCATGATAAAGAAGATTCAAAGAGAGTGAGATGCCAGCTCCTTTCATTCAGTCAGTAGCTTCAATCATTTCTGGACGTTTTTCAATGGCAAAAATCAATGAATATTGTAAATGCACAAACTGAAATTTCTCCGCATTGCAAGGTGCAATTCTGAAATTTTTTGCTTTTTCCTGCTCCTCTTAGCATGATAAAGAAGATTCAAAGAGAGTGAGATGCCAGCTCCTTTCATTCAGTCAGTAGCTTCAATCATTTCTGGTATATGAATAACATGATGTTTTTCAATGGCAAAAATCAATGAATATTGTAAATGCACAAACAGTAATTTCTCCGCATTGCAAGGTGCAATTCTGAAATTTTTTGCTTTTTCCTGCTCCTCTTAGCATGATAAAGAAGATTCAAAGAGAGTGAGATGCCAGCTCCTTTCATTCAGTCAGTAGCTTCAATCATTTCTGGACGTTTTTCAATGGCAAAAATCAATGAATATTGTAAATGCACAAACTGCAATTTCTCCGCATTGCAAGGTGCAATTCTGAAATTTTTTGCTTTTTCCTGCTCCTCTTAGCATGATAAAGAAGATTCAAAGAGAGTGAGATGCCAGCTCCTTTCATTCAGTCAGTAGCTTCAATCATTTCTGGTATATGAATAACATGATGTTTTTCAATAGCAAAAATCAATGAATATTGTAAATGCACAAACAGTAATTTCTCCGCATTGCAAGGTGCAATTCTGAAATTTTTGGCTTTTTCCTGCTCCTCTTAGCATGATAAAGAAGATTCAAAGAGAGTGAGATGCCAGCTCCTTTCATTCAGTCAGTAGCTTCAATCATTTCTGGACGTTTTTCAATGGCAAAAATCAATGAATATTGTAAATGCACAAACAGTAATTTCTCCGCATTGCAAGGTGCAATTCTGAAATTTTTTGCTTTTTCCTGCTCCTCTTAGCATGATAAACAAGATTCAAAGAGAGTGAGATGCCAGCTCCTTTCATTCAGTCAGTAGCTTCAATCATTTCTGGAAGTTTTTCAATGGCAAAAATCATTGAATATTGTAAATGCACAAACAGTAATTTCTCCGCATTGCAAGGTGCAATTCTGAAATTTTTTACTTTTTCCTGCTCCTCTTAGCATGATAAAGAAGATTCAAAGAGAATGAGATGCCAGCTCCTTTCATTCAGTCAGTAGCTTCAATCATTTCTGGTATAGGAATAACATGATGTTTTTCAATCGCAAAAATCAATGAATATTGTAAATGCACAAACAGTAATTTCTCCGCATTGCAAGGTGCAATTCTGAAATTTTTTGCTTTTTCCTGCTCCTCTTAGCATGACAAAGAAGATTCAAAGAGAGTGAGATGCCAGATCCTTTCCTTCAGTCAGTAGCTTCAATCATTTCTGGTATATGAATAACATGATGTTTTTCAATGGCAAAAATCAATGAATTTTGTAAATGCACAAACAGTAATTTCTCCGCATTGCAAGGCGCAATTCTGAAATTTTTTGCTTTTTCCTGCTCCTCTTAGCATGATAAAGAAGATTCAAAGAGAGTGAGATGCCAGCTCCTTTCATTCAGTCAGTAGCTTCAATCATTTCTGGACATTTTTCAATGGAAAAATCAATGAATATTGTAAATGCACAAACAGTAATTTCTCCGCATTGCAAGGTGCAATTCTGAAATTTTTTGCTTTTTCCTGCTCCTCTTAGCATGATAAAGAAGATTCAAAGAGAGTGAGATGCCAGCTCCTTTCATTCAGTCAGTAGCTTCAATCATTTCTGGACGTTTTTCAATGGCAAAAATCAATGAATATTGTAAATGCACAAACAGTAATTTCTCCGCATTGCAAGGTGCAATTCTGAAATTTTTTGCTTTTTCCTGCTCCTCTTAGCATGATAAAGAAGATTCAAAGAGAGTGAGATGCCAGCTCCTTTCATTCAGTCAGTAGCTTCAATCATTTCTGGACGTTTTTCAATGGCAAAAATCAATGAATATTGTAAATGCACAAACTGAAATTTCTCCGCATTGCAAGGTGCAATTCTGAAATTTTTTGCTTTTTCCTGCTCCTCTTAGCATGATAAAGAAGATTCAAAGAGAGTGAGATGCCAGCTCCTTTCATTCAGTCAGTAGCTTCAATCATTTCTGGTATATGAATAACATGATGTTTTTCAATGGCAAAAATCAATGAATATTGTAAATGCACAAACAGTAATTTCTCCGCATTGCAAGGTGCAATTCTGAAATTTTTTGCTTTTTCCTGCTCCTCTTAGCATGACAAAGAAGATTCAAAGAGAGTGAGATGCCAGATCCTTTCCTTCAGTCAGTAGCTTCAATCATTTCTGGTATATGAATAACATGATGTATTTCAATGGCAAAAATCAATGAATTTTGTAAATGCACAAACAGTAATTTCTCCGCATTGCAAGGCGCAATTCTGAAATTTTTTGCTTTTTCCTGCTCCTCTTAGCATGATAAAGAAGATTCAAAGAGAGTGAGATGCCAGCTCCTTTCATTCAGTCAGTAGCTTCAATCATTTCTGGACATTTTTCAATGGCAAAAATCAATGAATATTGTAAATGCACAAACAGTAATTTCTCCGCATTGCAAGGTGCAATTCTGAAATTTTTTGCTTTTTCCTGCTCCTCTTAGCATGATAAAGAAGATTCAAAGAGAGTGAGATGCCAGCTCCTTTCATTCAGTCAGTAGCTTCAATCATTTCTGGACGTTTTTCAATGGCAAAAATCAATGAATATTGTAAATGCACAAACTGCAATTTCTCCGCATTGCAAGGTGCAATTCTGAAATTTTTTGCTTTTTCCTGCTCCTCTTAGCATGATAAAGAAGATTCAAAGAGAGTGAGATGCCAGCTCCTTTCATTCAGTC
This sequence comes from Phyllobates terribilis, assembly GCF_046119375.1. Classification (NCBI taxonomy): domain Eukaryota; kingdom Metazoa; phylum Chordata; class Amphibia; order Anura; family Dendrobatidae; genus Phyllobates; species Phyllobates terribilis. The sequence goes on along the minus strand of NW_027363407.1, from coordinate 113,544 downwards.
AGTAGCTTCAATCATTTCTGGTATATGAATAACATGATGTTTTTCAATAGCAAAAATCAATGAATATTGTAAATGCACAAACAGTAATTTCTCCGCATTGCAAGGTGCAATTCTGAAATTTTTGGCTTTTTCCTGCTCCTCTTAGCATGATAAAGAAGATTCAAAGAGAGTGAGATGCCAGCTCCTTTCATTCAGTCAGTAGCTTCAATCATTTCTGGACGTTTTTCAATGGCAAAAATCAATGAATATTGTAAATGCACAAACAGTAATTTCTCCGCATTGCAAGGTGCAATTCTGAAATTTTTTGCTTTTTCCTGCTCCTCTTAGCATGATAAACAAGATTCAAAGAGAGTGAGATGCCAGCTCCTTTCATTCAGTCAGTAGCTTCAATCATTTCTGGAAGTTTTTCAATGGCAAAAATCATTGAATATTGTAAATGCACAAACAGTAATTTCTCCGCATTGCAAGGTGCAATTCTGAAATTTTTTACTTTTTCCTGCTCCTCTTAGCATGATAAAGAAGATTCAAAGAGAATGAGATGCCAGCTCCTTTCATTCAGTCAGTAGCTTCAATCATTTCTGGTATAGGAATAACATGATGTTTTTCAATCGCAAAAATCAATGAATATTGTAAATGCACAAACAGTAATTTCTCCGCATTGCAAGGTGCAATTCTGAAATTTTTTGCTTTTTCCTGCTCCTCTTAGCATGACAAAGAAGATTCAAAGAGAGTGAGATGCCAGATCCTTTCCTTCAGTCAGTAGCTTCAATCATTTCTGGTATATGAATAACATGATGTTTTTCAATGGCAAAAATCAATGAATTTTGTAAATGCACAAACAGTAATTTCTCCGCATTGCAAGGCGCAATTCTGAAATTTTTTGCTTTTTCCTGCTCCTCTTAGCATGATAAAGAAGATTCAAAGAGAGTGAGATGCCAGCTCCTTTCATTCAGTCAGTAGCTTCAATCATTTCTGGACATTTTTCAATGGAAAAATCAATGAATATTGTAAATGCACAAACAGTAATTTCTCCGCATTGCAAGGTGCAATTCTGAAATTTTTTGCTTTTTCCTGCTCCTCTTAGCATGATAAAGAAGATTCAAAGAGAGTGAGATGCCAGCTCCTTTCATTCAGTCAGTAGCTTCAATCATTTCTGGACGTTTTTCAATGGCAAAAATCAATGAATATTGTAAATGCACAAACAGTAATTTCTCCGCATTGCAAGGTGCAATTCTGAAATTTTTTGCTTTTTCCTGCTCCTCTTAGCATGATAAAGAAGATTCAAAGAGAGTGAGATGCCAGCTCCTTTCATTCAGTCAGTAGCTTCAATCATTTCTGGACGTTTTTCAATGGCAAAAATCAATGAATATTGTAAATGCACAAACTGAAATTTCTCCGCATTGCAAGGTGCAATTCTGAAATTTTTTGCTTTTTCCTGCTCCTCTTAGCATGATAAAGAAGATTCAAAGAGAGTGAGATGCCAGCTCCTTTCATTCAGTCAGTAGCTTCAATCATTTCTGGTATATGAATAACATGATGTTTTTCAATGGCAAAAATCAATGAATATTGTAAATGCACAAACAGTAATTTCTCCGCATTGCAAGGTGCAATTCTGAAATTTTTTGCTTTTTCCTGCTCCTCTTAGCATGACAAAGAAGATTCAAAGAGAGTGAGATGCCAGATCCTTTCCTTCAGTCAGTAGCTTCAATCATTTCTGGTATATGAATAACATGATGTTTTTCAATGGCAAAAATCAATGAATTTTGTAAATGCACAAACAGTAATTTCTCCGCATTGCAAGGCGCAATTCTGAAATTTTTTGCTTTTTCCTGCTCCTCTTAGCATGATAAAGAAGATTCAAAGAGAGTGAGATGCCAGCTCCTTTCATTCAGTCAGTAGCTTCAATCATTTCTGGACATTTTTCAATGGCAAAAATCAATGAATATTGTAAATGCACAAACAGTAATTTCTCCGCATTGCAAGGTGCAATTCTGAAATTTTTTGCTTTTTCCTGCTCCTCTTAGCATGATAAAGAAGATTCAAAGAGAGTGAGATGCCAGCTCCTTTCATTCAGTCAGTAGCTTCAATCATTTCTGGACGTTTTTCAATGGCAAAAATCAATGAATATTGTAAATGCACAAACAGTAATTTCTCCGCATTGCAAGGTGCAATTCTGAAATTTTTTTGCTTTTTCCTGCTCCTCTTAGCATGATAAAGAAGATTCAAAGAGAGTGAGATGCCAGCTCCTTTCATTCAGTCAGTAGCTTCAATCATTTCTGGACGTTTTTCAATGGCAAAAATCAATGAATATTGTAAATGCACAAACTGAAATTTCTCCGCATTGCAAGGTGCAATTCTGAAATTTTTTGCTTTTTCCTGCTCCTCTTAGCATGATAAAGAAGATTCAAAGAGAGTGAGATGCCAGCTCCTTTCATTCAGTCAGTAGCTTCAATCATTTCTGGTATATGAATAACATGATGTTTTTCAATGGCAAAAATCAATGAATATTGTAAATGCACAAACAGTAATTTCTCCGCATTGCAAGGTGCAATTCTGAAATTTTTTGCTTTTTCCTGCTCCTCTTAGCATGATAAAGAAGATTCAAAGAGAGTGAGATGCCAGCTCCTTTCATTCAGTCAGTAGCTTCAATCATTTCTGGACGTTTTTCAATGGCAAAAATCAATGAATATTGTAAATGCACAAACTGCAATTTCTCCGCATTGCAAGGTGCAATTCTGAAATTTTTTGCTTTTTCCTGCTCCTCTTAGCATGATAAAGAAGATTCAAAGAGAGTGAGATGCCAGCTCCTTTCATTCAGTCAGTAGCTTCAATCATTTCTGGTATATGAATAACATGATGTTTTTCAATCGCAAAAATCAATGAATATTGTAAATGCACAAACAGTAATTTCTCCGCATTGCAAGGTGCAATTCTGAAATGTTTTGCTTTTTCCTGCTCCTCTTAGCATGATAAAGAAGATTCAAAGAGAGTGAGATGCCAGCTCCTTTCATTCAGTCAGTAGCTTCAATCATTTCTGGACGTTTTTCAATGGCAAAAATCAATGAATATTGTAAATGCACAAACAGTAATTTCTCCGCATTGCAAGGTGCAATTCTGAAATTTTTTGCTTTTTCCTGCTCCTCTTAGCATGACAAAGAAGATTCAAAGAGAGTGAGATGCCAGATCCTTTCCTTCAGTCAGTAGCTTCAATCATTTCTGGTATATGAATAACATGATGTTTTTCAATGGCAAAAATCAATGAATTTTGTAAATGCACAAACAGTAATTTCTCCGCATTGCAAGGCGCAATTCTGAAATTTTTTGCTTTTTCCTGCTCCTCTTAGCATGATAAAGAAGATTCAAAGAGAGTGAGATGCCAGCTCCTTTCATTCAGTCAGTAGCTTCAATCATTTCTGGACATTTTTCAATGGAAAAATCAATGAATATTGTAAATGCACAAACAGTAATTTCTCCGCATTGCAAGGTGCAATTCTGAAATTTTTTGCTTTTTCCTGCTCCTCTTAGCATGATAAAGAAGATTCAAAGAGAGTGAGATGCCAGCTCCTTTCATTCAGTCAGTAGCTTCAATCATTTCTGGACGTTTTTCAATGGCAAAAATCAATGAATATTGTAAATGCACAAACAGTAATTTCTCCGCATTGCAAGGTGCAATTCTGAAATTTTTTGCTTTTTCCTGCTCCTCTTAGCATGATAAAGAAGATTCAAAGAGAGTGAGATGCCAGCTCCTTTCATTCAGTCAGTAGCTTCAATCATTTCTGGACGTTTTTCAATGGCAAAAATCAATGAATATTGTAAATGCACAAACTGAAATTTCTCCGCATTGCAAGGTGCAATTCTGAAATTTTTTGCTTTTTCCTGCTCCTCTTAGCATGATAAAGAAGATTCAAAGAGAGTGAGATGCCAGCTCCTTTCATTCAGTCAGTAGCTTCAATCATTTCTGGTATATGAATAACATGATGTTTTTCAATGGCAAAAATCAATGAATATTGTAAATGCACAAACAGTAATTTCTCCGCATTGCAAGGTGCAATTCTGAAATTTTTTGCTTTTTCCTGCTCCTCTTAGCATGACAAAGAAGATTCAAAGAGAGTGAGATGCCAGATCCTTTCCTTCAGTCAGTAGCTTCAATCATTTCTGGTATATGAATAACATGATGTTTTTCAATGGCAAAAATCAATGAATTTTGTAAATGCACAAACAGTAATTTCTCCGCATTGCAAGGCGCAATTCTGAAATTTTTTGCTTTTTCCTGCTCCTCTTAGCATGATAAAGAAGATTCAAAGAGAGTGAGATGCCAGCTCCTTTCATTCAGTCAGTAGCTTCAATCATTTCTGGACATTTTTCAATGGCAAAAATCAATGAATATTGTAAATGCACAAACAGTAATTTCTCCGCATTGCAAGGTGCAATTCTGAAATTTTTTGCTTTTTCCTGCTCCTCTTAGCATGATAAAGAAGATTCAAAGAGAGTGAGATGCCAGCTCCTTTCATTCAGTCAGTAGCTTCAATCATTTCTGGACGTTTTTCAATGGCAAAAATCAATGAATATTGTAAATGCACAAACAGTAATTTCTCCGCATTGCAAGGTGCAATTCTGAAATTTTTTTGCTTTTTCCTGCTCCTCTTAGCATGATAAAGAAGATTCAAAGAGAGTGAGATGCCAGCTCCTTTCATTCAGTCAGTAGCTTCAATCATTTCTGGACGTTTTTCAATGGCAAAAATCAATGAATATTGTAAATGCACAAACTGAAATTTCTCCGCATTGCAAGGTGCAATTCTGAAATTTTTTGCTTTTTCCTGCTCCTCTTAGCATGATAAAGAAGATTCAAAGAGAGTGAGATGCCAGCTCCTTTCATTCAGTCAGTAGCTTCAATCATTTCTGGTATATGAATAACATGATGTTTTTCAATGGCAAAAATCAATGAATATTGTAAATGCACAAACAGTAATTTCTCCGCATTGCAAGGTGCAATTCTGAAATTTTTTGCTTTTTCCTGCTCCTCTTAGCATGATAAAGAAGATTCAAAGAGAGTGAGATGCCAGCTCCTTTCATTCAGTCAGTAGCTTCAATCATTTCTGGACGTTTTTCAATGGCAAAAATCAATGAATATTGTAAATGCACAAACTGCAATTTCTCCGCATTGCAAGGTGCAATTCTGAAATTTTTTGCTTTTTCCTGCTCCTCTTAGCATGATAAAGAAGATTCAAAGAGAGTGAGATGCCAGCTCCTTTCATTCAGTCAGTAGCTTCAATCATTTCTGGTATATGAATAACATGATGTTTTTCAATAGCAAAAATCAATGAATATTGTAAATGCACAAACAGTAATTTCTCCGCATTGCAAGGTGCAATTCTGAAATTTTTGGCTTTTTCCTGCTCCTCTTAGCATGATAAAGAAGATTCAAAGAGAGTGAGATGCCAGCTCCTTTCATTCAGTCAGTAGCTTCAATCATTTCTGGACGTTTTTCAATGGCAAAAATCAATGAATATTGTAAATGCACAAACAGTAATTTCTCCGCATTGCAAGGTGCAATTCTGAAATTTTTTGCTTTTTCCTGCTCCTCTTAGCATGATAAACAAGATTCAAAGAGAGTGAGATGCCAGCTCCTTTCATTCAGTCAGTAGCTTCAATCATTTCTGGAAGTTTTTCAATGGCAAAAATCATTGAATATTGTAAATGCACAAACAGTAATTTCTCCGCATTGCAAGGTGCAATTCTGAAATTTTTTACTTTTTCCTGCTCCTCTTAGCATGATAAAGAAGATTCAAAGAGAATGAGATGCCAGCTCCTTTCATTCAGTCAGTAGCTTCAATCATTTCTGGTATAGGAATAACATGATGTTTTTCAATCGCAAAAATCAATGAATATTGTAAATGCACAAACAGTAATTTCTCCGCATTGCAAGGTGCAATTCTGAAATTTTTTGCTTTTTCCTGCTCCTCTTAGCATGACAAAGAAGATTCAAAGAGAGTGAGATGCCAGATCCTTTCCTTCAGTCAGTAGCTTCAATCATTTCTGGTATATGAATAACATGATGTTTTTCAATGGCAAAAATCAATGAATTTTGTAAATGCACAAACAGTAATTTCTCCGCATTGCAAGGCGCAATTCTGAAATTTTTTGCTTTTTCCTGCTCCTCTTAGCATGATAAAGAAGATTCAAAGAGAGTGAGATGCCAGCTCCTTTCATTCAGTCAGTAGCTTCAATCATTTCTGGACATTTTTCAATGGAAAAATCAATGAATATTGTAAATGCACAAACAGTAATTTCTCCGCATTGCAAGGTGCAATTCTGAAATTTTTTGCTTTTTCCTGCTCCTCTTAGCATGATAAAGAAGATTCAAAGAGAGTGAGATGCCAGCTCCTTTCATTCAGTCAGTAGCTTCAATCATTTCTGGACGTTTTTCAATGGCAAAAATCAATGAATATTGTAAATGCACAAACAGTAATTTCTCCGCATTGCAAGGTGCAATTCTGAAATTTTTTGCTTTTTCCTGCTCCTCTTAGCATGATAAAGAAGATTCAAAGAGAGTGAGATGCCAGCTCCTTTCATTCAGTCAGTAGCTTCAATCATTTCTGGACGTTTTTCAATGGCAAAAATCAATGAATATTGTAAATGCACAAACTGAAATTTCTCCGCATTGCAAGGTGCAATTCTGAAATTTTTTGCTTTTTCCTGCTCCTCTTAGCATGATAAAGAAGATTCAAAGAGAGTGAGATGCCAGCTCCTTTCATTCAGTCAGTAGCTTCAATCATTTCTGGTATATGAATAACATGATGTTTTTCAATGGCAAAAATCAATGAATATTGTAAATGCACAAACAGTAATTTCTCCGCATTGCAAGGTGCAATTCTGAAATTTTTTGCTTTTTCCTGCTCCTCTTAGCATGACAAAGAAGATTCAAAGAGAGTGAGATGCCAGATCCTTTCCTTCAGTCAGTAGCTTCAATCATTTCTGGTATATGAATAACATGATGTTTTTCAATGGCAAAAATCAATGAATTTTGTAAATGCACAAACAGTAATTTCTCCGCATTGCAAGGCGCAATTCTGAAATTTTTTGCTTTTTCCTGCTCCTCTTAGCATGATAAAGAAGATTCAAAGAGAGTGAGATGCCAGCTCCTTTCATTCAGTCAGTAGCTTCAATCATTTCTGGACATTTTTCAATGGCAAAAATCAATGAATATTGTAAATGCACAAACAGTAATTTCTCCGCATTGCAAGGTGCAATTCTGAAATTTTTTGCTTTTTCCTGCTCCTCTTAGCATGATAAAGAAGATTCAAAGAGAGTGAGATGCCAGCTCCTTTCATTCAGTCAGTAGCTTCAATCATTTCTGGACGTTTTTCAATGGCAAAAATCAATGAATATTGTAAATGCACAAACAGTAATTTCTCCGCATTGCAAGGTGCAATTCTGAAATTTTTTTGCTTTTTCCTGCTCCTCTTAGCATGATAAAGAAGATTCAAAGAGAGTGAGATGCCAGCTCCTTTCATTCAGTCAGTAGCTTCAATCATTTCTGGACGTTTTTCAATGGCAAAAATCAATGAATATTGTAAATGCACAAACTGAAATTTCTCCGCATTGCAAGGTGCAATTCTGAAATTTTTTGCTTTTTCCTGCTCCTCTTAGCATGATAAAGAAGATTCAAAGAGAGTGAGATGCCAGCTCCTTTCATTCAGTCAGTAGCTTCAATCATTTCTGGTATATGAATAACATGATGTTTTTCAATGGCAAAAATCAATGAATATTGTAAATGCACAAACAGTAATTTCTCCGCATTGCAAGGTGCAATTCTGAAATTTTTTGCTTTTTCCTGCTCCTCTTAGCATGATAAAGAAGATTCAAAGAGAGTGAGATGCCAGCTCCTTTCATTCAGTCAGTAGCTTCAATCATTTCTGGACGTTTTTCAATGGCAAAAATCAATGAATATTGTAAATGCACAAACTGCAATTTCTCCGCATTGCAAGGTGCAATTCTGAAATTTTTTGCTTTTTCCTGCTCCTCTTAGCATGATAAAGAAGATTCAAAGAGAGTGAGATGCCAGCTCCTTTCATTCAGTCAGTAGCTTCAATCATTTCTGGTATATGAATAACATGATGTTTTTCAATAGCAAAAATCAATGAATATTGTAAATGCACAAACAGTAATTTCTCCGCATTGCAAGGTGCAATTCTGAAATTTTTGGCTTTTTCCTGCTCCTCTTAGCATGATAAAGAAGATTCAAAGAGAGTGAGATGCCAGCTCCTTTCATTCAGTCAGTAGCTTCAATCATTTCTGGACGTTTTTCAATGGCAAAAATCAATGAATATTGTAAATGCACAAACAGTAATTTCTCCGCATTGCAAGGTGCAATTCTGAAATTTTTTGCTTTTTCCTGCTCCTCTTAGCATGATAAACAAGATTCAAAGAGAGTGAGATGCCAGCTCCTTTCATTCAGTCAGTAGCTTCAATCATTTCTGGAAGTTTTTCAATGGCAAAAATCATTGAATATTGTAAATGCACAAACAGTAATTTCTCCGCATTGCAAGGTGCAATTCTGAAATTTTTTACTTTTTCCTGCTCCTCTTAGCATGATAAAGAAGATTCAAAGAGAATGAGATGCCAGCTCCTTTCATTCAGTCAGTAGCTTCAATCATTTCTGGTATAGGAATAACATGATGTTTTTCAATCGCAAAAATCAATGAATATTGTAAATGCACAAACAGTAATTTCTCCGCATTGCAAGGAGCAATTCTGAAATTTTTTGCTTTTTCCTGCTCCTCTTAGCATGATAAAGAAGATTCAAAGAGAGTGAGATGCCAGCTCCTTTCATTCAGTCAGTAGCTTCAATCATTTCTGGACGTTTTTCAATGGCAAAAATCAATGAATATTGTAAATGCACAAACAGTAATTTCTCCGCATTGCAAGGTGCAATTCTGAAATTTTTTGCTTTTTCCTGCTCCTCTTAGCATGATAAAGAAGATTCAAAGAGAGTGAGATGCCAGCTCCTTTCCTTCAGTCAGTAGCTTCAATCATTTCTGGTATATGAATAACATGATGTTTTTCAATGGCAAAAATCAATGAATTTTGTAAATGCACAAACAGTAATTTCTCCGCATTGCAAGGCGCAATTCTGAAATTTTTTGCTTTTTCCTGCTCCTCTTAGCATGATAAAGAAGATTCAAAGAGAGTGAGATGCCAGCTCCTTTCATTCAGTCAGTAGCTTCAATCATTTCTGGACATTTTTCAATGGCAAAAATCAATGAATATTGTAAATGCACAAACAGTAATTTCTCCGCATTGCAAGGTGCAATTCTGAAATTTTTTGCTTTTTCCTGCTCCTCTTAGCATGATAAAGAAGATTCAAAGAGAGTGAGATGCCAGCTCCTTTCATTCAGTCAGTAGCTTCAATCATTTCTGGACGTTTTTCAATGGCAAAAATCAATGAATATTGTAAATGCACAAACAGTAATTTCTCCGCATTGCAAGGTGCAATTCTGAAATTTTTTGCTTTTTCCTGCTCCTCTTAGCATGATAAAGAAGATTCAAAGAGAGTGAGGTGCCAGCTCCTTTCATTCAGTCAGGAGCTTCAAACATTTCTGGTATATGAATAACATGTTTTTCAATGGCAAAAATCAATGAATATTGTAAATGCAAAAACAGTAATTTCTCCGCATTGCAAGGTGCAATTCTGAAATTTTTTGCTTTTTCCTGCTCCTCTTAGCATGATAAAGAAGATTCAAAGAGAGTGAGATGCCAGCTCCTTTCATTCAGTCAGTAGCTTCAATCATTTCTGGACGTTTTTCAATGGCAAAAATCAATGAATATTGTAAATGCACAAACTGTAATTTCTCCGCATTGCAAGGTGCAATTCTGAAATTTTTTGCTTTTTCCTGCTCCTCTTAGCATGATAAAGAAGATTCAAAGAGAGTGAGATGCCAGCTCCTTTCATTCAGTCAGTAGCTTCAATCATTTCTGGACGTTTTTCAATGGCAAAAATCAACGAATATTGTAAATGCACAAACAGTAATTTCTCCGCATTGCAAGGTGCAATTCTGAAATTTTTTGCTTTTTCCTGCTCCTCTTAGCATGATAAAGAAGATTCAAAGAGAGTGAGATGCCAGCTCCTTTCATTCAGTCAGTAGCTTCAATCATTTCTGGACGTTTTTCAATGGCAAAAATCAATGAATATTGTAAATGCACAAACTGTAATTTCTCCGCATTGCAAGGTGCAATTCTGAAATTTTTTGCTTTTTCCTGCTCCTCTTAGCATGATAAAGAAGACTCAAAGAGAGTGAGATGCCAGCTCCATTCATTGAGTCAGTAGCTTCAATCATTTCTGGACGTTTTTCAATGGCAAAAATCAATGAATATTGTAAATGCACAAACAGTAATTTCTCCGCATTGCAAGGTGCAATTCTGAAATTTTTTGCTTTTTCCTGCTCCTCTTAGAATGATAAAGAAGATTCAAAGAGAGTGAGATGCCAGCTCCTTTCATTCAGTCAGTACCTTCAATCATTTCTGGATGTTTTTCAATGGCAAAAATCAATGAATATTGTAAATGCACAAACAGTAATTTCTCCGCATTGCAAGGTGCAAGTCTGAAATTTTTTGCTTTTTCCTGCTCCTCTTAGAATGATAAAGAAGATTCAAAGAGAGTGAGATGCCAGCTCCTTTCATTCAGTCAGTACCTTCAATCATTTCTGGACGTTTTTCAATGGCAAAAATCAATGAATATTGTAAATGCACAAACAGTAATTTCTCCGCTTTGCAAGGTGCAAGTCTGAAATTTTTTGCTTTTTCCTGCTCCTCTTAGCATGATAAAGAAGATTCAAAGAGAGTGAGATGCCAGCTCCTTTCATTCAGTCAGTAGCTTCAAACATTTCTGGTATATGAATAACATGATGTTTTTCAATGGCAAAAATCAATGAATATTGTAAATGCACAAACAGTAATTTCTCCGCATTGCAAGGTGCAAGTCTGAAATTTTTTGCTTTTTCCTGCTCCTCTTAGCATGATAAAGAAGATTCAAAGAGAGTGAGATGCCAGCTACTTTCATTCAGTCAGTAGCTTCAATCATTTCTGGACGTTTTTCAATGGTAAAAATCAATGAATATTGTAAATGCACAAACAGTAATTTCTCCACATTGCAAGGTGCAATTCTGAAATTTTTTGCTTTATCCTGCTCCTCTTAGCATGATAAAGAAGATTCAAAGAGATTGAGATGCCAGCTCCTTTCATTCAGTCAGTAGCTTCAAACATTTCTGGTATATGAATAACATGATGTTTTTCAATGGCAAAAATCAATGAATATTGTAAATGCACAAACAGTAATTTCTCCGCATTGCAAGGTGCAATTCTGAAATTTTTTGCTTTTTCCTGCTCCTCTTAGCATGATAAAGAAGATTCAAAGAGAGTGAGATGCCAGCTCCTTTCATTCAGTCAGTAGCTTCAAACATTTCTGGTATATGAATAACATGATGTTTTTCAATGGCAAAAATCAATGAATATTGTAAATGCACAAACAGTAATTTCTCCGCATTGCAAGGTGCAAGTCTGAAATTTTTTGCTTTTTCCTGCTCCTCTTAGCATGATAAAGAAGATTCAAAGAGAGTGAGATGCCAGCTACTTTCATTCAGTCAGTAGCTTCAATCATTTCTGGACGTTATTCAATGGTAAAAATCAATGAATATTGTAAATGCACAAACAGTAATTTCTCCACATTGCAAGGTGCAATTCTGAAATTTTTTGCTTTTTCCTGCTCCTCTTAGCATGATAAAGAAGATTCAAAGAGAGTGAGATGCCAGCTCCTTTCATTCAGTCAGTACCTTCAATCATTTCTGGACGTTTTTCAATGGCAAAAATCAATGAATATTGTAAATGCACAAACAGTAATTTTTCCGCATTGCAAGGTGCAATTCTGAAATTTTTTGCTTTTTCCCGCTCCTCTTAGCATGATAAAGAAGATTCAAAGAGAGTGAGGTGCCAGCTCCTTTCATTCAGTCAGTAGCTTCAAACATTTCTGGTATATGAATAACATGTTTTTCAATGGCAAAAATCAATGAATATTGTAAATGCACAAACAGTAATTTCTCCGCATTGCAAGGTGCAATTCTGAAATTTTTTGCTTTTTCCTGCTCCTCTTAGCATGATAAAGAAGATTCAAAGAGAGTGAGATGCCAGCTCCTTTCATTCAGTCAGTAGCTTCAATCATTTCTGGACGTTTTTCAATGGCAAAAATCAATGAATATTGTAAATGCACAAACAGTAATTTCTCCGCATTGCAAGGTGCAATTCTGAAATTTTTTGCTTTTTCCTGCTCCTCTTAGCATGATAAAGAAGATTCAAAGAGAGTGAGATGCCAGCTCCTTTCATTCAGTCAGTAGCTTCAATCATTTCTGGACGTTTTTCAATGGCAAAAATCAATGAATATTGTAAATGCACAAACAGTAATTTCTCCGCATTGCAAGGTGCAATTCTGAAATTTTTTGCTTTTTCCTGCTCCTCTTAGCATGATAAAGAAGATTCAAAGAGAGTGAGATGCCAGCTCCTTTCATTCAGTCAGTAGCTTCAAACATTTCTGGTATATGAATAACATGATGTTTATCAATGGCAAAAATCAATGAATATTGTAAATGCACAAACAGTAATTTCTCCGCATTGCAAGGTGCAAGTCTGAAATTTTTTGCTTTTTCCTGCTCCTCTTAGCATGATAAAGAAGATTCAAAGAGAGTGAGATGCCAGCTACTTTCATTCAGTCAGTAGCTTCAATCATTTCTGGACGTTTTTCAATGGTAAAAATCAATGAATATTGTAAATGCACAAACAGTAATTTCTCCACATTGCAAGGTGCAATTCTAAAATTTTTTGCTTTTTCCTGCTCCTCTTAGCATGATAAAGAAGATTCAAAGAGAGTGAGATGCCAGCTCCTTTCATTCAGTCAGTAGCTTCAAACATTTCTGGTATATGAATAACATGATGTTTTTCAATGGCAAAAATCAATGAATATTGTAAATGCACAAACAGTAATTTCTCCGCATTGCAAGGTGCAATTCTGAAATTTTTTGCTTTTTCCTGCTCCTCTTAGCATGATTCAAAGAGAGTGAGATGCCAGCTCCTTTCATTCAGTCAGTAGCTTCAATCATTTCTGGACATTTTTCAATGGCAAAAATCAATGAATATTGTAAATGCACAAACAGTAATTTCTCCGCATTGCAAGGTGCAATTCTGAAATTTTTTGCTTTTTCCTGCTCCTCTTAGCATGATAAAGAAGATTCAAAGAGAGTGAGATGTCAGCTCCTTTCATTCAGTCAGTAGCTTCAAACATTTCTGGTATATGAATAACATGATGTTTTTCAATGGCAAAAATCAATGAATATTGTAAATGCACAAACAGTAATTTCTCCGCATTGCAAGGTGCAATTCTGAAATTTTTTGCTTTTTCCTGCTCCTCTTAGCATGATAAAGAAGATTCAAAGAGAGTGAGATGCCAGCTCCTTTCATTCAGTCAGTAGCTTCAAACATTTCTGGTATATGAATAACATGATGTTTTTCAATGGCAAAAATCAATGAATATTGTAAATGCACAAATAGTAATTTCTCCGCATTGCAAGGTGCAAGTCTGAAATTTTTTGCTTTTTCCTGCTCCTCTTAGCATGATAAAGAAGATTCAAAGAGAGTGAGATGCCAGCTACTTTCATTCAGTCAGTAGCTTCAATCATTTCTGGACGTTTTTCAATGGCAAAAATCAATGAATATTGTAAATGCACAAACAGTAATTTCTCCGTATTGCAAGGTGCAATTCTGAAATTTTTTGCTTTTTCCTGCTCCTCTTAGCATGATAAAGAAGATTCAAAGAGAGTGAGATGCCAGCTCCTTTCATTCAGTCAGTAGCTTCAAACATTTCTGGTATATGAATAACATGATGTTTATCAATGGCAAAAATCAATGAATATTGTAAATGCACAAACAGTAATTTCTCCGCATTGCAAGGTGCAAGTCTGAAATTTTTTGCTTTTTCCTGCTCCTCTTAGCATGATAAAGAAGATTCAAAGAGAGTGAGATGCCAGCTACTTTCATTCAGTCAGTAGCTTCAATCATTTCTGGACGTTTTTCAATGGTAAAAATCAATGAATATTGTAAATGCACAAACAGTAATTTCTCCACATTGCAAGGTGCAATTCTAAAATTTTTTGCTTTTTCCTGCTCCTCTTAGCATGATAAAGAAGATTCAAAGAGAGTGAGATGCCAGCTCCTTTCATTCAGTCAGTAGCTTCAAACATTTCTGGTATATGAATAACATGATGTTTTTCAATGGCAAAAATCAATGAATATTGTAAATGCACAAACAGTAATTTCTCCGCATTTCAAGGTGCAATTCTGAAATTTTTTGCTTTTTCCTGCTCCTCTTAGCATGATTCAAAGAGAGTGAGATGCCAGCTCCTTTCATTCAGTCAGTAGCTTCAATCATTTCTGGACATTTTTCAATGGCAAAAATCAATGAATATTGTAAATGCACAAACAGTAATTTCTCCGCATTGCAAGGTGCAATTCTGAAATTTTTTGCTTTTTCCTGCTCCTCTTAGCATGATAAAGAAGATTCAAAGAGAGTGAGATGCCAGCTCCTTTCATTCAGTCAGTAGCTTCAAACATTTCTGGTATATGAATAACATGATGTTTTTCAATGGCAAAAATCAATGAATATTGTAAATGCACAAATAGTAATTTCTCCGCATTGCAAGGTGCAAGTCTGAAATTTTTTGCTTTTTCCTGCTCCTCTTAGCATGATAAAGAAGATTCAAAGAGAGTGAGATGCCAGCTACTTTCATTCAGTCAGTAGCTTCAATCATTTCTGGACATTTTTCAATGGTAAAAATCAATGAATATTGTAAATGCACAAACAGTAATTTCTCCACATTGCAAGGTGCAATTCTGAAATTTTTTGCTTTTTCCTGCTCCTCTTAGCATGATAAAGAAGATTCAAAGAGATTGAGATGCCAGCTCCTTTCATTCAGTCAGTAGCTTCAAACATTTCTTGTATATGAATAACATGATGTTTTTCAATGGCAAAAATCAATGAATATTGTAAATGCACAAACAGTAATTTCTCCGCATTGCAAGGTGCAATTCTGAAATTTTTTGCTTTTTCCTGCTCCTCTTAGCATGATAAAGAAGATTCAAAGAGAGTTAGATGCCAGCTCCTTTCATTCAGTCAGTAGCTTCAAACATTTCTGGTATATGAATAACATGATGTTTATCAATGGCAAAAATCAATGAATATTGTAAATGCACAAACAGTAATTTCTCCGCATTGCAAGGTGCAAGTCTGAAATTTTTTGCTTTTTCCTGCTCCTCTTAGCATGATAAAGAAGATTCAAAGAGAGTGAGATGCCAGCTACTTTCATTCAGTCAGTAGCTTCAATCATTTCTGGACGTTTTTCAATGGTAAAAATCAATGAATATTGTAAATGCACAAACAGTAATTTCTCCACATTGCAAGGTGCAATTCTAAAATTTTTTGCTTTTTCCTGCTCCTCTTAGCATGATAAAGAAGATTCAAAGAGAGTGAGATGCCAGCGCCTTTCATTCAGTCAGTAGCTTCAAACATTTCTGGTATATGAATAACATGATGTTTTTCAATGGCAAAAATCAATGAATATTGTAAATGCACAAACAGTAATTTCTCCGCATTGCAAGGTGCAATTCTGAAATTTTTTGCTTTTTCCTGCTCCTCTTAGCATGATTCAAAGAGAGTGAGATGCCAGCTCCTTTCATTCAGTCAGTAGCTTCAATCATTTCTGGACATTTTTCAATGGCAAAAATCAATGAATATTGTAAATGCACAAACAGTAATTTCTCCGCATTGCAAGGTGCAATTCTGAAATTTTTTGCTTTTTCCTGCTCCTCTTAGCATGATAAAGAAGATTCAAAGAGAGTGAGATGTCAGCTCCTTTCATTCAGTCAGTAGCTTCAAACATTTCTGGTATATGAATAACATGATGTTTTTCAATGGCAAAAATCAATGAATATTGTAAATGCACAAACAGTAATTTCTCCGCATTGCAAGGTGCAATTCTGAAATTTTTTGCTTTTTCCTGCTCCTCTTAGCATGATAAAGAAGATTCAAAGAGAGTGAGATGCCAGCTCCTTTCATTCAGTCAGTAGCTTCAAACATTTCTGGTATATGAATAACATGATGTTTTTCAATGGCAAAAATCAATGAATATTGTAAATGCACAAATAGTAATTTCTCCGCATTGCAAGGTGCAAGTCTGAAATT
Organism: Phyllobates terribilis; assembly: GCF_046119375.1. Classification (NCBI taxonomy): domain Eukaryota; kingdom Metazoa; phylum Chordata; class Amphibia; order Anura; family Dendrobatidae; genus Phyllobates; species Phyllobates terribilis. The sequence continues at coordinate 97,265 of NW_027363407.1, read as the reverse complement.
TTTTGCTTTTTCCTGCTCCTCTTAGCATGATAAAGAAGATTCAAAGAGAGTGAGATGCCAGCTACTTTCATTCAGTCAGTAGCTTCAATCATTTCTGGACGTTTTTCAATGGCAAAAATCAATGAATATTGTAAATGCACAAACAGTAATTTCTCCGTATTGCAAGGTGCAATTCTGAAATTTTTTGCTTTTTCCTGCTCCTCTTAGCATGATAAAGAAGATTCAAAGAGAGTGAGATGCCAGCTCCTTTCATTCAGTCAGTAGCTTCAAACATTTCTGGTATATGAATAACATGATGTTTATCAATGGCAAAAATCAATGAATATTGTAAATGCACAAACAGTAATTTCTCCGCATTGCAAGGTGCAAGTCTGAAATTTTTTGCTTTTTCCTGCTCCTCTTAGCATGATAAAGAAGATTCAAAGAGAGTGAGATGCCAGCTACTTTCATTCAGTCAGTAGCTTCAATCATTTCTGGACGTTTTTCAATGGTAAAAATCAATGAATATTGTAAATGCACAAACAGTAATTTCTCCACATTGCAAGGTGCAATTCTAAAATTTTTTGCTTTTTCCTGCTCCTCTTAGCATGATAAAGAAGATTCAAAGAGAGTGAGATGCCAGCTCCTTTCATTCAGTCAGTAGCTTCAAACATTTCTGGTATATGAATAACATGATGTTTTTCAATGGCAAAAATCAATGAATATTGTAAATGCACAAACAGTAATTTCTCCGCATTGCAAGGTGCAATTCTGAAATTTTTTGCTTTTTCCTGCTCCTCTTAGCATGATTCAAAGAGAGTGAGATGCCAGCTCCTTTCATTCAGTCAGTAGCTTCAATCATTTCTGGACATTTTTCAATGGCAAAAATCAATGAATATTGTAAATGCACAAACAGTAATTTCTCCGCATTGCAAGGTGCAATTCTGAAATTTTTTGCTTTTTCCTGCTCCTCTTAGCATGATAAAGAAGATTCAAAGAGAGTGAGATGTCAGCTCCTTTCATTCAGTCAGTAGCTTCAAACATTTCTGGTATATGAATAACATGATGTTTTTCAATGGCAAAAATCAATGAATATTGTAAATGCACAAACAGTAATTTCTCCGCATTGCAAGGTGCAATTCTGAAATTTTTTGCTTTTTCCTGCTCCTCTTAGCATGATAAAGAAGATTCAAAGAGAGTGAGATGCCAAGCTCCTTTCATTCAGTCAGTAGCTTCAAACATTTCTGGTATATGAATAACATGATGTTTTTCAATGGCAAAAATCAATGAATATTGTAAATGCACAAATAGTAATTTCTCCGCATTGCAAGGTGCAAGTCTGAAATTTTTTGCTTTTTCCTGCTCCTCTTAGCATGATAAAGAAGATTCAAAGAGAGTGAGATGCCAGCTACTTTCATTCAGTCAGTAGCTTCAATCATTTCTGGACATTTTTCAATGGTAAAAATCAATGAATATTGTAAATGCACAAACAGTAATTTCTCCACATTGCAAGGTGCAATTCTGAAATTTTTTGCTTTTTCCTGCTCCTCTTAGCATGATAAAGAAGATTCAAAGAGATTGAGATGCCAGCTCCTTTCATTCAGTCAGTAGCTTCAAACATTTCTTGTATATGAATAACATGATGTTTTTCAATGGCAAAAATCAATGAATATTGTAAATGCACAAACAGTAATTTCTCCGCATTGCAAGGTGCAATTCTGAAATTTTTTGCTTTTTCCTGCTCCTCTTAGCATGATAAAGAAGATTCAAAGAGAGTGAGATGCCAGCTCCTTTCATTCAGTCAGTAGCTTCAAACATTTCTGGTATATGAATAACATGATGTTTTTCAATGGCAAAAATCAATGAATATTGTAAATGCACAAACAGTAATTTCTCCGCATTGCAAGGTGCAAGTCTGAAATTTTTTGCTTTTTCCTGCTCCTCTTAGCATGATAAAGAAAATTCAAAGAGAGTGAGATGCCAGCTACTTTCATTCAGTCAGTAGCTTCAATCATTTCTGGACGTTTTTCAATGGTAAAAATCAATGAATATTGTAAATGCACAAACAGTAATTTCTCCACATTGCAAGGTGCAATTCTGAAATTTTTTGCTTTTTCCTGCTCCTCTTAGCATGATAAAGAAGATTCAAAGAGAGTGAGATGCCAGCTCCTTTCATTCAGTCAGTAGCTTCAAACATTTCTGGTATATAAATAACATGATGTTTTTCAATGGCAAAAATCAATGAATATTGTAAATGCACAAACAGTAATTTCTCCGCATTGCAAGGTGCAATTCTGAAATTTTTTGCTTTTTCCTGCTCCTCTTAGTATGATAAAGAAGATTCAAAGAGAGTGAGATGCCAGCTCCTTTCATTCAGTCAGTAGCTTCAAACATTTCTGGTATATGAATAACATGATGTTTTTCAATGGCAAAAATCAATGAATATTGTAAATGCACAAACAGTAATTTCTCCGCATTGCAAGGTGCAATTCTGAAATTTCTTGCTTTTTCCTGCTCCTCTTAGCATGATAAAGAAGATTCAAAGAGAGTGAGATGCCAGCTCCTTTCATTCAGTCAGTAGCTTCAATCATTTCTGGTATATGAATAACATGATGTTTTTCAATGGCAAAAATCAATGAATATTGTAAATGCACAAACAGTAATTTCTCCGCATTGCAAGGTGCAATTCTGAAATTTTTTGCTTTTTCCTGCTCCTCTTAGCATGATAAAGAAGATTCAAAGAGAGTGAGATGCCAGCTCCTTTCATTCAGTCAGTAGCTTCAATCATTTCTGGACTTTTTTCAACGGCAAAAATCAATGAATATTGTAAATGCACAAACAGTAATTTCTCCGCATTGCAAGGTGCAATTCTGAAATTTTTTGCTTTTTCCTGCTCCTCTTAGCATGATAAAGAAGATTCAAAGAGAGTGAGATGCCAGCTCCTTTCATTCAGTCAGTAGCTTCAATCATTTCTGGACGTTTTTCAATGGCAAAAATCAATGTATATTGTAAATGCACAAACAGTAATTTCTCCGCATTGCAAGGTGCAATTCTGAAATTTTTTGCTTTTTCCTGCTCCTCTTAGCATGATAAAGAAGATTCAAAGAGAGTGAGATGCCAGCTCCTTTCATTCAGTCAGTAGCTTCAATCATTTCTGGACGTTTTTCAATGGCAAAAATCAATGAATATTGTAAATGCACAAACAGTAATTTCTCCGCATTGCAAGGTGCAATTCTGAAATTTTTTGCTTTTTCCTGCTCCTCTTAGCATGATAAAGAAGATTCAAAGAGAGTGAGATGCCAGCTCCTTTCATTCAGTCAGTAGCTTCAAACATTTCTGGTATATGAATAACATGATGTTTTTCAATGGCAAAAATCAATGAATTTTGTAAATGCACAAACAGCAATTTCTCCGCATTGCAAGGTGCAATTCTGAAATTTTTTGCTTTTTCCTGCTCCTCTTAGCATGATAAAGAAGATTCAAAGAGAGTGAGATGCCAGCTCCTTTCATTCAGTCAGTAGCTTCAATCATTTCTGGACGTTTTTCAATGGCAAAAATCAATGAATATTGTAAATGCACAAACAGTAATTTCTCCGCATTGCGAGGTGCAATTCTGAAATTTTTTGCTTTTTCCTGCTCCTCTTAGCATGATAAAGAAGATTCAAAGAGAGTGAGATGCCAGCTCCTTTCATTCAGTCAGTAGCTTCAATCATTTCTGGTATGTGAATAACATGATGTTTTTCAATGGCAAAAATCAATGAATATTGTAAATGCACAAACAGTAATTTCTCCGCATTGCGAGGTGCAATTCTGAAATTTTTTGCTTTTTCCTGCTCCTCTTAGCATGATAAAGAAGATTCAAAGAGAGTGAGATGCCAGCTCCTTTCATTCAGTCAGTAGCTTCAATCATTTCTGGTATATGAATAACATGATGTTTTTCAATGGCAAAAATCAATGAATATTGTAAATGCACAAACAGTAATTTATTCGCATTGCAAGGTGCAATTCTGAAATTTTTTGGTTTTTCCTGCTCCTCTTAGCATGATAAAGAAGATTCAAAGAGAGTGAGATGCCAGCTCCTTTCATTCAGTCAGTAGCTTCAAACATTTCTGGTATATGAATAACATGATGTTTTTCAATGGCAAAAATCAATGAATATTGTAAATGCACAAACAGTAATTTCTCCGCATTGCAAGGTTCAATTCTGAAATTTTTTGCCTTTTCCTGCTCCTCTTAGCATGATAAAGAAGATTCAAAGAGAGTGAGATGCCAGCTCCTTTCATTCAGTCAGTAGCTTCAATCATTTCTGGACGTTTTTCAATGGCAAAAATCAATGAATATTGTAAATGCACAAACAGTAATTTCTCCGCATTGCAAGGTGCAATTCTGAAATTTTTTGCTTTTTCCTGCTCCTCTTAGCATGATAAAGAAGATTCAAAGAGAGTGAGATTCCAGCTCCTTTCATTCAGTCAGTAGCTTCAAACATTTCTGGTATATGAATAACATGATGTTTTTCAATGGCAAAAATCAATGAATATTGTAAATGCACAAACAGTAATTTCTCCGCATTGCAAGGTGCAATTCTGAAATTTTTTGCTTTTTCCTGCTCCTCTTAGCATGATAAAGAAGATTCAAAGAGAGTGAGATGCCAGCTCCTTTCATTCAGTCAGTAGCTTCAATCATTTCTGGACGTTTTTCAATGGCAAAAATCAATGAATATTGTAAATGCACAAACAGTAATTTCTCCGCATTGCAAGGTGCAATTCTGAAATTTTTTGCTTTTTCCTGCTCCTCTTAGCATGATAAAGAAGATTCAAAGAGAGTGAGATGCCAGCTCCTTTCATTCAGTCAGTAGCTTCAATCATTTCTGGTATATGAATAACATGATGTTTTTCAATGGCAAAAATCAATGAATATTGTAAATGCACAAACAGTAATTTCTCCGCATTGCAAGGTGCAATTCTGAAATTTTTTGCTTTTTCCTGCTCCTCTTAGCATGATAAAGAAGATTCAAAGAGAGTGAGATGCCAGCTCCTTTCATTCAGTCAGTAGCTTCAATCATTTCTGGACGTTTTTCAATGGCAAAAATCAATGAATATTGTAAATGCACAAACAGTAATTTCTCCGCATTGCAAGGTGCAATTCTGAAATTTTTTGCTTTTTCCTGCTCCTCTTAGCATGATAAAGAAGATTCAAAGAGAGTGACATGCCAGCTCCTTTCATTCAGTCAGTAGCTTCAAACATTTCTGGTATATGAATAACATGATGTTTTTCAATGGCAAAAATCAATGAATATTGTAAATGCACAAACAGTAATTTCTCCGCATTGCAAGGTGCAATTCTGAAATTTTTTGCTTTTTCCTGCTCCTCTTAGCATGATAAAGAAGATTCAAAGAGAGTGAGATGCCAGCTCCTTTCATTCAGTCAGTAGCTTCAATCATTTCTGGACGTTTTTCAATGGCAAAAATCAATGAATATTGTAAATGCACAAACAGTAATTTCTCCGCATTGCAAGGTGCAATTCTGAAATTTTTTGCTTTTTCCTGCTCCTCTTAGCATGATAAAGAAGATTCAAAGAGAGTGAGATGCCAGCTCCTTTCATTCAGTCGGTAGGTTCAATCATTTCTGGACGTTTTTCAATGGCAAAAATCAATGAATATTGTAAATGCACAAACAGTAATTTCTCCGCATTGCAAGGTGCAATTCTGAAATTTTTTGCTTTTTCCTGCTCCTCTTAGCATGATAAAGAAGATTCAAAGAGAGTGAGATGCCAGCTCCTTTCATTCAGTCAGTAGCTTCAATCATTTCTGGACGTTTTTCAATGGCAAAAATCAATGAATATTGTAAATGCACAAACAGTAATTTCTGCGCATTGCAAGGTGCAATTCTGAAATTTTTTGCTTTTTCCTGCTCCTCTTAGCATGATAAAGAAGATTCAAAGAGAGTGAGATGCCAGCTCCTTTCATTCAGTCAGTAGCTTCAAACATTTCTGGTATATGAATAACATGATGTTTTTCAATGGCAAAAATCAATGAATTTTGTAAATGCACAAACAGCAATTTCTCCGCATTGCAAGGTGCAATTCTGAAATTTTTTGCTTTTTCCTGCTCCTCTTAGCATGATAAAGAAGATTCAAAGAGAGTGAGATGCCAGCTCCTTTCATTCAGTCAGTAGCTTCAATCATTTCTGGACGTTTTTCAATGGCAAAAATCAATGAATATTGTAAATGCACAAACAGTAATTTCTCCGCATTGCGAGGTGCAATTCTGAAATTTTTTGCTTTTTCCTGCTCCTCTTAGCATGATAAAGAAGATTCAAAGAGAGTGAGATGCCAGCTCCTTTCATTCAGTCAGTAGCTTCAATCATTTCTGGTATGTGAATAACATGATGTTTTTCAATGGCAAAAATCAATGAATATTGTAAATGCACAAACAGTAATTTCTCCGCATTGCAAGGTGCAATTCTGAAATGTTTTGCTTTTTCCTGCTCCTCTTAGCATGATAAAGAAGATTCAAAGAGTGTGACATGCCAGCTCCTTTCATTCAGTCAGTAGCTTCAAACATTTCTGGTATATGAATAACATGATGTTTTTCAATGGCAAAAATCAATGAATATTGTAAATGCACAAACAGTAATTTCTCCGCATTGCAAGGTGCAATTCTGAAATTTTTTGCTTTTTCCTGCTCCTCTTAGCATGATAAAGAAGATTCAAAGAGAGTGAGATGCCAGCTCCTTTCATTCAGTCAGTAGCTTCAATCATTTCTGGACGTTTTTCAATGGCAAAAATCAATGAATATTGTAAATGCACAAACAGTAATTTCTCCGCATTGCAAGGTGCAATTCTGAAATTTTTTGCTTTTTCCTGCTCCTCTTAGCATGATAAAGAAGATTCAAAGAGAGTGAGATGCCAGCTCCTTTCATTCACTCAGTAGCTTCAATCATTTTTGGTATATGAATAACATGATGTTTTTCAATGGCAAAAATCAATGAATATTGTAAATGCACAAACAGTAATTTCTCCGCATTGCAAGGTGCAATTCTGAAATTTTTTGCTTTTTCCTGCTCCTCTTAGCATGATAAAGAAGATTCAAAGAGAGTGAGATGCCAGCTCCTTTCATTCAGTCAGTAGCTTCAATCATTTCTGGACGTTTTTCAACGGCAAAAATCAATGAATATTGTAAATGCACAAACAGTAATTTCTCCGCATTGCAAGGTGCAATTCTGAAATTTTTTGCTTTTTCCTGCTCCTCTTAGCATGATAAAGAAGATTCAAAGAGAGTGAGATGCCAGCTCCTTTCATTCAGTCGGTAGGTTCAATCATTTCTGGACGTTTTTCAATGGCAAAAATCAATGAATATTGTAAATGCACAAACAGTAATTTCTCCGCATTGCAAGGTGCAATTCTGAAATTTTTTGCTTTTTCCTGCTCCTCTTAGCATGATAAAGAAGATTCAAAGAGAGTGAGATGCCAGCTCCTTTCATTCAGTCAGTAGCTTCAATCATTTCTGGACGTTTTTCAATGGCAAAAATCAATGAATATTGTAAATGCACAAACAGTAATTTCTGCGCATTGCAAGGTGCAATTCTGAAATTTTTTGCTTTTTCCTGCTCCTCTTAGCATGATAAAGAAGATTCAAAGAGAGTGAGATGCCAGCTCCTTTCATTCAGTCAGTAGCTTCAAACATTTCTGGTATATGAATAACATGATGTTTTTCAATGGCAAAAATCAATGAATTTTGTAAATGCACAAACAGCAATTTCTCCGCATTGCAAGGTGCAATTCTGAAATTTTTTGCTTTTTCCTGCTCCTCTTAGCATGATAAAGAAGATTCAAAGAGAGTGAGATGCCAGCTCCTTTCATTCAGTCAGTAGCTTCAATCATTTCTGGACGTTTTTCAATGGCAAAAATCAATGAATATTGTAAATGCACAAACAGTAATTTCTCCGCATTGCGAGGTGCAATTCTGAAATTTTTTGCTTTTTCCTGCTCCTCTTAGCATGATAAAGAAGATTCAAAGAGAGTGAGATGCCAGCTCCTTTCATTCAGTCAGTAGCTTCAATCATTTCTGGTATGTGAATAACATGATGTTTTTCAATGGCAAAAATCAATGAATATTGTAAATGCACAAACAGTAATTTCTCCGCATTGCAAGGTGCAATTCTGAAATGTTTTGCTTTTTCCTGCTCCTCTTAGCATGATAAAGAAGATTCAAAGAGTGTGACATGCCAGCTCCTTTCATTCAGTCAGTAGCTTCAAACATTTCTGGTATATGAATAACATGATGTTTTTCAATGGCAAAAATCAATGAATATTGTAAATGCACAAACAGTAATTTCTCCGCATTGCAAGGTGCAATTCTGAAATTTTTTGCTTTTTCCTGCTCCTCTTAGCATGATAAAGAAGATTCAAAGAGAGTGAGATGCCAGCTCCTTTCATTCAGTCAGTAGCTTCAATCATTTCTGGACGTTTTTCAATGGCAAAAATCAATGAATATTGTAAATGCACAAACAGTAATTTCTCCGCATTGCAAGGTGCAATTCTGAAATTTTTTGCTTTTTCCTGCTCCTCTTAGCATGATAAAGAAGATTCAAAGAGAGTGAGATGCCAGCTCCTTTCATTCACTCAGTAGCTTCAATCATTTTTGGTATATGAATAACATGATGTTTTTCAATGGCAAAAATCAATGAATATTGTAAATGCACAAACAGTAATTTCTCCGCATTGCAAGGTGCAATTCTGAAATTTTTTGCTTTTTCCTGCTCCTCTTAGCATGATAAAGAAGATTCAAAGAGAGTGAGATGCCAGCTCCTTTCATTCAGTCAGTAGCTTCAATCATTTCTGGACGTTTTTCAACGGCAAAAATCAATGAATATTGTAAATGCACAAACAGTAATTTCTCCGCATTGCAAGGTGCAATTCTGAAATTTTTTGCTTTTTCCTGCTCCTCTTAGCATGATAAAGAAGATTCAAAGAGAGTGAGATGCCAGCTCCTTTCATTCAGTCGGTAGGTTCAATCATTTCTGGACGTTTTTCAATGGCAAAAATCAATGAATATTGTAAATGCACAAACAGTAATTTCTCCGCATTGCAAGGTGCAATTCTGAAATTTTTTGCTTTTTCCTGCTCCTCTTAGCATGATAAAGAAGATTCAAAGAGAGTGAGATGCCAGCTCCTTTCATTCAGTCAGTAGCTTCAATCATTTCTGGACGTTTTTCAATGGCAAAAATCAATGAATATTGTAAATGCACAAACAGTAATTTCTCCGCATTGCAAGGTGCAATTCTGAAATTTTTTGCTTTTTCCTGCTCCTCTTAGCATGATAAAGAAGATTCAAAGAGAGTGAGATGCCAGCTCCTTTCATTCAGTCAGTAGCTTCAAACATTTCTGGTATATGAATAACATGATGTTTTTCAATGGCAAAAATCAATGAATTTTGTAAATGCACAAACAGCAATTTCTCCGCATTGCAAGGTGCAATTCTGAAATTTTTTGCTTTTTCCTGCTCCTCTTAGCATGATAAAGAAGATTCAAAGAGAGTGAGATGCCAGCTCCTTTCATTCAGTCAGTAGCTTCAATCATTTCTGGACGTTTTTCAATGGCAAAAATCAATGAATATTGTAAATGCACAAACAGTAATTTCTCCGCATTGCGAGGTGCAATTCTGAAATTTTTTGCTTTTTCCTGCTCCTCTTAGCATGATAAAGAAGATTCAAAGAGAGTGAGATGCCAGCTCCTTTCATTCAGTCAGTAGCTTCAATCATTTCTGGTATGTGAATAACATGATGTTTTTCAATGGCAAAAATCAATGAATATTGTAAATGCACAAACAGTAATTTCTCCGCATTGCAAGGTGCAATTCTGAAATGTTTTGCTTTTTCCTGCTCCTCTTAGCATGATAAAGAAGATTCAAAGAGAGTGAGATGCCAGCTCCTTTCATTCAGTCAGTAGCTTCAATCATTTCTGGTATATGAATAACATGATGTTTTTCAATGGCAAAAATCAATGAATATTGTAAATGCACAAACAGTAATTTATTCGCATTGCAAGGTGCAATTCTGAAATTTTTTGGTTTTTCCTGCTCCTCTTAGCATGATAAAGAAGATTCAAAGAGAGTGAGATGCCAGCTCCTTTCATTCAGTCAGTAGCTTCAAACATTTCTGGTATATGAATAACATGATGTTTTTCAATGGCAAAAATCAATGAATATTGTAAATGCACAAACAGTAATTTCTCCGCATTGCAAGGTGCAATTCTGAAATTTTTTGCCTTTTCCTGCTCCTCTTAGCATGATAAAGAAGATTCAAAGAGAGTGAGATGCCAGCTCCTTTCATTCAGTCAGTAGCTTCAATCATTTCTGGACGTTTTTCAATGGCAAAAATCAATGAATATTGTAAATGCACAAACAGTAATTTCTCCGCATTGCAAGGTGCAATTCTGAAATTTTTTGCTTTTTCCTGCTCCTCTTAGCATGATAAAGAAGATTCAAAGAGAGTGAGATGCCAGCTCCTTTCATTCAGTCAGTAGCTTCAATCATTTCTGGTATATGAATAACATGATGTTTTTCAATGGCAAAAATCAATGAATATTGTAAATGCACAAACAGTAATTTCTCCGCATTGCGAGGTGCAATTCTGAAATTTTTTGCTTTTTCCTGCTCCTCTTAGCATGATAAAGAAGATTCAAAGAGAGTGAGATGCCAGCTCCTTTCATTCAGTCAGTAGCTTCAATCATTTCTGGTATGTGAATAACATGATGTTTTTCAATGGCAAAAATCAATGAATATTGTAAATGCACAAACAGTAATTTCTCCGCATTGCAAGGTGCAATTCTGAAATGTTTTGCTTTTTCCTGCTCCTCTTAGCATGATAAAGAAGATTCAAAGAGAGTGACATGCCAGCTCCTTTCATTCAGTCAGTAGCTTCAAACATTTCTGGTATATGAATAACATGATGTTTTTCAATGGCAAAAATCAATGAATATTGTAAATGCACAAACAGTAATTTCTCCGCATTGCAAGGTGCAATTCTGAAATTTTTTGCTTTTTCCTGCTCCTCTTAGCATGATAAAGAAGATTCAAAGATAGTGAGATGCCAGCTCCTTTCATTCAGTCAGTAGCTTCAATCATTTCTGGACGTTTTTCAATGGCAAAAATCAATGAATATTGTAAATGCACAAACAGTAATTTCTCCGCATTGCAAGGTGCAATTCTGAAATTTTTTGCTTTTTCCTGCTCCTCTTAGCATGATAAAGAAGATTCAAAGAGAGTGAGATGCCAGCTCCTTTCATTCAGTCAGTAGCTTCAAACATTTCTGGTATATGAATAACATGATGTTTTTCAATGGCAAAAATCAATGAATTTTGTAAATGCACAAACAGCAATTTCTCCGCATTGCAAGGTGCAATTCTGAAATTTTTTGCTTTTTCCTGCTCCTCTTAGCATGATAAAGAAGATTCAAAGAGAGTGAGATGCCAGCTCCTTTCATTCAGTCAGTAGCTTCAATCATTTCTGGACGTTTTTCAATGGCAAAAATCAATGAATATTGTAAATGCACAAACAGTAATTTCTCCGCATTGCGAGGTGCAATTCTGAAATTTTTTGCTTTTTCCTGCTCCTCTTAGCATGATAAAGATGATTCAAAGAGAGTGAGATGCCAGCTCCTTTCATTCAGTCAGTAGCTTCAATCATTTCTGGTATGTGAATAACATGATGTTTTTCAATGGCAAAAATCAATGAATATTGTAAATGCACAAACAGTAATTTCTCCGCATTGCAAGGTGCAATTCTGAAATGTTTTGCTTTTTCCTGCTCCTCTTAGCATGATAAAGAAGATTCAAAGAGAGTGAGATGCCAGCTCCTTTCATTCAGTCAGTAGCTTCAATCATTTCTGGACTTTTTTCAACGGCAAAAATCAATGAATATTGTAAATGCACAAACAGTAATTTCTCCGCATTGCAAGGTGCAATTCTGAAATTTTTTGCTTTTTCCTGCTCCTCTTAGCATGATAAAGAAGATTCAAAGAGAGTGAGATGCCAGCTCCTTTCATTCAGTCAGTAGCTTCAATCATTTCTGGACGTTTTTCAATGGCAAAAATCAATGTATATTGTAAATGCACAAACAGTAATTTCTCCGCATTGCAAGGTGCAATTCTGAAATTTTTTGCTTTTTCCTGCTCCTCTTAGCATGATAAAGAAGATTCAAAGAGAGTGAGATGCCAGCTCCTTTCATTCAGTCAGTAGCTTCAATCATTTCTGGACGTTTTTCAATGGCAAAAATCAATGAATATTGTAAATGCACAAACAGTAATTTCTCCGCATTGCAAGGTGCAATTCTGAAATTTTTTGCTTTTTCCTGCTCCTCTTAGCATGATAAAGAAGATTCAAAGAGAGTGAGATGCCAGCTCCTTTCATTCAGTCAGTAGCTTCAAACATTTCTGGTATATGAATAACATGATGTTTTTCAATGGCAAAAATCAATGAATTTTGTAAATGCACAAACAGCAATTTCTCCGCATTGCAAGGTGCAATTCTGAAATTTTTTGCTTTTTCCTGCTCCTCTTAGCATGATAAAGAAGATTCAAAGAGAGTGAGATGCCAGCTCCTTTCATTCAGTCAGTAGCTTCAATCATTTCTGGACGTTTTTCAATGGCAAAAATCAATGAATATTGTAAATGCACAAACAGTAATTTCTCCGCATTGCGAGGTGCAATTCTGAAATTTTTTGCTTTTTCCTGCTCCTCTTAGCATGATAAAGAAGATTCAAAGAGAGTGAGATGCCAGCTCCTTTCATTCAGTCAGTAGCTTCAATCATTTCTGGTATGTGAATAACATGATGTTTTTCAATGGCAAAAATCAATGAATATTGTAAATGCACAAACAGTTATTTCTCCGCATTGCAAGGTGCAATTCTGAAATGTTTTGCTTTTTCCTGCTCCTCTTAGCATGATAAAGAAGATTCAAAGAGAGTGAGATGCCAGCTCCTTTCATTCAGTCAGTAGCTTCAATCATTTCTGGTATATGAATAACATGATGTTTTTCAATGGCAAAAATCAATGAATATTGTAAATGCACAAACAGTAATTTATTCGCATTGCAAGGTGCAATTCTGAAATTTTTTAGTTTTTCCTGCTCCTCTTAGCATGATAAAGAAGATTCAAAGAGAGTGAGATGCCAGCTCCTTTCATTCAGTCAGTAGCTTCAAACATTTCTGGTATATGAATAACATGATGTTTTTCAATGGCAAAAATCAATGAATATTGTAAATGCACAAACAGTAATTTCTCCGCATTGCAAGGTTCAATTCTGAAATTTTTTGCCTTTTCCTGCTCCTCTTAGCATGATAAAGAAGATTCAAAGAGAGTGAGATGCCAGCTCCTTTCATTCAGTCAGTAGCTTCAATCATTTCTGGACGTTTTTCAATGGCAAAAATCAATGAATATTGTAAATGCACAAACAGTAATTTCTCCGCATTGCAAGGTGCAATTCTGAAATTTTTTGCTTTTTCCTGCTCCTCTTAGCATGATAAAGAAGATTCAAAGAGAGTGAGATTCCAGCTCCTTTCATTCAGTCAGTAGCTTCAAACATTTCTGGTATATGAATAACATGATGTTTTTCAATGGCAAAAATCAATGAATATTGTAAATGCACAAACAGTAATTTCTCCGCATTGCAAGGTGCAATTCTGAAATTTTTTGCTTTTTCCTGCTCCTCTTAGCATGATAAAGAAGATTCAAAGAGAGTGAGATGCCAGCTCCTTTCATTCAGTCAGTAGCTTCAATCATTTCTGGACGTTTTTCAATGGCAAAAATCAATGAATATTGTAAATGCACAAACAGTAATTTCTCCGCATTGCAAGGTGCAATTCTGAAATTTTTTGCTTTTTCCTGCTCCTCTTAGCATGATAAAGAAGATTCAAAGAGAGTGAGATGCCAGCTCCTTTCATTCAGTCAGTAGCTTCAATCATTTCTGGTATATGAATAACATGATGTTTTTCAATGGCAAAAATCAATGAATATTGTAAATGCACAAACAGTAATTTCTCCGCATTGCAAGGTGCAATTCTGAAATTTTTTGCTTTTTCCTGCTCCTCTTAGCATGATAAAGAAGATTCAAAGAGAGTGAGATGCCAGCTCCTTTCATTCAGTCAGTAGCTTCAATCATTTCTGGACGTTTTTCAATGGCAAAAATCAATGAATATTGTAAATGCACAAACAGTAATTTCTCCGCATTGCAAGGTGCAATTCTGAAATTTTTTGCTTTTTCCTGCTCCTCTTAGCATGATAAAGAAGATTCAAAGAGAGTGACATGCCAGCTCCTTTCATTCAGTCAGTAGCTTCAAACATTTCTGGTATATGAATAACATGATGTTTTTCAATGGCAAAAATCAATGAATATTGTAAATGCACAAACAGTAATTTCTCCGCATTGCAAGGTGCAATTCTGAAATTTTTTGCTTTTTCCTGCTCCTCTTAGCATGATAAAGAAGATTCAAAGAGAGTGAGATGCCAGCTCCTTTCATTCAGTCAGTAGCTTCAATCATTTCTGGACGTTTTTCAATGGCAAAAATCAATGAATATTGTAAATGCACAAACAGTAATTTCTCCGCATTGCAAGGTGCAATTCTGAAATTTTTTGCTTTTTCCTGCTCCTCTTAGCATGATAAAGAAGATTCAAAGAGAGTGAGATGCCAGCTCCTTTCATTCACTCAGTAGCTTCAATCATTTTTGGTATATGAATAACATGATGTTTTTCAATGGCAAAAATCAATGAATATTGTAAATGCACAAACAGTAATTTCTCCGCATTGCAAGGTGCAATTCTGAAATTTTTTGCTTTTTCCTGCTCCTCTTAGCATGATAAAGAAGATTCAAAGAGAGTGAGATGCCAGCTCCTTTCATTCAGTCAGTAGCTTCAATCATTTCTGGACGTTTTTCAACGGCAAAAATCAATGAATATTGTAAATGCACAAACAGTAATTTCTCCGCATTGCAAGGTGCAATTCTGAAATTTTTTGCTTTTTCCTGCTCCTCTTAGCATGATAAAGAAGATTCAAAGAGAGTGAGATGCCAGCTCCTTTCATTCAGTCGGTAGGTTCAATCATTTCTGGACGTTTTTCAATGGCAAAAATCAATGAATATTGTAAATGCACAAACAGTAATTTCTCCGCATTGCAAGGTGCAATTCTGAAATTTTTTGCTTTTTCCTGCTCCTCTTAGCATGATAAAGAAGATTCAAAGAGAGTGAGATGCCAGCTCCTTTCATTCAGTCAGTAGCTTCAATCATTTCTGGACGTTTTTCAATGGCAAAAATCAATGAATATTGTAAATGCACAAACAGTAATTTCTGCGCATTGCAAGGTGCAATTCTGAAATTTTTTGCTTTTTCCTGCTCCTCTTAGCATGATAAAGAAGATTCAAAGAGAGTGAGATGCCAGCTCCTTTCATTCAGTCAGTAGCTTCAAACATTTCTGGTATATGAATAACATGATGTTTTTCAATGGCAAAAATCAATGAATTTTGTAAATGCACAAACAGCAATTTCTCCGCATTGCAAGGTGCAATTCTGAAATTTTTTGCTTTTTCCTGCTCCTCTTAGCATGATAAAGAAGATTCAAAGAGAGTGAGATGCCAGCTCCTTTCATTCAGTCAGTAGCTTCAATCATTTCTGGACGTTTTTCAATGGCAAAAATCAATGAATATTGTAAATGCACAAACAGTAATTTCTCCGCATTGCGAGGTGCAATTCTGAAATTTTTTGCTTTTTCCTGCTCCTCTTAGCATGATAAAGAAGATTCAAAGAGAGTGAGATGCCAGCTCCTTTCATTCAGTCAGTAGCTTCAATCATTTCTGGTATGTGAATAACATGATGTTTTTCAATGGCAAAAATCAATGAATATTGTAAATGCACAAACAGTAATTTCTCCGCATTGCAAGGTGCAATTCTGAAATGTTTTGCTTTTTCCTGCTCCTCTTAGCATGATAAAGAAGATTCAAAGAGAGTGACATGCCAGCTCCTTTCATTCAGTCAGTAGCTTCAAACATTTCTGGTATATGAATAACATGATGTTTTTCAATGGCAAAAATCAATGAATATTGTAAATGCACAAACAGTAATTTCTCCGCATTGCAAGGTGCAATTCTGAAATTTTTTGCTTTTTCCTGCTCCTCTTAGCATGATAAAGAAGATTCAAAGAGAGTGAGATGCCAGCTCCTTTCATTCAGTCAGTAGCTTCAATCATTTCTGGACGTTTTTCAATGGCAAAAATCAATGAATATTGTAAATGCACAAACAGTAATTTCTCCGCATTGCAAGGTGCAATTCTGAAATTTTTTGCTTTTTCCTGCTCCTCTTAGCATGATAAAGAAGATTCAAAGAGAGTGAGATGCCAGCTCCTTTCATTCACTCAGTAGCTTCAATCATTTTTGGTATATGAATAACATGATGTTTTTCAATGGCAAAAATCAATGAATATTGTAAATGCACAAACAGTAATTTCTCCGCATTGCAAGGTGCAATTCTGAAATTTTTTGCTTTTTCCTGCTCCTCTTAGCATGATAAAGAAGATTCAAAGAGAGTGAGATGCCAGCTCCTTTCATTCAGTCAGTAGCTTCAATCATTTCTGGACGTTTTTCAACGGCAAAAATCAATGAATATTGTAAATGCACAAACAGTAATTTCTCCGCATTGCAAGGTGCAATTCTGAAATTTTTTGCTTTTTCCTGCTCCTCTTAGCATGATAAAGAAGATTCAAAGAGAGTGAGATGCCAGCTCCTTTCATTCAGTCGGTAGGTTCAATCATTTCTGGACGTTTTTCAATGGCAAAAATCAATGAATATTGTAAATGCACAAACAGTAATTTCTCCGCATTGCAAGGTGCAATTCTGAAATTTTTTGCTTTTTCCTGCTCCTCTTAGCATGATAAAGAAGATTCAAAGAGAGTGAGATGCCAG
Organism: Phyllobates terribilis; assembly: GCF_046119375.1. Classification (NCBI taxonomy): domain Eukaryota; kingdom Metazoa; phylum Chordata; class Amphibia; order Anura; family Dendrobatidae; genus Phyllobates; species Phyllobates terribilis. Next base: position 80,339 of record NW_027363407.1, on the reverse strand, counting down.
CTCCTTTCATTCAGTCAGTAGCTTCAATCATTTCTGGACGTTTTTCAATGGCAAAAATCAATGAATATTGTAAATGCACAAACAGTAATTTCTCCGCATTGCAAGGTGCAATTCTGAAATTTTTTGCTTTTTCCTGCTCCTCTTAGCATGATAAAGAAGATTCAAAGAGAGTGAGATGCCAGCTCCTTTCATTCAGTCAGTAGCTTCAAACATTTCTGGTATATGAATAACATGATGTTTTTCAATGGCAAAAATCAATGAATTTTGTAAATGCACAAACAGCAATTTCTCCGCATTGCAAGGTGCAATTCTGAAATTTTTTGCTTTTTCCTGCTCCTCTTAGCATGATAAAGAAGATTCAAAGAGAGTGAGATGCCAGCTCCTTTCATTCAGTCAGTAGCTTCAATCATTTCTGGACGTTTTTCAATGGCAAAAATCAATGAATATTGTAAATGCACAAACAGTAATTTCTCCGCATTGCGAGGTGCAATTCTGAAATTTTTTGCTTTTTCCTGCTCCTCTTAGCATGATAAAGAAGATTCAAAGAGAGTGAGATGCCAGCTCCTTTCATTCAGTCAGTAGCTTCAATCATTTCTGGTATGTGAATAACATGATGTTTTTCAATGGCAAAAATCAATGAATATTGTAAATGCACAAACAGTAATTTCTACGCATTGCAAGGTGCAATTCTGAAATGTTTTGCTTTTTCCTGCTCCTCTTAGCATGATAAAGAAGATTCAAAGAGAGTGAGATGCCAGCTCCTTTCATTCAGTCAGTAGCTTCAATCATTTCTGGTATATGAATAACATGATGTTTTTCAATGGCAAAAATCAATGAATATTGTAAATGCACAAACAGTAATTTATTCGCATTGCAAGGTGCAATTCTGAAATTTTTTGGTTTTTCCTGCTCCTCTTAGCATGATAAAGAAGATTCAAAGAGAGTGAGATGCCAGCTCCTTTCATTCAGTCAGTAGCTTCAAACATTTCTGGTATATGAATAACATGATGTTTTTCAATGGCAAAAATCAATGAATATTGTAAATGCACAAACAGTAATTTTTCCGCATTGCAAGGTGCAATTCTGAAATTTTTTGCCTTTTCCTGCTCCTCTTAGCATGATAAAGAAGATTCAAAGAGAGTGAGATGCCAGCTCCTTTCATTCAGTCAGTAGCTTCAATCATTTCTGGACGTTTTTCAATGGCAAAAATCAATGAATATTGTAAATGCACAAACAGTAATTTCTCCGCATTGCAAGGTGCAATTCTGAAATTTTTTGCTTTTTCCTGCTCCTCTTAGCATGATAAAGAAGATTCAAAGAGAGTGAGATGCCAGCTCCTTTCATTCAGTCAGTAGCTTCAATCATTTCTGGTATATGAATAACATGATGTTTTTCAATGGCAAAAATCAATGAATATTGTAAATGCACAAACAGTAATTTCTCCGCATTGCGAGGTGCAATTCTGAAATTTTTTGCTTTTTCCTGCTCCTCTTAGCATGATAAAGAAGATTCAAAGAGAGTGAGATGCCAGCTCCTTTCATTCAGTCAGTAGCTTCAATCATTTCTGGTATGTGAATAACATGATGTTTTTCAATGGCAAAAATCAATGAATATTGTAAATGCACAAACAGTAATTTCTCCGCATTGCAAGGTGCAATTCTGAAATGTTTTGCTTTTTCCTGCTCCTCTTAGCATGATAAAGAAGATTCAAAGAGAGTGACATGCCAGCTCCTTTCATTCAGTCAGTAGCTTCAAACATTTCTGGTATATGAATAACATGATGTTTTTCAATGGCAAAAATCAATGAATATTGTAAATGCACAAACAGTAATTTCTCCGCATTGCAAGGTGCAATTCTGAAATTTTTTGCTTTTTCCTGCTCCTCTTAGCATGATAAAGAAGATTCAAAGAGAGTGAGATGCCAGCTCCTTTCATTCAGTCAGTAGCTTCAATCATTTCTGGACGTTTTTCAATGGCAAAAATCAATGAATATTGTAAATGCACAAACAGTAATTTCTCCGCATTGCAAGGTGCAATTCTGAAATTTTTTGCTTTTTCCTGCTCCTCTTAGCATGATAAAGAAGATTCAAAGAGAGTGAGATGCCAGCTCCTTTCATTCACTCAGTAGCTTCAATCATTTTTGGTATATGAATAACATGATGTTTTTCAATGGCAAAAATCAATGAATATTGTAAATGCACAAACAGTAATTTCTCCGCATTGCAAGGTGCAATTCTGAAATTTTTTGCTTTTTCCTGCTCCTCTTAGCATGATAAAGAAGATTCAAAGAGAGTGAGATGCCAGCTCCTTTCATTCAGTCAGTAGCTTCAATCATTTCTGGACGTTTTTCAACGGCAAAAATCAATGAATATTGTAAATGCACAAACAGTAATTTCTCCGCATTGCAAGGTGCAATTCTGAAATTTTTTGCTTTTTCCTGCTCCTCTTAGCATGATAAAGAAGATTCAAAGAGAGTGAGATGCCAGCTCCTTTCATTCAGTCGGTAGGTTCAATCATTTCTGGACGTTTTTCAATGGCAAAAATCAATGAATATTGTAAATGCACAAACAGTAATTTCTCCGCATTGCAAGGTGCAATTCTGAAATTTTTTGCTTTTTCCTGCTCCTCTTAGCATGATAAAGAAGATTCAAAGAGAGTGAGATGCCAGCTCCTTTCATTCAGTCAGTAGCTTCAATCATTTCTGGACGTTTTTCAATGGCAAAAATCAATGAATATTGTAAATGCACAAACAGTAATTTCTCCGCATTGCAAGGTGCAATTCTGAAATTTTTTTCTTTTTCCTGCTCCTCTTAGCATGATAAAGAAGATTCAAAGAGAGTGAGATGCCAGCTCCTTTCATTCAGTCAGTAGCTTCAAACATTTCTGGTATATGAATAACATGATGTTTTTCAATGGCAAAAATCAATGAATTTTGTAAATGCACAAACAGCAATTTCTCCGCATTGCAAGGTGCAATTCTGAAATTTTTTGCTTTTTCCTGCTCCTCTTAGCATGATAAAGAAGATTCAAAGAGAGTGAGATGCCAGCTCCTTTCATTCAGTCAGTAGCTTCAATCATTTCTGGACGTTTTTCAATGGCAAAAATCAATGAATATTGTAAATGCACAAACAGTAATTTCTCCGCATTGCGAGGTGCAATTCTGAAATTTTTTGCTTTTTCCTGCTCCTCTTAGCATGATAAAGAAGATTCAAAGAGAGTGAGATGCCAGCTCCTTTCATTCAGTCAGTAGCTTCAATCATTTCTGGTATGTGAATAACATGATGTTTTTCAATGGCAAAAATCAATGAATATTGTAAATGCACAAACAGTAATTTCTCCGCATTGCAAGGTGCAATTCTGAAATGTTTTGCTTTTTCCTGCTCCTCTTAGCATGATAAAGAAGATTCAAAGAGAGTGAGATGCCAGCTCCTTTCATTCAGTCAGTAGCTTCAATCATTTCTGGTATATGAATAACATGATGTTTTTCAATGGCAAAAATCAATGAATATTGTAAATGCACAAACAGTAATTTATTCGCATTGCAAGGTGCAATTCTGAAATTTTTTGGTTTTTCCTGCTCCTCTTAGCATGATAAAGAAGATTCAAAGAGAGTGAGATGCCAGCTCCTTTCATTCAGTCAGTAGCTTCAAACATTTCTGGTATATGAATAACATGATGTTTTTCAATGGCAAAAATCAATGAATATTGTAAATGCACAAACAGTAATTTCTCCGCATTGCAAGGTGCAATTCTGAAATTTTTTGCCTTTTCCTGCTCCTCTTAGCATGATAAAGAAGATTCAAAGAGAGTGAGATGCCAGCTCCTTTCATTCAGTCAGTAGCTTCAATCATTTCTGGACGTTTTTCAATGGCAAAAATCAATGAATATTGTAAATGCACAAACAGTAATTTCTCCGCATTGCAAGGTGCAATTCTGAAATTTTTTGCTTTTTCCTGCTCCTCTTAGCATGATAAAGAAGATTCAAAGAGAGTGAGATGCCAGCTCCTTTCATTCAGTCAGTAGCTTCAATCATTTCTGGTATATGAATAACATGATGTTTTTCAATGGCAAAAATCAATGAATATTGTAAATGCACAAACAGTAATTTCTCCGCATTGCAAGGTGCAATTCTGAAATTTTTTGCTTTTTCCTGCTCCTCTTAGCATGATAAAGAAGATTCAAAGAGAGTGAGATGCCAGCTCCTTTCATTCAGTCAGTAGCTTCAATCATTTCTGGACGTTTTTCAATGGCAAAAATCAATGAATATTGTAAATGCACAAACAGTAATTTCTCCGCATTGCAAGGTGCAATTCTGAAATTTTTTGCTTTTTCCTGCTCCTCTTAGCATGATAAAGAAGATTCAAAGAGAGTGACATGCCAGCTCCTTTCATTCAGTCAGTAGCTTCAAACATTTCTGGTATATGAATAACATGATGTTTTTCAATGGCAAAAATCAATGAATATTGTAAATGCACAAACAGTAATTTCTCCGCATTGCAAGGTGCAATTTTGAAATTTTTTGCTTTTTCCTGCTCCTCTTAGCATGATAAAGAAGATTCAAAGAGAGTGAGATGCCAGCTCCTTTCATTCAGTCAGTAGCTTCAATCATTTCTGGACGTTTTTCAATGGCAAAAATCAATGAATATTGTAAATGCACAAACAGTAATTTCTCCGCATTGCAAGGTGCAATTCTGAAATTTTTTGCTTTTTCCTGCTCCTCTTAGCATGATAAAGAAGATTCAAAGAGAGTGAGATGCCAGCTCCTTTCATTCACTCAGTAGCTTCAATCATTTTTGGTATATGAATAACATGATGTTTTTCAATGGCAAAAATCAATGAATATTGTAAATGCACCAACAGTAATTTCTCCGCATTGCAAGGTGCAATTCTGAAATTTTTTGCTTTTTCCTGCTCCTCTTAGCATGATAAAGAAGATTCAAAGAGAGTGAGATGCCAGCTCCTTTCATTCAGTCAGTAGCTTCAATCATTTCTGGACGTTTTTCAACGGCAAAAATCAATGAATATTGTAAATGCACAAACAGTAATTTCTCCGCATTGCAAGGTGCAATTCTGAAATTTTTTGCTTTTTCCTGCTCCTCTTAGCATGATAAAGAAGATTCAAAGAGAGTGAGATGCCAGCTCCTTTCATTCAGTCGGTAAGTTCAATCATTTCTGGACGTTTTTCAATGGCAAAAATCAATGAATATTGTAAATGCACAAACAGTAATTTCTCCGCATTGCAAGGTGCAATTCTGAAATTTTTTGCTTTTTCCTGCTCCTCTTAGCATGATAAAGAAGATTCAAAGAGAGTGAGATGCCAGCTCCTTTCATTCAGTCAGTAGCTTCAATCATTTCTGGACGTTTTTCAATGGCAAAAATCAATGAATATTGTAAATGCACAAACAGTAATTTCTCCGCATTGCAAGGTGCAATTCTGAAATTTTTTGCTTTTTCCTGCTCCTCTTAGCATGATAAAGAAGATTCAAAGAGAGTGAGATGCCAGCTCCTTTCATTCAGTCAGTAGCTTCAATCATTTCTGGACGTTTTTCAATGGCAAAAATCAATGTATATTGTAAATGCACAAACAGTAATTTCTCCGCATTGCAAGGTGCAATTCTGAAATTTTTTGCTTTTTCCTGCTCCTCTTAGCATGATAAAGAAGATTCAAAGAGAGTGAGATGCCAGCTCCTTTCATTCAGTCAGTAGCTTCAATCATTTCTGGACGTTTTTCAATGGCAAAAATCAATGTATATTGTAAATGCACAAACAGTAATTTCTCCGCATTGCAAGGTGCAATTCTGAAATTTTTTGCTTTTTCCTGCTCCTCTTAGCATGATAAAGAAGATTCAAAGAGAGTGAGATGCCAGCTCCTTTCATTCAGTCAGTAGCTTCAATCATTTCTGGACGTTTTTCAATGGCAAAAATCAATGAATATTGTAAATGCACAAACAGTAATTTCTCCGCATTGCAAGGTGCAATTCTGAAATTTTTTGCTTTTTCCTGCTCCTCTTAGCATGATAAAGAAGATTCAAAGAGAGTGAGATGCCAGCTCCTTTCATTCAGTCAGTAGCTTCAAACATTTCTGGTATATGAATAACATGATGTTTTTCAATGGCAAAAATCAATGAATTTTGTAAATGCACAAACAGCAATTTCTCCGCATTGCAAGGTGCAATTCTGAAATTTTTTGCTTTTTCCTGCTCCTCTTAGCATGATAAAGAAGATTCAAAGAGAGTGAGATGCCAGCTCCTTTCATTCAGTCAGTAGCTTCAATCATTTCTGGACGTTTTTCAATGGCAAAAATCAATGAATATTGTAAATGCACAAACAGTAATTTCTCCGCATTGCGAGGTGCAATTCTGAAATTTTTTGCTTTTTCCTGCTCCTCTTAGCATGATAAAGAAGATTCAAAGAGAGTGAGATGCCAGCTCCTTTCATTCAGTCAGTAGCTTCAATCATTTCTGGTATATGAATAACATGATGTTTTTCAATGGCAAAAATCAATGAATATTGTAAATGCACAAACAGTAATTTCTCCGCATTGCAAGGTGCAATTCTGAAATTTTTTGCTTTTTCCTGCTCCTCTTAGCATGATAAAGAAGATTCAAAGAGAGTGAGATGCCAGCTCCTTTCATTCAGTCAGTAGCTTCAATCATTTCTGGTATATGAATAACATGATGTTTTTCAATGGCAAAAATCAATGAATATTGTAAATGCACAAACAGTAATTTATTCGCATTGCAAGGTGCAATTCTGAAATTTTTTGCTTTTTCCTGCTCCTCTTAGCATGATAAAGAAGATTCAAAGAGAGTGAGATGCCAGCTCCTTTCATTCAGTCAGTAGCTTCAAACATTTCTGGTATATGAATAACATGATGTTTTTCAATGGCAAAAATCAATGAATATTGTAAATGCACAAACAGTAATTTCTCCGCATTGCAAGGTGCAATTCTGAAATTTTTTGCCTTTTCCTGCTCCTCTTAGCATGATAAAGAAGATTCAAAGAGAGTGAGATGCCAGCTCCTTTCATTCAGTCAGTAGCTTCAATCATTTCTGGACGTTTTTCAATGGCAAAAATCAATGAATATTGTAAATGCACAAACAGTAATTTCTCCGCATTGCAAGGTGCAATTCTGAAATTTTTTGCTTTTTCCTGCTCCTCTTAGCATGATAAAGAAGATTCAAAGAGAGTGAGATGCCAGCTCCTTTCATTCAGTCGGTAGGTTCAATCATTTCTGGACGTTTTTCAATGGCAAAAATCAATGAATATTGTAAATGCACAAACAGTAATTTCTCCGCATTGCAAGGTGCAATTCTGAAATTTTTTGCTTTTTCCTGCTCCTCTTAGCATGATAAAGAAGATTCAAAGAGAGTGAGATGCCAGCTCCTTTCATTCAGTCAGTAGCTTCAATCATTTCTGGATGTTTTTCAATGGCAAAAATCAATGAATATTGTAAATGCACAAACAGTAATTTCTCCGCATTGCAAGGTGCAATTCTGAAATTTTTTGCTTTTTCCTGCTCCTCTTAGCATGATAAAGAAGATTCAAAGAGAGTGAGATGCCAGCTCCTTTCATTCAGTCAGTAGCTTCAATCATTTCTGGACGTTTTTCAATGGCAAAAATCAATGAATATTGTAAATGCACAAACAGTAATTTCTCCGCATTGCAAGGTGCAATTCTGAAATTTTTTGCTTTTTCCTGCTCCTCTTAGCATGATAAAGAAGATTCAAAGAGAGTGAGATGCCAGCTCCTTTCATTCAGTCAGTAGCTTCAAACATTTCTGGTATATGAATAACATGATGTTTTTCAATGGCAAAAATCAATGAATTTTGTAAATGCACAAACAGCAATTTCTCCGCATTGCAAGGTGCAATTCTGAAATTTTTTGCTTTTTCCTGCTCCTCTTAGCATGATAAAGAAGATTCAAAGAGAGTGAGATGCCAGCTCCTTTCATTCAGTCAGTAGCTTCAATCATTTCTGGACGTTTTTCAATGGCAAAAATCAATGAATATTGTAAATGCACAAACAGTAATTTCTCCGCATTGCGAGGTGCAATTCTGAAATTTTTTGCTTTTTCCTGCTCCTCTTAGCATGATAAAGAAGATTCAAAGAGAGTGAGATGCCAGCTCCTTTCATTCAGTCAGTAGCTTCAATCATTTCTGGTATGTGAATAACATGATGTTTTTCAATGGCAAAAATCAATGAATATTGTAAATGCACAAACAGTAATTTCTCCGCATTGCAAGGTGCAATTCTGAAATGTTTTGCTTTTTCCTGCTCCTCTTAGCATGATAAAGAAGATTCAAAGAGAGTGAGATGCCAGCTCCTTTCATTCAGTCAGTAGCTTCAATCATTTCTGGTATATGAATAACATGATGTTTTTCAATGGCAAAAATCAATGAATATTGTAAATGCACAAACAGTAATTTATTCGCATTGCAAGGTGCAATTCTGAAATTTTTTGGTTTTTCCTGCTCCTCTTAGCATGATAAAGAAGATTCAAAGAGAGTGAGATGCCAGCTCCTTTCATTCAGTCAGTAGCTTCAAACATTTCTGGTATATGAATAACATGATGTTTTTCAATGGCAAAAATCAATGAATATTGTAAATGCACAAACAGTAATTTCTACGCATTGCAAGGTGCAATTCTGAAATTTTTTGCCTTTTCCTGCTCCTCTTAGCATGATAAAGAAGATTCAAAGAGAGTGAGATGCCAGCTCCTTTCATTCAGTCAGTAGCTTCAATCATTTCTGGACGTTTTTCAATGGCAAAAATCAATGAATATTGTAAATGCACAAACAGTAATTTCTCCGCATTGCAAGGTGCAATTCTGAAATTTTTTGCTTTTTCCTGCTCCTCTTAGCATGATAAAGAAGATTCAAAGAGAGTGAGATGCCAGCTCCTTTCATTCAGTCAGTAGCTTCAATCATTTCTGGTATATGAATAACATGATGTTTTTCAATGGCAAAAATCAATGAATATTGTAAATGCACAAACAGTAATTTCTCCGCATTGCAAGGTGCAATTCTGAAATTTTTTGCTTTTTCCTGCTCCTCTTAGCATGATAAAGAAGATTCAAAGAGAGTGAGATGCCAGCTCCTTTCATTCAGTCAGTAGCTTCAATCATTTCTGGACGTTTTTCAATGGCAAAAATCAATGAATATTGTAAATGCACAAACAGTAATTTCTCCGCATTGCAAGGTGCAATTCTGAAATTTTTTGCTTTTTCCTGCTCCTCTTAGCATGATAAAGAAGATTCAAAGAGAGTGACATGCCAGCTCCTTTCATTCAGTCAGTAGCTTCAAACATTTCTGGTATATGAATAACATGATGTTTTTCAATGGCAAAAATCAATGAATATTGTAAATGCACAAACAGTAATTTCTCCGCATTGCAAGGTGCAATTTTGAAATTTTTTGCTTTTTCCTGCTCCTCTTAGCATGATAAAGAAGATTCAAAGAGAGTGAGATGCCAGCTCCTTTCATTCAGTCAGTAGCTTCAATCATTTCTGGACGTTTTTCAATGGCAAAAATCAATGAATATTGTAAATGCACAAACAGTAATTTCTCCGCATTGCAAGGTGCAATTCTGAAATTTTTTGCTTTTTCCTGCTCCTCTTAGCATGATAAAGAAGATTCAAAGAGAGTGAGATGCCAGCTCCTTTCATTCACTCAGTAGCTTCAATCATTTTTGGTATATGAATAACATGATGTTTTTCAATGGCAAAAATCAATGAATATTGTAAATGCACCAACAGTAATTTCTCCGCATTGCAAGGTGCAATTCTGAAATTTTTTGCTTTTTCCTGCTCCTCTTAGCATGATAAAGAAGATTCAAAGAGAGTGAGATGCCAGCTCCTTTCATTCAGTCAGTAGCTTCAATCATTTCTGGACGTTTTTCAACGGCAAAAATCAATGAATATTGTAAATGCACAAACAGTAATTTCTCCGCATTGCAAGGTGCAATTCTGAAATTTTTTGCTTTTTCCTGCTCCTCTTAGCATGATAAAGAAGATTCAAAGAGAGTGAGATGCCAGCTCCTTTCATTCAGTCGGTAAGTTCAATCATTTCTGGACGTTTTTCAATGGCAAAAATCAATGAATATTGTAAATGCACAAACAGTAATTTCTCCGCATTGCAAGGTGCAATTCTGAAATTTTTTGCTTTTTCCTGCTCCTCTTAGCATGATAAAGAAGATTCAAAGAGAGTGAGATGCCAGCTCCTTTCATTCAGTCAGTAGCTTCAATCATTTCTGGACGTTTTTCAATGGCAAAAATCAATGAATATTGTAAATGCACAAACAGTAATTTCTCCGCATTGCAAGGTGCAATTCTGAAATTTTTTGCTTTTTCCTGCTCCTCTTAGCATGATAAAGAAGATTCAAAGAGAGTGAGATGCCAGCTCCTTTCATTCAGTCAGTAGCTTCAATCATTTCTGGACGTTTTTCAATGGCAAAAATCAATGTATATTGTAAATGCACAAACAGTAATTTCTCCGCATTGCAAGGTGCAATTCTGAAATTTTTTGCTTTTTCCTGCTCCTCTTAGCATGATAAAGAAGATTCAAAGAGAGTGAGATGCCAGCTCCTTTCATTCAGTCAGTAGCTTCAATCATTTCTGGACGTTTTTCAATGGCAAAAATCAATGAATATTGTAAATGCACAAACAGTAATTTCTCCGCATTGCAAGGTGCAATTCTGAAATTTTTTGCTTTTTCCTGCTCCTCTTAGCATGATAAAGAAGATTCAAAGAGAGTGAGATGCCAGCTCCTTTCATTCAGTCGGTAGGTTCAATCATTTCTGGACGTTTTTCAATGGCAAAAATCAATGAATATTGTAAATGCACAAACAGTAATTTCTCCGCATTGCAAGGTGCAATTCTGAAATTTTTTGCTTTTTCCTGCTCCTCTTAGCATGATAAAGAAGATTCAAAGAGAGTGAGATGCCAGCTCCTTTCATTCAGTCAGTAGCTTCAATCATTTCTGGACGTTTTTCAATGGCAAAAATCAATGAATATTGTAAATGCACAAACAGTAATTTCTCCGCATTGCAAGGTGCAATTCTGAAATTTTTTGCTTTTTCCTGCTCCTCTTAGCATGATAAAGAAGATTCAAAGAGAGTGAGATGCCAGCTCCTTTCATTCAGTCAGTAGCTTCAATCATTTCTGGACGTTTTTCAATGGCAAAAATCAATGAATATTGTAAATGCACAAACAGTAATTTCTCCGCATTGCAAGGTGCAATTCTGAAATTTTTTGCTTTTTCCTGCTCCTCTTAGCATGATAAAGAAGATTCAAAGAGAGTGAGATGCCAGCTCCTTTCATTCAGTCAGTAGCTTCAAACATTTCTGGTATATGAATAACATGATGTTTTTCAATGGCAAAAATCAATGAATTTTGTAAATGCACAAACAGCAATTTCTCCGCATTGCAAGGTGCAATTCTGAAATTTTTTGCTTTTTCCTGCTCCTCTTAGCATGATAAAGAAGATTCAAAGAGAGTGAGATGCCAGCTCCTTTCATTCAGTCAGTAGCTTCAATCATTTCTGGACGTTTTTCAATGGCAAAAATCAATGAATATTGTAAATGCACAAACAGTAATTTCTCCGCATTGCGAGGTGCAATTCTGAAATTTTTTGCTTTTTCCTGCTCCTCTTAGCATGATAAAGAAGATTCAAAGAGAGTGAGATGCCAGCTCCTTTCATTCAGTCAGTAGCTTCAATCATTTCTGGTATGTGAATAACATGATGTTTTTCAATGGCAAAAATCAATGAATATTGTAAATGCACAAACAGTAATTTCTCCGCATTGCAAGGTGCAATTCTGAAATGTTTTGCTTTTTCCTGCTCCTCTTAGCATGATAAAGAAGATTCAAAGAGAGTGAGATGCCAGCTCCTTTCATTCAGTCAGTAGCTTCAATCATTTCTGGTATATGAATAACATGATGTTTTTCAATGGCAAAAATCAATGAATATTGTAAATGCACAAACAGTAATTTATTCGCATTGCAAGGTGCAATTCTGAAATTTTTTGGTTTTTCCTGCTCCTCTTAGCATGCTAAAGAAGATTCAAAGAGAGTGAGATGCCAGCTCCTTTCATTCAGTCAGTAGCTTCAAACATTTCTGGTATATGAATAACATGATGTTTTTCAATGGCAAAAATCAATGAATATTGTAAATGCACAAACAGTAATTTCTCCGCATTGCAAGGTGCAATTCTGAAATTTTTTGCCTTTTCCTGCTCCTCTTAGCATGATAAAGAAGATTCAAAGAGAGTGAGATGCCAGCTCCTTTCATTCAGTCAGTAGCTTCAATCATTTCTGGACGTTTTTCAATGGCAAAAATCAATGAATATTGTAAATGCACAAACAGTAATTTCTCCGCATTGCAAGGTGCAATTCTGAAATTTTTTGCTTTTTCCTGCTCCTCTTAGCATGATAAAGAAGATTCAAAGAGAGTGAGATGCCAGCTCCTTTCATTCAGTCAGTAGCTTCAATCATTTCTGGTATATGAATAACATGATGTTTTTCAATGGCAAAAATCAATGAATATTGTAAATGCACAAACAGTAATTTCTCCGCATTGCAAGGTGCAATTCTGAAATTTTTTGCTTTTTCCTGCTCCTCTTAGCATGATAAAGAAGATTCAAAGAGAGTGAGATGCCAGCTCCTTTCATTCAGTCAGTAGCTTCAATCATTTCTGGACGTTTTTCAATGGCAAAAATCAATGAATATTGTAAATGCACAAACAGTAATTTCTCCGCATTGCAAGGTGCAATTCTGAAATTTTTTGCTTTTTCCTGCTCCTCTTAGCATGATAAAGAAGATTCAAAGAGAGTGACATGCCAGCTCCTTTCATTCAGTCAGTAGCTTCAAACATTTCTGGTATATGAATAACATGATGTTTTTCAATGGCAAAAATCAATGAATATTGTAAATGCACAAACAGTAATTTCTCCGCATTGCAAGGTGCAATTTTGAAATTTTTTGCTTTTTCCTGCTCCTCTTAGCATGATAAAGAAGATTCAAAGAGAGTGAGATGCCAGCTCCTTTCATTCAGTCAGTAGCTTCAATCATTTCTGGACGTTTTTCAATGGCAAAAATCAATGAATATTGTAAATGCACAAACAGTAATTTCTCCGCATTGCAAGGTGCAATTCTGAAATTTTTTGCTTTTTCCTGCTCCTCTTAGCATGATAAAGAAGATTCAAAGAGAGTGAGATGCCAGCTCCTTTCATTCACTCAGTAGCTTCAATCATTTTTGGTATATGAATAACATGATGTTTTTCAATGGCAAAAATCAATGAATATTGTAAATGCACCAACAGTAATTTCTCCGCATTGCAAGGTGCAATTCTGAAATTTTTTGCTTTTTCCTGCTCCTCTTAGCATGATAAAGAAGATTCAAAGAGAGTGAGATGCCAGCTCCTTTCATTCAGTCAGTAGCTTCAATCATTTCTGGACGTTTTTCAACGGCAAAAATCAATGAATATTGTAAATGCACAAACAGTAATTTCTCCGCATTGCAAGGTGCAATTCTGAAATGTTTTGCTTTTTCCTGCTCCTCTTAGCATGATAAAGAAGATTCAAAGAGAGTGAGATGCCAGCTCCTTTCATTCAGTCAGTAGCTTCAATCATTTCTGGACGTTTTTCAATGGCAAAAATCAATGAATATTGTAAATGCACAAACAGTAATTTCTCCGCATTGCAAGGTGCAATTCTGAAATTTTTTGCTTTTTCCTGCTCCTCTTAGCATGATAAAGAAGATTCAAAGAGAGTGAGATGCCAGCTCCTTTCATTCAGTCAGTAGCTTCAATCATTTCTGGACGTTTTTCAATGGCAAAAATCAATGTATATTGTAAATGCACAAACAGTAATTTCTCCGCATTGCAAGGTGCAATTCTGAAATTTTTTGCTTTTTCCTGCTCCTCTTAGTATGATAAAGAAGATTCAAAGAGAGTGAGATGCCAGCTCCTTTCATTCAGTCAGTAGCTTCAATCATTTCTGGACGTTTTTCAATGGCAAAAATCAATGTATATTGTAAATGCACAAACAGTAATTTCTCCGCATTGCAAGGTGCAATTCTGAAATTTTTTGCTTTTTCCTGCTCCTCTTAGCATGATAAAGAAGATTCAAAGAGAGTGAGATGCCAGCTCCTTTCATTCAGTCAGTAGCTTCAATCATTTCTGGACGTTTTTCAATGGCAAAAATCAATGAATATTGTAAATGCACAAACAGTAATTTCTCCGCATTGCAAGGTGCAATTCTGAAATTTTTTGCTTTTTCCTGCTCCTCTTAGCATGATAAAGAAGATTCAAAGAGAGTGAGATGCCAGCTCCTTTCATTCAGTCAGTAGCTTCAAACATTTCTGGTATATGAATAACATGATGTTTTTCAATGGCAAAAATCAATGAATTTTGTAAATGCACAAACAGCAATTTCTCCGCATTGCAAGGTGCAATTCTGAAATTTTTTGCTTTTTCCTGCTCCTCTTAGCATGATAAAGAAGATTCAAAGAGAGTGAGATGCCAGCTCCTTTCATTCAGTCAGTAGCTTCAATCATTTCTGGACGTTTTTCAATGGCAAAAATCAATGAATATTGTAAATGCACAAACAGTAATTTCTCCGCATTGCGAGGTGCAATTCTGAAATTTTTTGCTTTTTCCTGCTCCTCTTAGCATGATAAAGAAGATTCAAAGAGAGTGAGATGCCAGCTCCTTTCATTCAGTCAGTAGCTTCAATCATTTCTGGTATATGAATAACATGATGTTTTTCAATGGCAAAAATCAATGAATATTGTAAATGCACAAACAGTAATTTCTCCGCATTGCAAGGTGCAATTCTGAAATTTTTTGCTTTTTCCTGCTCCTCTTAGCATGATAAAGAAGATTCAAAGAGAGTGAGATGCCAGCTCCTTTCATTCAGTCAGTAGCTTCAATCATTTCTGGTATATGAATAACATGATGTTTTTCAATGGCAAAAATCAATGAATATTGTAAATGCACAAACAGTAATTTATTCGCATTGCAAGGTGCAATTCTGAAATTTTTTGCTTTTTCCTGCTCCTCTTAGCATGATAAAGAAGATTCAAAGAGAGTGAGATGCCAGCTCCTTTCATTCAGTCAGTAGCTTCAAACATTTCTGGTATATGAATAACATGATGTTTTTCAATGGCAAAAATCAATGAATATTGTAAATGCACAAACAGTAATTTCTCCGCATTGCAAGGTGCAATTCTGAAATTTTTTGCCTTTTCCTGCTCCTCTTAGCATGATAAAGAAGATTCAAAGAGAGTGAGATGCCAGCTCCTTTCATTCAGTCAGTAGCTTCAATCATTTCTGGACGTTTTTCAATGGCAAAAATCAATGAATATTGTAAATGCACAAACAGTAATTTCTCCGCATTGCAAGGTGCAATTCTGAAATTTTTTGCTTTTTCCTGCTCCTCTTAGCATGATAAAGAAGATTCAAAGAGAGTGAGATGCCAGCTCCTTTCATTCAGTCAGTAGCTTCAAACATTTCTGGTATATGAATAACATGATGTTTTTCAATGGCAAAAATCAATGAATATTGTAAATGCACAAACAGTAATTTCTCCGCATTGCAAGGTGCAATTCTGAAATTTTTTGCTTTTTCCTGCTCCTCTTAGCATGATAAAGAAGATTCAAAGAGAGTGAGATGCCAGCTCCTTTCATTCAGTCAGTAGCTTCAATCATTTCTGGACGTTTTTCAATGGCAAAAATCAATGAATATTGTAAATGCACAAACAGTAATTTCTCCGCATTGCAAGGTGCAATTCTGAAATTTTTTGCTTTTTCCTGCTCCTCTTAGCATGATAAAGAAGATTCAAAGAGAGTGAGATGCCAGCTCCTTTCATTCAGTCTTTAGCTTCAATCATTTCTGGTATATGAATAACATGATGTTTTTCAATGGCAAAAATCAATGAATATTGTAAATGCACAAACAGTAATTTCTCCGCATTGCAAGGTGCAATTCTGAAATTTTTTGCTTTTTCCTGCTCCTCTTAGCATGATAAAGAAGATTCAAAGAGAGTGAGATGCCAGCTCCTTTCATTCAGTCAGTAGCTTCAATCATTTCTGGACGTTTTTCAATGGCAAAAATCAATGAATATTGTAAATGCACAAACAGTAATTTCTCCGCATTGCAAGGTGCAATTCTGAAATTTTTTGCTTTTTCCTGCTCCTTTTAGCATGATAAAGAAGATTCAAAGAGAGTGACATGCCAGCTCCTTTCATTCAGTCAGTAGCTTCAAACATTTCTGGTATATGAATAACATGATGTTTTTCAATGGCAAAAATCAATGAATATTGTAAATGCACAAACAGTAATTTCTCCGCATTGCAAGGTGCAATTCTGAAATTTTTTGCTTTTTCCTGCTCCTCTTAGCATGATAAAGAAGATTCAAAGAGAGTGAGATGCCAGCTCCTTTCATTCAGTCAGTAGCTTCAAACATTTCTGGACGTTTTTCAATGGCAAAAATCAATGAATATTGTAAATGCACAAACAGTAATTTCTCCGCATTGCAAGGTGCAATTCTGAAATTTTTTGCTTTTTCCTGCTCCTCAGCATGATAAAGAAGATTCAAAGAGACTGAGATGCCAGCTCCTTTCATTCAGTCAGTAGCTTCAATCATTTCTGGTATATGAATAACATGATGTTTAACAATGGCAAAAATCAATGAATATTGTAAATGCACAAACAGTAATTTCTCCGCATTGCAAGGTGCAATTCTGAAATTTTTTGCTTTTTCCTGCTCCTCTTAGCATGATAAAGAAGATTCAAAGAGAGTGAGATGCCAGCTCCTTTCATTCAGTCAGTAGCTTCAATCATTTCTGGATGTTTTTCAATGGCAAAAATCAATGAATATTGTAAATGCACAAACAGTAATTTCTCCGCATTGCAAGGTGCAATTCTGAAATTTTTTGCTTTTTCCTGCTCCTCTTAGCATGATAAAGAAGATTCAAAGAGAGTGAGTTGCCAGCTCCTTTCATTCAGTCAGTAGCTTCAATCATTTCTGGACGTTTTTCAACGGCAAAAATCAATGAATATTGTAAATGCACAAACAGTAATTTCTCCGCATTGCAAGGTGCAATTCTGAAATTTTTTGCTTTTTCCTGCTCCTCTTAGCATGATAAAGAAGATTCAAAGAGAGTGAGATGCCAGCTCCTTTCATTCAGTCAGTAGCTTCAATCATTTCTGGACGTTTTTCAATGGCAAAAATCAATGAATATTGTAAATGCACAAACAGTAATTTCTCCGCATTGCAAGGTGCAATTCTGAAATTTTTTGCTTTTTCCTGCTCCTCTTAGCATGATAAAGAAGATTCAAACAGAGTGAGATGCCAGCTCCTTTCATTCAGTCAGTAGCTTCAATCATTTCTGGACGTTTTTCAATGGCAAAAATCAATGAATATTGTAAATGCACAAACAGTAATTTCTCCGTATTGCAAGGTGCAATTCTGAAATTTTTTGCTTTTTCCTGCTCCTCTTAGCATGATAAAGAAGATTCAAAGAGAGTGAGATGCCAGCTCCTTTCATTCAGTCAGTAGCTTCAATCATTTCTGGATGTTTTTCAATGGCAAAAATCAATGAATATTGTAAATGCGCAAACAGTAATTTCTCCGCATTGCAAGGTGCAATTCTGAAATTTTTTGCTTTTTCCTGCTCCTCTTAGCATGATAAAGAAGATTCAAAGAGAGTGAGATGCCAGCTCCTTTCATTCAGTCAGTAGCTTCAATCATTTCTGGACGTTTTTCAACGGCAAAAATCAATGAATATTGTAAATGCACAAACAGTAATTTCTCCGCATTGCAAGGTGCAATTCTGAAATTTTTTGCTTTTTCCTGCTCCTCTTAGCATGATAAAGAAGATTCAAAGAGAGTGAGATGCCAGCTCCTTTCATTCAGTCAGTAGCTTCAATCATTTCTGGACGTTTTTCAATGGCAAAAATCAATGAATATTGTAAATGCACAAACAGTAATTTCTCCGCATTGCAAGGTGCAATTCTGAAATTTTTTGCTTTTTCCTGCTCCTCTTAGCATGATAAAGAAGATTCAAACAGAGTGAGATGCCAGCTCCTTTCATTCAGTCAGTAGCTTCAATCATTTCTGGACGTTTTTCAATGGCAAAAATCAATGAATATTGTAAATGCACAAACAGTAATTTCTCCGTATTGCAAGGTGCAATTCTGAAATTTTTTGCTTTTTCCTGCTCCTCTTAGCATGATAAAGAAGATTCAAAGAGAGTGAGATGCCAGCTCCTTTCATTCAGTCAGTAGCTTCAATCATTTCTGGACGTTTTTCAATGGCAAAAATCAATGAATATTGTAAATGCACAAGCAGTAATTTCTCCGCATTGCAAGGTGCAATTCTGAAATTTTTTGCTTTTTCCTGCTCCTCTTAGCATGATAAAGAAGATTCAAAGAGACTGAGATGCCAGCTCCTTTCATTCAGTCAGTAGCTTCAATCATTTCTGGACGTTTTTCAATGGCAAAAATCAATGAATATTGTAAATGCACAAACAGTAATTTCTCCGCATTGCAAGGTGCAATTCTGAAATTTTTTACTTTTTCCTGCTCCTCTTAGCATGATAAAGAAGATTCAAAGAGAGTGAGATGCCAGCTCCTTTCATTCAGTCAGTAGCTTCAATCATTTCTGGTATATGAATAACATGATGTTTTTCAATGGCAAAAATCAATGAATATTGTAAATGCACAAACAGTAATTTCTCCGCATTGCAAGGTGCAATTCTGAAATTTTTTGCTTTTTCCTGCTCCTCTTAGCATGATAAAGAAGATTCAAAGAGAGTGAGATGCCAGCTCCTTTCATTCAGTCAGTAGCTTCAATCATTTCTGGACGTTTTTCAATGGCAAAAATCAATGAATATTGTAAATGCACAAACAGTAATTTCTCCGCATTGCAAGGTGCAATTCTGAAATTTTTTGCTTTTTCCTGCTCCTCTTAGCATGATAAAGAAGATTCAAAGAGAGTGAGATGCCAGCTCCTTTCATTCAGTCAGTAGCTTCAATCATTTCTGGTATATGAATAACATGATGTTTTTCAATGGCAAAAATCAATGAATATTGTAAATGCACAAACAGTAATTTCTCCGCATTGCAAGGTGCAATTCTGAAATTTTTTGCTTTTTCCTGCTCCTCTTAGCATGATAAAGAAGATTCAAAGAGAGTGAGATGCCAGCTCCTTTCATTCAGTCAGTAGCTTCAAACATTTCTGGACGTTTTTCAATGGCAAAAATCAATGAATATTGTAAATGCACAAACAGTAATTTCTCCGCATTGCAAGGTGCAATTCTGAAATTTTTTGCTTTTTCCTGCTCCTCTTAGCATGATAAAGAAGATTCAAAGAGAGTGAGATGCCAGCTCCTTTCATTCAGTCAGTAGCTTCAATCATTTCTGGTATATGAATAACATGATGTTTAACAATGGCAAAAATCAATGAATATTGTAAATGCACAAACAGTAATTTCTCCGCATTGCAAGGTGCAATTCTGAAATTTTTTGCTTTTTCCTGCTCCTCTTAGCATGATAAAGAAGATTCAAAGAGAGTGAGATGCCAGCTCCTTTCATTCAGTCAGTAGCTTCAATCATTTCTGGATGTTTTTCAATGGCAAAAATCAATGAATATTGTAAATGCACAAACAGTAATTTCTCCGCATTGCAAGGTGCAATTCTGAAATTTTTTGCTTTTTCCTGCTCCTCTTAGCATGATAAAGAAGATTCAAAGAGAGTGAGATGCCAGCTCCTTTCATTCAGTCAGTAGCTTCAATCATTTCTGGACGTTTTTCAACGGCAAAAATCAATGAATATTGTAAATGCACAAACAGTAATTTCTCCGCATTGCAAGGTGCAATTCTGAAATTTTTTGCTTTTTCCTGCTCCTCTTAGCATGATAAAGAAGATTCAAAGAGAGTGAGATGCCAGCTCCTTTCATTCAGTCAGTAGCTTCAATCATTTCTGGTATATGAATAACATGATGTTTAACAATGGCAAAAATCAATGAATATTGTAAATGCACAAACAGTAATTTCTCCGCATTGCAAGGTGCAATTCTGAAATTTTTTGCTTTTTCCTGCTCCTCTTAGCATGATAAAGAAGATTCAAAGAGAGTGAGATGCCAGCTCCTTTCATTCAGTCAGTAGCTTCAATCATTTCTGGATGTTTTTCAATGGCAAAAATCAATGAATATTGTAAATGCACAAACAGTAATTTCTCCGCATTGCAAGGTGCAATTCTGAAATTTTTTGCTTTTTCCTGCTCCTCTTAGCATGATAAAGAAGATTCAAAGAGAGTGAGATGCCAGCTCCTTTCATTCAGTCAGTAGCTTCAATCATTTCTGGACGTTTTTCAACGGCAAAAATCAATGAATATTGTAAATGCACAAACAGTAATTTCTCCGCATTGCAAGGTGCAATTCTGAAATTTTTTGCTTTTTCCTGCTCCTCTTAGCATGATAAAGAAGATTCAAAGAGAGTGAGATGCCAGCTCCTTTCATTCAGTCAGTAGCTTCAATCATTTCTGGACGTTTTTCAATGGCAAAAATCAATGAATATTGTAAATGCACAAACAGTAATTTCTCCGCATTGCAAGGTGCAATTCTGAAATTTTTTGCTTTTTCCTGCTCCTCTTAGCATGATAAAGAAGATTCAAAGAGAGTGAGATGCCAGCTCCTTTCATTCAGTCAGTAGCTTCAATCATTTCTGGACGTTTTTCAATGGCAAAAATCAATGAATATTGTAAATGCACAAACAGTAATTTCTCCGCATTGCAAGGTGCAATTCTGAAATTTTTTGCTTTTTCCTGCTCCTCTTAGCATGATAAAGAAGATTCAAAGAGAGTGAGATGCCAGCTCCTTTCATTCAGTCAGTAGCTTCAATCATTTCTGGACGTTTTTCAATGGCAAAAATCAATGAATATTGTAAATGCACAAGCAGTAATTTCTCCGCATTGCAAGGTGCAATTCTGAAATTTTTTGCTTTTTCCTGCTCCTCTTAGCATGATAAAGAAGATTCAAAGAGACTGAGATGCCAGCTCCTTTCATTCAGTCAGTAGCTTCAATCATTTCTGGACGTTTTTCAATGGCAAAAATCAATGAATATTGTAAATGCACAAACAGTAATTTCTCCGCATTGCAAGGTGCAATTCTGAAATTTTTTACTTTTTCCTGCTCCTCTTAGCATGAAAAAGAAGATTCAAAGAGAGTGAGATGCCAGCTCCTTTCATTCAGTCAGTAGCTTCAATCATTTCTGGTATATGAATAACATGATGTTTTTCAATGGCAAAAATCAATGAATATTGTAAATGCACAAACAGTAATTTCTCCGCATTGCAAGGTGCAATTCTGAATTTTTTTGCTTTTTCCTGCTCCTCTTAGCATGATAAAGAAGATTCAAAGAGAGTGAGATGCCAGCTCCTTTCATTCAGTCAGTAGCTTCAATCATTTCTGGACGTTTTTCAATGGCAAAAATCAATGAATATTGTAAATGCACAAACAGTAATTTCTCCGCATTGCAAGGTGCAATTCTGAAATTTTTTGCTTTTTCCTGCTCCTCTTAGCATGATAAAGAAGATTCAAAGAGAGTGAGATGCCAGCTCCTTTCATTCAGTCAGTAGCTTCAATCATTTCTGGTATATGAATAACATGATGTTTTTCAATGGCAAAAATCAATGAATATTGTAAATGCACAAACAGTAATTTCTCCGCATTGCAAGGTGCAATTCTGAAATTTTTTGCTTTTTCCTGCTCCTCTTAGCATGATAAAGAAGATTCAAAGAGAGTGAGATGCCAGCTCCTTTCATTCAGTCAGTAGCTTCAATCATTTCTGGTATATGAATAACATGATGTTTTTCAATGGCAAAAATCAATGAATATTGTAAATGCACAAACAGTAATTTCTCCGCATTGCAAGGTGCAATTCTGAAATTTTTTGCCTTTTCCTGCTCCTCTTAGCATGATAAAGAAGATTCAAAGAGAGTGAGATGCCAGCTCCTTTCATTCAGTCAGTAGCTTCAATCATTTCTGGACGTTTTTCAATGGCAAAAATCAATGAATATTGTAAATGCACAAACAGTAATTTCTCCGCATTGCAAGGTGCAATTCTGAAATTTTTTGCTTTTTCCTGCTCCTCTTAGCATGATAAAGAAGATTCAAAGAGAGTGAGATGCCAGCTCCTTTCATTCAGTCAGTAGCTTCAAACATTTCTGGTATATGAATAACATGATGTTTTTCAATGGCAAAAATCAATGAATATTGTAAATGCACAAACAGTAATTTCTCCGCATTGCAAGGTGCAATTCTGAAATTTTTTGCTTTTTCCTGCTCCTCTTAGCATGATAAAGAAGATTCAAAGAGAGTGAGATGCCAGCTCCTTTCATTCAGTCAGTAGCTTCAATCATTTCTGGACGTTTTTCAATGGCAAAAATCAATGAATATTGTAAATGCACAAACAGTAATTTCTCCGCATTGCAAGGTGCAATTCTGAAATTTTTTGCTTTTTCCTGCTCCTCTTAGCATGATAAAGAAGATTCAAAGAGAGTGAGATGCCAGCTCCTTTCATTCAGTCAGTAGCTTCAATCATTTCTGGTATATGAATAACATGATGTTTTTCAATGGCAAAAATAAATGAATATTGTAAATGCACAAACAGTAATTTCTCCGCATTGCAAGGTGCAATTCTGAAATTTTTTGCTTTTTCCTGCTCCTCTTAGCATGATAAAGAAGATTCAAAGAGAGTGAGATGCCAGCTCCTTTCATTCAGTCAGTAGCTCCAATCATTTCTGGTATATGAATAACATGATGTTTTTCAATGGCAAAAATCAATGAATATTGTAAATGCACAAACAGTAATTTCTCCGCATTGCAAGGTGCAATTCTGAAATTTTTTGCCTTTTCCTGCTCCTCTTAGCATGATAAAGAAGATTCAAAGAGAGTGAGATGCCAGCTCCTTTCATTCAGTCAGTAGCTTCAATCATTTCTGGACGTTTTTCAATGGCAAAAATCAATGAATATTGTAAATGCACAAACAGTAATTTCTCCGCATTGCAAGGTGCAATTCTGAAATTTTTTGCTTTTTCCTGCTCCTCTTAGCATGATAAAGAAGATTCAAAGAGAGTGAGATGCCAGCTCCTTTCATTCAGTCAGTAGCTTCAATCATTTCTGGTATATGAATAACATGATGTTTTTCAATGGCAAAAATAAATGAATATTGTAAATGCACAAACAGTAATTTCTCCGCATTGCAAGGTGCAATTCTGAAAATTTTTGCTTTTTCCTGCTCCTCTTAGCATGATAAAGAAGATTCAAAGAGAGTGAGATGCCAGCTCCTTTCATTCAGTCAGTAGCTTCAATCATTTCTGGTATATGAATAACATGATGTTTTTCAATGGCAAAAATCAATGAATATTGTAAATGCACAAACAGTAATTTCTCCGCATTGCAAGGTGCAATTCTGAAATTTTTTGCCTTTTCCTGCTCCTCTTAGCATGATAAAGAAGATTCAAAGAGAGTGAGATGCCAGCTCCTTTCATTCAGTCAGTAGCTTCAATCATTTCTGGATGTTTTTCAATGGCAAAAATCAATGAATATTGTAAATGCACAAACAGTAATTTCTCCGCATTGCAAGGTGCAATTCTGAAATTTTTTGCTTTTTCCTGCTCCTCTTAGCATGATAAAGAAGATTCAAAGAGAGTGAGATGCCAGCTCCTTTCATTCAGTCAGTAGCTTCAATCATTTCTGGACGTTTTTCAATGGCAAAAATCAATGAATATTGTAAATGCACAAACAGTAATTTCTCCGCATTGCAAGGTGCAATTCTGAAATTTTTTGCTTTTTTCTGCTCCTCTTAGCATGATAAAGAAGATTCAAAGAGAGTGAGATGCCAGCTCCTTTCATTCAGTCAGTAGCTTCAATCATTTCTGGTATATGAATAACATGATGTTTTTCAATGGCAAAAATCAATGAATATTGGAAATGCACAAACAGTAATTTCTCCGCATTGCAAGGTGCAATTCTGAAATTTTTTGCTTTTTCCTGCTCCTCTTAGCATGATAAAGAAGATTCAAAGAGAGTGAGATGCCAGCTCCTTTCATTCAGTCAGTAGCTTCAATCATTTCTGGACGTTTTTCAATGGCAAAAATCAATGAATATTGTAAATGCACAAACAGTAATTTCTCCGCATTGCAAGGTGCAATTCTGAAATTTTTTGCTTTTTCCTGCTCCTCTTAGCATGATAAAGAAGATTCAAAGAGAGTGAGATGCCAGCTCCTTTCATTCAGTCAGTAGCTTCAATCATTTCTGGTATATGAATAACATGATGTTTTTCAATGGCAAAAATCAATGAATATTGTAAATGCACAAACAGTAATTTCTCCGCATTGCAAGGTGCAATTCTGAAATTTTTTGCTTTTTCCTGCTCCTCTTAGCATGATAAAGAAGATTCAAAGAGAGTGAGATGCCAGCTCCTTTAATTCAGTCAGTAGCTTCAATCATTTCTGGACGTTTTTCAATGGCAAAAATCAATGAATATTGTAAATGCACAAACAGTAATTTCTCCGCATTGCAAGGTGCAATTCTGAAATTTTTTGCTTTTTCCTGCTCCTCTTAGCATGATAAAGAAGATTCAAAGAGAGTGAGATGCCAGCTCCTTTCATTCAGTCAGTAGCTTCAAACATTTCTGGAATATGAATAACATGATGTTTTTCAATGGCAAAAATCAATGAATATTGTAAATGCACAAACAGTAATTTCTCCGCATTGCAAGGTGCAATTCTGAAATTTTTTGCTTTTTCCTGCTCCTCTTAGCATGATAAAGAAGATTCAAAGAGAGTGAGATGCCAGCTCCTTTCATTCAGTCAGTAGCTTCAATCATTTCTGGACGTTTTTCAATGGCAAAAATCAATGAATATTGTAAATGCACAAACAGTAATTTCTCCGCATTGCAAGGTGCAATTCTGAAATTTTTTGCTTTTTCCTGCTCCTCTTAGCATGATAAAGAAGATTCAAAGAGAATGAGATGCCAGCTCCTTTCATTCAGTCAGTAGCTTCAATCATTTCTGGACGTTTTTCAACGGCAAAAATCAATGAATATTGTAAATGCACAAACAGTAATTTCTCCGCATTGCAAGGTGCAATTCTGAAATTTTTTGCTTTTTCCTGCTCCTCTTAGCATGATAAAGAAGATTCAAAGAGAGTGAGATGCCAGCTCCTTTCATTCAGTCAGTAGCTTCAATCATTTCTGGACGTTTTTCAATAGCAAAAATCAATGAATATTGTAAATGCACAAACAGTAATTTCTCCGCATTGCAAGGTGCAATTCTGAAATTTTTTCCTTTTTCCTGCTCCTCTTAGCATGATAAAGAAGATTCAAAGAGAGTGAGATGCCAGCTCCTTTAATTCAGTCAGTAGCTTCAATCATTTCTGGACGTTTTTCAATGGCAAAAATCAATGAATATTGTAAATGCACAAACAGTAATTTCTCCGCATTGCAAGGTGCAATTCTGAAATTTTTTGCTTTTTCCTGCTCCTCTTAGCATGATAAAGAAGATTCAAAGAGAGTGAGATGCCAGCTCCTTTCATTCAGTCAGTAGCTTCAAACATTTCTGGAATATGAATAACATGATGTTTTTCAATGGCAAAAATCAATGAATATTGTAAATGCACAAACAGTAATTTCTCCGCATTGCAAGGTGCAATTCTGAAATTTTTTGCTTTTTCCTGCTCCTCTTAGCATGATAAAGAAGATTCAAAGAGAGTGAGATGCCAGCTCCTTTCATTCAGTCAGTAGCTTCAATCATTTCTGGACGTTTTTCAATGGCAAAAATCAATGAATATTGTAAATGCACAAACAGTAATTTCTCCGCATTGCAAGGTGCAATTCTGAAATTTTTTGCTTTTTCCTGCTCCTCTTAGCATGATAAAGAAGATTCAAAGAGAATGAGATGCCAGCTCCTTTCATTCAGTCAGTAGCTTCAATCATTTCTGGACGTTTTTCAACGGCAAAAATCAATGAATATTGTAAATGCACAAACAGTAATTTCTCCGCATTGCAAGGTGCAATTCTGAAATTTTTTGCTTTTTCCTGCTCCTCTTAGCATGATAAAGAAGATTCAAAGAGAGTGAGATGCCAGCTCCTTTCATTCAGTCAGTAGCTTCAATCATTTCTGGACGTTTTTCAATAGCAAAAATCAATGAATATTGTAAATGCACAAACAGTAATTTCTCCGCATTGCAAGGTGCAATTCTGAAATTTTTTGCTTTTTCCTGCTCCTCTTAGCATGATAAAGAAGATTCAAAGAGAGTGAGATGCCAGCTCCTTTCATTCAGTCAGTAGCTTTAATCATTTCTGGACGTTTTTCAATGGCAAAAATCAATGAATATTGTAAATGCACAAGCAGTAATTTCTCCGCATTGCAAGGTGCAATTCTGAAATTTTTTGCTTTTTCCTGCTCCTCTTAGCATGATAAAGAAGATTCAAAGAGAGTGAGATGCCAGCTCCTTTCATTCAGTCAGTAGCTTCAATCATTTCTGGACGTTTTTCAATGGCAAAAATCAATGAATATTGTAAATGCACAAACAGTAATTTCTCCGCATTGCAAGGTGCAATTCTGAAATGTTTTGCTTTTTCCTGCTCCTCTTAGCATGAAAAAGAAGATTCAAAGAGCGTGAGATGCCAGCTCCTTTCATTCAGTCAGTAGCTTCAATCATTTCTGGTATATGAATAACATGATGTTTTTCAATGGCAAAAATCAATGAATATTGTAAATGCACAAACAGTAATTTCTCCGCATTGCAAGGTGCAATTCTGAATTTTTTTGCTTTTTCCTGCTCCTCTTAGCATGATAAAGAAGATTCAAAGAGAGTGAGATGCCAGCTCCTTTCATTCAGTCAGTAGCTTCAATCATTTCTGGACGTTTTTCAATGGCAAAAATCAATGAATATTGTAAATGCACAAACAGTAATTTCTCCGCATTGCAAGGTGCAATTCTGAAATTTTTTGCTTTTTCCTGCTCCTCTTAGCATGATAAAGAAGATTCAAAGAGAGTGAGATGCCAGCTCCTTTCAGTCAGTAGCTTCAATCATTTCTGGACATTTTTCAATGGCAAAAATCAATGAATATTGTAAATGCACAAACAGTAATTTCTCCGCATTGCAAGGTGCAATTCTGAAATTTTTTGCTTTTTCCTGCTCCTCTTAGCATGATAAAGAAGATTCAAATAGAGTGAGATGCCAGCTCCTTTCATTCAGTCAGTAGCTTCAAACATTTCTGGTATATGAATAACATGATGTTTTTCAATGGCAAAAATCAATGAATATTGTAAATGCACAAACAGTAATTTCTCCGCATTGCAAGGTGCAATTCTGAAATGTTTTGCTTTTTCCTGCTCCTCTTAGCATGAAAAAGAAGATTCAAAGAGCGTGAGATGCCAGCTCCTTTCATTCAGTCAGTAGCTTCAATCATTTCTGGTATATGAATAACATGATGTTTTTCAATGGCAAAAATCAATGAATATTGTAAATGCACAAACAGTAATTTCTCCGCATTGCAAGGTGCAATTCTGAATTTTTTTGCTTTTTCCTGCTCCTCTTAGCATGATAAAGAAGATTCAAAGAGAGTGAGATGCCAGCTCCTTTCATTCAGTCAGTAGCTTCAATCATTTCTGGACGTTTTTCAATGGCAAAAATCAATGAATATTGTAAATGCACAAACAGTAATTTCTCCGCATTGCAAGGTGCAATTCTGAAATTTTTTGCTTTATCCTGCTCCTCTTAGCATGATAAAGAAGATTCAAAGAGAGTGAGATGCCAGCTCCTTTCATTCAGTCAGTAGCTTCAAACATTTCTGGTATATGAATAACATGATGTTTTTCAATGGCAAAAATCAATGAATATTGTAAATGCACAAACAGTAATTTCTTCGCATTGCAAGGTGCAATTCTGAAATTTTTTGCTTTTTCCTGCTCCTCTTAGCATGATAAAGAAGATTCAAAGAGAGTGAGATGCCAGCTCCTTTCATTCAGTCAGTAGCTTCAAACATTTCTGGTATATGAATAACATGATGTTTTTCAATGGCAAAAATCAATGAATATTGTAAATGCACAAACAGTAATTTCTCCGCATTGCAAGGTGCAATTCTGAAATTTTTTGCTTTTTCCTGCTCCTCTTAGCATGATAAAGAAGATTCAAAGAGAGTGAGATGCCAGCTCCTTTCATTCAGTCAGTAGCTTCAATCATTTCTGGACGTTTTTCAATGGCAAAAATCAATGAATATTGTAAATGCACAAACAGTAATTTCTCCGCATTGCAAGGTGCAATTCTGAAATTTTTTGCTTTTTCCTGCTCCTCTTAGCATGATAAAGAAGATTCAAAGAGAGTGAGATGCCAGCTCCTTTCATTCAGTCAGTAGCTTCAATCATTTCTGGACGTTTTTCAATGGCAAAAATCAATGAATATTGTAAATGCACAAACAGTAATTTCTCCGCATTGAAGGTGCAATTCTGAAATTTTTTGCTTTTTCCTGCTCCTCTTAGCATGATAAAGAAGATTCAAAGAGAGTGAGATGCCAGCTCCTTTCATTCAGTCAGTAGCTTCAAACATTTCTGGTATATGAATAACATGATGTTTTTCAATGGCAAAAATCAATGAATATTGTAAATGCACAAACAGTAATTTCTCCGCATTGCAAGGTGCAATTCTGAAATTTTTTGCTTTTTCCTGCTCCTCTTAGCATGATAAAGAAGATTCAAAGAGAGTGAGATGAGAGCTCCTTTCATTCAGTCAGTAGCTTCAATCATTTCTGGACGTTTTTCAATGGCAAAAATCAATGAATATTGTAAATGCACAAACAGTAATTTCTCCGCATTGCAAGGTGCAATTCTGAAATGTTTTGCTTTTTCCTGCTCCTCTTAGCATGATAAAGAAGATTCAAAGAGAGTGAGATGCCAGCTCCTTTCATTCAGTCAGTAGCTTCAATCATTTCTGGACGTTTTTCAATGGCAAAAATCAATGAATATTGTAAATGCACAAACAGTAATTTCTCCGCATTGCAAGGTGCAATTCTGAAATTTTTTGCTTTTTCCTGCTCCTCTTAGCATGATAAAGAAGATTCAAAGAGAGTGAGATGCCAGCTCCTTTCATTCAGTCAGTAGCTTCAATCATTTCTGGTATATGAATAACATGATGTTTTTCAATGGCAAAAATCAATGAATATTGTAAATGCACAAACAGTAATTTCTCCGCATTGCAAGGTGCAATTCTGAAATTTTTTGCTTTTTCCTGCTCCTCTTAGCATGATAAAGAAGATTCAAAGAGAGTGAGATGCCAGCTCCTTTCATTCAGTCAGTAGCTTCAATCATTTCTGGACGTTTTTCAATGGCAAAAATCAATGAATATTGTAAATGCACAAACAGTAATTTCTCCGCATTGCAAGGTGCAATTCTGAAATTTTTTGCTTTTTCCTGCTCCTCTTAGCATGGTAAAGAAGACTCAAAGAGAGTGAGATGCCAGCTCCTTTCATTCAGTCAGTAGCTTCAATCATTTCTGGACGTTTTTCAACGGCAAAAATCAATGAATATTGTAGATGCACAAACAGTAATTTCTCCGCATTGCAAGGTGCAATTCTGAAATTTTTTGCTTTTTCCTGCTCCTCTTAGCATGATAAAGAAGATTCAAAGAGACTGAGATGCCAGCTCCTTTCATTCAGTCAGTAGCTTCAATCATTTCTGGACGTTTTTCAATGGCAAAAATCAATGAATATTGTAAATGCACAAACAGTAATTTCTCCGCATTGCAAGGTGCAATTCTGAAATTTTTTGCTTTTTCCTGCTCCTCTTAGCATGATAAAGAAGATTCAAAGAGAGTGAGATGCCAGCTCCTTTCATTCAGTCAGTAGCTTCAATCATTTCTGGACGTTTTTCAAAGGCAAAAATCAATGAATATTGTAAATGCACAAACAGTAATTTCTCCGCATTGCAAGGTGCAATTCTGAAATTTTTTGCTTTTTCCTGCTCCTCTTAGCATGATAAAGAAGATTCAAAGAGAGTGAGATGCCAGCTACTTTCATTCAGTCAGTAGCATCAAACATTTCTGGTATATGAATAACATGATGTTTTTCAATGGCAAAAATCAATGAATATTGTAAATGCACAAACAGTAATTTCTTCGCATTGCAAGGTGCAATTCTGAAATTTTTTGCTTTTTCCTGCTCCTCTTAGCATGATAAAGAAGATTCAAAGAGAGTGAGATGCCAGCTCCTTTCATTCAGTCAGTAGCTTCAAACATTTCTGGTATATGAATAACATGATGTTTTTCAATGGCGGCAAAAATCAATGAATATTGTAAATGCACAAACAGTAATTTCTCCGCATTGCAAGGTGCAATTCTGAAATTTTTTGCTTTTTCCTGCTCCTCTTAGCATGATAGAGAAGATTCAAAGAGAGTGAGATGCCAGCTCCTTTCATTCAGTCAGTAGCTTCAATCATTTCTGGACGTTTTTCAATGGCAAAAATCAATGAATATTGTAAATGCACAAACAGTAATTTCTCCGCATTGCAAGGTGCAATTCTGAAATTTTTTGCTTTTTCCTGCTCCTCTTAGCATGATAAAGAAGATTCAAAGAGAGTGAGATGCCAGCTCCTTTCATTCAGTCAGTAGCTTCAATCATTTCTGGACGTTTTTCAATGGCAAAAATCAATGAATATTGTAAATGCACAAACAGTAATTTCTCCGCATTGCAAGGTGCAATTCTGAATTTTTTTGCTTTTTCCTGCTCCTCTTAGTATGATAAAGAAGATTCAAAGAGAGTGAGATGCCAGCTCCTTTCATTCAGTCAGTAGCTTCAAACATTTCTGGTATATGAATAACATGATGTTTTTCAATGGCAAAAATCAATGAATATTGTAAATGCACAAACAGTAATTTCTCCGCATTGCAAGGTGCAATTCTGAAATTTTTTGCTTTTTCCTGCTCCTCTTAGCATGATAAAGAAGATTCAAAGAGAGTGAGATGCCAGCTCCTTTCATTCAGTCAGTAGCTTCAATCATTTCTGGACGTTTTTCAAAGGCAAAAATAAATGAATATTGTAAATGCACAAACAGTAATTTCTCCGCATTGCAAGGTGCAATTCTGAAATTTTTTGCTTTTTCCTGCTCCTCTTAGTATGATAAAGAAGATTCAAAGAGAGTGAGATGCCAGCTCCTTTCATTCAGTCAGTAGCTTCAAACATTTCTGGTATATGAATAACATGATGTTTTTCAATGGCAAAAATCAATGAATATTGTAAATGCACAAACAGTAATTTCTCCGCATTGCAAGGTGCAATTCTGAAATTTTTTGCTTTTTCCTGCTCCTCTTAGCATGATAAAGAAGATTCAAAGAGAGTGAGATGCCAGCTCCTTTCATTCAGTCAGTAGCTTCAATCATTTCTGGTATATGAATAACATGATGTTTTTCAATGGCAAAAATTAATGAATATTGTAAATGCACAAACAGTAATTTCTCCGCATTGCAAGGTGCAATTCTGAAATTTTTTGCTTTTTCCTGCTCCTCTTAGCATGATAAAGAAGATTCAAAGAGAGTGAGATGCCAGCTCCTTTCATTCAGTCAGTAGCTTCAATCATTTCTGGACGTTTTTCAATGGCAAAAATCAATGAATATTGTAAATGCACAAACAGTAATTTCTCCGCATTGAAGGTGCAATTCTGAAATTTTTTGCTTTTTCCTGCTCCTCTTAGCATGATAAAGAAGATTCAAAGAGAGTGAGATGCCAGCTCCTTTCATTCAGTCAGTAGCTTCAAACATTTCTGGTATATGAATAACATGATGTTTTTCAATGGCAAAAATCAATGAATATTGTAAATGCACAAACAGTAATTTCTCCGCATTGCAAGGTGCAATTCTGAAATTTTTTGCTTTTTCCTGCTCCTCTTAGCATGATAAAGAAGATTCAAAGAGAGTGAGATGAGAGCTCCTTTCATTCAGTCAGTAGCTTCAATCATTTCTGGACGTTTTTCAATGGCAAAAATCAATGAATATTGTAAATGCACAAACAGTAATTTCTCCGCATTGCAAGGTGCAATTCTGAAATTTTTTGCTTTTTCCTGCTCCTCTTAGCATGATAAAGAAGATTCAAAGAGAGTGAGATGCCAGCTCCTTTCATTCAGTCAGTACTTCAATCATTTCTGGACGTTTTTCAATGGCAAAAATCAATGAATATTGTAAATGCACAAACAGTAATTTCTCCGCATTGCAAGGTGCAATTCTGAAATTTTTTGCTTTTTCCTGCTCCTCTTAGCATGATAAAGAAGATTCAAAGAGAGTGAGATGCCAGCTCCTTTCATTCAGTCAGTAGCTTCAATCATTTCTGGTATATGAATAACATGATGTTTTTCAATGGCAAAAATCAATGAATATTGTAAATGCACAAACAGTAATTTCTCCGCATTGCAAGGTGCAATTCTGAAATTTTTTGCTTTTTCCTGCTCCTCTTAGCATGATAAAGAAGATTCAAAGAGAGTGAGATGCCAGCTCCTTTCATTCAGTCAGTAGCTTCAATCATTTCTGGACGTTTTTCAATGGCAAAAATCAATGAATATTGTAAATGCACAAACAGTAATTTCTCCGCATTGCAAGGTGCAATTCTGAAATTTTTTGCTTTTTCCTGCTCCTCTTAGCATGGTAAAGAAGACTCAAAGAGAGTGAGATGCCAGCTCCTTTCATTCAGTCAGTAGCTTCAATCATTTCTGGACGTTTTTCAACGGCAAAAATCAATGAATATTGTAGATGCACAAACAGTAATTTCTCCGCATTGCAAGGTGC
Organism: Phyllobates terribilis; assembly: GCF_046119375.1. Taxonomy (NCBI): domain Eukaryota; kingdom Metazoa; phylum Chordata; class Amphibia; order Anura; family Dendrobatidae; genus Phyllobates; species Phyllobates terribilis. Next base: position 47,503 of record NW_027363407.1, on the reverse strand, counting down.
AATTCTGAAATTTTTTGCTTTTTCCTGCTCCTCTTAGCATGATAAAGAAGATTCAAAGAGACTGAGATGCCAGCTCCTTTCATTCAGTCAGTAGCTTCAATCATTTCTGGACGTTTTTCAATGGCAAAAATCAATGAATATTGTAAATGCACAAACAGTAATTTCTCCGCATTGCAAGGTGCAATTCTGAAATTTTTTGCTTTTTCCTGCTCCTCTTAGCATGATAAAGAAGATTCAAAGAGAGTGAGATGCCAGCTCCTTTCATTCAGTCAGTAGCTTCAATCATTTCTGGATGTTTTTCAATGGCAAAAATCAATGAATATTGTAAATGCACAAACAGTAATTTCTCCGCATTGCAAGGTGCAATTCTGAAATTTTTTGCTTTTTCCTGCTCCTCTTAGCATGATAAAGAAGATTCAAAGAGAGTGAGATGCCAGCTCCTTTCAGTCAGTAGCTTCAATCATTTCTGGACATTTTTCAATGGCAAAAATCAATGAATATTGTAAATGCACAAACAGTAATTTCTCCGCATTGCAAGGTGCAATTCTGAAATTTTTTGCTTTTTCCTGCTCCTCTTAGCATGATAAAGAAGATTCAAATAGAGTGAGATGCCAGCTCCTTTCATTCAGTCAGTAGCTTCAAACATTTCTGGTATATGAATAACATGATGTTTTTCAATGGCAAAAATCAATGAATATTGTAAATGCACAAACAGTAATTTCTCCGCATTGCAAGGTGCAATTCTGAAATGTTTTGCTTTTTCCTGCTCCTCTTAGCATGAAAAAGAAGATTCAAAGAGCGTGAGATGCCAGCTCCTTTCATTCAGTCAGTAGCTTCAATCATTTCTGGTATATGAATAACATGATGTTTTTCAATGGCAAAAATCAATGAATATTGTAAATGCACAAACAGTAATTTCTCCGCATTGCAAGGTGCAATTCTGAATTTTTTTGCTTTTTCCTGCTCCTCTTAGCATGATAAAGAAGATTCAAAGAGAGTGAGATGCCAGCTCCTTTCATTCAGTCAGTAGCTTCAATCATTTCTGGACGTTTTTCAATGGCAAAAATCAATGAATATTGTAAATGCACAAACAGTAATTTCTCCGCATTGCAAGGTGCAATTCTGAAATTTTTTGCTTTTTCCTGCTCCTCTTAGCATGATAAAGAAGATTCAAAGAGAGTGAGATGCCAGCTCCTTTCATTCAGTCAGTAGCTTCAAACATTTCTGGTATATGAATAACATGATGTTTTTCAATGGCAAAAATCAATGAATATTGTAAATGCACAAACAGTAATTTCTTCGCATTGCAAGGTGCAATTCTGAAATTTTTTGCTTTTTCCTGCTCCTCTTAGCATGATAAAGAAGATTCAAAGAGAGTGAGATGCCAGCTCCTTTCATTCAGTCAGTAGCTTCAAACATTTCTGGTATATGAATAACATGATGTTTTTCAATGGCAAAAATCAATGAATATTGTAAATGCACAAACAGTAATTTCTCCGCATTGCAAGGTGCAATTCTGAAATTTTTTGCTTTTTCCTGCTCCTCTTAGCATGATAAAGAAGATTCAAAGAGAGTGAGATGCCAGCTCCTTTCATTCAGTCAGTAGCTTCAATCATTTCTGGACGTTTTTCAATGGCAAAAATCAATGAATATTGTAAATGCACAAACAGTAATTTCTCCGCATTGCAAGGTGCAATTCTGAAATTTTTTGCTTTTTCCTGCTCCTCTTAGCATGATAAAGAAGATTCAAAGAGAGTGAGATGCCAGCTCCTTTCATTCAGTCAGTAGCTTCAATCATTTCTGGACGTTTTTCAATGGCAAAAATCAATGAATATTGTAAATGCACAAACAGTAATTTCTCCGCATTGAAGGTGCAATTCTGAAATTTTTTGCTTTTTCCTGCTCCTCTTAGCATGATAAAGAAGATTCAAAGAGAGTGAGATGCCAGCTCCTTTCATTCAGTCAGTAGCTTCAAACATTTCTGGTATATGAATAACATGATGTTTTTCAATGGCAAAAATCAATGAATATTGTAAATGCACAAACAGTAATTTCTCCGCATTGCAAGGTGCAATTCTGAAATTTTTTGCTTTTTCCTGCTCCTCTTAGCATGATAAAGAAGATTCAAAGAGAGTGAGATGAGAGCTCCTTTCATTCAGTCAGTAGCTTCAATCATTTCTGGACGTTTTTCAATGGCAAAAATCAATGAATATTGTAAATGCACAAACAGTAATTTCTCCGCATTGCAAGGTGCAATTCTGAAATTTTTTGCTTTTTCCTGCTCCTCTTAGCATGATAAAGAAGATTCAAAGAGAGTGAGATGCCAGCTCCTTTCATTCAGTCAGTAGCTTCAATCATTTCTGGACGTTTTTCAATGGCAAAAATCAATGAATATTGTAAATGCACAAACAGTAATTTCTCCGCATTGCAAGGTGCAATTCTGAAATTTTTTGCTTTTTCCTGCTCCTCTTAGCATGATAAAGAAGATTCAAAGAGAGTGAGATGCCAGCTCCTTTCATTCAGTCAGTAGCTTCAATCATTTCTGGACGTTTTTCAATGGCAAAAATCAATGAATATTGTAAATGCACAAACAGTAATTTCTCCGCATTGCAAGGTGCAATTCTGAATTTTTTTGCTTTTTCCTGCTCCTCTTAGTATGATAAAGAAGATTCAAAGAGAGTGAGATGCCAGCTCCTTTCATTCAGTCAGTAGCTTCAAACATTTCTGGTATATGAATAACATGATGTTTTTCAATGGCAAAAATCAATGAATATTGTAAATGCACAAACAGTAATTTCTCCGCATTGCAAGGTGCAATTCTGAAATTTTTTGCTTTTTCCTGCTCCTCTTAGCATGATAAAGAAGATTCAAAGAGAGTGAGATGCCAGCTCCTTTCATTCAGTCAGTAGCTTCAATCATTTCTGGACGTTTTTCAAAGGCAAAAATAAATGAATATTGTAAATGCACAAACAGTAATTTCTCCGCATTGCAAGGTGCAATTCTGAAATTTTTTGCTTTTTCCTGCTCCTCTTAGTATGATAAAGAAGATTCAAAGAGAGTGAGATGCCAGCTCCTTTCATTCAGTCAGTAGCTTCAAACATTTCTGGTATATGAATAACATGATGTTTTTCAATGGCAAAAATCAATGAATATTGTAAATGCACAAACAGTAATTTCTCCGCATTGCAAGGTGCAATTCTGAAATTTTTTGCTTTTTCCTGCTCCTCTTAGCATGATAAAGAAGATTCAAAGAGAGTGAGATGCCAGCTCCTTTCATTCAGTCAGTAGCTTCAATCATTTCTGGTATATGAATAACATGATGTTTTTCAATGGCAAAAATTAATGAATATTGTAAATGCACAAACAGTAATTTCTCCGCATTGCAAGGTGCAATTCTGAAATTTTTTGCTTTTTCCTGCTCCTCTTAGCATGATAAAGAAGATTCAAAGAGAGTGAGATGCCAGCTCCTTTCATTCAGTCAGTAGCTTCAATCATTTCTGGACGTTTTTCAATGGCAAAAATCAATGAATATTGTAAATGCACAAACAGTAATTTCTCCGCATTGAAGGTGCAATTCTGAAATTTTTTGCTTTTTCCTGCTCCTCTTAGCATGATAAAGAAGATTCAAAGAGAGTGAGATGCCAGCTCCTTTCATTCAGTCAGTAGCTTCAAACATTTCTGGTATATGAATAACATGATGTTTTTCAATGGCAAAAATCAATGAATATTGTAAATGCACAAACAGTAATTTCTCCGCATTGCAAGGTGCAATTCTGAAATTTTTTGCTTTTTCCTGCTCCTCTTAGCATGATAAAGAAGATTCAAAGAGAGTGAGATGAGAGCTCCTTTCATTCAGTCAGTAGCTTCAATCATTTCTGGACGTTTTTCAATGGCAAAAATCAATGAATATTGTAAATGCACAAACAGTAATTTCTCCGCATTGCAAGGTGCAATTCTGAAATTTTTTGCTTTTTCCTGCTCCTCTTAGCATGATAAAGAAGATTCAAAGAGAGTGAGATGCCAGCTCCTTTCATTCAGTCAGTAGCTTCAATCATTTCTGGACGTTTTTCAATGGCAAAAATCAATGAATATTGTAAATGCACAAACAGTAATTTCTCCGCATTGCAAGGTGCAATTCTGAAATTTTTTGCTTTTTCCTGCTCCTCTTAGCATGATAAAGAAGATTCAAAGAGAGTGAGATGCCAGCTCCTTTCATTCAGTCAGTAGCTTCAATCATTTCTGGTATATGAATAACATGATGTTTTTCAATGGCAAAAATCAATGAATATTGTAAATGCACAAACAGTAATTTCTCCGCATTGCAAGGTGCAATTCTGAAATTTTTTGCTTTTTCCTGCTCCTCTTAGCATGATAAAGAAGATTCAAAGAGAGTGAGATGCCAGCTCCTTTCATTCAGTCAGTAGCTTCAATCATTTCTGGACGTTTTTCAATGGCAAAAATCAATGAATATTGTAAATGCACAAACAGTAATTTCTCCGCATTGCAAGGTGCAATTCTGAAATTTTTTGCTTTTTCCTGCTCCTCTTAGCATGGTAAAGAAGACTCAAAGAGAGTGAGATGCCAGCTCCTTTCATTCAGTCAGTAGCTTCAATCATTTCTGGACGTTTTTCAACGGCAAAAATCAATGAATATTGTAGATGCACAAACAGTAATTTCTCCGCATTGCAAGGTGCAATTCTGAAATTTTTTGCTTTTTCCTGCTCCTCTTAGCATGATAAAGAAGATTCAAAGAGACTGAGATGCCAGCTCCTTTCATTCAGTCAGTAGCTTCAATCATTTCTGGACGTTTTTCAATGGCAAAAATCAATGAATATTGTAAATGCACAAACAGTAATTTCTCCGCATTGCAAGGTGCAATTCTGAAATTTTTTGCTTTTTCCTGCTCCTCTTAGCATGATAAAGAAGATTCAAAGAGAGTGAGATGCCAGCTCCTTTCATTCAGTCAGTAGCTTCAATCATTTCTGGATGTTTTTCAATGGCAAAAATCAATGAATATTGTAAATGCACAAACAGTAATTTCTCCGCATTGCAAGGTGCAATTCTGAAATTTTTTGCTTTTTCCTGCTCCTCTTAGCATGATAAAGAAGATTCAAAGAGCGTGAGATGCCAGCTCCTTTCATTCAGTCAGTAGCTTCAATCATTTCTGGACGTTTTTCAATGGCAAAAATCAATGAATATTGTAAATGCACAAACAGTAATTTCTCCGCATTGAAGGTGCAATTCTGAAATTTTTTGCTTTTTCCTGCTCCTCTTAGTATGATAAAGAAGATTCAAAGAGAGTGAGATGCCAGCTCCTTTCATTCAGTCAGTAGCTTCAAACATTTCTGGTATATGAATAACATGATGTTTTTCAATGGCAAAAATCAATGAATATTGTAAATGCACAAACAGTAATTTCTCCGCATTGCAAGGTGCAATTCTGAAATTTTTTGCTTTTTCCTGCTCCTCTTAGCATGATAAAGAAGATTCAAAGAGAGTGAGATGCCAGCTCCTTTCATTCAGTCAGTAGCTTCAATCATTTCTGGACGTTTTTCAAAGGCAAAAATAAATGAATATTGTAAATGCACAAACAGTAATTTCTCCGCATTGCAAGGTGCAATTCTGAAATTTTTTGCTTTTTCCTGCTCCTCTTAGTATGATAAAGAAGATTCAAAGAGAGTGAGATGCCAGCTCCTTTCATTCAGTCAGTAGCTTCAAACATTTCTGGTATATGAATAACATGATGTTTTTCAATGGCAAAAATCAATGAATATTGTAAATGCACAAACAGTAATTTCTCCGCATTGCAAGGTGCAATTCTGAAATTTTTTGCTTTTTCCTGCTCCTCTTAGCATGATAAAGAAGATTCAAAGAGAGTGAGATGCCAGCTCCTTTCATTCAGTCAGTAGCTTCAATCATTTCTGGTATATGAATAACATGATGTTTTTCAATGGCAAAAATTAATGAATATTGTAAATGCACAAACAGTAATTTCTCCGCATTGCAAGGTGCAATTCTGAAATTTTTTGCTTTTTCCTGCTCCTCTTAGCATGATAAAGAAGATTCAAAGAGAGTGAGATGCCAGCTCCTTTCATTCAGTCAGTAGCTTCAATCATTTCTGGACGTTTTTCAATGGCAAAAATCAATGAATATTGTAAATGCACAAACAGTAATTTCTCCGCATTGAAGGTGCAATTCTGAAATTTTTTGCTTTTTCCTGCTCCTCTTAGCATGATAAAGAAGATTCAAAGAGAGTGAGATGCCAGCTCCTTTCATTCAGTCAGTAGCTTCAATCATTTCTGGTATATGAATAACATGATGTTTTTCAATGGCAAAAATTAATGAATATTGTAAATGCACAAACAGTAATTTCTCCGCATTGCAAGGTGCAATTCTGAAATTTTTTGCTTTTTCCTGCTCCTCTTAGCATGATAAAGAAGATTCAAAGAGAGTGAGATGCCAGCTCCTTTCATTCAGTCAGTAGCTTCAATCATTTCTGGACGTTTTTCAATGGCAAAAATCAATGAATATTGTAAATGCACAAACAGTAATTTCTCCGCATTGAAGGTGCAATTCTGAAATTTTTTGCTTTTTCCTGCTCCTCTTAGCATGATAAAGAAGATTCAAAGAGAGTGAGATGCCAGCTCCTTTCATTCAGTCAGTAGCTTCAATCATTTCTGGACGTTTTTCAATGGCAAAAATCAATGAATATTGTAAATGCACAAACAGTAATTTCTCCGCATTGAAGGTGCAATTCTGAAATTTTTTGCTTTTTCCTGCTCCTCTTAGTATGATAAAGAAGATTCAAAGAGAGTGAGATGCCAGCTCCTTTCATTCAGTCAGTAGCTTCAAACATTTCTGGTATATGAATAACATGATGTTTTTCAATGGCAAAAATCAATGAATATTGTAAATGCACAAACAGTAATTTCTCCGCATTGCAAGGTGCAATTCTGAAATTTTTTGCTTTTTCCTGCTCCTCTTAGCATGATAAAGAAGATTCAAAGAGAGTGAGATGCCAGCTCCTTTCATTCAGTCAGTTGCTTCAATCATTTCTGGACGTTTTTCAAAGGCAAAAATAAATGAATATTGTAAATGCACAAACAGTAATTTCTCCGCATTGCAAGGTGCAATTCTGAAATTTTTTGCTTTTTCCTGCTCCTCTTAGTATGATAAAGAAGATTCAAAGAGAGTGAGATGCCAGCTCCTTTCATTCAGTCAGTAGCTTGAAACATTTCTGGTATATGAATAACATGATGTTTTTCAATGGCAAAAATCAATGAATATTGTAAATGCACAAACAGTAATTTCTCCGCATTGCAAGGTGCAATTCTGAAATTTTTTGCTTTTTCCTGCTCCTCTTAGCATGATAAAGAAGATTCAAAGAGAGTGAGATGCCAGCTCCTTTCATTCAGTCAGTAGCTTCAATCATTTCTGGTATATGAATAACATGATGTTTTTCAATGGCAAAAATTAATGAATATTGTAAATGCACAAACAGTAATTTCTCCGCATTGCAAGGTGCAATTCTGAAATTTTTTGCTTTTTCCTGCTCCTCTTAGCATGATAAAGAAGATTCAAAGAGAGTGAGATGCCAGCTCCTTTCATTCAGTCAGTAGCTTCAAACATTTCTGGTATATGAATAACATGATGTTTTTCAATGGCAAAAATCAATGAATATTGTAAATGCACAAACAGTAATTTCTCCGCATTGCATGGTGCAATTCTGAAATTTTTTGCTTTTTCCTGCTCCTCTTAGCATGATAAAGAAGATTCAAAGAGAGTGAGATGAGAGCTCCTTTCATTCAGTCAGTAGCTTCAATCATTTCTGGACGTTTTTCAATGGCAAAAATCAATGAATATTGTAAATGCACAAACAGTAATTTCTCCGCATTGCAAGGTGCAATTCTGAAATTTTTTGCTTTTTCCTGCTCCTCTTAGCATGATAAAGAAGATTCAAAGAGAGTGAGATGCCAGCTCCTTTCATTCAGTCAGTAGCTTCAATCATTTCTGGACGTTTTTCAATGGCAAAAATCAATGAATATTGTAAATGCACAAACAGTAATTTCTCCGCATTGCAAGGTGCAATTCTGAAATTTTTTGCTTTTTCCTGCTCCTCTTAGCATGATAAAGAAGATTCAAAGAGAGTGAGATGCCAGCTCCTTTCATTCAGTCAGTAGCTTCAATCATTTCTGGTATATGAATAACATGATGTTTTTCAATGGCAAAAATCAATGAATATTGTAAATGCACAAACAGTAATTTCTCCGCATTGCAAGGTGCAATTCTGAAATTTTTTGCTTTTTCCTGCTCCTCTTAGCATGATAAAGAAGATTCAAAGAGAGTGAGATGCCAGCTCCTTTCATTCAGTCAGTAGCTTCAATCATTTCTGGACGTTTTTCAATGGCAAAAATCAATGAATATTGTAAATGCACAAACAGTAATTTCTCCGCATTGCAAGGTGCAATTCTGAAATTTTTTGCTTTTTCCTGCTCCTCTTAGCATGGTAAAGAAGACTCAAAGAGAGTGAGATGCCAGCTCCTTTCATTCAGTCAGTAGCTTCAATCATTTCTGGACGTTTTTCAACGGCAAAAATCAATGAATATTGTAGATGCACAAACAGTAATTTCTCCGCATTGCAAAGTGCAATTCTGAAATTTTTTGCTTTTTCCTGCTCCTCTTAGCATGATAAAGAAGATTCAAAGAGACTGAGATGCCAGCTCCTTTCATTCAGTCAGTAGCTTCAATCATTTCTGGACGTTTTTCAATGGCAAAAATCAATGAATATTGTAAATGCACAAACAGTAATTTCTCCGCATTGCAAGGTGCAATTCTGAAATTTTTTGCTTTTTCCTGCTCCTCTTAGCATGATAAAGAAGATTCAAAGAGAGTGAGATGCCAGCTCCTTTCATTCAGTCAGTAGCTTCAATCATTTCTGGATGTTTTTCAATGGCAAAAATCAATGAATATTGTAAATGCACAAACAGTAATTTCTCCGCATTGCAAGGTGCAATTCTGAAATTTTTTGCTTTTTCCTGCTCCTCTTAGCATGATAAAGAAGATTCAAAGAGAGTGAGATGCCAGCTCCTTTCATTCAGTCAGTAGCTTCAATCATTTCTGGACGTTTTTCAATGGCAAAAATCAATGAATATTGTAAATGCACAAACAGTAATTTCTCCGCATTGCAAGGTGCAATTCTGAAATTTTTTGCTTTTTCCTGCTCCTCTTAGCATGATAAAGAAGATTCAAAGAGAGTGAGATGCCAGCTCCTTTCATTCAGTCAGTAGCATTAAACATTTCTGGTATATGAATAACATGATGTTTTTCAATGGCAAAAATCAATGAATATTGTAAATGCACAAACAGTAATTTCTTCCCATTGCAAGGTGCAATTCTGAAATTTTTTGCTTTTTCCTGCTCCTCTTAGCATGATAAAGAAGATTCAAAGAGAGTGAGATGCCAGCTCCTTTCATTCAGTCAGTAGCTTCAAACATTTCTGGTATATGAATAACATGATGTTTTTCATTGGCGGCAAAAATCAATGAATATTGTAAATGCACAAACAGTAATTTCTCCGCATTGCAAGGTGCAATTCTGAAATTTTTTGCTTTTTCCTGCTCCTCTTAGCATGATAAAGAAGATTCAAAGAGAGTGAGATGCCAGCTCCTTTCATTCAGTCAGTAGCTTCAATCATTTCTGGACGTTTTTCAATGGCAAAAATCAATGAATATTGTAAATGCACAAACAGTAATTTCTCCGCATTGCAAGGTGCAATTCTGAAATTTTTTGCTTTTTCCTGCTCCTCTTAGCATGATAAAGAAGATTCAAAGAGAGTGAGATGCCAGCTCCTTTCATTCAGTCAGTAGCTTCAATCATTTCTGGACGTTTTTCAATGGCAAAAATCAATGAATATTGTAAATGCACAAACAGTAATTTCTCCGCATTGCAAGGTGCAATTCTGAAATTTTTTGCTTTTTCCTGCTCCTCTTAGTATGATAAAGAAGATTCAAAGAGAGTGAGATGCCAGCTCCTTTCATTCAGTCAGTAGCTTCAAACATTTCTGGTATATGAATAACATGATGTTTTTCAATGGCAAAAATTAATGAATATTGTAAATGCACAAACAGTAATTTCTCCGCATTACAAGGTGCAATTCTGAAATTTTTTGCTTTTTCCTGCTCCTCTTAGCATGATAAAGAAGATTCAAAGAGAGTGAGATGCCAGCTCCTTTCATTCAGTCAGTAGCTTCAATCATTTCTGGACGTTTTTCAATGGCAAAAATCAATGAATATTGTAAATGCACAAACAGTAATTTCTCCGCATTGAAGGTGCAATTCTGAAATTTTTTGCTTTTTCCTGCTCCTCTTAGTATGATAAAGAAGATTCAAAGAGAGTGAGATGCCAGCTCCTTTCATTCAGTCAGTAGCTTCAAACATTTCTGGTATATGAATAACATGATGTTTTTCAATGGCAAAAATCAATGAATATTGTAAATGCACAAACAGTAATTTCTCCGCATTGCAAGGTGCAATTCTGAAATTTTTTGCTTTTTCCTGCTCCTCTTAGCATGATAAAGAAGATTCAAAGAGAGTGAGATGCCAGCTCCTTTCATTCAGTCAGTAGCTTCAATCATTTCTGGACGTTTTTCAATGGCAAAAATCAATGAATATTGTAAATGCACAAACAGTAATTTCTCCGCATTGCAAGGTGCAATTCTGAAATTTTTTGCTTTTTCCTGCTCCTCTTAGTATGATAAAGAAGATTCAAAGAGAGTGAGATGCCAGCTCCTTTCATTCAGTCAGTAGTTTCAAACATTTCTGGTATATGAATAACATGATGTTTTTCAATGGCAAAAATCAATGAATATTGTAAATGCACAAACAGTAATTTCTCCGCATTGCAAGGTGCAATTCTGAAATTTTTTGCTTTTTCCTGCTCCTCTTAGCATGATAAAGAAGATTCAAAGAGAGTGAGATGCCAGCTCCTTTCATTCAGTCAGTAGCTTCAATCATTTCTGGACGTTTTTCAATGGCAAAAATCAATGAATATTGTAAATGCACAAACAGTAATTTCTCCGCATTGCAAGGTGCAATTCTGAAATTTTTTGCTTTTTCCTGCTCCTCTTAGTATGATAAAGAAGATTCAAAGAGAGTGAGATGCCAGCTCCTTTCATTCAGTCAGTAGCTTCAAACATTTCTGGTATATGAATAACATGATGTTTTTCAATGGCAAAAATCTATGAATATTGTAAATGCACAAACAGTAATTTCTCCGCATTGCAAGGTGCAATTCTGAAATTTTTTGCTTTTTCCTGCTCCTCTTAGCATGATAAAGAAGATTCAAAGAGAGTGAGATGCCAGCTCCTTTCATTCAGTCAGTAGCTTCAATCATTTCTGGTATATGAATAACATGATGTTTTTCAATGGCAAAAATTAATGAATATTGTAAATGCACAAACAGTAATTTCTCCGCATTGCAAGGTGCAATTCTGAAATTTTTTGCTTTTTCCTGCTCCTCTTAGCATGATAAAGAAGATTCAAAGAGAGTGAGATGCCAGCTCCTTTCATTCAGTCAGTAGCTTCAATCATTTCTGGACGTTTTTCAATGGCAAAAATCAATGAATATTGTAAATGCACAAACAGTAATTTCTCCGCATTGAAGGTGCAATTCTGAAATTTTTTGCTTTTTCCTGCTCCTCTTAGCATGATAAAGAAGATTCAAAGAGAGTGAGATGCCAGCTCCTTTCATTCAGTCAGTAGCTTCAAACATTTCTGGTATATGAATAACATGATGTTTTTCAATGGCAAAAATCAATGAATATTGTAAATGCACAAACAGTAATTTCTCCACATTGCAAGGTGCAATTCTGAAATTTTTTGCTTTTTCCTGCTCCTCTTAGCATGATAAAGAAGATTCAAAGAGAGTGAGATGAGAGCTCCTTTCATTCAGTCAGTAGCTTCAATCATTTCTGGACGTTTTTCAATGGCAAAAATCAATGAATATTGTAAATGCACAAACAGTAATTTCTCCGCATTGCAAGGTGCAATTCTGAAATTTTTTGCTTTTTCCTGCTCCTCTTAGCATGATAAAGAAGATTCAAAGAGAGTGAGATGCCAGCTCCTTTCATTCAGTCAGTAGCTTCAATCATTTCTGGACGTTTTTCAATGGCAAAAATCAATGAATATTGTAAATGCACAAACAGTAATTTCTCCGCATTGCAAGGTGCAATTCTGAAATTTTTTGCTTTTTCCTGCTCCTCTTAGCATGATAAAGAAGATTCAAAGAGAGTGAGATGCCAGCTCCTTTCATTCAGTCAGTAGCTTCAATCATTTCTGGTATATGAATAACATGATGTTTTTCAATGGCAAAAATCAATGAATATTGTAAATGCACAAACAGTAATTTCTCCGCATTGCAAGGTGCAATTCTGAAATTTTTTGCTTTTTCCTGCTCCTCTTAGCATGATAAAGAAGATTCAAAGAGAGTGAGATGCCAGCTCCTTTCATTCAGTCAGTAGCTTCAATCATTTCTGGACGTTTTTCAATGGCAAAAATCAATGAATATTGTAAATGCACAAACAGTAATTTCTCCGCATTGCAAGGTGCAATTCTGAAATTTTTTGCTTTTTCCTGCTCCTCTTAGCATGGTAAAGAAGACAAAGAGAGTGAGATGCCAGCTCCTTTCATTCAGTCAGTAGCTTCAATCATTTCTGGACGTTTTTCAACGGCAAAAATCAATGAATATTGTAGATGCACAAACAGTAATTTCTCCGCATTGAAGGTGCAATTCTGAAATTTTTTGCTTTTTCCTGCTCCTCTTAGCATGATAAAGAAGATTCAAAGAGAGTGAGATGCCAGCTCCTTTCATTCAGTCAGTAGCTTCAAACATTTCTGGTATATGAATAACATGATGTTTTTCAATGGCAAAAATCAATGAATATTGTAAATGCACAAACAGTAATTTCTCCGCATTGCAAGGTGCAATTCTGAAATTTTTTGCTTTTTCCTGCTCCTCTTAGCATGATAAAGAAGATTCAAAGAGAGTGAGATGAGAGCTCCTTTCATTCAGTCAGTAGCTTCAATCATTTCTGGACGTTTTTCAATGGCAAAAATCAATGAATATTGTAAATGCACAAACAGTAATTTCTCCGCATTGCAAGGTGCAATTCTGAAATTTTTTGCTTTTTCCTGCTCCTCTTAGCATGATAAAGAAGATTCAAAGAGAGTGAGATGCCAGCTCCTTTCATTCAGTCAGTAGCTTCAAACATTTCTGGTATATGAATAACATGATGTTTTTCATTGGCGGCAAAAATCAATGAATATTGTAAATGCACAAACAGTAATTTCTCCGCATTGCAAGGTGCAATTCTGAAATTTTTTGCTTTTTCCTGCTCCTCTTAGCATGATAAAGAAGATTCAAAGAGAGTGAGATGCCAGCTCCTTTCATTCAGTCAGTAGCTTCAATCATTTCTGGACGTTTTTCAATGGCAAAAATCAATGAATATTGTAAATGCACAAACAGTAATTTCTCCGCATTGCAAGGTGCAATTCTGAAATTTTTTGCTTTTTCCTGCTCCTCTTAGCATGATAAAGAAGATTCAAAGAGAGTGAGATGCCAGCTCCTTTCATTCAGTCAGTAGCTTCAATCATTTCTGGACGTTTTTCAATGGCAAAAATCAATGAATATTGTAAATGCACAAACAGTAATTTCTCCGCATTGCAAGGTGCAATTCTGAAATTTTTTGCTTTTTCCTGCTCCTCTTAGTATGATAAAGAAGATTCAAAGAGAGTGAGATGCCAGCTCCTTTCATTCAGTCAGTAGCTTCAAACATTTCTGGTATATGAATAACATGATGTTTTTCAATGGCAAAAATTAATGAATATTGTAAATGCACAAACAGTAATTTCTCCGCATTACAAGGTGCAATTCTGAAATTTTTTGCTTTTTCCTGCTCCTCTTAGCATGATAAAGAAGATTCAAAGAGAGTGAGATGCCAGCTCCTTTCATTCAGTCAGTAGCTTCAATCATTTCTGGACGTTTTTCAATGGCAAAAATCAATGAATATTGTAAATGCACAAACAGTAATTTCTCCGCATTGAAGGTGCAATTCTGAAATTTTTTGCTTTTTCCTGCTCCTCTTAGTATGATAAAGAAGATTCAAAGAGAGTGAGATGCCAGCTCCTTTCATTCAGTCAGTAGCTTCAAACATTTCTGGTATATGAATAACATGATGTTTTTCAATGGCAAAAATCAATGAATATTGTAAATGCACAAACAGTAATTTCTCCGCATTGCAAGGTGCAATTCTGAAATTTTTTGCTTTTTCCTGCTCCTCTTAGCATGATAAAGAAGATTCAAAGAGAGTGAGATGCCAGCTCCTTTCATTCAGTCAGTAGCTTCAATCATTTCTGGACGTTTTTCAATGGCAAAAATCAATGAATATTGTAAATGCACAAACAGTAATTTCTCCGCATTGCAAGGTGCAATTCTGAAATTTTTTGCTTTTTCCTGCTCCTCTTAGTATGATAAAGAAGATTCAAAGAGAGTGAGATGCCAGCTCCTTTCATTCAGTCAGTAGTTTCAAACATTTCTGGTATATGAATAACATGATGTTTTTCAATGGCAAAAATCAATGAATATTGTAAATGCACAAACAGTAATTTCTCCGCATTGCAAGGTGCAATTCTGAAATTTTTTGCTTTTTCCTGCTCCTCTTAGCATGATAAAGAAGATTCAAAGAGAGTGAGATGCCAGCTCCTTTCATTCAGTCAGTAGCTTCAATCATTTCTGGACGTTTTTCAATGGCAAAAATCAATGAATATTGTAAATGCACAAACAGTAATTTCTCCGCATTGCAAGGTGCAATTCTGAAATTTTTTGCTTTTTCCTGCTCCTCTTAGTATGATAAAGAAGATTCAAAGAGAGTGAGATGCCAGCTCCTTTCATTCAGTCAGTAGCTTCAAACATTTCTGGTATATGAATAACATGATGTTTTTCAATGGCAAAAATCTATGAATATTGTAAATGCACAAACAGTAATTTCTCCGCATTGCAAGGTGCAATTCTGAAATTTTTTGCTTTTTCCTGCTCCTCTTAGCATGATAAAGAAGATTCAAAGAGAGTGAGATGCCAGCTCCTTTCATTCAGTCAGTAGCTTCAATCATTTCTGGTATATGAATAACATGATGTTTTTCAATGGCAAAAATTAATGAATATTGTAAATGCACAAACAGTAATTTCTCCGCATTGCAAGGTGCAATTCTGAAATTTTTTGCTTTTTCCTGCTCCTCTTAGCATGATAAAGAAGATTCAAAGAGAGTGAGATGCCAGCTCCTTTCATTCAGTCAGTAGCTTCAATCATTTCTGGACGTTTTTCAATGGCAAAAATCAATGAATATTGTAAATGCACAAACAGTAATTTCTCCGCATTGAAGGTGCAATTCTGAAATTTTTTGCTTTTTCCTGCTCCTCTTAGCATGATAAAGAAGATTCAAAGAGAGTGAGATGCCAGCTCCTTTCATTCAGTCAGTAGCTTCAAACATTTCTGGTATATGAATAACATGATGTTTTTCAATGGCAAAAATCAATGAATATTGTAAATGCACAAACAGTAATTTCTCCACATTGCAAGGTGCAATTCTGAAATTTTTTGCTTTTTCCTGCTCCTCTTAGCATGATAAAGAAGATTCAAAGAGAGTGAGATGAGAGCTCCTTTCATTCAGTCAGTAGCTTCAATCATTTCTGGACGTTTTTCAATGGCAAAAATCAATGAATATTGTAAATGCACAAACAGTAATTTCTCCGCATTGCAAGGTGCAATTCTGAAATTTTTTGCTTTTTCCTGCTCCTCTTAGCATGATAAAGAAGATTCAAAGAGAGTGAGATGCCAGCTCCTTTCATTCAGTCAGTAGCTTCAATCATTTCTGGACGTTTTTCAATGGCAAAAATCAATGAATATTGTAAATGCACAAACAGTAATTTCTCCGCATTGCAAGGTGCAATTCTGAAATTTTTTGCTTTTTCCTGCTCCTCTTAGCATGATAAAGAAGATTCAAAGAGAGTGAGATGCCAGCTCCTTTCATTCAGTCAGTAGCTTCAATCATTTCTGGTATATGAATAACATGATGTTTTTCAATGGCAAAAATCAATGAATATTGTAAATGCACAAACAGTAATTTCTCCGCATTGCAAGGTGCAATTCTGAAATTTTTTGCTTTTTCCTGCTCCTCTTAGCATGATAAAGAAGATTCAAAGAGAGTGAGATGCCAGCTCCTTTCATTCAGTCAGTAGCTTCAATCATTTCTGGACGTTTTTCAATGGCAAAAATCAATGAATATTGTAAATGCACAAACAGTAATTTCTCCGCATTGCAAGGTGCAATTCTGAAATTTTTTGCTTTTTCCTGCTCCTCTTAGCATGGTAAAGAAGACAAAGAGAGTGAGATGCCAGCTCCTTTCATTCAGTCAGTAGCTTCAATCATTTCTGGACGTTTTTCAACGGCAAAAATCAATGAATATTGTAGATGCACAAACAGTAATTTCTCCGCATTGAAGGTGCAATTCTGAAATTTTTTGCTTTTTCCTGCTCCTCTTAGCATGATAAAGAAGATTCAAAGAGAGTGAGATGCCAGCTCCTTTCATTCAGTCAGTAGCTTCAAACATTTCTGGTATATGAATAACATGATGTTTTTCAATGGCAAAAATCAATGAATATTGTAAATGCACAAACAGTAATTTCTCCGCATTGCAAGGTGCAATTCTGAAATTTTTTGCTTTTTCCTGCTCCTCTTAGCATGATAAAGAAGATTCAAAGAGAGTGAGATGAGAGCTCCTTTCATTCAGTCAGTAGCTTCAATCATTTCTGGACGTTTTTCAATGGCAAAAATCAATGAATATTGTAAATGCACAAACAGTAATTTCTCCGCATTGCAAGGTGCAATTCTGAAATTTTTTGCTTTTTCCTGCTCCTCTTAGCATGATAAAGAAGATTCAAAGAGAGTGAGATGCCAGCTCCTTTCATTCAGTCAGTAGCTTCAATCATTTCTGGACGTTTTTCAATGGCAAAAATCAATGAATATTGTAAATGCACAAACAGTAATTTCTCCGCATTGCAAGGTGCAATTCTGAAATTTTTTGCTTTTTCCTGCTCCTCTTAGCATGATAAAGAAGATTCAAAGAGAGTGAGATGCCAGCTCCTTTCATTCAGTCAGTAGCTTCAATCATTTCTGGTATATGAATAACATGATGTTTTTCAATGGCAAAAATCAATGAATATTGTAAATGCACAAACAGTAATTTCTCCGCATTGCAAGGTGCAATTCTGAAATTTTTTGCTTTTTCCTGCTCCTCTTAGCATGATAAAGAAGATTCAAAGAGAGTGAGATGCCAGCTCCTTTCATTCAGTCAGTAGCTTCAATCATTTCTGGACGTTTTTCAATGGCAAAAATCAATGAATATTGTAAATGCACAAACAGTAATTTCTCCGCATTGCAAGGTGCAATTCTGAAATTTTTTGCTTTTTCCTGCTCCTCTTAGCATGGTAAAGAAGACTCAAAGAGAGTGAGATGCCAGCTCCTTTCATTCAGTCAGTAGCTTCAATCATTTCTGGACGTTTTTCAACGGCAAAAATCAATGAATATTGTAGATGCACAAACAGTAATTTCTCCGCATTGCAAGGTGCAATTCTGAAATTTTTTGCTTTTTCCTGCTCCTCTTAGCATGATAAAGAAGATTCAAAGAGACTGAGATGCCAGCTCTTTTCATTCAGTCAGTAGCTTCAATCATTTCTGGACGTTTTTCAATGGCAAAAATCAATGAATATTGTAAATGCACAAACAGTAATTTCTCCGCATTGCAAGGTGCAATTCTGAAATTTTTTGCTTTTTCCTGCTCCTCTTAGCATGATAAAGAATATTCAAAGAGAGTGAGATGCCAGCTCCTTTCATTCAGTCAGTAGCTTCAATCATTTATGGATGTTTTTCAATGGCAAAAATCAATGAATATTGTAAATGCACAAACAGTAATTTCTCCGCATTGCAAGGTGCAATTCTGAAATTTTTTGCTTTTTCCTGCTCCTCTTAGCATGATAAAGAAGATTCAAAGAGAGTGAGATGCCAGCTCCTTTCATTCAGTCAGTAGCTTCAATCATTTCTGGACGTTTTTCAATGGCAAAAATCAATGAATATTGTAAATGCACAAACAGTAATTTCTCCGCATTGCAAGGTGCAATTCTGAAATTTTTTGCTTTTTCCTGCTCCTCTTAGCATGATAAAGAAGATTCAAAGAGAGTGAGATGCCAGCTCCTTTCATTCAGTCAGTAGCATCAAACATTTCTGGTATATGAATAACATGATGTTTTTCAATGGCAAAAATCAATGAATATTGTAAATGCACAAACAGTAATTTCTTCGCATTGCAAGGTGCAATTCTGAAATTTTTTGCTTTTTCCTGCTCCTCTTAGCATGATAAAGAAGATTCAAAGAGAGTGAGATGCCAGCTCCTTTCATTCAGTCAGTAGCTTCAAACATTTCTGGTATATGAATAACATGATGTTTTTCAATGGCGGCAAAAATCAATGAATATTGTAAATGCACAAACAGTAATTTCTCCGCATTGCAAGGTGCAATTCTGAAATTTTTTGCTTTTTCCTGCTCCTCTTAGCATGATAAAGAAGATTCAAAGAGAGTGAGATGCCAGCTCCTTTCATTCAGTCAGTAGCTTCAATCATTTCTGGACGTTTTTCAATGGCAAAAATCAATGAATATTGTAAATGCACAAACAGTAATTTCTCCGCATTGCAAGGTGCAATTCTGAAATTTTTTGCTTTTTCCTGCTCCTCTTAGCATGATAAAGAAGATTCAAAGAGAGTGAGATGCCAGCTCCTTTCATTCAGTCAGTAGCTTCAATCATTTCTGGACGTTTTTCAATGGCAAAAATCAATGAATATTGTAAATGCACAAACAGTAATTTCTCCGCATTGCAAGGTGCAATTCTGAAATTTTTTGCTTTTTCCTGCTCCTCTTAGTATGATAAAGAAGATTCAAAGAGAGTGAGATGCCAGCTCCTTTCATTCAGTCAGTAGCTTCAAACATTTCTGGTATATGAATAACATGATGTTTTTCAATGGCAAAAATCAATGAATATTGTAAATGCACAAACAGTAATTTCTCCGCATTGCAAGGTGCAATTCTGAAATTTTTTGCTTTTTCCTGCTCCTCTTAGCATGATAAAGAAGATTCAAAGAGAGTGAGATGCCAGCTCCTTTCATTCAGTCAGTAGCTTCAATCATTTCTGGTATATGAATAACATGATGTTTTTCAATGGCAAAAATTAATGAATATTGTAAATGCACAAACAGTAATTTCTCCGCATTGCAAGGTGCAATTCTGAAATTTTTTGCTTTTTCCTGCTCCTCTTAGCATGATAAAGAAGATTCAAAGAGAGTGAGATGCCAGCTCCTTTCATTCAGTCAGTAGCTTCAATCATTTCTGGACGTTTTTCAATGGCAAAAATCAATGAATATTGTAAATGCACAAACAGTAATTTCTCCGCATTGAAGGTGCAATTCTGAAATTTTTTGCTTTTTCCTGCTCCTCTTAGCATGATAAAGAAGATTCAAAGAGAGTGAGATGCCAGCTCCTTTCATTCAGTCAGTAGCTTCAAACATTTCTGGTATATGAAAAACATGTTTTTCAATGGCAAAAATCAATGAATATTGTAAATGCACAAACAGTAATATCTCCACATTGCACGGTGCAATTCTGAAATTTTTAGCTTTTTCCTGTTAATCCTAGCATGATAAAGAAGATTCAAAGAGAGTGAGATGCCAGCTCCTTTCATTCAGTCAGTAGCTTCAAACATTTCTGGTATATGAAAAACATGTTTTTCAATGGCAAAAATCAATGAATATTGTAAATGCACAAACAGTAATATCTCCACATTGCAAGGTGCAATTCTGAAATTTTTTGCTTTTTCCTGCTAATCCTAGCATGATAAAGAAGATTCAAAGAGAGTGAGATGCCAGCTCCTTTCATTCAGTCAGTAGCTTCAAACATTTCTGGTATATGAAAAACATGTTTTTCAATGGCAAAAATCAATGAATATTGTAAATGCACAAACAGTAATATCTCCACATTGCAAGGTGCAATTCTGAAATTTTTTGCTTTTTCCTGTTAATCCTAGCATGATAAAGAAGATTCAAAGAGAGTGAGATGCCAGCTCCTTTCATTCAGTCAGTAGCTTCAAACATTTCTGGTATATGAAAAACATGTTTTTCAATGGCAAAAATCAATGAATATTGTAAATGCACAAACAGTAATATCTCCACATTGCAAGGTGCAATTCTGAAATTTTTTGCTTTTTCCTGCTAATCCTAGCATGATAAAGAAGATTCAAAGAGAGTGAGATGCCAGCTCCTTTCATTCAGTCAGTAGCTTCAAACATTTCTGGTATATGAAAAACATGTTTTTCAATGGCAAAAATCAATGAATATTGTAAATGCACAAACAGTAATATCTCCACATTGCACGGTGCAATTCTGAAATTTTTAGCTTTTTCCTGTTAATCCTAGCATGATAAAGAAGATTCAAAGAGAGTGAGATGCCAGCTCCTTTCATTCAGTCAGTAGCTTCAAACATTTCTGGTATATGAATAACATGATGTTTTTCAATGGCGGCAAAAATCAATGAATATTGTAAATGCACAAACAGTAATTTCTCCGCATTGCAAGGTGCAATTCTGAAATTTTTTGCTTTTTCCTGCTCCTCTTAGCATGATAAAGAAGATTCAAAGAGAGTGAGATGCCAGCTCCTTTCATTCAGTCAGTAGCTTCAATCATTTCTGGACGTTTTTCAATGGCAAAAATCAATGAATATTGTAAATGCACAAACAGTAATTTCTCCGCATTGCAAGGTGCAATTCTGAAATTTTTTGCTTTTTCCTGCTCCTCTTAGCATGATAAAGAAGATTCAAAGAGAGTGAGATGCCAGCTCCTTTCATTCAGTCAGTAGCTTCAATCATTTCTGGACGTTTTTCAATGGCAAAAATCAATGAATATTGTAAATGCACAAACAGTAATTTCTCCGCATTGCAAGGTGCAATTCTGAAATTTTTTGCTTTTTCCTGCTCCTCTTAGTATGATAAAGAAGATTCAAAGAGAGTGAGATGCCAGCTCCTTTCATTCAGTCAGTAGCTTCAAACATTTCTGGTATATGAATAACATGATGTTTTTCAATGGCAAAAATCAATGAATATTGTAAATGCACAAACAGTAATTTCTCCGCATTGCAAGGTGCAATTCTGAAATTTTTTGCTTTTTCCTGCTCCTCTTAGCATGATAAAGAAGATTCAAAGAGAGTGAGATGCCAGCTCCTTTCATTCAGTCAGTAGCTTCAATCATTTCTGGTATATGAATAACATGATGTTTTTCAATGGCAAAAATTAATGAATATTGTAAATGCACAAACAGTAATTTCTCCGCATTGCAAGGTGCAATTCTGAAATTTTTTGCTTTTTCCTGCTCCTCTTAGCATGATAAAGAAGATTCAAAGAGAGTGAGATGCCAGCTCCTTTCATTCAGTCAGTAGCTTCAATCATTTCTGGACGTTTTTCAATGGCAAAAATCAATGAATATTGTAAATGCACAAACAGTAATTTCTCCGCATTGAAGGTGCAATTCTGAAATTTTTTGCTTTTTCCTGCTTCTCTTAGCATGATAAAGAAGATTCAAAGAGAGTGAGATGCCAGCTCCTTTCATTCAGTCAGTAGCTTCAAACATTTCTGGTATATGAAAAACATGTTTTTCAATGGCAAAAATCAATGAATATTGTAAATGCACAAACAGTAATATCTCCACATTGCACGGTGCAATTCTGAAATTTTTAGCTTTTTCCTGTTAATCCTAGCATGATAAAGAAGATTCAAAGAGAGTGAGATGCCAGCTCCTTTCATTCAGTCAGTAGCTTCAAACATTTCTGGTATATGAAAAACATGTTTTTCAATGGCAAAAATCAATGAATATTGTAAATGCACAAACAGTAATATCTCCACATTGCAAGGTGCAATTCTGAAATTTTTTGCTTTTTCCTGCTAATCCTAGCATGATAAAGAAGATTCAAAGAGAGTGAGATGCCAGCTCCTTTCATTCAGTCAGTAGCTTCAAACATTTCTGGTATATGAAAAACATGTTTTTCAATGGCAAAAATCAATGAATATTGTAAATGCACAAACAGTAATATCTCCACATTGCAAGGTGCAATTCTGAAATTTTTTGCTTTTTCCTGTTAATCCTAGCATGATAAAGAAGATTCAAAGAGAGTGAGATGCCAGCTCCTTTCATTCAGTCAGTAGCTTCAAACATTTCTGGTATATGAAAAACATGTTTTTCAATGGCAAAAATCAATGAATATTGTAAATGCACAAACAGTAATATCTCCACATTGCAAGGTGCAATTCTGAAATTTTTTGCTTTTTCCTGCTAATCCTAGCATGATAAAGAAGATTCAAAGAGAGTGAGATGCCAGCTCCTTTCATTCAGTCAGTAGCTTCAAACATTTCTGGTATATGAAAAACATGTTTTTCAATGGCAAAAATCAATGAATATTGTAAATGCACAAACAGTAATATCTCCACATTGCACGGTGCAATTCTGAAATTTTTAGCTTTTTCCTGTTAATCCTAGCATGATAAAGAAGATTCAAAGAGAGTGAGATGCCAGCTCCTTTCATTCAGTCAGTAGCTTCAAACATTTCTGGTATATGAAAAACATGTTTTTCAATGGCAAAAATCAATGAATATTGTAAATGCACAAACAGTAATATCTCCACATTGCAAGGTGCAATTCTGAAATTTTTTGCTTTTTCCTGTTAATCCTAGCATGATAAAGAAGATTCAAAGAGAGTGAGATGCCAGCTCCTTTCATTCAGTCAGTAGCTTCAAACATTTCTGGTATATGAAAAACATGTTTTTCAATGGCAAAAATCAATGAATATTGTAAATGCACAAACAGTAATATCTCCACATTGCAAGGTGCAATTCTGAAATTTTTTGCTTTTTCCTGCTAATCCTAGCATGATAAAGAAGATTCAAAGAGAGTGAGATGCCAGCTCCTTTCATTCAGTCAGTAGCTTCAAACATTTCTGGTATATGAAAAACATGTTTTTCAATGGCAAAAATCAATGAATATTGTAAATGCACAAACAGTAATATCTCCACATTGCACGGTGCAATTCTGAAATTTTTAGCTTTTTCCTGTTAATCCTAGCATGATAAAGAAGATTCAAAGAGAGTGAGATGCCAGCTCCTTTCATTCAGTCAGTAGCTTCAAACATTTCTGGTATATGAAAAACATGTTTTTCAATGGCAAAAATCAATGAATATTGTAAATGCACAAACAGTAATATCTCCACATTGCAAGGTGCAATTCTGAAATTTTTTGCTTTTTCCTGCTAATCCTAGCATGATAAAGAAGATTCAAAGAGAGTGAGATGCCAGCTCCTTTCATTCAGTCAGTAGCTTCAAACATTTCTGGTATATGAAAAACATGTTTTTCAATGGCAAAAATCAATGAATATTGTAAATGCACAAACAGTAATATCGCCACATTGCACGGTGCAATTCTGAAATTTTTATCTTTTTCCTGTTAATCCTAGCATGATAAAGAAGATTCAAAGAGAGTGAGATGCCAGCTCCTTTCATTCAGTCAGTAGCTTCAAACATTTCTGGTATATGAAAAACATGTTTTTCAATGGCAAAAATCAATGAATATTGTAAATGCACAAACAGTAATATCTCCACATTGCAAGGTGCAATTCTGAAATTTTTTGCTTTTTCCTGTTAATCCTAGCATGATAAAGAAGATTCAAAGAGAGTGAGATGCCAGCTCCTTTCATTCAGTCAGTAGCTTCAAACATTTCTGGTATATGAAAAACATGTTTTTCAATGGCAAAAATCAATGAATATTGTAAATGCACAAACAGTAATATCTCCACATTGCAAGGTGCAATTCTGAAATTTTTTGCTTTTTCCTGCTAATCCTAGCATGATAAAGAAGATTCAAAGAGAGTGAGATGCCAGCTCCTTTCATTCAGTCAGTAGCTTCAAACATTTCTGGTATATGAAAAACATGTTTTTCAATGGCAAAAATCAATGAATATTGTAAATGCACAAACAGTAATATCTCCACATTGCACGGTGCAATTCTGAAATTTTTAGCTTTTTCCTGTTAATCCTAGCATGATAAAGAAGATTCAAAGAGAGTGAGATGCCAGCTCCTTTCATTCAGTCAGTAGCTTCAAACATTTCTGGTATATGAAAAACATGTTTTTCAATGGCAAAAATCAATGAATATTGTAAATGCACAAACAGTAATATCTCCACATTGCAAGGTGCAATTCTGAAATTTTTTGCTTTTTCCTGCTAATCCTAGCATGATAAAGAAGATTCAAAGAGAGTGAGATGCCAGCTCCTTTCATTCAGTCAGTAGCTTCAAACATTTCTGGTATATGAAAAACATGTTTTTCAATGGCAAAAATCAATGAATATTGTAAATGCACAAACAGTAATATCTCCACATTGCACGGTGCAATTCTGAAATTTTTAGCTTTTTCCTGTTAATCCTAGCATGATAAAGAAGATTCAAAGAGAGTGAGATGCCAGCTCCTTTCATTCAGTCAGTAGCTTCAAACATTTCTGGTATATGAAAAACATGTTTTTCAATGGCAAAAATCAATGAATATTGTAAATGCACAAACAGTAATATCTCCACATTGCAAGGTGCAATTCTGAAATTTTTTGCTTTTTCCTGTTAATCCTAGCATGATAAAGAAGATTCAAAGAGAGTGAGATGCCAGCTCCTTTCATTCAGTCAGTAGCTTCAAACATTTCTGGTATATGAAAAACATGTTTTTCAATGGCAAAAATCAATGAATATTGTAAATGCACAAACAGTAATATCTCCACATTGCAAGGTGCAATTCTGAAATTTTTTGCTTTTTCCTGCTAATCCTAGCATGATAAAGAAGATTCAAAGAGAGTGAGATGCCAGCTCCTTTCATTCAGTCAGTAGCTTCAAACATTTCTGGTATATGAAAAACATGTATTTCAATGGCAAAAATCAATGAATATTGTAAATGCACAAACAGTAATATCTCCACATTGCACGGTGCAATTCTGAAATTTTTAGCTTTTTCCTGTTAATCCTAGCATGATAAAGAAGATTCAAAGAGAGTGAGATGCCAGCTCCTTTCATTCAGTCAGTAGCTTCAATCATTTCTGGACGTTTTTCAATGGCAAAAATCAATGAATATTGTAAATGCACAAACAGTAATTTCTCCGCATTGCAAGGTGCAATTCTGAAATTTTTTGCTTTTTCCTGCTCCTCTTAGTATGATAAAGAAGATTCAAAGAGAGTGAGATGCCAGCTCCTTTCATTCAGTCAGTAGCTTCAAACATTTCTGGTATATGAATAACATGATGTTTTTCAATGGCAAAAATCAATGAATATTGTAAATGCACAAACAGTAATTTCTCCGCATTGCAAGGTGCAATTCTGAAATTTTTTGCTTTTTCCTGCTCCTCTTAGCATGATAAAGAAGATTCAAAGAGAGTGAGATGCCAGCTCCTTTCATTCAGTCAGTAGCTTCAATCATTTCTGGTATATGAATAACATGATGTTTTTCAATGGCAAAAATTAATGAATATTGTAAATGCACAAACAGTAATTTCTCCGCATTGCAAGGTGCAATTCTGAAATTTTTTGCTTTTTCCTGCTCCTCTTAGCATGATAAAGAAGATTCAAAGAGAGTGAGATGCCAGCTCCTTTCATTCAGTCAGTAGCTTCAATCATTTCTGGACGTTTTTCAATGGCAAAAATCAATGAATATTGTAAATGCACAAACAGTAATTTCTCCGCATTGCAAGGTGCAATTCTGAAATTTTTTGCTTTTTCCTGCTCCTCTTAGTATGATAAAGAAGATTCAAAGAGAGTGAGATGCCAGCTCCTTTCATTCAGTCAGTAGCTTCAAACATTTCTGGTATATGAATAACATGATGTTTTTCAATGGCAAAAATCAATGAATATTGTAAATGCACAAACAGTAATTTCTCCGCATTGCAAGGTGCAATTCTGAAATTTTTTGCTTTTTCCTGCTCCTCTTAGCATGATAAAGAAGATTCAAAGAGAGTGAGATGCCAGCTCCTTTCATTCAGTCAGTAGCTTCAATCATTTCTGGTATATGAATAACATGATGTTTTTCAATGGCAAAAATTAATGAATATTGTAAATGCACAAACAGTAATTTCTCCGCATTGCAAGGTGCAATTCTGAAATTTTTTGCTTTTTCCTGCTCCTCTTAGCATGATAAAGAAGATTCAAAGAGAGTGAGATGCCAGCTCCTTTCATTCAGTCAGTAGCTTCAATCATTTCTGGACGTTTTTCAATGGCAAAAATCAATGAATATTGTAAATGCACAAACAGTAATTTCTCCGCATTGAAGGTGCAATTCTGAAATTTTTTGCTTTTTCCTGCTCCTCTTAGCATGATAAAGAAGATTCAAAGAGAGTGAGATGCCAGCTCCTTTCATTCAGTCAGTAGCTTCAAACATTTCTGGTATATGAAAAACATGTTTTTCAATGGCAAAAATCAATGAATATTGTAAATGCACAAACAGTAATATCTCCACATTGCACGGTGCAATTCTGAAATTTTTAGCTTTTTCCTGTTAATCCTAGCATGATAAAGAAGATTCAAAGAGAGTGAGATGCCAGCTCCTTTCATTCAGTCAGTAGCTTCAAACATTTCTGGTATATGAAAAACATGTTTTTCAATGGCAAAAATCAATGAATATTGTAAATGCACAAACAGTAATATCTCCACATTGCAAGGTGCAATTCTGAAATTTTTTGCTTTTTCCTGCTAATCCTAGCATGATAAAGAAGATTCAAAGAGAGTGAGATGCCAGCTCCTTTCATTCAGTCAGTAGCTTCAAACATTTCTGGTATATGAAAAACATGTTTTTCAATGGCAAAAATCAATGAATATTGTAAATGCACAAACAGTAATATCTCCACATTGCAAGGTGCAATTCTGAAATTTTTTGCTTTTTCCTGTTAATCCTAGCATGATAAAGAAGATTCAAAGAGAGTGAGATGCCAGCTCCTTTCATTCAGTCAGTAGCTTCAAACATTTCTGGTATATGAAAAACATGTTTTTCAATGGCAAAAATCAATGAATATTGTAAATGCACAAACAGTAATATCTCCACATTGCAAGGTGCAATTCTGAAATTTTTTGCTTTTTCCTGCTAATCCTAGCATGATAAAGAAGATTCAAAGAGAGTGAGATGCCAGCTCCTTTCATTCAGTCAGTAGCTTCAAACATTTCTGGTATATGAAAAACATGTTTTTCAATGGCAAAAATCAATGAATATTGTAAATGCACAAACAGTAATATCTCCACATTGCACGGTGCAATTCTGAAATTTTTAGCTTTTTCCTGTTAATCCTAGCATGATAAAGAAGATTCAAAGAGAGTGAGATGCCAGCTCCTTTCATTCAGTCAGTAGCTTCAAACATTTCTGGTATATGAATAACATGATGTTTTTCAATGGCGGCAAAAATCAATGAATATTGTAAATGCACAAACAGTAATTTCTCCGCATTGCAAGGTGCAATTCTGAAATTTTTTGCTTTTTCCTGCTCCTCTTAGCATGATAAAGAAGATTCAAAGAGAGTGAGATGCCAGCTCCTTTCATTCAGTCAGTAGCTTCAATCATTTCTGGACGTTTTTCAATGGCAAAAATCAATGAATATTGTAAATGCACAAACAGTAATTTCTCCGCATTGCAAGGTGCAATTCTGAAATTTTTTGCTTTTTCCTGCTCCTCTTAGCATGATAAAGAAGATTCAAAGAGAGTGAGATGCCAGCTCCTTTCATTCAGTCAGTAGCTTCAATCATTTCTGGACGTTTTTCAATGGCAAAAATCAATGAATATTGTAAATGCACAAACAGTAATTTCTCCGCATTGCAAGGTGCAATTCTGAAATTTTTTGCTTTTTCCTGCTCCTCTTAGTATGATAAAGAAGATTCAAAGAGAGTGAGATGCCAGCTCCTTTCATTCAGTCAGTAGCTTCAAACATTTCTGGTATATGAATAACATGATGTTTTTCAATGGCAAAAATCAATGAATATTGTAAATGCACAAACAGTAATTTCTCCGCATTGCAAGGTGCAATTCTGAAATTTTTTGCTTTTTCCTGCTCCTCTTAGCATGATAAAGAAGATTCAAAGAGAGTGAGATGCCAGCTCCTTTCATTCAGTCAGTAGCTTCAATCATTTCTGGTATATGAATAACATGATGTTTTTCAATGGCAAAAATTAATGAATATTGTAAATGCACAAACAGTAATTTCTCCGCATTGCAAGGTGCAATTCTGAAATTTTTTGCTTTTTCCTGCTCCTCTTAGCATGATAAAGAAGATTCAAAGAGAGTGAGATGCCAGCTCCTTTCATTCAGTCAGTAGCTTCAATCATTTCTGGACGTTTTTCAATGGCAAAAATCAATGAATATTGTAAATGCACAAACAGTAATTTCTCCGCATTGAAGGTGCAATTCTGAAATTTTTTGCTTTTTCCTGCTCCTCTTAGCATGATAAAGAAGATTCAAAGAGAGTGAGATGCCAGCTCCTTTCATTCAGTCAGTAGCTTCAAACATTTCTGGTATATGAAAAACATGTTTTTCAATGGCAAAAATCAATGAATATTGTAAATGCACAAACAGTAATATCTCCACATTGCACGGTGCAATTCTGAAATTTTTAGCTTTTTCCTGTTAATCCTAGCATGATAAAGAAGATTCAAAGAGAGTGAGATGCCAGCTCCTTTCATTCAGTCAGTAGCTTCAAACATTTCTGGTATATGAAAAACATGTTTTTCAATGGCAAAAATCAATGAATATTGTAAATGCACAAACAGTAATATCTCCACATTGCAAGGTGCAATTCTGAAATTTTTTGCTTTTTCCTGCTAATCCTAGCATGATAAAGAAGATTCAAAGAGAGTGAGATGCCAGCTCCTTTCATTCAGTCAGTAGCTTCAAACATTTCTGGTATATGAAAAACATGTTTTTCAATGGCAAAAATCAATGAATATTGCAAATGCACAAACAGTAATATCTCCACATTGCAAGGTGCAATTCTGAAATTTTTTGCTTTTTCCTGTTAATCCTAGCATGATAAAGAAGATTCAAAGAGAGTGAGATGCCAGCTCCTTTCATTCAGTCAGTAGCTTCAAACATTTCTGGTATATGAAAAACATGTTTTTCAATGGCAAAAATCAATGAATATTGTAAATGCACAAACAGTAATATCTCCACATTGCAAGGTGCAATTCTGAAATTTTTTGCTTTTTCCTGCTAATCCTAGCATGATAAAGAAGATTCAAAGAGAGTGAGATGCCAGCTCCTTTCATTCAGTCAGTAGCTTCAAACATTTCTGGTATATGAAAAACATGTTTTTCAATGGCAAAAATCAATGAATATTGTAAATGCACAAACAGTAATATCTCCACATTGCACGGTGCAATTCTGAAATTTTTAGCTTTTTCCTGTTAATCCTAGCATGATAAAGAAGATTCAAAGAGAGTGAGATGCCAGCTCCTTTCATTCAGTCAGTAGCTTCAAACATTTCTGGTATATGAAAAACATGTTTTTCAATGGCAAAAATCAATGAATATTGTAAATGCACAAACAGTAATATCTCCACATTGCAAGGTGCAATTCTGAAATTTTTTGCTTTTTCCTGTTAATCCTAGCATGATAAAGAAGATTCAAAGAGAGTGAGATGCCAGCTCCTTTCATTCAGTCAGTAGCTTCAAACATTTCTGGTATATGAAAAACATGTTTTTCAATGGCAAAAATCAATGAATATTGTAAATGCACAAACAGTAATATCTCCACATTGCAAGGTGCAATTCTGAAATTTTTTGCTTTTTCCTGCTAATCCTAGCATGATAAAGAAGATTCAAAGAGAGTGAGATGCCAGCTCCTTTCATTCAGTCAGTAGCTTCAAACATTTCTGGTATATGAAAAACATGTTTTTCAATGGCAAAAATCAATGAATATTGTAAATGCACAAACAGTAATATCTCCACATTGCACGGTGCAATTCTGAAATTTTTAGCTTTTTCCTGTTAATCCTAGCATGATAAAGAAGATTCAAAGAGAGTGAGATGCCAGCTCCTTTCATTCAGTCAGTAGCTTCAAACATTTCTGGTATATGAAAAACATGTTTTTCAATGGCAAAAATCAATGAATATTGTAAATGCACAAACAGTAATATCTCCACATTGCAAGGTGCAATTCTGAAATTTTTTGCTTTTTCCTGCTAATCCTAGCATGATAAAGAAGATTCAAAGAGAGTGAGATGCCAGCTCCTTTCATTCAGTCAGTAGCTTCAAACATTTCTGGTATATGAAAAACATGTTTTTCAATGGCAAAAATCAATGAATATTGTAAATGCACAAACAGTAATATCGCCACATTGCACGGTGCAATTCTGAAATTTTTATCTTTTTCCTGTTAATCCTAGCATGATAAAGAAGATTCAAAGAGAGTGAGATGCCAGCTCCTTTCATTCAGTCAGTAGCTTCAAACATTTCTGGTATATGAAAAACATGTTTTTCAATGGCAAAAATCAATGAATATTGTAAATGCACAAACAGTAATATCTCCACATTGCAAGGTGCAATTCTGAAATTTTTTGCTTTTTCCTGTTAATCCTAGCATGATAAAGAAGATTCAAAGAGAGTGAGATGCCAGCTCCTTTCATTCAGTCAGTAGCTTCAAACATTTCTGGTATATGAAAAACATGTTTTTCAATGGCAAAAATCAATGAATATTGTAAATGCACAAACAGTAATATCTCCACATTGCAAGGTGCAATTCTGAAATTTTTTGCTTTTTCCTGCTAATCCTAGCATGATAAAGAAGATTCAAAGAGAGTGAGATGCCAGCTCCTTTCATTCAGTCAGTAGCTTCAAACATTTCTGGTATATGAAAAACATGTTTTTCAATGGCAAAAATCAATGAATATTGTAAATGCACAAACAGTAATATCTCCACATTGCACGGTGCAATTCTGAAATTTTTAGCTTTTTCCTGTTAATCCTAGCATGATAAAGAAGATTCAAAGAGAGTGAGATGCCAGCTCCTTTCATTCAGTCAGTAGCTTCAAACATTTCTGGTATATGAAAAACATGTTTTTCAATGGCAAAAATCAATGAATATTGTAAATGCACAAACAGTAATATCTCCACATTGCAAGGTGCAATTCTGAAATTTTTTGCTTTTTCCTGCTAATCCTAGCATGATAAAGAAGATTCAAAGAGAGTGAGATGCCAGCTCCTTTCATTCAGTCAGTAGCTTCAAACATTTCTGGTATATGAAAAACATGTTTTTCAATGGCAAAAATCAATGAATATTGTAAATGCACAAACAGTAATATCTCCACATTGCACGGTGCAATTCTGAAATTTTTAGCTTTTTCCTGTTAATCCTAGCATGATAAAGAAGATTCAAAGAGAGTGAGATGCCAGCTCCTTTCATTCAGTCAGTAGCTTCAAACATTTCTGGTATATGAAAAACATGTTTTTCAATGGCAAAAATCAATGAATATTGTAAATGCACAAACAGTAATATCTCCACATTGCAAGGTGCAATTCTGAAATTTTTTGCTTTTTCCTGTTAATCCTAGCATGATAAAGAAGATTCAAAGAGAGTGAGATGCCAGCTCCTTTCATTCAGTCAGTAGCTTCAAACATTTCTGGTATATGAAAAACATGTTTTTCAATGGCAAAAATCAATGAATATTGTAAATGCACAAACAGTAATATCTCCACATTGCAAGGTGCAATTCTGAAATTTTTTGCTTTTTCCTGCTAATCCTAGCATGATAAAGAAGATTCAAAGAGAGTGAGATGCCAGCTCCTTTCATTCAGTCAGTAGCTTCAAACATTTCTGGTATATGAAAAACATGTATTTCAATGGCAAAAATC
Source organism: Phyllobates terribilis (assembly GCF_046119375.1). Classification (NCBI taxonomy): domain Eukaryota; kingdom Metazoa; phylum Chordata; class Amphibia; order Anura; family Dendrobatidae; genus Phyllobates; species Phyllobates terribilis. The sequence continues at coordinate 15,457 of NW_027363407.1, read as the reverse complement.
AATGAATATTGTAAATGCACAAACAGTAATATCTCCACATTGCACGGTGCAATTCTGAAATTTTTAGCTTTTTCCTGTTAATCCTAGCATGATAAAGAAGATTCAAAGAGAGTGAGATGCCAGCTCCTTTCATTCAGTCAGTAGCTTCAATCATTTCTGGACGTTTTTCAATGGCAAAAATCAATGAATATTGTAAATGCACAAACAGTAATTTCTCCGCATTGCAAGGTGCAATTCTGAAATTTTTTGCTTTTTCCTGCTCCTCTTAGTATGATAAAGAAGATTCAAAGAGAGTGAGATGCCAGCTCCTTTCATTCAGTCAGTAGCTTCAAACATTTCTGGTATATGAATAACATGATGTTTTTCAATGGCAAAAATCAATGAATATTGTAAATGCACAAACAGTAATTTCTCCGCATTGCAAGGTGCAATTCTGAAATTTTTTGCTTTTTCCTGCTCCTCTTAGCATGATAAAGAAGATTCAAAGAGAGTGAGATGCCAGCTCCTTTCATTCAGTCAGTAGCTTCAATCATTTCTGGTATATGAATAACATGATGTTTTTCAATGGCAAAAATTAATGAATATTGTAAATGCACAAACAGTAATTTCTCCGCATTGCAAGGTGCAATTCTGAAATGTTTTGCTTTTTCCTGCTCCTCTTAGCATGATAAAGAAGATTCAAAGAGAGTGAGATGCCAGCTCCTTTCATTCAGTCAGTAGCTTCAATCATTTCTGGACGTTTTTCAATGGCAAAAATCAATGAATATTGTAAATGCACAAACAGTAATTTCTCCGCATTGAAGGTGCAATTCTGAAATTTTTTGCTTTTTCCTGCTCCTCTTAGCATGATAAAGAAGATTCAAAGAGAGTGAGATGCCAGCTCCTTTCATTCAGTCAGTAGCTTCAAACATTTCTGGTATATGAAAAACATGTTTTTCAATGGCAAAAATCAATGAATATTGTAAATGCACAAACAGTAATATCTCCACATTGCACGGTGCAATTCTGAAATTTTTAGCTTTTTCCTGTTAATCCTAGCATGATAAAGAAGATTCAAAGAGAGTGAGATGCCAGCTCCTTTCATTCAGTCAGTAGCTTCAAACATTTCTGGTATATGAAAAACATGTTTTTCAATGGCAAAAATCAATGAATATTGTAAATGCACAAACAGTAATATCTCCACATTGCAAGGTGCAATTCTGAAATTTTTTGCTTTTTCCTGCTAATCCTAGCATGATAAAGAAGATTCAAAGAGAGTGAGATGCCAGCTCCTTTCATTCAGTCAGTAGCTTCAAACATTTCTGGTATATGAAAAACATGTTTTTCAATGGCAAAAATCAATGAATATTGTAAATGCACAAACAGTAATATCTCCACATTGCAAGGTGCAATTCTGAAATTTTTTGCTTTTTCCTGTTAATCCTAGCATGATAAAGAAGATTCAAAGAGAGTGAGATGCCAGCTCCTTTCATTCAGTCAGTAGCTTCAAACATTTCTGGTATATGAAAAACGTTTTTCAATGGCAAAAATCAATGAATATTGTAAATGCACAAACAGTAATATCTCCACATTGCAAGGTGCAATTCTGAAATTTTTTGCTTTTTCCTGCTAATCCTAGCATGATAAAGAAGATTCAAAGAGAGTGAGATGCCAGCTCCTTTCATTCAGTCAGTAGCTTCAAACATTTCTGGTATATGAAAAACATGTTTTTCAATGGCAAAAATCAATGAATATTGTAAATGCACAAACAGTAATATCTCCACATTGCACGGTGCAATTCTGAAATTTTTAGCTTTTTCCTGTTAATCCTAGCATGATAAAGAAGATTCAAAGAGAGTGAGATGCCAGCTCCTTTCATTCAGTCAGTAGCTTCAAACATTTCTGGTATATGAAAAACATGTTTTTCAATGGCAAAAATCAATGAATATTGTAAATGCACAAACAGTAATATCTCCACATTGCAAGGTGCAATTCTGAAATTTTTTGCTTTTTCCTGTTAATCCTAGCATGATAAAGAAGATTCAAAGAGAGTGAGATGCCAGCTCCTTTCATTCAGTCAGTAGCTTCAAACATTTCTGGTATATGAAAAACATGTTTTTCAATGGCAAAAATCAATGAATATTGTAAATGCACAAACAGTAATATCTCCACATTGCAAGGTGCAATTCTGAAATTTTTTGCTTTTTCCTGCTAATCCTAGCATGATAAAGAAGATTCAAAGAGAGTGAGATGCCAGCTCCTTTCATTCAGTCAGTAGCTTCAAACATTTCTGGTATATGAAAAACATGTTTTTCAATGGCAAAAATCAATGAATATTGTAAATGCACAAACAGTAATATCTCCACATTGCACGGTGCAATTCTGAAATTTTTAGCTTTTTCCTGTTAATCCTAGCATGATAAAGAAGATTCAAAGAGAGTGAGATGCCAGCTCCTTTCATTCAGTCAGTAGCTTCAAACATTTCTGGTATATGAAAAACATGTTTTTCAATGGCAAAAATCAATGAATATTGTAAATGCACAAACAGTAATATCTCCACATTGCAAGGTGCAATTCTGAAATTTTTTGCTTTTTCCTGCTAATCCTAGCATGATAAAGAAGATTCAAAGAGAGTGAGATGCCAGCTCCTTTCATTCAGTCAGTAGCTTCAAACATTTCTGGTATATGAAAAACCTGTTTTTCAATGGCAAAAATCAATGAATATTGTAAATGCACAAACAGTAATATCGCCACATTGCACGGTGCAATTCTGAAATTTTTATCTTTTTCCTGTTAATCCTAGCATGATAAAGAAGATTCAAAGAGAGTGAGATGCCAGCTCCTTTCATTCAGTCAGTAGCTTCAAACATTTCTGGTATATGAAAAACATGTTTTTCAATGGCAAAAATCAATGAATATTGTAAATGCACAAACAGTAATATCTCCACATTGCAAGGTGCAATTCTGAAATTTTTTGCTTTTTCCTGTTAATCCTAGCATGATAAAGAAGATTCAAAGAGAGTGAGATGCCAGCTCCTTTCATTCAGTCAGTAGCTTCAAACATTTCTGGTATATGAAAAACATGTTTTTCAATGGCAAAAATCAATGAATATTGTAAATGCACAAACAGTAATATCTCCACATTGCAAGGTGCAATTCTGAAATTTTTTGCTTTTTCCTGCTAATCCTAGCATGATAAAGAAGATTCAAAGAGAGTGAGATGCCAGCTCCTTTCATTCAGTCAGTAGCTTCAAACATTTCTGGTATATGAAAAACATGTTTTTCAATGGCAAAAATCAATGAATATTGTAAATGCACAAACAGTAATATCTCCACATTGCACGGTGCAATTCTGAAATTTTTAGCTTTTTCCTGTTAATCCTAGCATGATAAAGAAGATTCAAAGAGAGTGAGATGCCAGCTCCTTTCATTCAGTCAGTAGCTTCAAACATTTCTGGTATATGAAAAACATGTTTTTCAATGGCAAAAATCAATGAATATTGTAAATGCACAAACAGTAATATCTCCACATTGCAAGGTGCAATTCTGAAATTTTTTGCTTTTTCCTGCTAATCCTAGCATGATAAAGAAGATTCAAAGAGAGTGAGATGCCAGCTCCTTTCATTCAGTCAGTAGCTTCAAACATTTCTGGTATATGAAAAACATGTTTTTCAATGGCAAAAATCAATGAATATTGTAAATGCACAAACAGTAATATCTCCACATTGCACGGTGCAATTCTGAAATTTTTAGCTTTTTCCTGTTAATCCTAGCATGATAAAGAAGATTCAAAGAGAGTGAGATGCCAGCTCCTTTCATTCAGTCAGTAGCTTCAAACATTTCTGGTATATGAAAAACATGTTTTTCAATGGCAAAAATCAATGAATATTGTAAATGCACAAACAGTAATATCTCCACATTGCAAGGTGCAATTCTGAAATTTTTTGCTTTTTCCTGTTAATCCTAGCATGATAAAGAAGATTCAAAGAGAGTGAGATGCCAGCTCCTTTCATTCAGTCAGTAGCTTCAAACATTTCTGGTATATGAAAAACATGTTTTTCAATGGCAAAAATCAATGAATATTGTAAATGCACAAACAGTAATATCTCCACATTGCAAGGTGCAATTCTGAAATTTTTTGCTTTTTCCTGCTAATCCTAGCATGATAAAGAAGATTCAAAGAGAGTGAGATGCCAGCTCCTTTCATTCAGTCAGTAGCTTCAAACATTTCTGGTATATGAAAAACATGTTTTTCAATGGCAAAAATCAATGAATATTGTAAATGCACAAACAGTAATATCTCCACATTGCAAGGTGCAATTCTGAAGTTTTTTGCTTTTTCCTGTTAATCCTAGCATGATAAAGAAGATTCAAAGAGAGTGAGATGCCAGCTCCTTTCATTCAGTCAGTAGCTTCAAACATTTCTGGTATATGAAAAACATGTTTTTCAAAGGCAAAAATCAATGAATATTGTAAATGCACAAACAGTAATATCTCCACATTGCAAGGTGCAATTCTGAAATTTTTTGCTTTTTCCTGCTAATCCTAGCATGATAAAGAAGATTCAAAGAGAGTGAGATGCCAGCTCCTTTCATTCAGTCAGTAGCTTCAAACATTTCTGGTATATGAAAAACATGTTTTTCAATGGCAAAAATCAATGAATATTGTAAATGCACAAACAGTAATATCTCCACATTGCAAGGTGCAATTCTGAAATTTTTTGCTTTTTCCTGCTAATCCTAGCATGATAAAGAAGATTCAAAGAGAGTGAGATGCCAGCTCCTTTCATTCAGTCAGTAGCTTCAAACATTTCTGGTATATGAAAAACATGTTTTTCAATGGCAAAAATCAATGAATATTGTAAATGCACAAACAGTAATATCGCCACATTGCACGGTGCAATTCTGAAATTTTTAGCTTTTTCCTGTTAATCCTAGCATGATAAAGAAGATTCAAAGAGAGTGAGATGCCAGCTCCTTTCATTCAGTCAGTAGCTTCAAACATTTCTGGTATATGAAAAACATGTTTTTCAATGGCAAAAATCAATGAATATTGTAAATGCACAAACAGTAATATCTCCACATTGCAAGGTGCAATTCTGAAATTTTTTGCTTTTTCCTGCTAATCCTAGCATGATAAAGAAGATTCAAAGAGAGTGAGATGCCAGCTCCTTTCATTCAGTCAGTAGCTTCAAACATTTCTGGTATATGAAAAACATGTTTTTCAATGGCAAAAATCAATGAATATTGTAAATGCACAAACAGTAATATCTCCACATTGCACGGTGCAATTCTGAAATTTTTAGCTTTTTCCTGTTAATCCTAGCATGATAAAGAAGATTCAAAGAGAGTGAGATGCCAGCTCCTTTCATTCAGTCAGTAGCTTCAAACATTTCTGGTATATGAAAAACATGTTTTTCAATGGCAAAAATCAATGAATATTGTAAATGCACAAACAGTAATATCTCCACATTGCAAGGTGCAATTCTGAAATTTTTTGCTTTTTCCTGCTAATCCTAGCATGATAAAGAAGATTCAAAGAGAGTGAGATGCCAGCTCCTTTCATTCAGTCAGTAGCTTCAAACATTTCTGGTATATGAAAAACATGTTTTTCAATGGCAAAAATCAATGAATATTGTAAATGCACAAACAGTAATATCTCCACATTGCACGGTGCAATTCTGAAATTTTTAGCTTTTTCCTGTTAATCCTAGCATGATAAAGAAGATTCAAAGAGAGTGAGATGCCAGCTCCTTTCATTCAGTCAGTAGCTTCAAACATTTCTGGTATATGAAAAACATGTTTTTCAATGGCAAAAATCAATGAATATTGTAAATGCACAAACAGTAATATCTCCACATTGCAAGGTGCAATTCTGAAATTTTTTGCTTTTTCCTGTTAATCCTAGCATGATAAAGAAGATTCAAAGAGAGTGAGATGCCAGCTCCTTTCATTCAGTCAGTAGCTTCAAACATTTCTGGTATATGAAAAACATGTTTTTCAATGGCAAAAATCAATGAATATTGTAAATGCACAAACAGTAATATCTCCACATTGCAAGGTGCAATTCTGAAATTTTTTGCTTTTTCCTGCTAATCCTAGCATGATAAAGAAGATTCAAAGAGAGTGAGATGCCAGCTCCTTTCATTCAGTCAGTAGCTTCAAACATTTCTGGTATATGAAAAACATGTTTTTCAATGGCAAAAATCAATGAATATTGTAAATGCACAAACAGTAATATCTCCACATTGCACGGTGCAATTCTGAAATTTTTAGCTTTTTCCTGTTAATCCTAGCATGATAAAGAAGATTCAAAGAGAGTGAGATGCCAGCTCCTTTCATTCAGTCAGTAGCTTCAAACATTTCTGGTATATGAAAAACATGTTTTTCAATGGCAAAAATCAATGAATATTGTAAATGCACAAACAGTAATATCTCCACATTGCAAGGTGCAATTCTGAAATTTTTTGCTTTTTCCTGCTAATCCTAGCATGATAAAGAAGATTCAAAGAGAGTGAGATGCCAGCTCCTTTCATTCAGTCAGTAGCTTCAAACATTTCTGGTATATGAAAAACATGTTTTTCAATGGCAAAAATCAATGAATATTGTAAATGCACAAACAGTAATATCTCCACATTGCAAGGTGCAATTCTGAAGTTTTTTGCTTTTTCCTGTTAATCCTAGCATGATAAAGAAGATTCAAAGAGAGTGAGATGCCAGCTCCTTTCATTCAGTCAGTAGCTTCAAACATTTCTGGTATATGAAAAACATGTTTTTCAATGGCAAAAATCAATGAATATTGTAAATGCACAAACAGTAATATCTCCACATTGCAAGGTGCAATTCTGAAATTTTTTGCTTTTTCCTGCTAATCCTAGCATGATAAAGAAGATTCAAAGAGAGTGAGATGCCAGCTCCTTTCATTCAGTCAGTAGCTTCAAACATTTCTGGTATATGAAAAACATGTTTTTCAATGGCAAAAATCAATGAATATTGTAAATGCACAAACAGTAATATCTCCACATTGCACGGTGCAATTCTGAAATTTTTAGCTTTTTCCTGTTAATTCTAGCATGATAAAGAAGATTCAAAGAGAGTGAGATGCCAGCTCCTTTCATTCAGTCAGTAGCTTCAAACATTTCTGGTATATGAAAAACATGTTTTTCAATGGCAAAAATCAATGAATATTGTAAATGCACAAACAGTAATATCTCCACATTGCAAGGTGCAATTCTGAAATTTTTTGCTTTTTCCTGCTAATCCTAGCATGATAAAGAAGATTCAAAGAGAGTGAGATGCCAGCTCCTTTCATTCAGTCAGTAGCTTCAAACATTTCTGGTATATGAAAAACATGTTTTTCAATGGCAAAAATCAATGAATATTGTAAATGCACAAACAGTAATATCTCCACATTGCACGGTGCAATTCTGAAATTTTTAGCTTTTTCCTGTTAATCCTAGCATGATAAAGAAGATTCAAAGAGAGTGAGATGCCAGCTCCTTTCATTCAGTCAGTAGCTTCAAACATTTCTGGTATATGAAAAACATGTTTTTCAATGGCAAAAATCAATGAATATTGTAAATGCACAAACAGTAATATCTCCACATTGCAAGGTGCAATTCTGAAATTTTTTGCTTTTTCCTGTTAATCCTAGCATGATAAAGAAGATTCAAAGAGAGTGAGATGCCAGCTCCTTTCATTCAGTCAGTAGCTTCAAACATTTCTGGTATATGAAAAACATGTTTTTCAATGGCAAAAATCAATGAATATTGTAAATGCACAAACAGTAATATCTCCACATTGCAAGGTGCAATTCTGAAATTTTTGCTTTTTCCTGCTAATCCTAGCATGATAAAGAAGATTCAAAGAGAGTGAGATGCCAGCTCCTTTCATTCAGTCAGTAGCTTCAAACATTTCTGGTATATGAAAAACATGTTTTTCAATGGCAAAAATCAATGAATATTGTAAATGCACAAACAGTAATATCTCCACATTGCACGGTGCAATTCTGAAATTTTTAGCTTTTTCCTGTTAATCCTAGCATGATAAAGAAGATTCAAAGAGAGTGAGATGCCAGCTCCTTTCATTCAGTCAGTAGCTTCAAACATTTCTGGTATATGAAAAACATGTTTTTCAATGGCAAAAATCAATGAATATTGTAAATGCACAAACAGTAATATCTCCACATTGCAAGGTGCAATTCTGAAATTTTTTGCTTTTTCCTGCTAATCCTAGCATGATAAAGAAGATTCAAAGAGAGTGAGATGCCAGCTCCTTTCATTCAGTCAGTAGCTTCAAACATTTCTGGTATATGAAAAACATGTTTTTCAATGGCAAAAATCAATGAATATTGTAAATGCACAAACAGTAATATCTCCACATTGCAAGGTGCAATTCTGAAGTTTTTTGCTTTTTCCTGTTAATCCTAGCATGATAAAGAAGATTCAAAGAGAGTGAGATGCCAGCTCCTTTCATTCAGTCAGTAGCTTCAAACATTTCTGGTATATGAAAAACATGTTTTTCAATGGCAAAAATCAATGAATATTGTAAATGCACAAACAGTAATATCTCCACATTGCAAGGTGCAATTCTGAAATTTTTTGCTTTTTCCTGCTAATCCTAGCATGATAAAGAAGATTCAAAGAGAGTGAGATGCCAGCTCCTTTCATTCAGTCAGTAGCTTCAAACATTTCTGGTATATGAAAAACATGTTTTTCAATGGCAAAAATCAATGAATATTGTAAATGCACAAACAGTAATATCTCCACATTGCAAGGTGCAATTCTGAAATTTTTTGCTTTTTCCTGCTAATCCTAGCATGATAAAGAAGATTCAAAGAGAGTGAGATGCCAGCTCCTTTCATTCAGTCAGTAGCTTCAAACATTTCTGGTATATGAAAAACATGTTTTTCAATGGCAAAAATCAATGAATATTGTAAATGCACAAACAGTAATATCGCCACATTGCACGGTGCAATTCTGAAATTTTTAGCTTTTTCCTGTTAATCCTAGCATGATAAAGAAGATTCAAAGAGAGTGAGATGCCAGCTCCTTTCATTCAGTCAGTAGCTTCAAACATTTCTGGTATATGAAAAACATGTTTTCAATGGCAAAAATCAATGAATATTGTAAATGCACAAACAGTAATATCTCCATATTGCAAGGTGCAATTCTGAAATTTTTTGCTTTTTCCTGTTAATCCTAGCATGATAAAGAAGATTCAAAGAGAGTGAGATGCCAGCTCCTTTCATTCAGTCAGTAGCTTCAAACATTTCTGGTATATGAAAAACATGTTTTTCAATGGCAAAAATCAATGAATATTGTAAATGCACAAACAGTAATATCTCCACATTGCAAGGTGCAATTCTGAAATTTTTTGCTTTTTCCTGCTAATCCTAGCATGATAAAGAAGATTCAAAGAGAGTGAGATGCCAGCTCCTTTCATTCAGTCAGTAGCTTCAAACATTTCTGGTATATGAAAAACATGTTTTTCAATGGCAAAAATCAATGAATATTGTAAATGCACAAACAGTAATATCTCCACATTGCACGGTGCAATTCTGAAATTTTTAGCTTTTTCCTGTTAATCCTAGCATGATAAAGAAGATTCAAAGAGAGTGAGATGCCAGCTCCTTTCATTCAGTCAGTAGCTTCAAACATTTCTGGTATATGAAAAACATGTTTTTCAATGGCAAAAATCAATGAATATTGTAAATGCACAAACAGTAATATCTCCACATTGCAAGGTGCAATTCTGAAATTTTTTGCTTTTTCCTGCTAATCCTAGCATGATAAAGAAGATTCAAAGAGAGTGAGATGCCAGCTCCTTTCATTCAGTCAGTAGCTTCAAACATTTCTGGTATATGAAAAACATGTTTTTCAATGGCAAAAATCAATGAATATTGTAAATGCACAAACAGTAATATCTCCACATTGCACGGTGCAATTCTGAAATTTTAGCTTTTTCCTGTTAATCCTAGCATGATAAAGAAGATTCAAAGAGAGTGAGATGCCAGCTCCTTTCATTCAGTCAGTAGCTTCAAACATTTCTGGTATATGAAAAACATGTTTTTCAATGGCAAAAATCAATGAATATTGTAAATGCACAAACAGTAATATCTCCACATTGCAAGGTGCAATTCTGAAATTTTTTGCTTTTTCCTGTTAATCCTAGCATGATAAAGAAGATTCAAAGAGAGTGAGATGCCAGCTCCTTTCATTCAGTCAGTAGCTTCAAACATTTCTGGTATATGAAAAACATGTTTTTCAATGGCAAAAATCAATGAATATTGTAAATGCACAAACAGTAATATCTCCACATTGCAAGGTGCAATTCTGAAATTTTTTGCTTTTTCCTGCTAATCCTAGCATGATAAAGAAGATTCAAAGAGAGTGAGATGCCAGCTCCTTTCATTCAGTCAGTAGCTTCAAACATTTCTGGTATATGAAAAACATGTTTTTCAATGGCAAAAATCAATGAATATTGTAAATGCACAAACAGTAATATCTCCACATTGCACGGTGCAATTCTGAAATTTTTAGCTTTTTCCTGTTAATCCTAGCATGATAAAGAAGATTCAAAGAGAGTGAGATGCCAGCTCCTTTCATTCAGTCAGTAGCTTCAAACATTTCTGGTATATGAAAAACATGTTTTTCAATGGCAAAAATCAATGAATATTGTAAATGCACAAACAGTAATATCTCCACATTGCAAGGTGCAATTCTGAAATTTTTTGCTTTTTCCTGCTAATCCTAGCATGATAAAGAAGATTCAAAGAGAGTGAGATGCCAGCTCCTTTCATTCAGTCAGTAGCTTCAAACATTTCTGGTATATGAAAAACATGTTTTTCAATGGCAAAAATCAATGAATATTGTAAATGCACAAACAGTAATATCTCCACATTGCAAGGTGCAATTCTGAAATTTTTTGCTTTTTCCTGTTAATCCTAGCATGATAAAGAAGATTCAAAGAGAGTGAGATGCCAGCTCCTTTCATTCAGTCAGTAGCTTCAAACATTTCTGGTATATGAAAAACATGTTTTTCAATGGCAAAAATCAATGAATATTGTAAATGCACAAACAGTAATATCTCCACATTGCAAGGTGCAATTCTGAAATTTTTTGCTTTTTCCTGCTAATCCTAGCATGATAAAGAAGATTCAAAGAGAGTGAGATGCCAGCTCCTTTCATTCAGTCAGTAGCTTCAAACATTTCTGGTATATGAAAAACATGTTTTTCAATGGCAAAAATCAATGAATATTGTAAATGCACAAACAGTAATATCTCCACATTGCACGGTGCAATTCTGAAATTTTTAGCTTTTTCTGTTAATTCTAGCATGATAAAGAAGATTCAAAGAGAGTGAGATGCCAGCTCCTTTCATTCAGTCAGTAGCTTCAAACATTTCTGCTATATGAAAAACATGTTTTTCAATGGCAAAAATCAATGAATATTGTAAATGCACAAACAGTAATATCTCCACATTGCAAGGTGCAATTCTGAAATTTTTTGCTTTTTCCTGCTAATCCTAGCATGATAAAGAAGATTCAAAGAGAGTGAGATGCCAGCTCCTTTCATTCAGTCAGTAGCTTCAAACATTTCTGGTATATGAAAAACATGTTTTTCAATGGCAAAAATCAATGAATATTGTAAATGCACAAACAGTAATATCTCAACATTGCACGGTGCAATTCTGAAATTTTTAGCTTTTTCCTGTTAATCCTAGCATGATAAAGAAGATTCAAAGAGAGTGAGATGCCAGCTCCTTTCATTCAGTCAGTAGCTTCAAACATTTCTGGTATATGAAAAACATGTTTTTCAATGGCAAAAATCAATGAATATTGTAAATGCACAAACAGTAATATCTCCACATTGCAAGGTGCAATTCTGAAATTTTTTGCTTTTTCCTGCTAATCCTAGCATGATAAAGAAGATTCAAAGAGAGTGAGATGCCAGCTCCTTTCATTCAGTCAGTAGCTTCAACATTTCTGGTATATGAAAAACATGTTTTTCAATGGCAAAAATCAATGAATATTGTAATGCACAAACAGTAATATCTCCACATTGCACGGTGCAATTCTGAAATTTTTAGCTTTTTCCTGTTAATCCTAGCATGATAAAGAAGATTCAAAGAGAGTGAGATGCCAGCTCCTTTCATTCAGTCAGTAGCTTCAAACATTTCTGGTATATGAAAAACATGTTTTTCAATGGCAAAAATCAATGAATATTGTAAATGCACAAACAGTAATATCTCCACATTGCAAGGTGCAATTCTGAAATTTTTTGCTTTTTCCTGCTAATCCTAGCATGATAAAGAAGATTCAAAGAGAGTGAGATGCCAGCTCCTTTCATTCAGTCAGTAGCTTCAAACATTTCTGGTATATGAAAAACATGTTTTTCAATGGCAAAAATCAATGAATATTGTAAATGCACAAACAGTAATATCTCCACATTGCAAGGTGCAATTCTGAAATTTTTAGCTTTTTCCTGTTAATCCTAGCATGATAAAGAAGATTCAAAGAGAGTGAGATGCCAGCTCCTTTCATTCAGTCAGTAGCTTCAAACATTTCTGGTATATGAAAAACATGTTTTTCAATGGCAAAAATCAATGAATATTGTAAATGCACAAACAGTAATATCTCCACATTGCAAGGTGCAATTCTGAAATTTTTTGCTTTTTCCTGTTAATCCTAGCATGATAAAGAAGATTCAAAGAGAGTGAGATGCCAGCTCCTTTCATTCAGTCAGTAGCTTCAAACATTTCTGGTATATGAAAAACATGTTTTTCATGGCAAAAATCAATGAATATTGTAAATGCACAAACAGTAATATCTCCACATTGCAAGGTGCAATTCTGAAATTTTTTGCTTTTTCCTGCTAATCCTAGCATGATAAAGAAGATTCAAAGAGAGTGAGATGCCAGCTCCTTTCATTCAGTCAGTAGCTTCAAACATTTCTGGTATATGAAAAACATGTTTTTCAATGGCAAAAATCAATGAATATTGTAAATGCACAAACAGTAATATCTCCACATTGCACGGTGCAATTCTGAAATTTTTAGCTTTTTCCTGTTAATCCTAGCATGATAAAGAAGATTCAAAGAGAGTGAGATGCCAGCTCCTTTCATTCAGTCAGTAGCTTCAAACATTTCTGGTATATGAAAAACATGTTTTTCAATGGCAAAAATCAATGAATATTGTAAATGCACAAACAGTAATATCTCCACATTGCAAGGTGCAATTCTGAAATTTTTGCTTTTTCCTGCTAATCCTAGCATGATAAAGAAGATTCAAAGAGAGTGAGATGCCAGCTCCTTTCATTCAGTCAGTAGCTTCAAACATTTCTGGTATATGAAAAACATGTTTTTCAATGGCAAAAATCAATGAATATTGTAAATGCACAAACAGTAATATCTCCACATTGCAAGGTGCAATTCTGAAATTTTTTGCTTTTTCCTGTTAATCCTAGCATGATAAAGAAGATTCAAAGAGAGTGAGATGCCAGCTCCTTTCATTCAGTCAGTAGCTTCAAACATTTCTGGTATATGAAAAACATGTTTTTCAATGGCAAAAATCAATGAATATTGTAAATGCACAAACAGTAATATCTCCACATTGCAAGGTGCAATTCTGAAATTTTTTGCTTTTTCCTGCTAATCCTAGCATGATAAAGAAGATTCAAAGAGAGTGAGATGCCAGCTCCTTTCATTCAGTCAGTAGCTTCAAACATTTCTGGTATATGAAAAACATGTTTTTCAATGGCAAAAATCAATGAATATTGTAAATGCACAAACAGTAATATCTCCACATTGCACGGTGCAATTCTGAATTTTTAGCTTTTTCCTGTTAATCCTAGCATGATAAAGAAGATTCAAAGAGAGTGAGATGCCAGCTCCTTTCATTCAGTCAGTAGCTTCAAACATTTCTGGTATATGAAAAACATGTTTTTCAATGGCAAAAATCAATGAATATTGTAAATGCACAAACAGTAATATCTCCACATTGCAAGGTGCAATTCTGAAATTTTTTGCTTTTTCCTGTTAATCCTAGCATGATAAAGAAGATTCAAAGAGAGTGAGATGCCAGCTCCTTTCATTCAGTCAGTAGCTTCAAACATTTCTGGTATATGAAAAACATGTTTTTCAATGGCAAAAATCAATGAATATTGTAAATGCACAAACAGTAATATCTCCACATTGCAAGGTGCAATTCTGAAATTTTTTTGCTTTTTCCTGCTAATCCTAGCATGATAAAGAAGATTCAAAGAGAGTGAGATGCCAGCTCCTTTCATTCAGTCAGTAGCTTCAAACATTTCTGGTATATGAAAAACATGTTTTTCAATGGCAAAAATCAATGAATATTGTAAATGCACAAACAGTAATATCTCCACATTGCACGGTGCAATTCTGAAAATTTTTAGCTTTTTCCTGTTAATCCTAGCATGATAAAGAAGATTCAAAGAGAGTGAGATGCCAGCTCCTTTCATTCAGTCAGTAGCTTCAACATTTCTGGTATATGAAAAACATGTTTTTCAATGGCAAAAATCAATGAATATTGTAAATGCACAAACAGTAATATCTCCACATTGCAAGGTGCAATTCTGAAATTTTTTGCTTTTCCTGCTAATCCTAGCATGATAAAGAAGATTCAAAGAGAGTGAGATGCCAGCTCCTTTCATTCAGTCAGTAGCTTCAAACTTTCTGGTATATGAAAAACATGTTTTCAATGGCAAAAATCAATGAATATTGTAAATGCACAAACAGTAATATCTCCACATTGCAAGGTGCAATTCTGGATTTTTTGCTTTTTCCTGCTATTCCTAGCATGATAAAGAAGATTCAAAGAGAGTGAGATGCCAGCTCCTTTCATCAGTCAGTAGCTCAAACATTTCTGGTATATGAAAACATGTTTTTCAATGGCAAAAATCAATGAATATTGTAAATGCACAAACAGTAATATCTCCACATTGCAAGGTGCAATTCTGAAATTTTTGCTTTTTCCTGCTAATCCTAGCATGATAAAGAAGATTCAAAGAGAGTGAGATGCCAGCTCCTTTCATTCAGTCAGTAGCTTCAAACATTTCTGGTATATGAAAAACATGTTTTTCAATGGCAAAAATCAATGAATATTGTAAATGCACAAACAGTAATATCTCCACATTGCACGGTGCAATTCTGAAATTTTTAGCTTTTTCCTGTTAATTCTAGCATGATAAAGAAGATTCAAAGAGTGAGATGCAGCTCCTTTCATTCAGTCAGTAGCTTCATCATTTCTGTATATGAAAAAACATGTTTTTCAATGTGCAAAATCAATGAATATTGTAAATGCACAAAAGTAAATATCACCACATTGCAAGGTGCAATTCTGAATTTTTTGCTTTTCCTGCTATTTCCTAGCATGATAAAGAAGATTCAAAGAGAGTGAGATAAAAAATCGCTAAAGAAAGAAAAAGAGCTCCTTGAAAGACTTCTGATATTGGTTA